>NC_089683.1:12977830-13615163 GCF_031753505.1 Anomalospiza imberbis | reverse complement strand
GTAGTTTGGGTTGGTTTAGTTAGGGATTTTAATAAATGTTAGGTTGGTTCTCTGTACCCCTCTTTTCCCCTCACAGTGGTCTGCTCCAAGCCGTGTACCATGGCAGCTCTTACATGTCAATCTTGTAACCACTCCCTGCCTCTTCACAGAAAGTTCTGTGTCAATCACTCCACCTTTGCAATGCTGTTTGTCCCAGAACACTGTACCCACCCCTGTTATGTTCCCATAGGTTGTTATGCTCTATGTCACTCCCCTGTTGTCTGTCCCTATTGGGCAAGGGGGTTTTCCACCCCTGTCCGCCAGCCCCCTATTTAACCCAATGCTTTCTCTGTCCTGGGGCCATTTTGCCCTGCACCAGTGCTGGGAATGGCTGCTCCGACCACCACTGTGACCACACAGGAAATAAAAGTTCTCCACCTCACCGGCAAAGTGTGCCTCCCTCGTCCCTTTGTTTCCTCTCCACAAGAAGCTACCAAAACTGCGAACCCATGCCAAAGCGCTCGGCACTAGCAGGGAGGCAAATGCCATAGCCCTGGAGTGCCTGTCCACGTGGCAGCTATAGAGTCTGCAAGGGCAGCTCTAGCCGGGCGTTCCAGCTGCTCGAGGCCGTGGTGGGTGAAAAGCCACGTGAAGGCTTACATAAAAATGAAGATGAAATTTCCCGCCTTTTCCCAAAATAATTATTTCATTTCAGAAACTTATTTTTTGTTTGAAAATGTATGTGGTTTATGTAAGTGTATAGGGTTGTCCTATTTGCTTCCTCCCTATTGATTAGTTAAGCAGTTTTATGAATATTAGAAAGGTTTTTACTTCAAGTGTCTTGTCATTATGATGACCAAATATTTGTGTGGCATTTTAGAACTTTGACCTGAATATCTTCCATGATTTTAATGAAAATTGTGTGCTTTTCTTCCTTACTCCCTGTTGTGGTTTGATCCCAGCCAGCAACCACGTGAGCTGCTCTCTCCCACTATCAGGATCACTAGCAGGATCAGGGAGACAATCAGAAGAATAAAAGCTAGAAAACCCATTGGTTGAGATACAGACAGTTTAATAGGGAAAGAAAAAGCCGTGCACACAAGCAAAGCAAAACAAGGAATTAGTTTACTGCTTCTTAAGGTCTGGCAGCTGTTCAGCCAACTTCAGGAGAGCAGGGTCCCATCACACATAACAGTGACTTGGGAAGAAAACTACAAACATTCCAAACATCCCCCCCTCATCCTCCTTCCCTCTATTGTATATACTGAGCATGATGTCACATGGCCTGGACTATCCCTTTGGTCAATTGGAATCACCTGTCCCAGCTGTCTCCTCCCAGCTTCTCCCATTCACTTCCAGCCCCCTTGCCAAAGTGGCAATAAAAAAGTAGAAAAGCAATATTGCTCAGGAACAAAAATATCTATATTATCAACACTGTTTTCTGGATAAATCCAAAACATAGCCCTATACCAGCCACTGTGAAGAAAATTAACTCTACCCCAGTCTAAGATCTCAGGACCGCAATTTGGAACTTTGTCAATGTGAACAATGTTTTGAACATGAGCAGGGCTTGAGTTATATCATAAGTAATTTTACTGTTTAGAAAAGTGGTGGCTATTCTCAATTAGCATTTTATTTCTGCCCTTCTACTTTAATCACGTACCTCTGCGTTTCTGCAGTGACAAGTATATGGAAGAAAATTAATGTACTTGGAATTGCTTAATCTTCTTTTACATTCACAATAATAAAATTAAATTGTTCATGCTGCTTTTCAGACATTGGATGTTATAAGGTGTTTTAAAAAGTAAGGAATTAAAATGTTGGTAGTGCTGTGCCCTGTAGGCAAATAGAACTTCTATTATGTTCCAACAATTGTTCACACACACATGTAGAATTCTAACATGATTTTATACAAGGCAAAAAGAACAGCTGCAGATGAAGAAACTAGCAATGGCTACATTTTGCTGATTTATACCACCAGAACTAGTTAATCTAAAGCCTTTGTTGGCATTGTGATTCGTCAATATGGAAAAATTGTGTAGCCACAGAGAAAAAATGTTCAACAGTATTCACATTTTGTTTGCAAATTACCATATCCAAATTTATCAGAAATATACAACAACTATTGTAAGTATATTAATTAAGTACTAATGTAGATCTGAATAAATAATTTATTCAGTGCCCCTTTGGCCAGATTTATCATGCTAATTCCATCTGATCCTTTTTTGGCTATGTCTCAGTTTGATTTTTTTTCTTTCTACTGTGAATTGAAATATTTCTCCTGTTACATCATCTCAATGAGAAGTGATTTACATAAGAAACTAAACATATTATTTTTTGTTAAACAAGAGATTTAAACCCAGATTTAAAGGGAAGGCCCTGCAGTAAGGGGAAGTAGTGTTTAATTGAAGGTGTCCCCAGCCAGTCTGCTATACAAAGGCCTTTTAAATTATGTTTATCTACCTGAGTCTTTCTTCTTCCTAATGTAGTAATTTTAAACTAGACAGCCACTCACAGGTTAGCTTTACAGCCTTAGTTTTACAATCTTTGCAATATCATTTTACCTCACTCCTGCTCAAAGTGGGGTCAACTCAATCTGGTTGTTCAGGATAATTTTCTTTTGAGTTTTGAAAATCTCTGTGGATGGAGACACCAAATTTTCACCAGCATAATGTTCCAGTGTTCAGTCCCCCACACAGTGAAATATTTTTCTTAATTTGGGGTAATAAAGGTCACTGGAGAAGACAGGAGATAATGGAGAATCTACAGAAAGCCTATTACACAGAAAAATTAGTATACAGGATAATCAAAAGGTGAAATAGAGATGGGGATGCCTAGCAGCCATGAGATGAAAGTGGCAACACTACAGTAAGGTGGCATTTAGTATGAAAATATTAAATAAGAAGAAATTAACCTTTAATTCTTAATGCTCCTGACCAACATAGAAAAGGAATTTTTTTTCCTTAAAATTGATTGAAATAAAAAATTATGCTTGGGAAATTTTCAAGATGTTGTTACAAAATGGAATAGTTTGGATTATTGTGGTCTGTTTTATTATAGCCCCAGATAGTGTCAGTATCAAAGTTTAATTTTCTGGTGTGATAGGGTTAACCTTATGACTTCTGTAGATGGATCTCTGCATCCTTATGGACCATCAGGGGCTGCAGGAGCACAGTTGCTCACCATGGTCTGAACCACAGGCTGCAGGGGAATCTGCTCTGGCACCTGGAACATATCCTGACCCTCCTTCTGTACTGTCCTTGGGTTCTGCAGGGTTTTTGCTTTCACATATTCTCAGTCCTCACTTCACTTGTCCTTCTGCAGCAGTTTTTTCTCCCCAGCTCTGTAATCTTAGAGGTGCTACCACTGTTGGTGATGGGCTAGTCCTTGGCCAGTGGTGGGTCTGTCTTGGAGCTGCCTAGCATTGGCTGTGCCTAAGATGGGAAAAGCTTCAGGCAGCTTCCAACAGAAGCCACCTCTGGAGTCTCCAGAGGCTTGCCATGCAAACACAAAAAATGCATTTTGAGAAAAATGCCTGGCTCTTGCCAAAATCTTATGTGATTAACACAGGAAATGGTGGCAAGAAAGGTAATGATGGAAAAGGACATCCAAAGGATACAGAATCTGCTGCTCATTAGAGAAGAACCTCACATTTCTATAGTTGTGACCTATCACTGCCATCAGATTATACAAATAATTTGAAATTAATAAATTTGGTATTAAATATATTGATCCAATTGTAGTTTCAACAGTTGCATAATAATAACAACGTAAATGTTAAATAGTTATTCTGAAAAATGTAGAGGAAAACAATAAAACATCAGAACAATTATTCCTGTAAGGCCCAGCAGTGATCTGTACCTATACAGTAATGTGATATATTTGTTAATAATTACTTTACAGCTTTTGATCACCACACAGTATTGTTAGCAAGCCATAGGGATTGCACTTGAATTGAGAAAATTGAAACCCCATGCACTGAAAGAGTATAATAGACTGCTCTGTGTGTAAATTATATTTATTTGGCTGCAGCCAGCAAGATAAAATGCTTAATCTAAAAAACTAATAATCACAAAACAGAAATTCATCACTATAACTCATTTCTGTGGAACATGTTACAAATTAAAAAATAAACACTAGAGGAAACTATATATATAAAGGATCCCAGAGGCTCTTACACTATTCTAAATGGATCATAATTTAAAAGCTGAACTATAGTAATATTACTTTATTGATGGATTGTGCTCATAAGTTGTGACTGTGCAGATAAATTAATTTTTTTAAAATAAGAAGCAAATAATAGAAATATAATAATGGTGCTATTGAAATTCAGATCTTAAGTTTTATAATTTTGCTTGCCTTCCTCATGAAAAGGTTTGTCAATACAATTAAACAATCATTAGTCATCTTTAATTGATGAAGGTGTTTATCCTGCTTTCACTGAAATTAGAAAAAAAATTATGTGCTTAATAGTTATACTAAAAGTAAAGTAGTAAAAATATTGTTTCCATTGGATGGAAACATGCTGGAT
This sequence comes from Anomalospiza imberbis, assembly GCF_031753505.1. Taxonomy (NCBI): domain Eukaryota; kingdom Metazoa; phylum Chordata; class Aves; order Passeriformes; family Viduidae; genus Anomalospiza; species Anomalospiza imberbis. The sequence continues at coordinate 13,610,653 of NC_089683.1, read as the reverse complement.
TTAAAATAAGATACAGATTTCAGAATGCAAAGATTATACCTTTTAAAATCATACAATAGAATCATCAAATCTTTAAGGTTGGAGAGGATCTCTGAGGTCACTGAGTCCAACCGCCAACCCAGCAAAGCCAGGTCCACCACTTAACCATGTCCACATGTGGCACATCGATGTCTTCTGAATATCTCCAAAGATGGTGGCTAAGCCACTTTCCTGAGCTGCCTGTTCCAATATTTGAACAACTCTGTGAATAAATTTTTGCTAATACCCAGTCTAACTTTCCCCTGGCACAGCTTGAGACCATGTCCTCTTGCTTTTCACCTGGGAGAAGAGACCGACATCCACCTGCCTACACCCTCCTTTCAGGGAGTTGTAGAGAGCAATAAGGTCTCCCCTGAGCCTCCTTTTCCTGCCTTGTGCTCCAGATCCTTCACCAGCTCCATCGCCCTGCTCTGGACAAGCACTCAATTTTTTTTTTGTAATAAGACACCCAAAACTGAACACAGGATTTGAGGTGCAGCCTCACCAGTGCTGGGTACAAGGGGACAATCACTGTCCTTGTTCTGCTGGCCACACTATTTCTCATACAAACCTGGATTCCATTGGCCTTCTTGGCTTTTTGGCCACATGCTGACCCATGGTCAGATGATATATATTTTATTGAGTGAAAAAAAACCATTGCTATGTCTATAAAGAGAGTTATGAGAAAAATGAATGCTCAATTTAAAATGAGTTTAATTAGTCACTTATGCAGACTATCATACTAATGAATAAAATAATTTTTATTTTCTGAATTAAACTAGAGTGGGCAAAGACTACATTAAATTTGAAGACTACTTTCCCAGATCAAATTTATTTGTCTTGGGCATGCTCCTGCAGACAAACTGCAAGACAGTCTGTGCAGTCTGTGCATACACAATTACTTTATTGTCTGGTTGTAATCAATAGAAAATATACTATCTGGTTCCTGATGAAAGTTAGAACATATATGAATCTATTAATTTATTTGTTAAGCTAATTTACAAATTTTTCCACTCTGACAAGCATTGGCACCTATATAACTGGTCCAAAAATAATAAATTATAATATGTCACTTTTCAATTTAGGCTTGCTTTAGGAAATCTTGTCCACTGAAAATGATGTCAACTTGTTCAATGCACTTCTTGGCCCTCAAGATTAGCATATCCACAAAGTAAAATGGTATAAACATAATCCTCAAAGGTACTTTGAACTTTCCTCTCTACTTGGAAATAAATGAGGAAAAAATTCATTGTACACTAAGTCAGTCTTTTCCTACCCATTTTAACTATGAAAATAAATGGTAGTAGGAGAAAGAGTGAGACCATGAAAAGAACAAAGGTCGCTGCAAATTCAATAGCTATACTTGTTAGTGTCAGGCCAAATCTTACAAACATTTTCACTCTTGATATTACATAGGAATACTCAGGTTAAATTCGATTCTATAAATCATGAATCAGGAATATTAAAGTCTTAAAAAATCACAGTCTGCAATTCCTTAGTTATAGAGCCTCTAAACTCAAAAAAGGATCTTGTTGATGTTAATTAGCAGAAGAGTACCACAGCAATGGCAAATGAAATATAATTTACAGGTGACTGGGAAGACACAATTGATGATCAAGATGAAATTCAAAATAATTAAAAGCTGTGTTATGTCTATTACACCTGACATATTCTGATCTGGATGAGAAAAAACTGTAACTTTTACCCTTGGCTGCATTTGTAAAATTTAAATAGCTAATTAAAACACCCACAAGCAGATATATATGAACTCAGTAAAACATAAACCAAAATTCTTTCACATGTTGGGAGACAAGATAATTTTAAATGATCATGGACTCCGATTTTTTATGCTAGTAATAAAGTAAATCAGTCTTCAGAAATTCTGTTTCCAGTTGTCATGCTAGAATAGCTTAAATTATCATATCTATAAAGTGAGGGAATAAAGCTCTCAATTCTACTCATGTTTTTTACATTAAGCAATTTTTTGATAAAACCACCCAGATTCAATCTAGGAAAGGAATGTATCTCATTCTTGATGCTTGTCCTTAAAGTTTTTCCTCATTAAAATATTTTTTAAAAAGCAATTTTCTCTTTTTCTTTAAAACAAATGAAAGTGAATCAGCTTTTTTTTTTTCCATTCATGCATGAATCTAGCTATTCATGGTTTGAACATATGTTAGCTTTTTGGAAACTACATACTTGGTCAGAAATTACTTAACTTCAGCTGAATTAAAAAATAAGAGTAAAAATCTGAGCCTTTTAGCTTTATTGGAAACATTTTCTATATTCATCTTGAAGAACATATCCATCACATGTGATTATAAATGTGAGGAATCTGTATGTGTTTAAACATCATTTGAAGCTAAGAAAAATTCATGCCTTTTTTTATTGGACTCCATAGAGATTTCTGCTAACTCAAAAATAACGTTGAGAACTATTTCAAAGCATTACATCCAAGAAGTAATGAGTAGTATGTTGGTTGTAAACATTTATATTTATAATATACTTATAATATATTAATATATATGTATATTCAAAATGTATTTTGCATGAATTTCATCTTATTAGCAAAATAGTTTGCACTTTTTTTAAAGTGATGATAAGAATACTGTAGACCATTACCAAGGACATTAGAGTTTTCTGTGCTCAACCATGTATATATATGAATTCTATTTAATGAGTTGGAAATGCTAGTAGAGTATTTGTTTATTATTTAGAGAAATGGTGAATTTCTTTATTGAAAGAGCCCAATTATAACCACCTGATCATATTCACCAACTGCTCCCAAACAAGCTGACAAGCTAAGAAGGCTTACGCTGAAAATGCTCCATGAGAATAGAAGACTTCTTTACAAGAACTGTAATAATCCCAATTTAGAACAGACATCAAAGTCGATATTTTGTGATCAGAGGAGATACTTGGACTGACCTTGTTATGTAATGCAAGTCAGGTAAAAACAACAATTAAAAAATGGATTTTCAATCATTTGTCAAAAATTAGTCATAGTACAGATAGTTGTGTTACTAAATTTTGATTCGAATTTGGCATCTCTGGAAATTTGGTGTAAAAGATGGTGCTTTATAAATCTGTGCTTTTGCATTTTAGATATAATTTGAAAAGACGGTATAAAATAGGTATTTTTTTCTCATCACTACATGGAACTAATTATGAACTACAAACTTGTTTCAAATCAGAAAATTAATTTACATAATTTTTTCCTGTTCTCTTAAATAAGACAAAAAACCAAAAATCATCAAAATTGCTCTATATGAAAATTACCTTTCTGCTTCTGTGTATACTTATATAGAAATTTTATATTGAATAAAGGCATTCTTTGTTCAAGAAATATATATATTATAATTTACAACTCATCTGATACAAGAAAGTCAAATGCAAAGGGCTTTTTATATCTGCAAAAGGCTATTTATATCTTAATCCTGTATTGATGTTTTGTCTATCAGAATGTATGTACATGAGGCCAGCTTCAATAGAGCTGAAGTATTCTGCTGGACATGCTTAGGCCAGGTGAAAATTCTTGCTGGCGTATGTATTTTCAGTCATATGAGCAAAAAAGTGGGGCAAATGAAGGTTTGGAAAACTGCAGTGAGATTTGTAGCAGGAAGTTTACTACATGAAAATATCCATTCTACTACATGAGCACTTAAATGTATAGACTTCATAGTTTCAGGAATAAACTAAACAAAATCCATATTATTTTTAAATACATTTAAATAATTATATATATATATGTATATATATAATTGTTAATTATAGTTTTACACCAAGGTCATGACTGTCATGATTTTTTTGAATGGACAAGAATGACACTCAGCATTTGAAATTTACTTCAGATAGTGATCATGGAGGAATATTGGATAAGTTGACAACAGACGAATATATTTCTCATAAGTGATTTAATTAAAAACCACAATTAAAAATTCAAACTACTAAGAACAGTAATTTCTTTACTAAAGTGGGAGTGACTATGCCAAGGAAATTAAGCAATGTCAATAAGGAAGTAATTACTGAAGAACTGTGATAAACTTACTGAGATCTAGGCAGTGTTCCTGAAAATCTTTTCAGACTGAATGACTGAGTTGAATGATTCTGTAGTTCATATTTTTGCTTTATTTAAATAGTATGATAAATATTTTAATTTTTGAGGCTTTTAATTCCCTTCTTATTCTCTTGCTGTTACTTCTGCATACTGAAATGAGTCAAGTGACGCCATTTAAAATACTTTTTTCAAAATAAAGTTTACCCAAAGGATCAGATTTTTAGTCAGTCTTCACTCAAAATACCTAAACCTCCCCTGAAATTTCATGTATTAGCAACAGAAATTCCTGAAATATTTCAGTTTTGACATAATTGTTAAAAATAAATTAAAAAAAACTTTATTATGTATCCAGCATTTTCATTTTTTTCTTGGCAGAATAGTCCTTGATTATTTTCTAGGGTGAAAAATGAATCAAAAAGGAAATAATTGCTCAAGATGGAAGATTCTGAAGAGAGAGATTAATATGCTTAAGCAATTGTTTGATATTTTTCTAACAGGAATCATAAAGAATTTCAATCCATTTCTAATGAAAAAAATTGCATTTACTCAAAACTTAATATTTCATCATATAATATCTTTGACTGCAAAGCTTTGTCAGGCCTTACCCACCTGAGAATTTACCTGCTGAATCACCAACTTTTGTTGATCCTCCAACTACTTGCAAGGACTGTTGCTGTTGCTCTCTTGAAAAGAGATTCAGGATCCTGTATACATTAACATTTTCAAGCAGACACAGTCCCAAAAACGAGGTTTTTAACCCATCTCTTCAATATTGTTGCTACTCTTTGTTATTGGTTCTACTTACAGAACAAATGCCCTTATAACATCTCCAGAAACGCTGGACATGCTTTATAGTTATAAGAAAAGGACATTTTCCTGTCTTGATGAAGAGAGAATATTGACCTCTTCTATTTCCTTGTTTATTTAAAAAAAAAAATTTATTTAAAAAAATAAAGCTCCAGAGAGCTGGAAAGCTCTCTAGCTGAGAACACAGAAATCACAGTCAAAAGTAGACAGGAGGGGGAGAGGTGGCTGCAGAAATACAAAAAATCTTATCAGTTCTTGACATGGATTCACAATGGGAAAGCAGTTATTAAGACACATCAGAATAATTCCTTTTTTGCATAGCCAGGCAACATCTACCTTCTTTGTAGAGGTCATAAGGCTGTTGCAGATTCAAAGGGTTAATATAATTTTTTCACAAAAGATTCCTACATAATGCCAAAGTAACTGCCAACTCAGTTCCATTTCTGCTTCCTAACTAATTTTGCCACCCCATCCTTTGGCAGCCCACACATCTCTACTTCTGTGAGAGAGGTCACTGCATGTCCAGCAGCTCCCAAATTACCTCTCCTGTTAGGAGCGGAAGCCTGAGAGTCATGCTCTTGGCTGGTGTCAGTTCATTGATACGGCACCTGCTGTTTGCAAATGCAAAAGAGTAACTGGTAACTAACCAGCATGTCTTCATCCTCTACATTTTAAATCATAAATTGTTTCAAATTAATTTGTTCTGTTTTTCTATCCATTTTTCACTGTGCATTTTGTTTTTAGTAGAGTCTTACATGCTTCATTGCTCACTGTGGAAGTGTAATCATATTTTTTGGCCCTTCAGTGTAAGTTAGTATCAATGACAAAAAGACCAGAGCTGGGAAAAAACCCTCCAGAGCTGCCAAATTAAGTTTTTGGATCCCAAAGGCTGTAGGGTTGGGATTTAAAATGCAGCTGAATCTGGATTCCCAGCTTCAGGCCAGTGCCTGCCAGAGGCTGCACTGTGACAGTTCAGTGACATCAAGGGAAAGAAGGAAATGGGAAAAAAAATTATGGGTACTTATTTTAATGACTTGCATCTGCTATCTATGAAATTTCCTGGTGCAGGAAAAGAGCTGTCAAAAATTTATGTAAAAATTTCAGCCAAAATATCCCTTATGATTTTTCACTTCTGGTTCACATAGATTAGTGAACTAGACTCAGCTGGCATAGAGAGTAGCCATGGCTTTACTTGATCTTCTGCTCCTGTTCTTTTTATATATGCCACTTTTGCTTTTGCAAATACCAAACAAGATTGAGACTAAGTAAAGAAGAGTGATTTAAGTCCATTCCTCCATGAAAAACTTATTCCCTGGCCATCTGGCAACTCCTCAGGTGGTAACTAAAGATGTAATGGTGATAGATGAGGTTGCATTTGTGAACTTTATGAGCCATGGTAATAAGAATCTCTAAGTGTTCTGCCAAGTAACAATGTCACAAAGGCTCCATTAATCTTGTCTACACCAGCACCACAGTTATAAACGGATGTTTCCCTGTCGCACTTTAGGAAGGTGGTCTGAGCAGGGCCACCATGTATTTTGCTGGGCCATCTCACAGTGGTGGTAGCTATCCACAGACACAAAAAACATCCTTTAGAATGGCGGAATACCTTCCCTTTTGGTTGCTGAAGCATAACTGTTGGGGAGTCTGGATAGGTTATGTCTGTGTCATCAGTATTGCCAAAGCAGCTGAGAGGGTCGCTTGGGCAAAGCCTGATATGATTGCACACACCACTACTAAAAGGTATCATGGATCAGGAACAGAGAAAGTTACTCTCCAAGTGTTTTTTCAGTCCTTGAACTGACTATTGGCACAGCAATGGTAGTCAAGGTTGTAAGCTTCCAAATGAACCAATTAAGTTGTCTCCTTGACAGTGACTCTTATTGCTGTACCAGTCCTTTTCCATTTTTTTATGCACAGAGCACACTTTCTTTTATCCTATAGTTTTTCTTCTGCTTAGAGTTTAATTTTCATTTTACATACTGACCCAGTGAAAAGAGGCATCATTGTTCTAACAAACCAAACACTGGTGGAAAATGGTAGCTGTTGAATTTCATTTTCACTTTCCCCCTTCTTTTTAACAGGTACAGACCTGCCAGTTTGGAGAAGTGTAAATTAATCTGCATCAGTACTTTGGCTCTGAACAGCTAAGTTCAGGTATAGTGCAGTTTCTTCTTAGACCAGTGCCATTTGTGGATGCTGCTTGTTGCTATTGCTGCTTCTGCGATTGCCCAAGGCAAAAGATAAAAACATAGTACTCCAACTTTGCCCCAATGCACAACAACTGCACTGGTATATTTGTCCCACTTTGGAGTACAAGGAGTCGTTTTTACAGGGGTTGATCTGATAGCCAGAGCAAACAAAGGGCATTCTTGAAATGGTGATATAAAATGTCTGTCATAACAAACCCCAGAGGAAAGCAGCCACACAATGTAATTAATACAATGAATACAATGCAATGTGAGAAGCAAGGCAGCATATCTGTAATGCCCACTCACAGAATGGACTTCTCTACTTGCTATCCCATTGGTTCCTTCTTGGAACAGTGATGTACCTATGCTGTTTACAGTCTCAATTTTCCGCAATTTGATGATCATTTATCCAGTACCAATTATAATCAAACCAAAGCTTTGTTTTTATCACGTGTTTTGTAACTTTGTCTTGTACCTGACATAACTCCTTCCATCCTTCTACTGTTTTCTTAGTGAGTTGCTCCTGGTTTCAATTTCAGTTCTTGAATGTCTAATTGTTTTAATAAATATTCAGTATATTTATGACTTACTTTGTTCTTGAGGTAGAACAGAACTTCTTTCATGGCTTTGTTGTTAAGGTAGAACAGAACTTAAAATTAAACTTTGTTTTCTGGTATTTCAATGAGTCTATTTTCTGTGATAAGTTTTCATTTCCATCCAGATTTAATAGGATTCAAAAAAGTTAAAAGAATCATAGTTTATATGCATGTGTTTTTAAGGTCTCAAAACACGCATTTAAACTTTGAGTTGTTCTGAATTTATTAAAGCTATTTTTAAAACTTAATTGATCATTAACAAAGCTATTCATTTTTATTCCCAGCAACCTTATGAGAGGTGGCTCTTCTGAATTGTTTGAGTAGGTCAGATATTGCCAGATAACTAATTCCTCAGTGAATGTGAATTCACTCTTCTCAATTTCAGTATTAGCTGTTATTCTTGTCTCTTCAGAGACTTTATTATATTGCATAATCATTCTTAATATTCTTAGAATTATAGAGTGGATTATGGTGAAAGACACTATAAAGATTATCTAGTTCCAACCACCCTACCATGGGCAGGGGTGTCATCCACTAGATGAGGTTGCTTAGGGGCCCATCCAACCTGGCCTCGAACACTTATGGGGATGGGGCATCCACAACTTCCCTGAGCAACCTGTTTTAGACCCTCATCACCCTCAAAGTAAAGAACTTCTTCCTTATGTACAATCTAAACCTGACCTCTTTCCCTTCAAGGACATTCCACCCTGTCCCATCACTATCTACCTGCGTAAAACTTGCTTTCTTCTTTTTTTCTTCTCTAGACTGAATAAACCAGATCTCTCAGCCTGCCTTCGTAAGAGAGGTGCTCCATTCTGATAATCTTTGTATCCTTCCTCTTGACTTGCTCCAACAGGTCCATTCCTTCCTGTGCTGAGGACCCCAGAGCTGGATGCAGCACTGCAGGTGGAGTCTCACCAGTGGGAACTAGAGGGGCATAATCCCCTCCCTTGCCCCACTGCCCATTGGGCTTTGGATACAGCCATGGAGGTGACTGGCATTTTGGGCTGAGAGTGCACACTGTTGACTCATATCCAGCCTTTCATACATGAGAGGCCCCAAGTCCTGCTACGTAGGACTGCTCTCAATCCCTTCATTGCCCCACCTGTACCAAACTGCATGAAGTTCATATTTCATTTCTTGGCCCATTTCTTGAACTTTTTACAAGTTCCTCTGGATGGGCCCCATACTTCTTGGTCCTCATCACTTGGCTTCCTGTCATCTGCAAGCCTGTCAAGGGTGCACTTGATCCCTCTGTCTCTGTCATTGATAAAGTTATTAAACAGTACTGGTCCCCTTATAGACCCCCCCCCCCCCTCCATCACTGACCTCCATCTGATCAAAAGCATTGATTGCACTTCTGTTTTCCCTCTGTATGGCTGTTTGAATGACTCTTCTGGAACTGGGACCACCCCAAATCAGTATATGGTGATGGAGGTGCAGGTAACCTAGGTCTAAATTATTCAAAAATTTTCCAGAATAAATTTTAGAGGTGCCTGCACATTTCACACTTGTGTAGGTAAATCTTAGCTGCATATGGGATACATCATTGCTTTAGGGATTTTCAAGAAAATACTAGTAAGTATGGATAATATTTTTTAATGCTGAGGAAGTATTTAATATTTGAAAGTCTTGGCTACGTAGCAACATGGATTATCAGGAAGAAAATTTTCAAGACTTACCTACATTAGCAGTTTTAAATACATGCAACCGGTCATAAAACTGTTTATGATGCTATTATCGTCTACATCAGTGAAGTTATGTGCAATGTTTATAAAAAAACCCAAAAGACAAAATGAGGCAAACAAAATATTTTGTTCTTGTTGCAGGACTCTGGACTGTATTTGTGAGTTGTAATTTTTTCCACTCAAAGTGATGTAGATCAAAAAAGACACAGAACTTGTCTCTAACTTAAAATATTTGACCGCATTAAGCATTATACTAGGTCATTAAAATATGAAATGTTTCTACCATTCTCCTTTACCCTGTAGCCTCAGTAGGCACATGGACACACAGTATTTTGGATATCTTCTGGAGAAGTAGTATTGAAGTATATACTAGCCAAAAACAGGTTTGGGTTATTTATTTTTAAATCCACAGTACACATTGCTCTGTACACTTTAAGATTAAACCTCTTTGGGAGCCTTTTTCACTCTGTAAAAGATCCAGCTGTAGTGTGCTGTGCCTGACTTGGGGAGGATACTCATATGCACAGTTTACTCATATCTAACAGCATCTGTCCACAGAGCAGTGCAAGGATGTGTGAAAACACCAGTCTTCTTACTGATTCCTAGCAAACCCAGTGGGATGATGACAATTTTGTTCATTGTCTTTGAGGGTAGTACTGAGCTGATAATTGTTGTATTTATATGTTCCCTAAATAGCAAATTCTGACTTTGGGGCATATTATTAAGTCTGAGGAAATTTAAATGAGGATGTTAAAAATTTGGTATAAGTGAGCTATGAGACCCTCAGGACCTTCACAGTATGCTCTCAGAAAACTAATCCTATACAGCACTAAATTGCTCTGCCACCCCTGAGGACTTGTATGCTTTTTATTTCAAATAAGCTAATTCTCCACCACTGTTTGAACATATATACTTACAAGAGCACTGCAATTTAGCATACCTCTCTCATTAACAAAAATGAGCAGAGTTTTTCCTTCATTCTCCATAAAAACATCAGCATTTGTGTTAAAATATTAAAATGGATTTTTATAACATTTTTATTCTGAAATAAATTTGAGACATATGAATGACTGCCTCTTTTATTATTTTTAGAATATGGCATCCTTCAAAGCTTTCTTTGCTGGATATAATATTTTCAAGGATTTTTTTTAAAAGAAACTCATAGCATTGATCTGAGAACAGCACTTGAAAAATTAGTTCATTTACTGCTTTTTTTTCTATCATTAATTGATTTTTAAAAAGTCAGAATTATTAAAAAATATTTTGATATTTACATATGAATGTTAATATGATGAAAACAATTTTTGAACATTAATTTGATAAACAAATTATTCCAATTATAATTTCAGTACTTCAAAGAAGTAAGCAGGTGCATTCCAACCACAATTTGTAACCCCTTTCAAGATGTAATTAATTTTCAAAAATTTTCCTTAATATTTGAGCTGAAAAAGTATTGCACATGACACAAGCCATCTTTGGGAGATAGGATACTGAAGCTCAAACAGGGACACATGCAGTATATATTACTTTTGTTGTTTAAGTAGAGGTGTTACATGTTTTTTTTTGGATCTCCACTGTGAGTAAAACTTTAAAAATCTGAGCCCGCTCTTTGATTTCAGATAATTTGGAATATTCCTAGGTTAAGTGTACTTATGTTAATGCTCTGTCAAGCAGAAATGGTGGTTTGTTCACAGGAAGGCTGGAATTCAGTAATTTCTCTCTCTCTGCCTGTATTTTCCTTAACTATATTGAATGCATCAAATATGTATCACTTTAGGAAGAAAAAAAAATACCACTTTCATAAGTCTGGAAGTCATGTCTTACATGTAATTTGGATATTCACCAAGACACATTCAGACCATGTAAATTTATTTCTTTTCTCATCTTCTAGAAATAGATTTATTTTATTAGCAATGGGCAAGAGTGTTTGCTTTAGTGTAATGTTATGAATACAATTGCAACATTTTCATTCTAAGTGCATTAGACATATTGTTGTATCTGATGTCCTTTTGTTGATTGGCTAGGAAAGGTTATAGATTTTAACACCGAGTTTTATAGAGAATTGATTGTGTAACTCTGATGCATTATTTCAGTACAGAAAAACATACTGGGAGCCCTTTCCCCTTGAACTTGGAAGGCACTCTGCTTTCTTGCAATAAAATTTCAAATTTTGCCCTCCCACTATTCATGATAAGCATGAAAATCAACACATTTCTTGGACTCTAAGAACCCTCTCTCTTCAGTAGAATTAGGACACAAAGATCACATTTGGATAAATTAAACACCATAATTAAATGTTCAGTTAACATAGTTATTTAATTTGTATTTATTTTTAAAGTACAACCATTCTAATGCATTATAATAATTTATATCACGCAGGTTATCTGCATTGAACTATTTACTGATATAAGTTGCAATAACTGAAATAAATGTAGAGTTTTTGTGACCTCCAGTTAATAAGAAATTTCTGTTTATTTTAATATCTTTCTCTTGGGATTGACATGTCTTTTATGGTCTTTTTCTTCCTTCAGCCTTGTGAAAAATTACTACCAGTATCCCATTATCCCCTTATTTAGACACACAGAGTGGTGATCTATGCATCCCTTTCTATTCAGTGCACAGAGTCTCTCTGACATTATGAAGCTGTTTCAGGGTAAATCTTTTTAAGAGCGGTGTCTGCACATCCAGCTTTATTGACATGGACTCTAAGAACCCTCATCCATTATTACGGGTGTGATGGAGAAGTGTGAAGTTTGAAAGAGCACTTTGACCAAGCAGTTTCTATTCTGAAGAGGGCTGTCAACATGAGAAATAGCTCTTCTGCCTATCTGCAGTGAAGAGGTTTGGAGACTAGAAATTCCCTACATGAGACAAAGAAAGGAAAAAGAGATTTTCATCAGAACATCAAAAAAAGACATTGGTCACAGCCAGCATGGCTTCATGAGAGGAAAAGTCCTGCTTATCAAACCTGTTTTCCTTTAATGACAAGGTAACCCACTCCTCTGATCAAGGGAAGAATTCAGTGTAATCTAACTGTAATATTTGGGATTTCAGTAAAGTTTTTGGTACTGTCTTCTCCTGCAGGATAGATCTCTACAGTGTCCTTCTGGACAAAATGTCCAGCATTCAGCTGGATAAACTCATCATGAGATGAGTGAGCAACTGGCTCATGGGTTAGGTACAACCATGATTCCATTCCATACAGGTTATAGAGAATGGGGTAACATCAGATGGGTGACCTCTCACTAGTGGTCACAGGGCTTCATATTTGGCCCTGTGCTTTTCAAAATCGTCATAAATGACCTGGATGAAGAACTAGAAGGGATACAGAAGTTCACAGATTATACAAAATTGTGAAGAGCTGTTGATTCCCTTGAAAGGAGAGGTAACATGCAGAGACCTAGACAAATTAAGGGTCTGGACAATCACCAATCACAAGTTCAACAAGGGAAAGTGCTGGATTCTGCTCCTAGAATGGGGCAACCCTGGGTCTATGGACAGACAGGGGAATGAAATTTTGGAAAGCAGCACCACAGAAAGGTACTTGGGTGTCCTGGGTGATGACAAGTTAAACATGAGCCAGCAGTGCCCTCGCAGCCAGGAGGGCCATCCCTGTCCTTGGGACATCAGGGACATCATTGCCAGCTGGGCAAGGAGGGGATTGTCCTGCTCGTCTCTGCACTGAGGTGAACTGGCCTCAAGTGCTGGGGGCAGTTTTGGGTGCCATGATGTAAGAAATTACATTACATTACTACAGAGAAGCAAAAGGAGGGCAGCAAAGATGGTGAAGGGCCTTGAGGGGAAGCTGTGTGAAGAGTGGCTGAGGTCACTTGGTCTGCTCAGCCTGGAGGAGACGGAGGGGAAACCTCACTGCAGTTACAACTTCCTTGTGAGGGGAAGAGAAGGGGCAGACACTAATCTTTGTGATGACCGGGGACAGGACACATGGAAATGGCGTGAAGTTGTGCCAGGGCAGGTTTAGGCTGGATATTAGAAAAAGGTTCTTCACTCCTTCAGAGGGTTGTTGGGCATTGCAACAGGCTCCCCAGGGAAGTGATCACAGCACCAAGCCTGACAAAGCTCAAGAATTGTTTGGACAGCACTCTCACACACATGGTGCAATTACTGGGGGTGGAGCTGTGCAGGGCTAGGAGCTGCGCTCAATGATCCTTGTGGGTGTAGGAAATGGATTTGTAGAAAGTTCTCAGAGTTTAACAGAAAGCTTACACAGTATGTATTTGTATATAAACTTTGTGACAAGAAATGCTGGCTTAAAAATGCCATAGAATAAAACAGATATTTTTGAGAGGGAAATACAGCTAGAAAAAAGTTTCATAAGATAACCTTATAAATAAAACTAAATACTTTAGAGAAATAAAACTATAAAAGATATATTGTAGTAAGACCCACAAAAAGTAGTTTTAGATAATTAGCTTTAAGACATCTACAACATAGCTTAATAAAAAACTGATAAGCCAAGAAACGCTTATAGTATATTATAATTAAAAAATAGTTAGCTTCTGATAGTGATAGTGTGAATTATAGCATCTGTATTGTCTCACCCTTCTCATAAGACTGAAAATAAAATAAAAGTTTTTAAGTTACCCCATCTCTAAATCAAAAAAAGAGTACTGTCCAACAGTGGGTCCCTTCCAATTCAATATATTCAGTAATTCTTTGATTTTGTGATCTATTTTTATTTCTAAAAAATTACACCCTTTCCATTTTACTATTATTTGTCAAGTACTGTTCTGAAATTTTCATAGTATGCCTTACAAATGATGTTGACTTTAGAAAGGTATCTATCCTTGGAACTACTTGGAAAATATTTGCAGTTGGAGTTAGTTTTATAAAAATAAGGTTTGATAGAATCTAATCAGGAAGTCTTATGTAAGAGACGGTTTGACAATCTTTCATTTAGTTTTACATTTTACAAAAGGAGAATAATACATGCAGAAGAAAAAACAAGGCTCTAGTCTGCTCCTTTTGGATGAGTTGTAACTTCTCCTTTATCCCATGATGTAAGATCCAGTCTTGAGATAGCTTTGAGTTTGAGAACTTAATTAATGGCAGAGTTTCTTAGTGTGGGGAGGTGGTGTTTACCCACAGAGATAATTTCAATTCTCTGAAAATATATGTAATGTATCCTCCAAAAATATTTATAGTTATCTCCCCTTTCTTTTACGAGTGAATGTTTTAATGGTCTTCCCTTGAATCTCTAAAGCTCAAAAATAGCAATGTGGAGTGTCATCAAAGGTCAGCAATGGCACAAGACTTTGATGTCGGTGAAAGGTTTGTTTGACAATTATTGATGTAATTTATTTGATGTTTCAATAACAAAATGGTGATCTTAACATTGCAGTGTACTTAGATAATTGCCTGATTCACGTTTATCTAACAAACACCACAAAAGCTTATCATAAGATAAATAGTTTTATAAGCTTCAAATAATGTTTTAATTTTCAGATTCTTATCTTCAAGAGGAATGCAAGGAATACTATTAAAACAAATGAATTCTGAAGAAATGAACTATAACCATACATCACGCTTTTTCTTAACATTGAAATCACCACCAGCAGTGACTTGAGGGCATTGTGCTTGATTGACACTCATAAAATTTAATTTGCATGCTTGACAAATGTTATAACTCAGGAATTCTGAGCTCCAGTCCTGCTTTTCATACAGTGTCTTTGGGCACTTGCCCATTTAAGCGACTGCTTCATTTTCTATATGAAAGGAGTTATTATAAATTTATATGTCTCACAGACTTGAGTAATGTTGGCAAAGCACCTTGTAGATAAAGTAAATTATTGAAGTAATTTTAATGTAATCAAATTAAATTTTAGCTGGAATAACTTGTTCTCCAATATGGACTTTTTACTGAATAAATCATTATGTTTGGCAACTGAATCTTGTTAATGTGTCAGTGGGCCACCTAGTTCCCATTTTAACATTTTAGGTGTATTCTTTGAGATATGAAATTTGATACAGGGCTTTCATTAGCATAAATATAGAATTTGTTATTACAAACAGGCTTTAAATCTAGAAATTCATGTATTGCAGAGTTTCAGTGTGTGTTACAGCGAGCCATCTAACACTTGCTTAAACATTTTAGTCTGAATTTATAAACAACACAGGGCAAAAAACTGTGAAGGGAAAAATAAGAAATAAAAGAAGAAAAAAAGCAGTTGGATTGTTGACTCAGTCAAAGTTGAAAGATGAAATTTAAGCTCCAGCCGATGTAAATGGGATGCTCATTAGTTTCTGCAATTACATTTATGAGCAACAACAGCAACAACAAGGTATGTGCTTTTTATTTAGGCTGTATTTTGGTTAGGTTTGGCAGGGTGTCATGCAGGACAGATGGGACCAGGAGCTGGGAGCCACAAGGACTTCCCAAGGCATCAGGACAGGCCCTTAAGAGCCCAGTTTCTTTCACTACCCCAGCAGGGCATAGGAAGAAGGATCGCTGTCCTGCACCTGTTGGCCACACTTGCTGTTACCACAGAGGGTTTATTTGACTGCCTTTACTAGCAGGGTAAGTCACTGTCTTATGTTCAATCTGTAGAATGTTAGAACTTCCAGGTTCTATTCTGCAGAGCTGTTTTTTGTCCATCTGACCCCCAAACTTTGTGGATTTATCCCATCCCAGCTTCAGTACTTTCAATTTGAGTTTACTGAACTCCATAAAGCTCCTGTCAGCCCATTTCCACAAATTGTTGAGATACTAAAGCTCTGCTTTCCAGAAGAGCCTCCTTCACCAAATTAGTGTCACCTATCAACAGTGCATTTCATTATCCAAGCCATTATTAAAATGTAAACTTTTTTGGTTCTGGTCTCAACTCCTGAGGAAGAACACTAGTGAGCAACTAAAACCTACCAGTTAGACTTCTGTCTTAGGGTGACTTTATGATGCTTGTATCCCCAATTGTCTGTTCTGTTTATACTGGATATTAAGTCCTGCACCTTTAAGACTGGTTCTGAGATCAAAGGAGGGGAGAAGAATTCTTGCACAGTTTGTTTGCAGGAACTCCACTTGCTCCTCCGCATTCCTTCTCGCGGACTGCGTTTTCTGCAGAATGGACAGCAAGAGAAGGACAAGGAGTTTTTCTCTGCTTTTTTGCTGGTTTTCCTTGTTAGCTATGTCAAAGAAAGTTTTCCCAAGACTGTATTTTTTTTTCCTGGAACTGTTCAAACCTGCTCTGGACCAAAAACTCAGAAAAACACCAAGACCTCATGCCTGTGGCCCACCGGAGCCCGGGACGTGGCATTTTCCAGCACAGGAGGTACTGATAAGAGACTGAGTGAGCCGAGCTACACCCCCCAAAAAGGACTCTGAATTTCCCATCTCTTCAGAACAAGAGGTTCCATTGTTTAATATTATTCATTTTCTCATGTTTGTGAATATGTTGCTTGTTAATTAAACAGGCTTTTTCCACTTTTCATGAAGGAGATTTAAGTCCTCCAAACTGGTTGGGGGAGGGGCAGCTTGAGTTGGCTCTATAGAGGAGACCACTTCAAAAGTTTCCTCCCAAATTTGCCCTAAATATATAACTGATCACTGATCACAATCATGTGAACCCTGGGGTCCTGTTTTCCAGACAACTGGAATAGTCTACCAATGCATCTAATATCAGACTTCTAGTAGGGAGACTATATCTGTAGTAAGATAACTTTATTTGTATGTGCATGACAACAATACTCTGCTTGCAAGATCTACACATCCTTAACTATGAAATCGACTTGCCTTTGGAGACATGAGGAAAACATGGTGACAGCATACCAAGCATACACACTTGTTCAGAAATCTGAATATTTTACATTGGATTTTGGGGGAAATAAATTCTAGGTTGTTCCTGGCAAGCTCTTGCTATGTCATATCCATTATGGAAAGATCTGTTTGGTCCAAATTAGCTAAGACAAGTCACAAGTATTTCAGCCTTTTATAAAGTTTTCCTCTATTTTAAGTTCTATTTTAAGAATTTACAAAATTGTGACTTTAGCAATCATTCAGGACTTCGAGTCTTTAATCAGATAAACTCCAACCTTATCAGCACTAAGAACTGTATCAATGTAGCCAGCTGATTATGAACCAGCAATGCACCATTATGTCAATTAAGACCAACAGTTTTCTGAGCTGCATCAGATGGAGCATTTCCAGAAGTTCAAGAGCAATTATTATTTCTCTCTACCCTCAATACTGATGAGGTCACATCTGGACTGCTGGATCCGGTTCTGATCTTCCCAATGTAAGAAAAATAGGGAATTTACTGCAGCAAGTCCAGGGAGGGGCTGCAAAAATGATTACAGGACTGAAGCACTTAGCTTAGAACATTGAGAAAGCTTAATCATATTCAAAATGACATTTAGAGTAACATTAAGAACCCCCTCAAACATGTCATGAAATCATAAAGGCAGGACAAGCATTTGTTGTGTATTATTAATGGGGTTCTCCAGGTTAAACGAATCATATTCCTGTACTGTATTACACCATTCAAAGTTCTCAAATTACCCACAAGTAATTTAATATATTGGAATTGTACGTCTACAAGCACTACCAAAATCCATTTTCATTCTTTCCATTGAATAGGAGGTTATAGAGGCTGAATATGGTAGATATACACTTTAAAATAAAATCTTCCTTTGGAATGTCAAGTGGATATATACCACAAACAACATATTGGCTCTGTGCTTTAAAAGATGGATTCAAGAATATGCTGCTGCAGTAGGGCAAAAGTACTTAGATCACTGATGAAAGACTTCATGTCAAAAAGCTTGTACAAACCTTATGGGCACTGACCCACAGTGACAGCAGCTATCATCAGCCTTTGCTGTATCTTGCAGGATAGAACAGAAGAGACTCTTCCTCTAAGAACAGCTTTCTCACCACTTTGCAGCATATCAAGGGAATATATTAGTCATTGTCAGCACTCAGGCTTTGAGACTGTGTGTTTCATTATGTACCAGACATCTAATTACGGAAAAAGAGTTAATGTAAAAATTTTTCTTTAGATGAAAAATATTTTAATAACTATACAGTTCTATATATACATATACTCTAAAGCTTTTTTGCCATTAGACCTACCAAGAAAAAAAATGATGAAAATAGAATCTAGAAACTGAGACTTGTTCAGGTTGGAAAGGACCACTTGAGATCATCTGGCTCAGTCCTACAGGTCAAGGCATATATTATTGTGACAACCACTGTAATCTTCTCATCTTTCTCCTTGGTTCTGCACAAATAAAATTCTCTGGCACAAATATCTTCATTTTTTTTACTGTGTCTGTCTAGTCCACCAGTATTATCAGCTCATAATCCTCATTATTCTGTCTCAGGACATGATATTTAATTCTCTGCTTAAACCATCCATTTTCATTAAAGGAAAATTTTGTCCTCCATATTTAATAAAAAGGTCTTATACATGGGACACAGAAAAGCAGTAGCATTTTTTTTATTGCAGTGTAGCTTCTCTTGAAGTCGGACTCATGCTAGAGGAAAATGCATAAAATCAGGTGACTTTGAGTGGCATTCTAAATCAAAAACTAAATCAAAACAAAAATTGAAACAAAATCTAAATGTCTACATTTTAGATAGCCATCCAAGGTCTCAACTATTTTAACATATGTCAATACTTCCCTGGACAGAAACCACACAGCAATAGTTAGGAATCGTTCCAAGTAAGTTTTTTTTTTTGACATGTCAGCAGTTGGTATGATGAAAAAACATGTTTAGGCATGTAAACATGAGCAGAGCTGTGTCAGACACAGAGACAAGGACAAATTCTTACTCTGCTTTATTTGCTGGTGCACACACTCAGCTTGTTTAAAATTGTTCATTTAGTGCCTCTAACACAGAAATACAACAACTTCAGGGAAGACTTTCCTTGGTTTTCTTGTTCATTAAGTACACAAGTAATTGCTATTTTTAAGTTTCTGATGATAAGAACAAAAAAGATCTGAAAGTAGATATGTTTGAAAGTATTAAAGAAAAGGGGACAGATCTTGTCTTTATTAGAAACTGTTTATACTATATCAGCTCTCAAGTAATCTTCACAACATGAGAAAAAGCCCAAGGGACTCCAATGCTCTTTCTAAATATTCACAAAGGATCATTATATACAATTAGCATGATATTTAACAAACCCAGAGTAGCAAACATATGAGTTTTAAATCTGCTAAACTGGGTGAAGTTCTGACATCTGTAAGAGTGGTTAGGATTTTATGGATGTTTAAAAATCCCTTACATTGAAAACTGAAGTACAACTGCTTAAAATCTCATGTTCTAGAAAATAAACAGTTTCAGAAGGGCAAGATTTTAATTTTTAGTTCTGAGTTCAACGAATAACATATTTTTGCTCCTTATCCTTGCCCCTTGGACCAATCAGTAAAGGTTAAGGTTTATTCTGCTTGGATCACATTATCACAATAAGTCAAAAACTGTTTTCACACTGAAGTCTGAAAGCTTTCTAATACCTTTACTAAGGATTCACACAGTACTGTCCCATGGTAAAGCAGAACTAGAGCTTAGAGAGGGCAGCAGGGAACTTACAAAAGTTCTGAAAGAGAGGAGATGACACATGAGCTACTTGGAAGTAGCAGAGGGATTTTAAAATATTAATATGGATGTGGCATTAATATTTAAGTGCTAAAGATGCAATTGTAAGCAATTCTGAGTAAGAGCTGAATGAACTGTAAACACTTAGCACTGAAAAGAGCCTTGATAATACTAATCATAACTAGAATCAATGAATAAAACAAAATACTAAATACTTTTTTTCAGAATTTACTGAAATGTCAAATGTAAATGTACTGTGGATTTGAAGGGGTGTTTGTTTGTTTGTTTCTTTCTTTCTTTCTTTCTTTTTCTTTTTAAGTGTGTGAATTCTTCTCAGAGTGAATCCTACCACAGGAAGATATGCCCTCTTAGCCAACCACAAACAGCTTGCCAGAGCCAAGAATGCCACAGGATTTTGGTCAATATGCTAATGATAAAAGCCATTAGTGAAATTCTCACTAGTCTGACAGTTAAATTTTGAAGAATGAGAGAGTGTTTAAGCATCTGTATGCAATGCTCATTAGGAAAAAATTAGCTGTTATTGGGAATTTTGGGTTGAGAAGTTTGGAACTCCTGCTCAGATACTGGTATTTCTAAAGTATGTAGAGCTGGTAAGTTTTTTAACACACATGAGCTTTAACCTAATGAATGCATTAAGTTTATTTAATCTCCTGTGCTATAAATAAATTAAATTTCTTTTTTTTTTCATCAATTAGCTTTTCCAACTAGCTAATTGCAATTGCAATAGATAATAATAGGGTGTATTTTAAATGAATTATGGAAATTAGTGTCTCAAACAAAGTAGTTGCAAAAAATTAAAAAAAAAAAATAACTTCCTGAGGTCTGTTACTGAGAAGAGGTAACATAGTTTTTAGTAAAGTCTATTGGGTTGGCCTTTTGGGTTGGGTTTTGCAAAGCAGAATTATAATTCTCCTATCACATATTTATTAATGAATTAATGAAGTAGACTCAAGACTACTAAAGAACAAGTAGTAGACAGCAAGGAAAATATTGTATCACAGACACTTGTGATCACCATTTACAGCTGTATGATCTGGAAAATTTACAAAACAGAGTCATGTTTGTTGAGACAATTACTTTTATTCTTTTTTTTCACAGTTTTTAATCCTGAAGAAAAAAGAATTTAAAAATTCAGGCCTCAAAAAAGTAGTGTTTGTCACTGCTGAAGAAAGTTATCAAGGATAATCAGGTAGTTCAAGGTACCATAGCCTGGTTTGAATTTCAAGAAAAAAATAAAGAAAAAAAGTGCTCAGAGATTTATTCATATAGAATTAAAGGATTAAATAATAGTTAATATCAATTAATGAAAATAGGTCTTATTAAACAAACTGGATTCTCTTCTTTCAAACTACAAATATAGTTTATATTTCTGTTTATATTTCTATATGTGCTGATGGAAACAGCTTCCTTGAAGGTATTTGTGACAAAGTGCTGTATATTATTTGCAAAAAAGATTAGCAGTACTTGGAAATAATAATGCAAACGAAGTGTAATATAAAGCAGATGACATACCATGATGGATGGAACACAATTTCTTATGTGAATTTCTACTGACATTACATAAGCATGGTAGCTTCCAACATTGTTCAATGTTTAATCAATGAACCATAAGTAAACACAAAATCACTGCCCGTAAAATGTGCAGATCAAAAGACTGAATGAATGATAAATGATGAGGAGATATGAGCCTTGGAGCACTGAGCCAGTTCTAACAAAAAGTTAAGAATAAAATTCTGGATCAGAACGGTGTAAAAGGAGAGAATTGGCTGTCTGAACTGTAGAGTGGTACACAAGATATAAGAGTTTTCTTTTTTTTCCCTGGATAGTACATCAGAGCCCTGAAACACTGCCTGCACTGTCCTTGTCACATATTTGAGAAAATATTAAAGTTTTAGAAATATTAAAAGGAATAAATTAAATGCCAGAAAAGCTCACAAGGCGTGTAGGAAATGCTGCAAAGGATTCAGAACATTCTATTTGTTTATCTTAGTGGAGGTAAGACTGGAAGATGACTGGGTTAGAGTGACTCAATGTCTTCACAGAGGGAGTATACAAGTATTGATGGAGTCCTGGATTGGAGAAAGGC
The DNA here is from genome assembly GCF_031753505.1 of Anomalospiza imberbis. NCBI lineage: Eukaryota > Metazoa > Chordata > Aves > Passeriformes > Viduidae > Anomalospiza > Anomalospiza imberbis. The sequence continues at coordinate 13,588,633 of NC_089683.1, read as the reverse complement.
ATATCATAAATCAGTAAGTGGATATTAAAGAAAGCTTTATTTAAATTAGAAATTGCATACATCACTGTATAAAGTGAGGGGAATATTTTAAAAGTATAGTCCTGAGTTTCTCACTGTCTTTATGCATATCTTCATGTCAAACCACATCACAGGTGGAAAAAGAAGTCAATATGGAGAATGAAGCAGCCCGGAATAGGCAAAATATTAGACAAAATAAAATACCATCCTTTCTAAAAAATCTGTGTATTTCTTGTGAAAATGCACACCGATAGCTGGAGATTCTAATGATGAAACTATATTTTTGCATGTAACTTAGAGGCATTTTTTCTACATGTATTTGGTGGCTGTATAGCACATTTTAATCATTCCTTCTCACAGTCCTTCTCATTACTTCATTCTCTGCCTGATTCTAAGGTCAGATACTCTAGAAGCAGCCTCTACAAATTAAATTCCTCTAATTTGTATAGAAATGTATGAACAAAAAATCTGTGGCATTTATCCCAGACTGAAACACCAGCCAAGCTATGCACAACAGGAGAAGTAATTGCCTTTTCTTAGTAAGATGTCAAACCTTTTGAAATAGCAAACACACAGAGGAGGTCTACTCATTTTTCCATCCAGAGTATATTAGCACAGATAGTTTCCATTAGTACAAATAAAATAAGCATGTAAGCCTTCTACATGCTGTATTTATGGGATTATAGAAATCTCTGATGGTTTTGCCTTTAATGACAGGCAAAACCTTTCATTAGAATTTTAGAATTCTTTTAGAATTTTTATTGTTGGTGAACATGGGGGATTTTGGATGAGGCTGTTAAGCACAGCAGGGCCCTTTACCTCATTGTAAATGGTTTGATTGGGGAATTAGCACACACCTCATACTGGTGACTAATGTAGTTGAAATATCAACACAACTTTTGCTTTTAAAAGTAGGAATATATCCCCCATTCCCCATATCCTACTTTTAAAAGAATACATTATATTTTGCTAATTTTCTTTTCATTTTGTTCTATCTAGAGATCAATGAGATCTGTCAGTGGTGGCCTGTTACCCTTTTGCCAGAAAAAACTCATATCCCCACTGAGGTTTTATAATTTTCATTTGTTAAACTGGTGCAGTGTTAGCTAACAAGCAACACAACTCCACTGCCACTAATCAGTGAGGCAATTTAAGCAACTGCTCTGAATAGGACTGCCAGTGCCTTTCTATCAACTGGTAACTACTTTTTTATGTTATTTTGAGATATGTTGATAGAAATGAATCTATATTTTTCTGGTATGTATCAGATAAGAATATCCACTTTACAATAATCCATTAAAAAAAAAAAAAAGACAGGGTATGATCTCTCAACTCTTTATTAGAAAATACTTTGGCTAGTTCGGTGATATCCACCTCTTAATATTTGTCTTTTTCTTTTTTATTTTCTTTTTTTTTTTCATCCTTCAGTGAGATAATGCCTTTAGACTGGGAAAGTTGAGCTTATAGGCTCTCCTACAGTCTCTGAAGAAAAATGTGTACATTGTCATTAATTCATAGTATATCTCCAACTTCAGTGCAAATCATCATCTTGGGAAGATCCTGTTGGGAAGGCTGAATGAACTCAACCTCTCTCAGTACAAGCTATCTCTGTGAAGTTCTTTCCCTTCTCCCTGGATGGGAGACAGTTATCCCAGCTAAGAATTTAGTCATCTCATCCTCTTTATAAAAGAAGTATAGCATAGCTAAGCTTTCAACTCCTCTGTGGGGTGTTAAAAATACATGGAATGGAAATGTATTTTTACATTTCCATTGAATGGAAATGGAATAATTTTGGTCTCAGGCACACTAAAACAGTAAATGACAGATACTGGAGGGTTACATTTTTCCATATGTTTCAACACTTTATGAATTTTAAAGCCATTTGCTCAGTAGTAATGAATTAAATATGCTGTACCTATGCCAATATCTAAATTTATAGAATAGTTGAAGTTCAATAAATGTGCATTTTTTGTTAGAGAGGCAACATACATATTTTAGGCTAAATGTCATCAACAGTTCTGTTTATATCTCATTTTATATTTGAATGTCATGTTAAAAAAAAAGACAGGGGCTGTCCTGGACAGGGCTCAGCTGACAGGCTCTTTTGTCTTAACATTTCAACATTATTACCATAACATCACAAGTTTGCATATGTGTCAGCTTTCATATTTAAAGAAATATAAATGCCTACTAAAACAAAATGTGTACAGGCAGAGGGTGATGAAAACGATGAGGCCAATAAAATTGAAATTGCTATATTTGAATGAAAATATACAGTACTTCTTTCCAAGGGGTCTTGTAAAATTAATTAACAGTTACATACAATGCTGGCTTTTTGTTTTTCCTGTTTTTTTGTGTTATCTTTTAATGGGATAATTCATGCCTAGAAAAGCAAAGAAAGAATATTGTCTCAATATCACAAGCATTATTTTCCTAAATACATAACAACATTCAGAATCTACTTTCTCTGTTTTGTTGTTAGAAGCATGCTCTTTGCTAGGAAAGAGCATAAACACTTTGCTGTGCCCATCTCAGATAATACAACCAAGATGAGTGCACTCTGCTGTATTTCCACTGAAGCTGATCCTTGTCTTGAGACTTATTGAAATATATTCTTGATTTGCACTATTTAGTTTTAAGTGCAATTAAAAAAGATACAATTCCAGCATTTTGGTTGTTAGTTAACATTTTATATCAATAATTTTATATTTCAGAAGAATGGAAATATATTGAATATTGACTAAAGTAGTAATTAATAATGAATCTTCTTTTTTTCTGCTAAGACTTAATAAAAAAGAATGCAGTATGCATTATGCTCTATAAGAGTCAATTTACAGTTTCTCTTGACCAATTGTAGTGTCCACGAAGTGTCTGTGAAAGAAAAGGAGAGGGAGGATTAAGAAGATGACAATTTTACTTTTCACCATTCCACCTGTATATTTGTCTCTAATATATGAAGAGTGAGTGTTTGGGGAAAAAAATGTTCCTTTTTTACTCTACAGAAGACTGGCATTCCACTCACTCTTGTCCTGGTTCTGCCTGTTTCTACTTTCTGCTGCTTCAACACTGTTTTAGTTCTCTTTTCTATTTTAGATTCTTTGCCTTTTGTTCCTGCTAAGTGTAGAAGGCTATGTATAAAAGACTGTGTATAAAGAAGGAAAACAGGGTGGTAGAGATGATATTTCCTTTAACTTTGAATTGTTTTAAAGCATGGATTTGTTTTGTGACATTGGCATCAAACTTTAATTCTGACACTGGTTCTAGGTCATCGTGTGCATACGGAAATGTTTCACCAAAAGAAAAGCAAAGATAGTGGAATTTTTTTCCCAAAGTTGGTCCAGTATAAACTGGTATGCATAGGAAAGTGTTCTTGGTCAGCAGTCATACTCTACTGCAGTGAATACCAGCTTCTAGCAGTGTTTTGATAATAGAAAACCTTGCTATTTCCTCCCAGCAGAATATTCTTCACCATTGCTGTATTTAATAAACAAAACAGCTTAGTGATCAAAGGGTGCCATTTTCATTTCTGACACAGCAGTTTTTACCATATGAAAAAGCAATTATTGTTGAACACTTTTTTTCCTTCTGAAACAGTACATTGAGCAGAAAGGAGGGGGTTATTTTTTGTCAAATACATTTTCCAGGGGCAGTACAAGCATGTCTATCACTTTTTGCTGGAGACAGGCTGAAATAACCATAAATTGCTGTGCTCCAAGCACCATATTTCCCATTAAATTCACCTTGCTTGACATCTTCAGTGCCAGATGGAAACACTACTAAATATTTTTATCTAACATGTTGCTTGTTTATTACAAATGCTGTTTTCAACTCTTCCATCCTAATTTTCTGTTTTGATCTCCTTGATAGTGAATACTAGATTGCAACTTTTGTAAAGTTGAAATCTACTCTGACTGCTTAATAAAAGCTTTTAATGCTCTCACAAAAAATCAAACAAAGTTAAAACTTGAAATTAATAACTCAAGATGGATGAACTGGATGATTTGCAGTTAGGTTTGATTAAAGATAAGATAATACTTTAATGCAAAAGATAGAGTGGACTACATGTCAGGAAATTTATATGTCATCTAGAACATAAATTAGAATTTATTCTCAAGTGAAATGTTTCAAGAATCATTGCATGACTAAATTAGAGTAAATTATGCAAACCACAGACTGTAGGGAGCAATTTTGCAAATGAATTTTTATCTTTAATATCGCAGGCTAAGAATATCCATGATACCAGCAAATCCTGTGTGGGGAAAGTGGCAATTCTACTATGTTCTTTTAATGGATCATTATTTTTATCATACTCTGGAGGACACTTAATAAACAAGGGATTCTATCTTGAAACCATCAAAGGATATTTTTTCTGCATAGGATAACTGTCCACAATGGACTAAAAAAAGAGTCAGAAGCAATGAAAGGTAGAACTGCCAATTTTTTCAGCCCTTATCAGTCCAAACCACTAGACAGAGACCAGTTTGCCATTAAATGTCATAGAAATAAGAATTATCCTGTAGTTTGTTCATTTTCAGATAACAAGATAGATTTAAGATTTGTTTTGTTCTTGCAGGTTATGCTACTGTAAAATTATGAGATGTTGCTGTTACCTGGAAAATGGTGCTGTTAAAAAGTAATTGTAACCCATCACCACAAAACATTTGGAAATTTCAAGGCCTTAGGGAGAAAGGGACACTTTGAAATATTTAATTTTTTTTACAGCACAGATTATTCCAAGGAATTTAGTTAGCTTCTGGCCTGTGTTTATCCCAACCATCTTCATAAGCTGAGAACTACATAAACTCTCACAAATTACATTCTCTGGAAAAATAAAAGACTCTGGAAAACCCAAGCAACACTTCACATACACAAAATCTATGAACATAAATTGACAGGTTTTTCTAGGCTAAGTGAAGGAGATTTTCTCTTATATTACATTTGATATTCTGATCATCTGCTATATTTCATGTAATTTCTTTAATTCATTGCTAACAGTATAAAAATCTATCATGGCAGAGACCCGAGTCCTAGATATATTCCCTTCTAGGTCAAACTTGATTCAGATTCATTTGACAGTCACTCACCACAGATAAGAAAAGTAATTAAGCTGATATTGAAGACATATATGCTTTGAAGCATCTAATCAAAAGCTATTTTGGTTCTCTGAAGTTAACTTTAAGCTAGTCTGATACTAAGCTTGAGATCAAGTGTAGAAAGAAGGATCTTGTGTCTACTCTTAATGCAGCAGAACAATCAATTATCAAGATACAAGTGAAAGCAGAACTACTCGCATTCTTAAAAGTCAAGCTTAATATATTCAAATGTGACTTTTCTGCCTCAACCATTTGGAGTTGTAGCTCTCAATAATGTTTATCATTATTAAAAATAAATATTTTATTTTTGTAAGTCTCTCTTTACTTTTTTGCAGAGGAAGCAGGGAAAATTCTCTGTAGGAGATAAGAATGGATGAATAGGAAATATAGTTCCATGGCCTCCTAGACATACTCATATTTCAAGTAAATAGCAAGGGGGATATGTAGGAAGATCATTGTTTTTATCATCAAATTCATTTCAGTGGTACTGTAGCACTAAACCAAAGAAAGATCATTGTGAACTAAATGAACTCAACAGAAATTTTCTGGAAATTTTAAAGTGGTGGTTGTAGACTAAAGGAATGATATGGTGAAGCCATTTTATGATATTTTTGAGTCTATCAAAAGATAGAAAGAGAGGGGCTAATGGATGTATTGGATAATGTGGGACCTGAGCATGCCACAAATGGTTTATGACAAGGGGTGTAGTTTATACTGATTTTGTTTGTGATGGAGGTAATTTTCTTCATAATAGCTCATACGGTGTTATGTTTTGGATTTTTGAGAAAAATAGTGTAGATATCACACAAATGTTTTAATTGTCAGAGTAGTGTCTGTGCTCTGTCAAGGTGTTCTCTGTTTTTCATTGCACCCCTTCTCCCCACAGTGAAAGGGCTGGGTGTGCCCAGGATGTTGGAAGGGGACACAGCCAGGACAGCTGACCCCAGATGACCAAATGGACAGCCCATACCACATGGCACCATGCTCAGCATGTAGATGTGGGGGAAGAAGAAAGAAAGGGGATGTTTGCAGTGTTGATATTTGTCTTCCCAAATCACCACTAGACATGCTGCATTCTGTTTTCCTGGAGATGGCTGACAGTGGTAAGTAATGAATGAAGTCCTTATCTTGCTTTGCATGCATATAGCTTTTGCTTTACCTATTGAATTGTCTTTATCTCAATCCGTGACTTTTGTCACTATCACACTTTTAATCTCTTCCCCATCCCTCCGGGGGCAAGTTAAAAAACGCCTGTGGGACGTTCAGCTTCCCACTGAAATTAATCCACAACACTGTACGAGAAATTTTTAAGGAAAGTCTTTTTTCTCCTTGGCTTTCTTTCTGTTTCCTGTTCAATATCACATCATTGACCCAAAGATCCACTTCTACTGTGTAGTACACAGAATTCAGCTTAGTCAAAACTTCTCTGTATAGCACAATTGACCTTAGTTGTCCTAACTGTGCGCTTAAATGGTGGGTGAGGTACATATATAAAATATTCATGTGTTTTTCTGTCTTTCAGCTTATGAACTGTTTATGACAGGTGATTTGTTGCAGTTGCAGCAGCATCTATTACATGATAATAGAGTGAATAGTGAATACAGAATTTAAATTATTAGCTTATTTTGTTCCCTGACCATCTTCCAAAGAAGTCCTGTAGTGCTTTTTCAGCAGTAAAAAATGAAACCTTGTGAATTGCAAACACCAGGTGAAAAAAAATTAAAGGATTGCAAGTGTAACTTGAGTTACACAGTAAGTTTTAATTCTGCAATCTACTTTTAACAATTTAAGCAAAGGCAGTCAAGCCCTCTGGAATAACCCCAGAGCTACAGTGACCCCGAGTACTTGTGGGATAAAATCCCAAGTGAACTTCTTCCACTTTTTTTTGGCACTAAGCTGAATTTACTGTTTTATTTTATAGGAATTTTTGCTTTCACAACATGGGTGTAAAATACACTAGTTTTCATTTACTGGAACTTAGTCTTTTCTATGCATATCAAATATTAATAAGAATAATAAAGCAAAGATACAAACTCCTGTCTTTCTAAATATCACATATGAATTACAACCAATTAATGCCAACAGTGCACAACAGCCGGGAGTGAGACCTCAGCTGCCTCCATACACATAACAATAGCATGAAGGACTTTAAAATATTGAGATTACCCTGTGCATTTGTGTGTATTCATGACTAATGAAATTTGAGCTGTGAAAGTCACAGGTAGACACTATGATTCAGTATTGATCAAAATAGAATTATTAGTTTCCAGCACTATCATATTCCATGAGAGATTAGTCCTAGTTTAATGGACCTCAAAGAGCAATAATGAATAAATATATAAAGCACATGAATAAAGCTTTGATATGCAAAGTTTGCTGCTTAAAGTGCATTTATCTGAACCTTAACCATAATGTGTTTCAAAATATGCAAATCATGCAAGAATTGAACTTTTTTTATTTTACTTTATTGAGCTAATGCTCATCAGCATTATAAAGGACAGACAATTACATATATGTTTTTAAAAGACTGTCAAGTTCACTTCATAATGTTATTTATTTTCATTTTTTATAAAACCATATGAGAAGCTTAAAGGTAGAACTGTCTACAATACCACTCCTAGTGGGCAATTCTACTGCAGAGCTAAGTTCTGTACTACTTTTTTGGATCACTCCTCTTTCCTTTCCAGTTGCTGTCACAGCCAGAGCACAGGTGCCTTAACTCACTGCAAAATTTACAGGAGACCTATCACCTCCCTAGGGATGACCATATTCCAAAGTAACTATGTAGTCATTCAGATGTTTCTTCTCTCCAGAAACTCCATTCTTTGCTTTTTACTAACTTTCTAAATCTAAGCAGAATCTTCACTAGATTCTTCTTGAGGTTCCTCTATACTTGTCATTTTTCCCCTACTTCTTTCTCACTCTACAAACTCATAGTTTATTGTTCAGCTGGGACTGTGTTGTAATTTGTGTTTCAGAGCCTATTCAGCCAAGAGATTGATTGCATACTGAGGTTCATGTTGAGAATGGACCAATGGGTCTGCTCTTTATTTCCTCTGAGTGAACAGCTTTTGCTGTTGCTATGTCATTGATTTGTTTTTATTCCTTCTATATTTAACCTTTTTTCTATTATTATTATTATTATTATTATTATAATTTTTAATTAAAAAAAAAAATAAAGAGTCACAAGCAAGATCCTTACTGCAAAATCTTATAAAATTGTCTGAGGAAGCTGAACAGGACCCAAAACAATTTTATATCTCATAGTAAATGAAATCTGGTGTAAATAACTGAAATATTGTCATATGTAATGCCCCAAAAGAATCAGTGACCTTGAGAAAAATAATTATCTCCAAATCACCATTTCATTATTTTAAGTTAAAAACTATGCCTTAGATTCACCATTGGTACAACAGAAATCCAGCAAAGGACAAGAAGCACAATCCTTGAGTATGAATGATAAGCAACCCTTTTATAAGGTTTGAAAAATTCAGAATAAAGAGCATCTCCATTTTTGTGATGTCCTAAGAACACATTGCTTTGCAAGAAGAGTAACAAAAATAGTGAAAAAATATACTGAAATAATATAACTAGGATGAATAAAATAGTGAGATAGAAGTCTGTCTCTTGATGTTTTTTCTTACTTTTTATAGTCACTGACTTTCTGTGCATCATCTAACTTTTTTCATGTAAGGCTGGACATAGAAAGTTCAGGCATTGTCTGTAATTTTCCTAGGTACTATAATGTGAATATTGAAAACAATCTACAACACGTTATGTTATTTCCTCTGATTTTACTATGAGAACAGTCTGTATATTTCCATGAGACAGTGTTACATAGCCTTGTTTTGCTAAGAACTGGCAAATGATAGAAATATATCTTCTATGATGAAAGAACACTTAGCATTTATTGAAGCACCTGACAGCTTATTATCACAAAACACAATAAAACACAGTTGCTTACCCAGTTTAGAGTCAAATTCACAGCTTTTTGGCTACGTTAATATGAAAAATCACATTAAATAGTTGTCTAATTATTAAGAAAAATCTGTGTTACAACCCTGTATTTTAGTCAATATAAATGATTAATTGAATTAAATCCAAACAAAATTGCATCATATTCATATCTTTTGCATTCCTTTTCTGAACTTTAATATACTTTCAAAATAAACACTGACAATGGTATTTCTCTTTGAAAAGCCTATTCAAACATTTTTTTTTTTTACAAAAATGTGGGCTGGAGACAAGAATTAATATGAAATCTTCAGAAGTATGAGTCATAAGTGCAAATTAGTTGCTTATTTGGCTGAGAGTTTTCACAGCTGGATTCTCTGGTCTAATTAGAATAAGCTTTTTTCTTACTATGATGTAAAAACTGGAAGAAATGGTTTGCACTCTGAAGTTCTAATGATAGGCACTCAAATATGAAAGTGTTGACCTTTACTCTGTGCATGGAATTAGAAGACTCAGATTGCTGTGACTTTCTCTCAGTGTTATCATAATTGAACATGTTGAAAAATGGTTCTTCTATGTTTAAAAATCATATAAGAGGATTTCTTTCACTAAATAAAACTGATTCATTATGATAAAATTAAAGAAATAAAAAAGCCAAGAGTAAGTTTTAACAGCCTTAAATAAGACAGGGCACAGCAATAAAATTTAAAAAGTTCAGGTTTTACGTGAGAACAGCCCTAAAAAATCTCTCTCCAACATTCGAGCAAAAAGTATAAGCCTGTAACCCTTCTCTTTGTCCTAGCATTTCCAAAGGGTGTTTCATTGTTCCAGTAGAAAACAACATCATAACATGACATGATTATGACCCATTATAATGCAGGCACTTCAGCAAATACCATCAATAAAAAGGTTAAATTCTTTTCAAAAATAAATATTCTCACAGGGTAAGCAGCAGAAATTCAGTGAGCTCTAAATAATTGGGTCCCATCAAAAAGTTGCTTTTCATAGTTAATGTCTTCATTTCTACATCATATGAAGTTATACAGTTCAAGTGGTTTACAGAGGATGAAGAATAAGAAACACAAAGTTCACCATTCTAAGTTACTCTGACTGTAAGCCAGGTACAAAATATATTCACTGGCAGACCATTAGCATGCAAGTATGCAGTTAATCTTGCATTAGTATCATGCAAGATGATTTACCAGCAGAAATAATTTCTCTGCTGTCACAGAGACTACAGCATGGCTGACTCAAATGTAAAAGTCTGTCATAAATATCTGCATTAAGTCACGTGAGTTGCTGTTCATTTCTGTCAACCAGCTGAGAATGCTCAGTTCCTGGTAGGATGCAGCTTATCAACCTCATAGACAACTACTTATAAGGGCAGTGGAGATATGTTAGAAAACCCAATAAACTCCTCTTTGGGGAGCTGTCTACTGGGCTTGTGAATTTTGTTTCATTTGTTTCCTTAAGTGGACATATTAAGGAATGTGAATGATTTACTTTATTATTTTATGAGGGAAGAAGTTAACTGTATATTTCACTTGTTTCTCTCTCTTCATTCATTCTACTTCCATTTTTTGGCTTTTTTTTTTCTCTTGCTATTTCCTCTTGCTTTTTCCTCATCAAAATGACCTCTGCTTTCAGCTCGATGTGTGGGACTCCATGCAGTCTTACTATAAGAAAAAAAAAAAGAAGTTAATGCCCACAAAATACTAATAAAAGGCAATTCAGATGGAGAAAAGATATTGACAACAGTCAAGTGTAATAGCATGACTAATAAACAGAAAATTTTTAAGATATTGTCATACTTAAATATGTTGTAGTCAAATTTCCAGTATTGAGGGAAGGTAATATCTGTGAAGTTAGTAGAATTATATGGATTAATGGAGTTTTGAAGTTTCTCCAATATATCACAATAATGAAGTGAAAAAATTATTGTCCAAAGAACACTAGTAATGCTGTGCTTTACTGTTAATAATGGCTGTTCTGTCTGTTACAGAAATCAAGTGATGGGGTCACAGAAAGATGTAAGCTGAATGGACTCTCAGAATCCTAATGTATTGCAAAAAGTAATAATATAAAATTAATGTCATAAAATATAGCTTATTTTATTTGCCCTTTGGAAATGCAAGGACAGATAAATCAAAGTTTCTTTTAACCGGTATCACCTCTTACTCGGCATATCTTAATCTTGAAACGTGTTTGCTGTGAACAATCTGCACTCAAACATTTCAACCCTAACTGATTGTAATTATCCTTAAATATCTTGGTAGTAGGACTGACTTGCATCTCTAAGCAGAAGTAAAATAAGGATGAGGTTTGGCTCAGGAAGTGCAAAATTAATACAGAGTATTCAGTATTTTGATGTCACTATCTGTTCAGCAGATTGTAGGCATAAGATTTCATGAAAGAGAATCTAGAAAAAGATGAAATCTTACCTTCTGCTATTTTCAAAGTCTTTCTAAAGAAAGCTATACAAGCAAAAGTTTAATTATATTTTCTGTTTAAATAAGGCAAATACAGAAAGAAACAGAAGACAGAAAAAATGTATATTCTCAATGTTTAAGAGCACAGAAACCTTAAGAATTAAATTAAAATATGAAAGGCCAAAGAATTTAAAACTTTATGATCTTACTGATATGGATGTCATATAACATGGCAAAAGTTTCCTAGCAGTTTATGTTTCTATTAAAGGGAAATCAGGAATGCTAGAGAAATAGCACTCATACAGAAGAAACATAGCATTTAAAATAAGTTTTAAGATATTCACTACAATACCAAAATATCAGAGATGCTCCTGAAACATGGTCTTTGCAATTTGTTTTAAACTTTAAACATGTTTTCAATTGCAGGCACATTATTGTATTTGGTAATGGGTGACATTCATTAATTACGCTTGACTCCAGACACAGATAAATATTTCAAGGTTTGTTAAGTCCAGTGGTAAGGATACACTTCTCAGTGCCTTGATGTGCTGGTTTTGGCTGGACTAGAGTTAGTTTTCTTTGCAGGCTGGTACGGGTCTGTGTTTTGAATTTGTGCTGAACACAGAACTATATTTTTTCGAGATATTTTTGTCATTGCTGAGCAGGGCTCACTCAGAGCCAAGGCCTTTTCTGCTTTTCTTACTGCCACACTGGTAAGGAAGTTGGGTTTGCATGGGTGGTTGGGAGAAGACACAGCCAGAAGGGAAAGTCCATACCATGTAACATCATGCTCAGTATATAAAGCAAGGGGAAGAAGGAGGAAGGGAGGATGTATGGAGTGATATAATTTGTCTTTCCAAGGCACTGCTAGTGCAATGGGACCCTGCTCTCCTGGAGATGGCTGAACACCTGCCTGCCCTTGGAAAGCAGTGAATTCCTTGCTTTGCTTTGCTTGTGTGCCTGGCTTTTCCTTTCCCTATTAAACTGTCTGTGTCTCAACCCGTGAGTTCTCCAGTTCTCACCGTTCTGATTCTCTCCCTGACCCTGGTGGGGGAGTAACCAAGTGGCTGTGTAGGACTTGGTTGCCAGCTGGGGTGGAACCACAACATTTGATGCTCTAAAGAGATTCAGCATGTAAAACTGACACAATAATTGATCTTGGGAACACAAAACAAGAAAGGAGTTCCCATAAAATACTTATTTGGGAGAATTATTTTATTTCTAGATACTGTGTTATAAAAGCTTGTAATAAAATTACTTTTTAACAAAACAAACTATATTACTCATGGAAAAAACATAATAATGATAGCAGATGTCTTATTCTACTGTTTATTATAATTGAAACCTTGAAAGTTTCTTTTAAAAAGAGGATGCTTAAAAAAGAAAACAGAATGCTTCTGTAAATTGTGTTTTCCCCAATCCTAACTATTTTTCTCCTTAAATATATTTGCTTGGTAAAACACTCACATTTTAGTTTGGCAGAATTTAATGAAGATGTTTTGGGTCAGTACATCTAATTGGTCTGGAATTTAAATTATGGGACAGCCAAAACTTTCTTTGTGCCTATGAATGAGCTAATGACTTATAAATAGATACTGGTTGAGATGAAAGACTGCAGAAGAGTAGAAATGCAGCAATCTGGTCAGCAGCTTCCTTTCTGCAAAACATAAACCATGAAGATGCCACTCTCAGAAGGGTCTGAAAGTAAAAATTAATTTTAGTTTAATGCTGACTTGTCTCCAATTAAAGCATTTCTACAATTCTGAATCAATAATTCAGAGTTTTTCTCTCAGATCGGGAAGTACTGAAAAAGGTGGTTAGAAGGGAGTAAGAAATTTCAAGGCTAAGGAATGTCACATATTTTTATTTTGATATTTTATGAGTTTCATGTTATTTCAGGGCTAAAATCATAATTAGAAACTGAAACACAGATCTCTATTTTTTTTTTAATTTCTTAGAGACAGTATCTGAGTAAGTCAGCTTTTATCATACTGCTTTGTAAATATTGAGTTTCTCTATTTGACTTGTTTTTTGGTATAGCTTCTCAATACTCTTCCAATTGTTCCAGTGACTTTAATATCATGACTTGAATAACATGTCAGGTCAGGTCTGTATTTGTACTGGGAATACTGATACCAGTAAAGCTGCATATAAACTGAAGTTAATTGAGACAATAGCCATGCTGAATTTCTGGCACTATTATGCAGAACACTGTCATTTCTTCTGCATAGATAATTAATTTCCATATTCCCTTAGTTCTGTATAGATTCTTGCATTATGTTGTACAACAGATCTACATAAGTTTTATTAAAATACATTACGAAAGTCTTTTATTCCTTCGGACCAGATTCTCAATTGTTCTCTTTATCCATTTGGTAACTGCTTGCATTAGCCTTATAAAAAATCCACTTAACATTAAAAAAGAAAAAAAAAAAGAAAAAGAAAGTTATAAGAACTAAATGCCAATGTTCCTTTAGTTAGTCTCTGAATTGAATAGATTTTACTGCAATATAGTATCCCAGATATGTTGGTAAATGGTGATACTGCCTCAAGATTAGCTTTTTTTTTAATTAGAGTTTATTTAGGCCAACTTTTCTCACAGTTTCTGAGATATTAAATTTTGACCTTCTCTTTCATTCTTATGCGAAAGATCCTAAATCATAATTCCAGAAGGTATAAATATTTATTACCTTCAGCTCTTCAAGAGACTATATGCTTTTAAAGATAAATCAGTGGAATTAATTTAAATGGTTGAAGCTTTTTATGTATAGAAAATAAAAGACTGATTCTGCACAACAGGCCATACCTGATACAAGACATATTTTAGAATTACAGAGAAAATTGGCACAGGCTTGTCTGTGTTTATGCATATGTATGTGTATAAATATATACACATACACACACAGATGTGCGGCTGTATGTAGACTGCCTATACAATACTGGACAAAACCACGACATCACTCACTGTATGTGTTCATCAAGGTGATACACATTAGCCAAGTTCCTGTATTAGATGGAGAATTTAGCCACTGTTAAAGCTTTGGGATCTCGGGGTATATTTGTGAGTTCTGATCTCTTTGTCTGGGATCTATTTTGTGCTTCAGATTCCTTAGTAACTGATGAAAGTGCCATCCTTCCTAATATTTCAGGTGTGTTCACTTAAACCCTTTCAGAGTTACCTATTACCTATTCTAAGATTGCTTACCTCTGACCAACTCAACCCTTTCAGAAATAAATCAACAGGAAAGAAAAGAAGAGAGCTTTTGTAAAGGAATATACTAACTGCAATGATCTAAATAAGAAAGCTAAGCAGTTTGTTTAGAAAACTGATATATTTTATAAGAGAAATTCATCAACTGAAACGTGTTTCCTCCACCCCTAAACTTCTTCCCCTGCTTATATTTGCAGACCATGGGGAATACAACAACACCAGCAGGATGGAGAGGAATACTGCACTGCATGGAAGTTGTGTGAAAATAAGTTTAGAATAAAACTTAGAAACATCCCATGTCCTAACATGTACCTGTTATCTTACTTCCAGCTGCTCCATGTAAAGCAAATAGAGGTAATTTAGAGTGACAGGTACACACAACAGTCTTTAGATCAAGAGATGGTTTTTTGAATCCTTTTTCCACTCAACACACTGCTAAAAGCACTTACTCTCATGTGGAAAGTGTTGTCAAATACTCCTGTCAAAACCTCTTCAATTGTCCCTCCACTTGCTGCACAGCTAAGACGCCTTTTTCTTTTTTTCTATCTTATTCTAAGAAGTATATCAGATCTGCTGCTTTTTCCATTTTATTGTCAATATTTTTCACTTCTCATTGTGTGAAAAGCAGCTGAAAGCTTTTCAACTTCAGTTTTATTTTCCATATTTTGATACTGATGGTCTTTTTCATATAACGAAGGTAATGAGAAAAAAAATATAAGCAAGTCAAGACCATAACTCAGAATATGCTTACATGTGTCCTGGAGTTCTTGCTATTAGAGTAACTTTACTATAATTTACTTTGGAGATCTGCCAAGGAAAGTGTACCTGTTCTCAGTGAGGGTAAATTTTGAAAGAAAAAAACATCAAGCAACAAAATGGAAAAAATTTGAAAAAATTTGCAACTAACAAGTATTCATTTTATAGAATGAGAAACAAGGTATTAAAGAATTTCTGTTTATATATTCTGTTAAACTGATATTATTATACTAATCCTAGATGAGTCAGTTGTTCAAACTTTTCATGCTATCCAAGCAATATCTCTAAAAAATTTGTTTTGACAGTTTAGAGTTACAAATTTTGTTCAAATCAGTACATTTTGTCTTTCCATATTGAGTTTGACAAAGCATGATTTTAAGGTGGCTTTTTTAATGCATTTTTGTCCAGGTCTAGAACATTCCAGTAACATTAAATTATTAGATATGCATATTGGATCAAATCTGGCTGGGCCCCTTAGATTTCAGGCCACTTTTCTACCTTTATAAGGATGTTTGTATTACCACTGTTATGTGTGTTAAACTGTTCTACACAGACCAGTTGGCTAGATTTATCTTCACCAAAAAAGGGGGAAAAAAGCGTAATAAGCATTTTGAAAAGCATAATAATAATTTTGTTTTCTGATGTCTCTGAAACCTTTATGTTATCTATTTTTTTTAATGTTTGAATAACAAGCTGTGAGATGCTGAAACGTTATGGGTTAAGGACTCAAAAAATTGGCCATTTGCAAAAGCAGTGTGTGCTTTGATGAGGCTTGGTTTGCACCCCCCCAGTCGAAGTGAAGGTTTTGAGACAGATAAGGGAAAGGACAATGAGAAACAGATGCTGTGGAGGGATAATGCTTTTTATTATGTCAATTTCCTCACTTGTACAACTGGCCCCTCTGCTGGGGGAGGTATTGGAAATTCACATGTTGGCCTGAAAATATTCTTCCCTTCTGATGGGACATCACTAGAACAACTACACTGTAGTGAGGGACAGCTGTAATGTCTTAGAAGGTGTCATAAACCATCAAATCCCCTGAAGCACCCTTGGACTCACTTCTGGGATCTTCCATTAAATTACTGCTCATGATCCACAGCATTGCAATAGACAGTTTAACACTCCCTGCCTCCCTGGGAAGTTATCTGGCCATTCCACATGAACTTGAAAGTGTATTAACCCACTGAACTTTGTGTTTCATGGGCTTCCTCCACTCCACATGGATCAAAATGGCAACCATCACTTTTACCAACTGACATTAAAATTGCAACAATCAAATGTTATTACTGGATCCACATGCAATAATAATTTTCATCTCCACTGTATTCCTTCCTTCCTTCCTTCCTTCCTTCCTTCCTTCCTTCCTTCCTTCCTTCCTTCCTTCCTTCCTTCCTTCCTTCCTTCCTTCCTTCCTTCCTTCCTTCCTTCCTTCCTTCCTTCCTTCCTTCCTTCCTTCCTTCCTTCCTTCCTTCCTTCCTTCCTTCCTTCCTTCCTTCCTTCCTTCCTTCCTTCCTTCCTTCCTTCCTTCCTTCCTTCCTTCCTTCCTTCCTTCCTTCCTTCCTTCCTTCCTTCCTTCCTTCCTTCCCTCCTTCCCTCCTTCCTTCCTCCCTTCCTCCCTTCCTCCCTTCCTCCCTTCCTCCCTTCCTCCCTTCCTCCCTTCCTCCCTTCCTCCCTTCCTCCCTTCCTCCCTTCCTCCCTTCCTCCCTTCCTCCCTTCCTTCCTCCCTTCCTCCCTCCCTTCCTCCCTCCCTTCCTCCCTCCCTTCCTCCCTTCCTCCCTTCCTCCCTCCCTTCCTCCCTTCCTCCCTTCCTCCCTTCCTCCCTCCTTCCCTCCCTCCCTTCCTCCCTTCCTCCCTTCCTCCCTTCCTCCCTTCCTTCCTTTGTGTTTATATAACAGAAAAACAGACTAATGTGGGTAAGTCCTCTGACCCAGGTATCCTGCCATAATCCTTAAATAATCATGTTTATCTAGCTACAGCTCTCCAATGTGTTTTAGCTGCCTTCCATTCTGGTTTTCACAGAAATTAAATGTCTCGTTTTGCAACAAAATGCACATGACACTACAACAGACTTCTGATTTTTCAATTTCCTTTTAAAAATAGTAACAAAAATATTTAAACAATTATTTCACCAAGTCAGGAAATATTTCCACTAAAACCACACAGACAGTTACAGAGCTATATTATAAGATGAAAATAATAAGACTAAATTGAATCAGGGACCAAAAATAAAAAGGTGAGCTGGACAGGAACAAACTCAGATCCAAACCAATATGGGTAATCCGACATTCTCCCTTCATTGTTTACAGACAGTAGTTTTTATACACTTCTAGATAGTTTACAATCATGAGCACACTCTTACTGGCAAGCAAACATTGTTTGTTCCTGTCTTAAGGTGGCTAAAGTTTCACACTGCAGACCTACACTAATTCACACCTAGATAGCTCAGTAAATTGTGTTATACCTTTACATAATTTCTGACTGCGCCACAAACTTATTCTTAACTGCGCCACAGGCTTCAAGGCCTCACCGAGGCCCACATCTGAGGCCTAGGCTGGGGTAGCTCAACCTTCACTTTAAACATATAAATCACGCACATCCAGATCGTGACCCATTTCCCTCAGAAATTCTTCTATACTAAATTATGAGCAACCATGTAAAATTAATTCCAGCATTTTGTGGTTTATTTCTAAAATTTAGCTACTTACATTTTTATTGTGGTTTTCAAGTTGATAAACATGGTCAATACATGTGGTTTATATAGACAAATGGAGAAAAAAAGAGAGGAAAACAAAGAATGGACAACAAAGCTACTATTTTAGTTTGTCTGGAAAATGATTGGGTGAAACGTGCCACAATCACATATAACTTTGCAGCAGCTTAAAAGCAACAAAGTGTTTTCTATTATTTGTACAATTCATACTTTTGAAAAAAATATATGCTACAGTATATAGGCAACTCAGGCAACTCAGATGTGCTATAATCTAGGTTGCTGCTAGTGGCACAATGAGCCCTCAAAACTCACATATTGGTTTGCCACCTGATATGAAAATATCTAAATAAATAAAATCCATTCCCAATTGTACTCTCAGCTTGCAAACATATTTTCTTTTCTCATAAGCCTTCCAATATAAGTTATTTGGTGGAATAATTTATCTGAACTGAAAATAGCCTTACCTGCCAGTTGAAAACAACATTTATTTCCCAATCTATTTATCCCAATCAAACTCAGACTCTGTGACTGTCATGGTAAGCTGATAACTGTACACTGATGTATATTATGCATTTTTAAATGATTGTGTCTTTGTTTGGTACCTGCTTCTCGGAGTTGTATAGCATTTCTGTTTACATTTTAGCTGACTAATTTTCCAGAATCTTTCTATTCTTAGTCGTGGTTACACTTTCCTAGACAGGAGTTTCAGCAATATGGTTGAATGTCTCAATTATATTTATTGTCATCTGCCCCTTATAATATTGTATCCAGACACTTTCCTGCATCTGTTTTTGCAAATATGAACATTAACAGAAGGCCTAAGATGGACAAGGGGCAGAAATATATTTTGTCCACTCTTTTCATTGATGATGTTTTACTGGACTGCATGATTGTATGTTAAAGAGTATAATTCCCCTAATATATTTTTAGAGTCTATTTTTCCTGATGGACCCTTATCTAATTTGTTAGTAAGTGATGTATTCCTGCTGGAAGATTAAGAATGCACCTTACATGCAACTCATAATAAAATAATAATGCATTTGTTTCTGTTTTCTTTTGTGAGCATGAAATTTTAGTTATCACATCTTAAAAACTCTCTGTAACAACAAGAAACTTCCTTTAAAGAGGTGTGTGGAGACAAGCATAAATCTACAACAAATACTTTTGGATTATATGGGGAGAAACGTTAAAGATGATCAGGTCGAGAACTTCAGGAAATATCATTTCCCCTTAAGAGCCCAATCTTCCATTGTTCTAAAGAGAAGTAGAGCTCTCATAACTCCACATTAGGGAAAAGTGAAGAATATCTCAATTATTCAGAAATACAGCACTCCAGGTCCTGCACCAGATGAGGCATTGACAAATTAAAAACCTCTTTGAGATAGATAGATGAATATTTACTTCAAATTGATACTTCATCATGTACTAGGACTAAGAAAGAACTAAACTTCTAAGAAAGAACTAAACACTGCCAACTTCTTTAAGAACACCCTTCTTGGTAAATATTATGTTTTAAATACTTTTTTAAGACATAATATTTTCATTTGAAATAGCATGGAGTACTCAGTTGTTTCTTTTCCATTTTTCTGAGGCTGTATTTTTGAGAGATCTACTGAGGAAAAAATGGCAGTGATTATAGCCAAGAAATACATCATCTGAAGCATATGGAAAATTTCAAATTATTCGTATTTTTCATCCAGAAGGCCACTAGTGGTGACTTTTTACTTATGCTTTTTTTTTTTTTAATACAAGGGAGAACTGAAAATGATGACTGGTTTTTTTTCATAGTAAAAAATAAAAAAAACATGTATTAGTAAATTAATAATACAATGATAGCTGGCAGCAGTGAAAGCACAGCTATAGTGTATCAAGTAGCTGATCAACAGGCATATACTGTTAGTACATATTGCCTTAATTCAAATGTTTGAAAGAAGTCTCTAGCCTCACACAACAGTGAGTGAATGAACCACCCTTGCTGTGTATCCTTCTTTGCAGCAGTCACCTGTTAAACAGGTAGCTGTATCTATGTGAAGGGAAGCAAAACATGAGCAGCAACCACAGCATCAACAATTTCCTGTTAACCTTCAAAAAGAAAGACCACATTTTAGAAGTTTGGAGATAAACTGTTGCTTTAAAATCCTAAATGTGATCTTTTATATAGAGAAAACTACTAATAACATCTGACACTGTAACCTGACCTCATTACATTTGTGTTTTCTTTCCTAGGGTACCATTTGACCCTTACCTAATTAGTCTTTGATTCTGAAAAAGCAACTTGGAGGCCAGAACTCTTGCAGCCCTCTACAGAAATGTTTCTATGCATGCTCTGAAAGTACTTTGGACAATTTCGGGAACTTGCAGATAATTATGCTGAGAAAATGAACTTGGTGATATTTTTGAAATTTGCATCACCTAGTGATGTAAAACTGTAGCATAAAATGGCTTGATTCAAGTTTGAATCTGCACTATGAATCTCAGAATTCAGAATAAGTTAATGGTGGAAACACAATTTGATGAAAAGTATATTTGTGCAAAATCCTTTTTTAATAAATTTTCCTCTTTTGTCTATAACCTTGAGAAACAGAAATTGGCAGAATTATTTTATATGCTAGTCAAAAGAACCTATGATATGCTTTCTTCCTTGACTTTAAGAAGTTCTCAGACATAGGAAAAAGTAATGAAATATCACTGCAAGGGGTAAAAGGCAAAATCTTATTATCAATAAAGAAACCTACTGGCTTCTCTGACACCAGCCTGTTATCCATCTCTCATAAACCACACCTGGGGGGAAGAAAAAACCCACCAACAAACAAACAAAAAAATTCCAACTCATAATTACATTTGGTTTGATGGAATAAAGTGGATTTCAGTGCTGTGCAGCACAAACATCCCTACTGACCCACCATCTGCACACAGTCTCTCTTTCTAAATAGATATGAACTAGTTTGGCAGCAGAATTCTCTGCAGCCACAGTGGAGAATAGTGGAGAAGACAGCAAGACCATGAAACGGTATGATGGAATATTTTTTCTGCCAAAAAAATGAATTAATAGCAGTAGCTGTAAGAGTACAAAAGGTACTATGAAATCCTTTGTATGTAATGTTCTTATTAGGCACTCTGCTTTGAATTTACCAAACAGGTATGCAAGTGAAATTTAAAAAAGCATTTTGTCAGCCAAACACTCCTGTTCTGTCTTTTGGTCATTTTTGGAAGTGGCATCAGCATAAAGAATCTAATCCAGTTAAAGAAGCATGTCTTCAGCATCCTGAACTTGAATGTTGCCTATATTGCATGAATTTTGAAGTAATAACAGTTACAAAGTTTGCAGAGACTTTCACTTTGCCCAAAGACTGCTAAAGACAAATCACCACATTTCATTGGACTTGTGCTGATTCCTGGAAGAAGAACTTGTCTGGTTTTTTCACAGCTGGCATCTACCTGCCATTGACTTCTCTTTCTTGTAATCCCCTCTGGCTTCATGTCTCACTTCTCCTTTATATCTTTCCAGCAATCCTTCACTATTGGTTGCTACTTCACCAATTCCTTCTGACTTCTGTGGCTGTCCTCTGACTCCTAAAGAGTTTTTCCTAGGGCCCAGCCAGACCCAAGTCTGTTCTTCCTTAATATTTTTCACTAGTTGCTGAAACCTCCAGGCTCCTCCAGATTTCCTCCTAATGCTCACAGGCTTCCTGCAATATCTGCCTCCTCCTTGGAGCTCTCCTGCGCTTTATTGTCAGATCTACTGTCTCTGCCCCACTGAATTTTTTAACTCTAACTTAAAAAAAATAAGAAAAAGGAAGATAAAAGCACCTAACCTAGCTGAGCAGCATCCTAACACAGCTGTCATGCAAGCACAAAAGGAGCAGAAACATGCCTGAGGCTAGTAGGACAATGTAACCACATTATGTCTCTTTGAACTGTAATGTTTTACTTCCCATGGGTCACTCAGTGGATTTCAGAGTCTGGTTCCAAAGAGAACAGACCAGGTCTGTCAGTTTAAAGAATAGGAAAACTGGCATTTTCTGAAATGCAAAAAGACTTATTTTACAACTATAAGAATATATTTTTCTTCATGTTGCTTTTGAATTGGATTTTTCTGTGGAATTCATTCACATAAATACTTTAATAATGGCAGCAAAATATATCCAGCTGTATCTATTTTCTTGTGTTAGTCGATAACTTGCTTCTTAAAAGAATGTCTTTTTGTTTTAGAAAGCATAATTTAGACTCTGAAGCTATATTGCACTCTGAGCATCAGAATACTGTTATATCTGAAATTTTACACTAAAGTATAAAATTTTCTTGGTGTATTGTGAAAGAGCTGAATACAGACTGCTGCAGAACGCTTTAACTTTTAGACATATATTATACACAAAACAACCTTATTTCTACATCTTCTTTTAATAGAGTTGTGAAGTGTAAGATGACAAGGCCTCTAGAAGCTGTCTTACTATGCTTGAACTGAATTATAAAATTTAAAATTTCATAATTAGGAGACAATGAAAAGCTGTGGCAATTATCTGGCTATCAGTTTCTTCAAGGCATGGCAGTGAATCAACCTGCATGGAAAGTTTGTGATCAAGGTCATATAATTTCTTACCTGTAGGAGAGCACAAGTTCTGGCTGTGAGGAAAAGGAAGCAGACCTATGTTTGAACCCCAGCAGAAAGATTCAAGTAGCTTTTATTTCCAAAGTAAGCTGATTTGGAAAATAAACCATGGCCAACCTCCATTTATGAGCCTGTGCACACTGACTGCTGTGAGATGCAGTTTTCCTGAGTGTTGCTGTATTCCTCAAACAGGCAAACTGCCTTTGCAATCAGCACAGACTCAGAGGAGGACAGAAATGTTGTTTTGCTGTTGAGCCCCACTTTTTCTATTTTGTCTTTTCTTGGGAGAAAAACAAGTGCACTCAAGCACACTACCTAGAAGTGCATTTCTAATCAAATATTTCTTCATCCATTCTTCATTCCTAGAAATAGGCTAACAGGTAGAAAGTGAGAGTTGTTTTTCCACTCTTAATTTTCAGAAAGACTTTTGCTGGACATATTGTATCTAGTATTCTTCTTTGGTTGCTTATTGTCAAAAGAAATTGCTGCTTTTAAAATTAAGCAAACCTTGGCTAAGATTTCTTGGTCCATTAAAGTCACATTGCTCTTGGCACAGATTTGGAAGCAGCATGGAAATGATATAAGTAATTTGTCCTAGGCAGGACAGCTCTGTTGAAATCTGGTAGCAGAGGTTTTCTCTGCATAGACCAGCTGTACTTTATGAATCACAGTACAGTACAGTTGTTCCCATAGTTTTTCAAGGTAAATCTTCTTTTGAGACAGTGAAGTCAACTCACGTTGTCACAAGTACATTTTCTTTTTCATCCATAATCACTCCTAAAATTTCTGATTCTCATGCATTGTTCTGTACTAAATAGAACTTATTTTTAATAAAATTATTTTTTCAATTTTTTAAATAATCATGTAAATAAATATAAGGATAAGGAAAAATTATAATGTGTAGTATAAGTAATATGTAGTATAAGTTGATGTCTAATGTAGTTTTATATGTAAAATAATATATAATTTTATAGTAAAGCATTGTTAATTATATAGTAATGTATATACACTTAAAATTTTACAAAAGGCCTGCTAGCAATTTTGTGCTATTTAAGGATAGCAAAATACAAATATTTAACTATACTTGTAAAAATAATGCATTTCATAAATTCTGAAAAATAGCATACTTAATCTTTTTCTTACTGAATGTTTGTGCTCATCCTGAAATATTATCTGCATACTTCTGAAGATAATTTTAACTCAATGTCTGTTGGGAATTATATTTACTGTGCTATCTTCAGTGAGCCCACAGGTTGCTCAAGAAATGACTGAACATACAGACACATACAGCACTAATGTTCATATATGAACATGTAGAATGCATGACTAAATCAAGAAGAAATATATATATGCATTCTTCAATAAAAAATACAAGGGGAAATATAAATGAACTGAACCTTAATACTAATTACTTTTATTTATCTATTATCTGCATCTATCTGTCTGCCATTCAGTATTTTATGAAGAAATTTGGTCTGATTCCTGCTGTAGTATCAGATCTCTAGTACAAATTCCCTTGCAGTCTTAATTAACTTGAAGATTCTGAAATGGTTTTTCAATCAATCATTTTCTTCTTCAAATTAATAGTATGAAAGCTTATAATTCATATCCAAAAAAAATTACCTTTTTCTCATTGTCTTCATTTTCTTTTAAGATTGCAATTATGGCCAGTAATTACTACTATTACTACTAAGGTAACAAATTACTGTAAAAATAACAAAAGTAAAACAGTTTTTAAGAGAAAGACAGAAGGAAAAGAGAATTTGCAGATTTTAATAATTTTTGTTATGGACATTTTGAAAAAGTTAAGTATATTATCAGTATCATTTTGCAATTCTTGTTATTTATCTGCATATTAACATAAAATTAACAACTCTACATTTCATACACTAGAGAGACTGCATATGACTCTCAAATTCTTGGGGTTTTTATAACCTTTTGGAGTCTGTTTTAATTTAGAGAGAAAAAATTCTCTTGTTTGACATGAAAACAAAAATATTTTGCAGAAGAAGCCACTGTAAATGATGAGTTGTTATGAATGAAAAATGTAATATTGGAATTCTTTCTCTTCCCAAATGGAATATAACTTTAAAGAAAACCATCACTGGCTTACATAAGATTCATTTAAAAAAATCAAATCTAAAAGTATAGTAATCAATAAAGAAAAGAACTATTTTAGTGTTTCCTAAGTGGATGCTATCATTGCCTTGATAATTACAGTCTATTTCCCCTTTCTCTTCACCATGTAATTTGCCTGTAAGGCAGAACAGATGCAGTAGTAAAGCAAACTTTCACAAATGGATCTGTTACACAACTGTAAAATTACTGTGATTTCTCACTTTTCATTTGCCAGATACAGGCCAGCCCCAAAAATCTCCATCTGAAGAGGTCAGATAGAGAAGCTTTGGCAGGCACCTGCCATCCAGGCAGGGTCAGCCTGCCAGAGGCAGAATAAGCCTCTGTTACATCACCAGCAGGACCAGCAAGGCTAAGTGGAACCTCAGCAGCTTAAGCTGTGTTTGATGTACAGAAGAAAAGTATTTCCCCCTATAAGTTCTGCTTCTTCTGCCTCCCTTTTTCATTTTTCATTTCCTTCCTCTCCTCACCATTCTCTCCAACATCAGTGTGACTCTTCCCTGCTGCTATCCCAGACTATTCCTTGTTGATTGGGTTTTTGTAGTCTGTCTTTATTATCACAAATATCATCTCTGTATCTGATCGAAGGTCTGCTAAAAACAGCAAGAGTACTCTCACTACAGCAACTGCATCATAAACATATCCCGTTTTATACTGTGGATACATGTACTTAAAAATATTCTTTTTCCCCTCAACAAAATAAACTCAATTTAACAAGCCTATAGGGAATTAAACTGTGACAAGTCTGCTCTGTCAAAAAATTTGGGATTACTTTATTTTCCAAAAATTAGTTTTGGGTGCCTTTGGATGGGACATCTAGAAGCAGACACTTCAGCTGCTCCACAGGTATCACTTCATGTATTGAAGAACCTTGCTTTTTTTTAAATCTTTTTCTTTTCTTTTCTTTTAATTGAAAGATGGCAGATAGCTGCTTGTTTCTGCTTTTGCTTCTTCCTATCAAACCAGGAAACAGCATCTGTACATACCTAGGAGATGACATTGAGTTACTAAAGTTTATTTCAAGTTAAACAAAAGACATACAGTGAATTTTGGAATAGAATTACAATTAATGGCATTGCCAGTATAAATTTTTACCTCCTTTTTTATTCCTTCCATGTGCTGCATATTTGGCATGCAGTCTTTGTTTGACCACCACAACCTGAGTGTGTCTAAACAGACAGAGAACTAACACAGTTACAGAGAAAAAGAGAGAGAGAGAAATATTCTATTTTGGTTTTTTGCTTAATGGATTCAGTAGAAAATGAATGTTGAGAAAAAAAGTAAAAGGATGGCAGGAATAGGGACAGAAAGGGCAAGGTAGGAAAAAGGGATGTTTATCTTATACCAAGGAGCCCTTAAAACATCTCAGGCGTTTCATGTAAGTCCTCCCCTGTGTTCACCTTAGAGTAATTTGGAACAAAGGTTTGTGGAGCTTTTTTTACACATCAGCCTTTAATTATTCTATTTCAGACACCAAAGTGCTCCTCACTTTGTACTTAATTTAAAATGCTTATGTACCTTGCAGAATCAGGGTCAAAAATTCCAATTCATGTTTGGTACAGGAGGTGGAGATGGGAATGCATTATGCATTAAATGAATAAAATGACCCAGAAAAACCATCAGAAAATGGACTTTTCTGACTCCTGAGTTGAAGTTATGATTATATTGTATTTTCTGTAGTACAGTTGGTGTTTCAACCAACACTGATAAGTCAGGGAGCTACAGATCAAGTTTATCAGGTCCATTCTGCACATCTTGTCAATGATTTTCATGTGCAATTAATTCCATCAAAAATTATTGCTGGCAGATCAAATAAAAGCATATTCTGCTTTTAGAGGAATTACTTCAGTTATTCAGCTTTATTTTGGGTCTCACTCTTGCCCTGAAATACTTTTAAAATCTCCTCCAATTTGTTACTAACATACATAATCATTATATGCTATTAGGTGTGTCATGAGTCTCTCAAGAGTAATAAAAATTTTTTAAATTGTTTCAGGAGTGATACAAATATTTGCACTTTACTCAAACTACCATTTCCCTGTAGTGATCTCTTTTGCATAATAATATGTTATTCTAGTAACTATTGCAGCCACTCCCTTCCGTTAACCAGAATACTCCTGATGTCTTCTACACCCATGGAAATCACAGTTTTCTAACTGGAAATGTAAACAGAAAGCCATATGTTCAAAGAGCTTCTCTTTCTTCATTCTTACTAAAATCTGGTGGTACAGATTCCTTGGGTTTCTGCATCTTTTTCTCATATTAGCTGTTTTATTCATCTGTGTATAATTTAGCCCTTTTCATAAAAGAGGCAAAATGGTTATATATAGAGAGTAAGCTCCTATGCTTATGTTAGTGGTTTTCCATAACATGAGAGCAAAAGAGGTGAAGAATGTTTTAGAATTTATTTTTAAGAGGGTTTTTTTTTGTTTTGTTTTTGTTTTTGTTTTTTTCTTTGCTTGTTTTTTGTGGAATATTAAATAAAAATTGCCTTTAGCCCTTCAAAAAATCAAGTGTGTCATGTTTGAAGACTTTAATTACAGGAATGTATTTCAGAAAGAAAGTGATTCTGCTTATGCTGAATATGAAATATTCTATATAAATATGAAATATGCTATATTTCATCATGTAAGCTCTTTCCCATGAAATTTTGCAAGTTAAATAATCTGGAAATATTTATCAGTCCTCATTAGAGGACTACTTTTTTTCAAAGACAAAGACTTGGTCTTTCAGTAGTCCTAAGACAACAGCAGAGTTCAGTACATTGTCTAAAAAATTAAGAAGTGTTTAATGTGGGACTTTGACCCGTCACCCCTACTGGCATCCCATATGTTTCTTGAATAAATAATAGAATTCATCAGACAGAGAAACAATTAGGTTGAAACATCTAGATACCAGATAAATCCCCCAGTTAATTCTTACACAGCTCTCAGTGTGGGAAATCTGTGGTAACTTGAATAACAGTTATTTTTACAAAGTTGGTATAAATATTCAGTCATGCTAAGTTAATAAACTAAACATTTTTCCATTAGGGGTAAGTAGAATTGTATCATCTAGCCATTGAGGTATGCTAAAGTAATATACAAATATCTCTTTCCCTGTAATTAACTTTGAATGAAGAATACACCGGCTATGTTGGAGTTGCATAGCTTATATGAAGCAGTTTGACATACACAGTTATTACAAAACCATCATCCCAAAGAAGCTCTAGTCCTGTTGTCTTTTTTAGAATAAATCTTTTTATTTTAGGAAATTTTTTAGTTAAATGGAAATCACTAGGGTAATGCTCTCTGGAATGGGTTATCTCCATCTTTGCAAGTTCTCAAACCTTGGCTAGAGAAAACAGACTGACTTCACCTAGTGCTAGCACTAAATCCAGCTAAAATTCTGGTCTGAAAAACCTCCAGGATTCTCTTCTGGCTAACATTTCTGTTAGTCTTCCTGGCTGAACTGCCTGATAAAGACATTCTCACCTGAACAGGGATGCTTCATACTGACAGAGATCACAATCCAAAGTGCTGCATATATTATTCAGTGGAACTGAAGATACCACTTTCCAGAAATGTCAGTTTGGATCCTTTAAATGACTTCATTTTAACAGTGAAGGTTTACTGTGAAGAACAGTGAAAATTGAAAGAAGTTTGTATCACAAAGGTAGAAAAAAAAGAGAACTAATGGGACTTTTCCATGTCCAAACTAATCATAGAGCAAGTTGTAAGTTTGGGCAAGAACTTTTTAGAGAAAAAAAAAAAAAAAAGAGTGATCTGGATTCACAGAGGATTCAGATAAGCAGGAGAGGAGCTGGGGATCTCTAGACAAATTAGGACAGTGATTGCTTTGGCATCTTGCTGCTATGAAATAAACAGAATACATGTGCTGACATGCTCTCCAGCCAACAACCTAGGTCACCAGGGCAACTATTGTCAACAATAGCTTTTATCACTAGTAAGTGAAAGGTAGCACTGCCAATAACAAAACAGTTGGATTTAAAAATTAAATAATAATTTTAAAAAATCAAGTTTTTGCTGCAACGTCAGCAGTGGGATTCGTGCTGTGAGGAGAAACATCCCTTTTCCTTTATCAACTCAGTGGAGTGTTATGTTCCTCACATACATTAAGGTTTTTTAATCAATCAAATAGATACATTGTTCAGCAATTGTTCAAAAGCAAAACTTTCAAAAAAAGTTTCAAAAGCAAGGGTTTTGAACAGTATGTGATAAGTACTGGGCAGAAAGGCCATGGTCAGAGCTCTGATGGCAGCAAAAGTGCAGAGTGCAGGAAGATGTGTTATTCGGTTAGTAGGTGACACTGCTAACTCAGACTGTAATAAAACTCTGACCTAGGACAAATTTGATTCACTACATTGATCAAGATACTATTTCTTAGAGAAAAGCTAGGGTCAAATATTGTTGGATATAAGGGAGTATAAAGAAGTATCTCCTAATCATTTACATCTCCTTGCTGAATCCATGTGTCAGTACAAAGTGAGCTGGTACAGGCAGGATTTAATGCAAAAAGACTATTTGAACCAGTAGGAATGGTTGCAATGTTTAATGAAGACTTAGGATGTCTTGAGGAAAACAGTAAATCTTATACATTTCCAGGATGATTTTCTTTGCCTTTACCAATGAATATTGCATATTCTTTTTAAAAATAATCTACAAATAATGGAATGAATGCACAGTTTTTTTGGATACACGTAGAATTTCTTTAGAGTGCCAAGAACACTGAAAATTATTTCAGTTCATTACAAAAATTTCCTTTTTTAAATGTAATTACAGAAATTACTTGTAAAACTAAAATATGTATAATATGGAGAGGCAATTGCAGCAATTGTTTTTTTTTTTTAGTTCAGTGGTTATGTGAGTAGAATATACAAACTCAGCAAATCTGCAATTTAGTCATAGAAATACATTTTATTTTTAAATCCTGCAATAAACATATAGAAAGATTCTACGTGAAACATGCGTCAATACTTTCCCTTTCTCTTTCTCTTTCCCTTTCCCTTTCCCTCTCCCTATCTCTTTCCCTTTCCCACAGAACAGGTTAATATACCACTTAAAAATGGATTTTAACCAAGGTAAGTTCCAAGTTGCTCTGATTGAAATTACACCAAGAGTGTTTTGAGAAGCTTTTTTTTGCCTTACTCCTTTTCAAGGAGTTAAAAGTTAAAGAGGAAAAAATTCAGCACATTTTCAAAAAAATTGCTCTAATTTCATCCTTAATTATTATCCCTGAGCTGTTCCCAATTTTTAAATGATAAACAATTCTTATTAGCAAACCAAAAAACATTTCATGCTTTTCTACTTTTTTTTTTTTTTTTTCTTTTTAATATCATATGCTTCCACCTGCATAATTCATGGCTCATCTGCAGTGGTTTTCATGTGTGTCTGTCACTAGAGTAATTTCTCTATTGCTGTGGCTGTATCCCTTTCTGATGTACTGTCACTTGTGGTTACCCTCTGTGTCACCTTGCCTGTGGGGCCCTTGACCCAGAATCTATATTTTACTAAATTACAAGATAGTTTTGAGTTTATTGATATTTTAAAATAATTCAAACACCTGTATTAAATTCATCAGAAAACTGTTTTCTCCAAAAGTTACTAGAGTAGTAGTTGCAAACAAAAGAAAAAAATGACTAAAATGTTCTTTCCTGGTACAGACAGATGTATATTTGTACAAAGTGAATTGTCACTTTGATCTGTTTTAGATGATCGGCTTCAACACAGTAAACAAAAAAGAATTGCCAATGGGTCTTGCTGACACATTTTAGACAACAGAATAATTCTCTCCCTTCTCATGGTCCTAACTTTCAGCTCACTCATGCATCTTAAAGACATTGGTCATCAAATTGCAGTTAGATTATACAGAGATTTCTTTGTAATTTCATACTGATTTTACTGTTCAGTTTTGAGTGATAATGTGAAAATTTTAATAGGAATTCACAGTTTGACTTTAACAGAAACAAAGAAATAGTCGTAGAATTTATATTCCTTCTTGCTTTTAAAAACTACAGAAAGTTTCAAATAAATAGAACTTAAATCAGTTCTACATAATGAAAATAGTCTATTTTCCATCCTCATCATTACATAATTTCTATATTTGCAGCCTCAATTGAGACACAATGAATCATTTTACAAATGTTTCATTAAAGTAATTTTAAGTTGCAATGTTTGTACTAATGCATTTAAAAACTCTTTCTGTCCTGTAAACTTTCATTTTCTCTGTGCAGCCAGGTTGAAGCTGGAGAAAGGCTAAGCATGTAGAGCACACATATGCACAATGTATATATGAAAATATTTACATGACTGGCTGCACAGAAAATACAAGCAGAAACATGAAGCATTCAGAAAGCAGACAACACAAATATTCATATTCTGCTCGCCTCTCTGAATGGTCCTTTTGTAGGAAAAAAAAATATAATAGATATAAATAGGTATATATTAAATAAATATGTACTAATGTATTAGATAGAAAATAAATATATAATTTTGTCTATCTATATATATATACAAAGATATATGTCTATATATACATATTTTTATATTTATATATTTTTAATTTTTTTTTAACATCTCATTAATTTCTCCAGTAGCTGGGCTCAGACACTCTGCCCGGTAGCTGGCCTCTGTATCCCAGCCTTCTCAGCTGCTGGAGCATGGACAGATGAACTCTGAGGCTGCAGCCCTGCAGGTTGCTGGCACAGACCATTCTGTCCACAAATCACACACACACAGCAGCTGGGGACACCCTGGTCACTTTGATACTCTAGCTGGTCCCAAGGTCTCACAAACCCCTGGATCCCAGGCTATGTCATCTACTCACCAACTACTCTGATTTGAGCTTGATGCTATTAGTTACTCCTATCAATAATATGATGTTTAACTCAATCTTGGATGCTGGTACATACATCTTGTAAATACAACTGTTACTAAATGCTGTTGTACTAAACAAAAAACCTGATGGCATTTGAAGGAATGCCAGTTAGGAGCTATTTTCTTCACACATTTAGCTGAAATTTTAGAGTAATTCGAAGTTATGTCCCTGTCTGTGTTGTGAAATCAATGTTCTGCCATCCATGAAATCACATGCAGCTCAGGGGCACTTCTGGTTGTGCAAGAAGAATATCTTTTTGGGAAGGCAGGGAACCTCTAAATCATGATGGAATTTATGCACAATGTAAAATTACATATGTTTTCACTAGGGAAAAAAAGCAAT
The DNA here is from genome assembly GCF_031753505.1 of Anomalospiza imberbis. NCBI lineage: Eukaryota > Metazoa > Chordata > Aves > Passeriformes > Viduidae > Anomalospiza > Anomalospiza imberbis. The sequence continues at coordinate 13,556,499 of NC_089683.1, read as the reverse complement.
CATATTGCAAAAATGTGCAATCTGATCCAAACTAAACTGAAATTGATATAATTTAAATTTAACTGTCTTGTGACTATACTCATCACTGAGTCACAGGAGTCCAAGCAGTTCATCTTAAATGTGATGGAACAGCAACTATTTCTATTGAGATCAAATTGCAGATATATAGGTGGTTTTTTAATCATGTCAAAGAAAGTCCTCAGGCCGTAATATCAGGGCCATATACTTTTAAAGAAACAGAGGGCATTTCTTTTCCAAGTCCAGAATACTATTTATTTTTATTTAACATAAGAAAGCTTGAATTGCTTTTGTCCCAGAAAAAAAACATTGTTTTGTGTAGAGAAAAATAGGATCTTATAGTGTATTTATTTATTTATTTATTTATATTTCATTAGGTGAGTTAGAGAACATTATATATTATATACATAACTGTGTTATGATGAGATGATTGACCTGAAAATCGGAATGTTCTTGGTTATTTGAAAAGCTGTTTGAGTATCAGCAATTATTATCTGTGACAAGGACAAACATGAAGATAAATTAAAACTTTATTTTCCTCACTTTCCAGGAAATACAAGGGGGATGTCCAGGGCAAAAAATGGCATTCCTTATCAGTGTCACTGCTGATCACAAATGTCCTGAGGTTGAGTTATCCCATAAGCTTTTGTAAGTACCACACCTCATGCTTGAGTGGGAAAAGACACAAGAGATGGACAGGCTACCAGAGGGGAGGAGGGTACTTGCCTATCAGCTTGTGATGCTGACCATTTGGAAAATTAAAATACAATTTGTTTCTAGGAAGATTTGAGTCATTTAGCATCCTCAGGCTTAATCAGTAGTATCTTATCTAGATATTCAAGAGAAAGCTCAAGTGTCAGGAAGAGAGAGAAGAAATGTTTCTTGTGATGTTTGTCCACCTAAATGACTTTCTGCTTGCAAGTTCTACAGTGACACACTGGCTCTGGTGGTGATTGTACCCTTTGCAAGGGCTTTGGAACAGTTATGGCATCAAAGCATAGCATAATAGACCGAACCAGAGAAAAAAACACAAACACATGAAAAATAAGAAGATACAGTTTCATGGCTCTATAGCTGCATTGTGGAATTTTTGCGAAGGCACATAATATCTTGGAGGTGACAATTTTGACACTGCCCTTGATTGTTGACTGTATGATCGGAACCTGCTCCCACTTATATATCTTTTTGGGGTTTTATCAGAAGCTTGTTGTTTGCCCATGCAGACCTCCTGCTGCCTTTCTGTTGTTTTTTATTTATTTCAGAATTGTTAATTCATAAACTTAAAGAAGATCATCCTTTAAAATTAGCCAGCTCTCTTGGGTTTACTTTCAGGAGTTTATCTCACAGACCTCTTCCAAGAAGATGCCTGAACAGGTCAAAGTTTTTTCTCCTGATAATTAGGGTTGCAATCCTGCTATTTTCATCTTTGCCTTTTCCCAGGTTCCTCAACACCACATCTCATGCTTTAAGGTACTGGACAATATTCAGGTAGGGGGATCTAAAACATCAAGTCATTGCTTCTGCCTTATAGATTAATATTTGAGATACTGTAAGAGAAAAAAATCCCTGAATTTCCCCATCAAGACAAGTCTGGACCACTGTCATGGCACTATTTGGGATATTTATGATGATTCCTAGTCCCACATTGAAGAAAGGTAGATAAGGGTAGAACTTGGAGTGTGTATGTGCATAGTCTAGATTCTGCCACAGGTGTTAACAAAAATTTTTTCTGGAATGTGGATAAAATTCCTTTCTTGTGAGGAAGACCATTTGAAGAGTTCCATTTTTACCAGCTCTTAACAACTTGATTTCTCTCTTTCTCAGTTTTCTTCATTTTCTCCACAATCTATTTTATACTTCTCCACAATCTCTTTTACACTAGTTACAGTCAATAATTCCCACATGGTTTGACACAGTAATTTTTGTGTGATATTATAGTTATATGGAACAGAAAATTAAATTATCATCATAATTTTTTTGGCCTTAACTTCTTTGAATATCTCGACTTTTACTCAAAATCTAAATTTGTATCGTCATCTAGGAATACTCCATTTTCCCAGAGTATAATAAAGTTGACCCAAAGCTCATTAAAATCACAGCAAAGATGTCTACTGCCTTCAAGCCCCCACTGAACAATGAAATATTATAGACCATAAAGCTCCCAAAAATGTGTAAAATAAAGATTTAGGATATAGGGACTGAAATCTTCATTATATCGCTGCAGAAATACTACTGTTGAGCATATAAAAATTCAACCAGTCTTAAAGTATTCTCACTAGTAACTGTTCATAGCTCAATCTAAGAAAAATCATACAAAAATAGTATTTATGTATCTCAAACATGGCCTGCAGAGTTGAAGTAGTAGACATATATTATTCGTATTTTTAGCAGCCTTTGTATAACATTATACCTGAAAATCATTCAAAGTCTGATCCAGAAAGCCAAGAGGAGTTTTAACACTGATCTATGAGGGAAACACAGGTAACACAAATTGTAAGGTAGAAAAGAATTCAGGTCAGATTGATGTCTTTGCAAAAACTGATTAAAAGTCTATAAAATCTCTTCTTTTTTTTCTTTCATTTTAAAAAGCCTAAAATTCCAGTAGCCTTATCTATGGAAATGGAGTAGATGGTCAACTCAAAATGTAAGCTAATTTGAAAAGTACAGAACAAAATATATTAAGCATATTTTATAGTCCATCTGAAATGCTGAAAGTGAACTAGCCCTTTCTCTCTCATTTTTATATTTATAAAATGTTAAGATTACACACAGATTGTAGAGTATTTTCTTAACATTATTTTCACAGGCTGAAGAAAACATGTATGTAACTACCTGTGACTTAACACATTAAAACATCTGTTCTAATGAAATTTTTCTTACAGTGAACTGTGAAAAGATATCTTTTTTAACAATTATCTCTCAGGGAACTTTGTTGAAATTTCATACTGTAAGCTTCTGGAACACAAGTATTTCAATATTTACTGGAGGCTAGCAGTTTTTTAAGATTATGGTGGGTTGATGCTGCTCAGATGGCAGGGGTACACCTAGTGCTGCTCTATCAATGCCCTCCTCAGCTGGGGAGAGGAAAGAAAATAAATGAAAGACTTGTGGGTTGAGATAAGGACAGGGAGAGATCACTGAGCAGTTACTGTCATGGGCAAAGCAGACTCCCTCCACTTGAGGAAAAATGGACTTGATGTTTTATCAAGTAAATCAGAGTAGGAAAATGTAAAATAAAAAATTAATTTTCTCACCCTGTCCTTGCTTCTGGACTCAAGGTCACTCCTGAGTTTTCTGTCTCCTCCCTCACAGCAGTGCATGGGAACAGAGAAGAGGGGCCGTGGCCAGTTCAAAACACATCTCTGGCATTTCTTTCTACTCAGGGGGAGGACACTCTTCCTTTGCTTCAGTGTTGGGTTCCTCTCAAAGAAGAGAGTCCTCCACACACTGCTCCAACATGAGTCCTTCCTATGGGTACACTTCACAAACTGCTCCAGAGTGGGTTCATCCCACGGAGTGCAGTCCCTCAGGAACAGGCTGCTCCACTCTGGGTCTCCCATGGGGTCACAATTGCTGCCAGCAAACCTCCTCCAGTGTGGGCTCCTCTCTCCATAAGCCACAGGAGCCTGCTCCTGCAGGGGCTTCCCGCAGGGGCTTCCCACAAGGTCACAACCTCCTTCAGGAATCCATGTGCTCTGGTGTTGCATCTTCCAGGACTGCAGGTGGATATCTGCTCCCCCATGGACCTCCATGGGCCACAAGAAACAGCAGCTTCATCATGGGCTGCATAAGGGCTGCAGGGGACTCTCTGCTCCAGCACCTTTTACTTGATAAAAGTATCACAGAAAATACAAGGGGAAAATTAAACAACCATTGTTGTAGTGTGTTTTTATATCATTGTAACAGTTCTGTAATGGTTTGCCCCTTCACCCAATGGTGAAGGGGCAAACATAGTGAACATTTTCTCCCAATGGTTCCACCCTGAGCTTTCCCGCCCCTCCTCCAATGCCACCCCTCCCTGATGCCTTGTCCATCATGCAGCTCCTAATCCCACCCTCCCAAATTTTTCCACCTTGGGCATCGAGTGAGTGGACAAAGGCCAGGGGTCCCTCCCTTAACCTTCCCCCATTGGTTTGTGTTTCTGTCTGTCCTCCTGCCTTCCACTCCCCCAAACTCCCCCATTGGACAGTGGGCGTCCCTTCGCCCTTGTCTCCGCCCCAGTACTTAAGGTGATCACGAAAGCCATGTGACTCACTTTCGGCTGTAGGGACATGGAACTCAGAGCTCCCTGGAGCTTACAATAAACCTGAGACTTTTCCTGGCCGTGAGTCGACTCCCTCATTACTTTCTCGGATGCCGCCTCTCCTGCATACAAGGCAGACAGCACAGCGCTCTGTCTTAGCCGCTCCCCAAATCTGCCACAAGAAACGGGGGGGGGGGGGGATGTCCTCCGCTGCTGACCGTGCCTCTGCCGGGTAGGCAAAGCCAGGGGGCTTCTGAGAGAGCACAGCGGCAAACTATCCTGTTACCAAAGCCTAGGACAGACAAAACTACCAAGTTATTTAATAGCTAGTTTTTAAAAAGCAAAAATGTGAATTGAAATATCTTTCTTTGACCTTTGCTTCCCCTTCCATTCATCTTGCATGGATTTCTGTCTTAGCTTTGACTAGAAATAGCAAAGCAGGAGTTTATTGTGGAAGAAACCTTTGGAAGTCAGAGGAGGCTGTAGGATATTATTGACAGACTCTTGAAAATAGGAGAATGAAATTTGTTCCCACTAAACACCAGTCCCTTGTTTTAGAGGTGAATTAACAGTTGCATTTTGGGACTTCTGTCCAGCACTGGACAGTACCAGTTTTCTCTTTTGCTTAGGATTTTTCCCTTCTTGTTATTTATCCTTTTATTCTCATTTTCACCTCACCCTGAATTTTTAGGAGGATTATTCACCTTTTGTCTACAGGAAGTCTTTGTGAGTCTGTGCTAGAAGGTCCTGTCTTGCAAGCAGCTCTTCTGCAGAGTACTGCATGAGTACTTCTTCACAGGCAGCAATTGACTAGAGATTATTGGAGAAACCACCAGAATGTAGGTGCTAATGTAAACTACACTGAATTTGTGCCAAATACTGTCATCTACTGTTGTTTTGCATCCTCTAACTCTTGAAAATGCATTTTATACCAGCTTGTTAACTGGTTTATTTTTTCCAGTTTCTGCCCTATATAATGATGTCTGAACCTAAGGCCCAAAGACTTCTAAAGTGCACATATTCCACTTGTCAGTACAGAGAGTAAAAACTTCTGGCTAAAATTTTGTAGCCTATGGTGGTCTAGACAGTATTTTCTCCAACTGTTTTATTAGCCCATAGGATCTTATCAGAAAAGTATTCAACGGGCTGGCAGCATTGGAAGTTATTGTGATGTGAGGTACCAGAGCACATGCTTGGATGGAACAGGACATGCATAAGAGGGAAGAACGACCAAATAAGTGATGCATGATCCTCATCAGCTACTAATTGGACAAAAGTAGTCATACTTGGAGATGGGGAAATTATCACATCAGTTGTAGAAAAGGTTACTTTTGATGACTTGAATAATATTCTCCTATTTAATTTTTACGTTTGGTTTACTGAAGACCAAGTAATAATGGAGTTCAGTGTTAAGGGTAACATCCAATATGTTGCAAAGTTAAATTCTACACTACTGAGAACAGAGAGGTTAATTTTTCCAACACTGTCATAATATTGTTTCCGAAGTAATGTGTATATACAAATGTTTTAATTAAGACTGATAATCTCCTCAAGAAAAGCCTTGGCTCAAGCAGAGCCTTGGAAGATAGCAGCTGAGTAGATACCAGGCTGCTGTAAATATTTACAGGAGATGCTGGAGCAAACCAGAAAATAGGTATTCCATAGCCAGATATTTCTCCAAGCCCTAATTTTGGCCTGAGTAAAAATCAAATTATAATGTCACTATAGGCTCCTCTTTTAATAAATGTTTAATCAAGAATTTTCTGACCTTTATCAACTTTTCTGAACAAGTCCTTATCTGAGTGGAAGGCCCATAATTATATTTCATTTTAATATATATGATTACAGATATTTCTAAAAATTGTTTAAATTTCGGTTACTTGGTGCCATGCATGTGAGACAAATGCTGGAAGGAGATTTATATATGCGTAGAATAAAATTCTATATACACGTAATTTTTAAAATTTTGTTTATTTATATTTTCATGTACTCAGTTTAGGTTTTTCTAAAGAGATTAAGTCACAAGCTGACAAAGCTTCTTCTTAAGCTGACATTGTGGCTTCTTCTATTCTTGGAGCTTTTTTACTCTGAGAAAGTTTTAAATGCTCATTTTATAATCTGATTTTCAGACTCTGAATGAAAGAGCTACTAAGTTATCTAAGTTTAATAAAAATGATATGAAACATAAAGGTCAACAATGACGTTATCCTCACAGCATTGTATTGATTTGAGCTTATAGAGAAAAGCTATAATGTTAAAGATTTAATAAACCACTGGCTGCCATTAACTTTTGAAAAACTAGAAGGAACAAAGAGAAGCCTCCTGCTAAGAGTCAGGAAATACTGAATTTGTGTTTCTAAAGAAAAAAATAAGTAAGCAAATAGAAAAAAAAAAAGAAATCCCTTTCTAAATTATGCACTGACATACCCTATGCAAAATATTTAAATTTTATGTCCACAATGGATTTCATGCAATGTATTTCATTCTTAGAATTAAATATTAGAAACATATCAGGGATTGCTGACACTTCACACTTCATGTTAGTGGAACTAAGGACATATCTTTCAAAGACTTTCTAGAATTTTCCATGGGTTTAAAAGACAGATACTGACAACTTTACCTACATGGATTTACTCTACTTCCCATAATTGTTCCCTCTGACATTACAAGCACTAACAGTATGATAATTTGTGATTTAAGGTTTCAAACTGTGTCATTAAATTGCATGATTATGCTATGTAATCAAAATTTCCAGGCTTATTACAAAATAAAAACTCTAGTAGTTGTCTATCTAAAGTTCCATCAAGAAAAAAAAGGTAGCGTCTCACAATTTCTTTTCAATTGGATAGATGATTAGGGTCTTTCTCAATTAGTTCAACAAATGAGTGAATAAAATTGTACCAGATTTTTAAGTTTATGGAATAAAATAATTTTTGAGCACTCAATGTGATTGTGCATTCACAGCAAGATAATCTAGTAATGACCTTCAGAATTCAAATCAAAAGAAATCCACATTTATACCTGGTTCCATATTACCAGTACTAAATTATTTTAGATTTTATTAATAAATCTTAAAAATTTAAGATCTCAAAACTTTTTCTTGCATTTAATTATATAAGGTCACATCTAAGAGAATTCAAAGCTTAAAACATTTGGGGTTCTTTTTTATTTTCACAGAAAATGAATTTAATTTATTCGGTTAAATAGCATAGATTCTTATTTTTAGCAAACATACCATAAGAATTACTATATTTTCATAAGTTGCATCTTCAGAGGGTAAAAGTGAAGATGACTGAAAAGAAGCTGTTATTAGTTAAGTTCCTCTAACAGAAGGCAATGTTTTTGCAAATATATGTTTCATGGTTGTTCAGAATGTTGATTTTGCCCTATCAAGTTTTCTGAATCCTTACCTCAAAAGAAAACATTCAATATTTAATTTATATTTAATTCAGAAGTAAAATAAATATACTATTAATTTACTCTATAAATCACTTGAATAATTATATTTTTGGCAATCTATGATTTCCAGCAAAAATTCTGTTTATTATGATGACAAAGTTGTGAATAACTTGTTAAGGACAGGTTTTTGATTTGTGTTTTATTATGTAGGGGTGGGTGAAAACTGAAAGCTGACATGGGAAAGTTTGAAATCGTGTATTTTTTCATTTTTGAGATGTATTTTTGGTAAATCATTACTGACAACACTATTAAGACACCAGTGAGAACTAATGTATATATGTTTGTGTGTATGTGAGCATCTTAATTTTCACTTAAAATTTATGGTAATGGGAAATGTCATAAAGATACAGCGCCTTGAGGAGAAATCTGAGTTGTAGAATCATTCAGGTTAGAAGAGATCTCAGGGGCATCTAGACCAGCCACCAGGTCCAAACAGGGTGAAAACTGAATTCTGACCAGTTGTTCAAGGTTTTGTCCAACTAGAATTTGAAGATCGTGAAAGACAAATGCTAAATAATCTGTAAAGAACAATACATTCTCATGCTTGATCGTTCACATAGTCAATCCTCCTGAATTCCAATTTATGACCAGTTTCTAACTTTCTTACTGTACCTCTCAGTGAAGAACTTTGCTCTGTCTTCTTGGCAATCTACTCTGCAATTTAAAAAAATTGTTGTTAGGTCCCCTTCAAGACTTCCCTTTTCCAAGATAAACAGTCCTAGTTCCTTGACTCTCTCTTATCTGGGCCATAAAAGAGGAAATAGTCTTTCATGCGATCAAGTGCAACTGAGCTTTGCTCAAATTATCCATGACAAGCACAGAAAAATTTTATATATCTTCAAAATGTTTTATAAATTTGTGTTCTTCACACCTTCCCCCTCAGGACTTGACCTGTGGTCCAGAGAAGCCAGTGGCACAAGACCTATTGATTTCAAGAGTTTTACATCAAGCCAGAATCAAAAGACTTTTTCAGGCTTTTACAAGTTCTTGAACTTTGACCAGGAATTTAATATAGGGGTTTTTCAGATCCCAAACACAGAACATTTGGGAGAACTTAAATGGAAAATTGTATATAATAGACACATTAACAAATTCAAATAAACCATTTTCTTTTTTTACAAAAGCAGATCAAGGGAAAAAAGTAAACCAGAAATGTTTCCCGGGTTTTTTTGTTTGGGGTTTTTAGTTTCATTTTGTTGTGGTTTTTTTGTTTGTTTTTTTTTTTTGGTTAGTTTGTTTTGGGGTGGGGTTTTTTTAATTTTTTTTATGGGTTAGTTAATTTGTTTGTTTCTTTGCTAAATAAAACATAATATTTACAAGTTTCCTAGCAAATGAGATAATCTCTTTATGGGGAAAAATTCTTCCCTAACCTATCAGAGTAATCAAATGAGAAGTTTTACAACAGAAAATCTTTTGCTGGTACATATGAACACAATTGTAGGGGTTTTTTTAACAAAAATTATTTCAAAAATATTTTGAATAGGAAAATTGCAAGACAGTATTATGCAAATTCCACTATTAGTGATTGAAAAGCCAATAAGGGGAGGTGATCTGCTGAACGTCCCATTCATTAACAAGGGAGGACTTATGGGAGAGCTAAAGGTTGAAGGCACCATTGACTTCAGTGACAATGAGATGACAGAGTTCAGGATTCTGAGAGAAGAGAGCCAGGCAAAAAGCAAGATCACAACCCTGCACTTCAGGAGAGCAGATTTTTTCCTTTTCAGGGATCTATCCATGAAAGAATTGGATAAGGCCCTGTCATGGAGAGGGGCCCAAGTTTGTTGATATTCAACAATCCCCTTTTCCAAGCTCAAAAGCAATCCACACAATAGGTATGGGTGAGCAAAGAGCTTCTGCAAAACTTAAACACAAAAAGAAAGCCTAAAAATGTTGGAATCTTCAGGAATATTAAACAAAGGGTTGCCAGCAGGTTGAGGAAAGGGATCTTTCCCCTTTCCTCAGTGGTGGTGGGGCAGCATTTTGTGTCTTGCAGCCAGTTCTAGGCTCCTCAGTGCAAGAGAGACAGACATCCTGAAGAGAGTCCAGTGCAAGTAAACAAAGATGGTTAAGGAACTGGAGCATTTATCCTGTGAGGAAACACTAAAAGAGCAGGATATCTTTAATCTGAATAGAAGGCTAAGAAACATCCTTAACAATATAAAAATATTTGAATGGAGAGAGGAAAAAAAAAAAACAAGACAGACTTTTCTTATTGCCCTTTGCTTATTTCTCTTGCAAGGCAAGAGGCAACAGGCATAAACTGAAACACACAGAGTATCATCTAAATATCAGAAAACACTTTTTCTTTTAGGATGACTGAACACTGGCACAGACAGATTGCCCAGAGATCTGGTGGAGTCTCCCACCTTGGGGATACTCAAAAGCCACCTGAACACAGTTCTGGGTAAGTGGGTTGAGCAGACTGGATTGAAAGATATCTGGACATCCCTGACTCCAGAGGAAACTGGTGTCAATTATTCTCTCATTTTCTGTTTTTCTCTGACTCTGGTTGCTTGATCATATGCTCACCTATAAATAAGGAAGATTAGATGTGGATATTTTATAAGGAATGCATAATTCATTTTCAATATATCTGCCATATAATCTTAATTCATTTTTGAATGAAAATTCAGGCCTGAGAATAAATAGATTTGCAGTAAACTGCATCTATTCTCCTATAGAAATCTCTACAATAGTTGTTTTCTCTTTTAATTGAAATTTTTCTCCAGAGCCAGCATTTTATTCTCAGAGAGTACTTAAAAGAAAATAATGCATCATATTTTAAAGAAAGTTTTGCAAGTATGACTTCTTTTAACCTTCTCAAACCTCTTTTAGTCTTTCAGTTTCAATCGTGCACTTTGCCTCATTTATCCTTACAGTATCCACTGACTCTTGCATGACAAGAAAGTGAATGAACAAGTTTTGCTTAAGCTCACATTTCCTTTTGCCAAATGCAGTACTTATGATTATGCTGAGAATGAATTTCAGTTAATTCCATTTGCTCTCATTAAGGATTCCAGACTTTCTTCATTTCATTATGTATCATTAAATAATCTAAGTGGTACTACAGTTGATATTGGCAAACCCTAGACAGATGCTAATATAGAAATATTATAAAAATAGTATGGTTTGGTATTTTGTCTTCTTGTATGCACGACATTTAACATTTTTTACAGAATATAACAGACATCAGAAATTATGTCATTTCATAACTAACTGAATATAAAATCATTTCTCAAATTAAGCATTATTTAATATTGTATTATTTATATATACACTCCTGAAACCTATTAATTTTTCTTTCTCCAGGGAGACAATAGCTAATGATATAACATTTATAAAGCTTGAAAATATTGTGAGCATCTAAATGTTACTTTGGGCCTCAAGCAGAAATGGAAAAGGTCTTGTGACCTTTGTACTATTCAGCATTATACATTGTTCACATAGTTTCATTAACCTTTAATTTGTTTATTAATAGATTATATATATATATATATATATATATATATATATATGCAGACCCCATCAAAATACCCCTTTTTATCAAGATTTGGCTATACCAGTTCATTTTTCATGTTTCTACTGGGAAATGAATCACAGATTGCAAAGAACATTATAGAAGATGTTTTCCATTTTGTGTTCATTGTGACATTTTAAAATTCAAAACAGAAGTTTCCTACTGGCTTAATCTAGTTTAAATGGACTTCTGGAATTCAATTCTCTAGAATGGCCTATCTGTCTCTTTTGCTTTCTTATTGCATAATACCAAGGCTCTGCACTGTTGACATTAATTATTTCTTTAACTTTCTAAATTAACTTTGACACAGTTCAAGTCTCTCTTCTACTATCAGTGCTTAAATTTACATCATTTCAGACCTTCTCAGTGCATTGCACTACTTAATCCTAACATAGGCTAAATGGTTCTTTGTTACCCAAATGGGCATCGTTTAGGGCTGATATGAAACAAACAAGTTAGTTACCAAGATTTTGAAAGACCATTTGTAACTTACATAGATGACTCCTGGTTATTTTGATTAATGTGTTGGGTTTGTCTGCACTTGATTTACCTCTAAAAATGAGTTTAGTTTATTAATTTGTTAAAACCACTATTACGAACAGTCTGTGATAGGTTCTCAAACTTTACCTTTTACTTTGCTTGAAGCTTGCCGTGTTTCCTTGGCATGTAAAAAGGTAAGTTATGGGATTGACAGTCATTTGACAATGACTGGAGAGTTTGTGACAGCTGTCAGAACTCCCCTAGCAGAGACAGTTGTGCTGCACATCTGCTGCACTCAATTCTTCATCTGTAGAACACTTACATCTACAGTGAAGTCTTGTAAGATTAATTCCTTTTACACTAGGAAGTGTCAATTCCACAACTCAAGGAAAGGATTAATCCTCATTAGATTTTCTCTCACAAGAGAGCTATCTTTTTTGAAAGACTTAATCTCATTATTTATTTATGGGGACCTTTTCAGAACACTTCACCCCAGGAAAAGACCTTCATATCCAAATAAAACTTATCCATCCCTGTCTGACCACCCACATTTCTGCTTTGTGCTGAGCTAGTCTTATAAACAATGTTAACAAATGAGCTTAAAAAATATGAAAGCATTAAAGGACTAAGAAAACAGATATAATCAACAGAAAAGAAAACAGATATAATCTCAAAAGAAAAGACAATATGACATGCCAGATAGACACACAGATTGCTGAGAAAAATTAGGCCTTTTAGCATACCTGTGAAACACCATTGCAGTACATACTACTTACCACACTTATGGTAACATGTCAGATGGTTCCTGGAAAGTGAAGGTTGGGAAGGAAATGTGAATCTTAATGTTCCTTTCCCCAAAGTAGCAAATCAAGTGTGAAATGGTATTTTCCACACTGGTGATCTAAAGTATAATTTACCAGGAAAATAGACTGTATGTGCCTCAGCCTCGTATGCTTTTCCAGCTACATATCAATTTGATCTTATAATATCTTTGCTAATTAAATACTTAGAGAATTATCTCTGTTTATTGATTTTGATAAGATTCAAGATGACAGATTGGTGCCTGTTCTGGGATATGCTGGTGACTCAAAATATACCCACCATACTTAGGAAAATCTGTACTGACCATAGAGAGAACAATATGAATAAACCATATACCAACAACATTTAATATGTGTTGTTCTTGATTTCAACAAAAATATATAGTAGGTATTGAATCAAAAAGTTCAGGAGATACTGAGAAGACTGCAAAATTATTTAAATTATATATTAATAACAAAAGATGTATGAACAATGAAGAAGCTATTAAAAAGTAAGAAATGTAAGAAACCTAAAGTCAGTTTAAATCTAAAGTGTCATGATCCATCCCAAAATGACCAAGTGACAGATGTCATGATAGTTTCCTATGAATCTAATCTAGAAGATTAGCTGTCTAATAAACAGATAATAGAAATGAAAGAAGTAATAAATGGAAATATGTTTATCTAAAAAAATACTTTTGACAGATTCTGAAAGGAGGTTTGGGATAGATTCTTCAGCTTCTTCATCCCTTTGTGAGTAAGGAAATATTATATGGCAAAAAAAGTGTAAGGGAAAAGATATGAAGAAGTGCTGCCATAAAAGAAGTGCTACTTGAAGTGCTAGATGACTATATAACAGGTTTACGAGAATGATTGCATTTAAGTATTTTAATGTTCATAAACAAAATAAGGAAGCGGAGACAGAACAACAAATATATCAGAAATTTAGCAGAACAGAGTATTATACAAGACAGCAGATGAATTTACACTTCTCAGGGTAATAAAACCAGTCACTGGCTCCCTGCAGTGGATTGACCCTGTCTGGAACCTAAATGCCCATCCAGTTTCTCTCTCACCCTTTCTCTCCTGCACAGAGGGCAGAAGATGATTAGAGGGCTGGATCACTTTCCCTATGAAGACATGCTGAGACAGTTGGTGTCTCAGATCTCTGGAGAAGAGAAAGCTCCAGGCAGACCTCGTATCCATCTTCCAGTACCTAAAGGAGACCACAAGAGAGCTGGAGAGGGACTTTCCACAAGGGCAAGTAGTGACAGCAGAAGGGTCAAGGGCTTTGAACTGAAAGATGGTAGACTTACATTTGCTCTTAGGAAGACATTCCTTAACTGTGAGAGTGATGAGGCATGGAATAGGTTGCCCAGAGAAGTTGTGAATGCCCCATCTCTGGTAGTGTTCAAGATGGGACTTTGAGCAGCCTGGTTTAATGGAAGGTGTCCCTGGCCATGGCAGGTGGCTTTAAAACAGATGATTTTTAAGTCTCTTCCAACCAAAACCATTCTATGATTCTATTATTTTATGATTTTTTGATTTCATTTCTGGCATGTTATCAAGGGCACCTTAGCCACAGATCCAAAACACAGCACCATCTAGCCTCCTGTGAAGGAAATGAACCCTTTTCCAGACAGACTTAGAATAATCTCTGTGACGGTGCATTCTTTTTCCCCCAGTCCCGGGCAGCAGGGGTGCCTGGCTAGCGCACTGCTTCTGGGCCAGACTGGGGCTGCCACATGTGTGCGGAGCTCTAGGGTTGTGCCTCCGCATGGGTCTGCCGCGCCATAGCCAGACGCTGAGGCGAGACAAAAGGTGAGGGAAGATGGCACACCCTGCTCACATGGTTGAGAATTCTTTATTCCCGCATGGCCGCAGTGGTGGATAATGCAGCTGTTCCCAAGCTAGCATGGGCAAAATAGGCATCGGGGTACCGGGAGGAGGTTAAATAGGGGGCGGGCCGACAGGAGCGGAAACCCCCTCGCCTAATGGGGACAGACGACAGGGGAGTGACGTGGAACACGACAACGTATGGGAACATAACAGGGGTGTGTACAGGGTTCTGGGACGAATGGGATTACAGAGGTGGGGTGATTTATACAGAACTTTCCGAGGGGAAGGGGAGTGGTTACAAGATTGACATGTAAGAGCTCCTGTGATACAGCTTGGAGCAAAATATTATGAGGGGGAAATAGGTGTACATAGAGCTGGTCTAACTAACATTTATTAAATTCCCTAACTGTACCAACTGGGGATGCAACAAATCTCCACCCCTTATTCTTCACCATTAACCTAATGTTGAGCAACACAAACTGAGGAGATTGGGATCTTGAGGTAGAAACCATTGTTCAGAGACTAGCAAGGTATCAGTCCTCTTGTTGAACTCAATGACTGAATTTGCATTGCTTTATTTTGATGGATTTTTTCCCTTCCTCTTTCCTCAGATTTTGGAATGATGTTATTTTCATCCCAGGATTTTGCTCTTTTTTTTTTTTTTTTCGCTCCCCCATCTCTTGAAGGGTCTGAAGTGAAAAAAGAGCTGTTTAGTGCTCATCTTCAGTGGTGTCTGCCCACTACACCCTTTTATTCACAAGCCTTATATCAGAAAGCATTGAAACTTAGCTGTAAGATTGAATGGAGAGTTGAGTAACAGAGGTGGAATTATTTTCTTTTCACCCTAGATAGTAACTTTATTGGTATGATCCACGCTTTTTTTATTCAAGTATGATTTACTGATGATATAGTACTTTACTATTTTATAGAAGAAGCAGCAAGTTCATAATGCAGTTAGCATCTTCCTTATCAAGCAGAACATCTCACCAGGAATACATAATTCTGATAGTTCATCAGACTATGAACTTTATCACCTTTTAGCCTTGTGTAACATTTCGTGTAAAGTTTTGCAGTAGCCTATTGAGAACTCATTTTTTTTCAGAAATCATTCTTTAGCCCATTGCTAAATTACTCAGTCTTTGGCATGAGTACATCATGTTGACCCTTTGTCCTTTGTAAAGAAACAACCATAAGGCATTTGCCATGAGGGAATGGGGATTAAAAAAAGAGATCCCTTTTTCCTCAGGTAAGCAGTTTGTTAAATTTCATTGTAGACTGAAATTCAAAACTCTAAAATTTTTCAGCTTAGGATCATGCTGGCTGAACCTCGGGCTTGAGGAGATTTGTCTTTATATGGATGTTCCATAGAGAAAAGAGAAATCAGAGCTCCAACCCTCCTGTTCACTCCATGTCACATCATGTCTACTTTCTCAATGTACAGATGAAATACAGAGGCTGGTTTTGGTTATTATGATTAAGAGAAACAAATAAATTAAGTAATAAATAATGTTACCACAGCAACTTTATTCTACATTCCTAGCTCCATCTCCTCATTTCATTCCACACAGTGACAACCCTTGAAGTCACGAGTCTTAACTATCAGTCATAGGAAACCGCATCTCTGGAATATCCAATTTGCACCTAGGAAAATATATCAGTGAAAGAGTTGGGAGGTAGATAGAAATCATGACATGAAAATTAGCCTTCTAGACTAGCTGGTCCTGGTGGGTTATTATTGAGGTGTTGGAAAGAACCACAGTAAAGACAGTGACTTGTTTACAGTTCCTAAATTCAGCTGTATTCCTGAGATATGAGGTAAAAAAATGGTGATATTTCTGCCAAGGGCATATTACAGCCATAAGCCCAGTGACTGTAGCTGCTCTTATGCCACAGAGTGATGCCCAAAGCACATACGATGGAATATGTAAAATTTTGATAGGAATAAGAGTTAGATTGCACTTTATAATTCAGCAGTGCTGAGGGGGTTAAAATAAGAGTAATTTTAAACCCCCATCTCTGACATTTTATGGCTAATTTAACAAAAATTTAAGGGTCCGCACAACAGGTGTTGGACCTGGACATTTAGGTGTTTTGCCCATTAAAATTCAAGAAATATGAAATATAGTTACCAAAATCTCTCTGGACATTCAGTCTTCTCCTCATACCCAATTAAAATATTACTGTATTTCAGGATAGCACATTAAGAAAAAATAAAGCACTCAGAAATGGCTTTGAAGCATATATTATTTTTCTTTTTGTCATGTATAAAATATAATGTTTCTTGTCATAATTTAAAAAAATTTAAATTTGGAGAATGCTTTCTAAGGAAAACATCCATATCATATATACTCGTTTTTATCCTTTTATTTAAAATAGAGTAAACATAACATGCATTAAAATAAGCATAACATTCAATTTTATTTTCTCCCTTTTTCAATGTATTGATTTCATTTTAAAGAATGTGTGATTTAATTCAATTATTCTATTTTGGTCTCCTCACTTCAAGAAAGAAGGCTGGAGTGTGTCTGGAGAAAGGCAGTAGAGCTGGTGAAGGACCACAAGCCTTATGAGGAGCAGCTGAGGAATTTTGTGCTTGTTTAACCTGGAGAAAAGGATGCTGAATGGTGTACATATGTCTCTTCTTTTATTCCTTGTTCTAGACACTGCCTTAAAAATAATTTCCATAGCTGTTATTCTAGGGAACTAAATTTAAAATTAACAGCCAAAACACTGTATCATTAAAGGACAAAGAAAGCATTCTAGATGAGCAAACCTTAAAATCTTCCAAGTTTTTATGAGTTTGTTTGGAAACAAGCTTTTTTACTAAATTGGTCCCTGCTTTTTAGACAGAGAGAAGGATAGAAAAAGCAACAAAAAATCTCTAAAAAATTTAAACGGAAAATTGGATTTTTTTTTAAATTCAATTTTTGCAAGTTACAACATTGCCTTCAACCCATAAGGATACATCCACTGATTCATCAATCTAAAGTGTACTGAATCAAGACAAAAAATGAAATTACTTACACCATGGTCAAGATAATTTTGAAATGCAATTTCTCTCAGCTAGTGAGAGTTTTGATGATAAAACAACTGTAAGGTGTCACTGATGAAAAATGACTACACAAATAGGTAGGATCATATACAAAATCTTGAACAGCTTTCATGCGTGGTGTTGGTTAACAACAGTATTTTTAAGCATCCAGTGTTTCTGTCTTCCTGATTTTCTAGCTGCCTCTGATTACTGTTAACTACCACGTATTGAAGGACACTCTCTGTTCCATCTTGGACTATATCTCAACCATGCAAAAGAAAAATTATCTCAGTTGAGAACTCAAACCTTCATCACAGCACAACCTGTTGAGACTTTCTAAGCTGTAAACCTGTTGTATCTGGAAATAGAGGAATTCTATCAGACTTTCAAGAGAAAGTTGTTCACTTGAGATCACCTTCACCAGTGGTGCAAACTAGAAGTTTGACTTTGCTGTAACAGATTCACCTAGAAGGCAGCATCTTTGCTATGCTGTATTGTGAGAATGCCTCCAGGCCATTTCAGAAAATGAAACAGGGTTGACATGTGGGTATAATGATTCATGGTTTCTGTCAGCTTTCATTGTGGTGTCTGAGCAGACTGCCTCTTCCAGCTGGGCAAACAGTGACCTCTTGAGCTGCTGAAGTTAATTCTGACAAGAAATGTGCATCAGAGGCTTGAAATGTCATGCTTCATAGTCCAATATATTAATATAAAATGAAACAGATGACGATTTAGAGTAGCATAACACATGGTGAACGGCAACAGTTCAAGGATGAGCAGGTCATCCATTAATACACTGACCTGGACAAAATTTTATTTGTATGAGATGCAGGTCTTCATTGCCTTTTTAAATGAGGTAAGAACACATATATTTTTTGATTGCAACATAATGTCATCTCTTACCAAACAAAATCTCATCTCACCAACCAATATAATCTCATCTCACCAAACAAAATAATCTCACTCACCTCAGGCTTCTGTACATGACAGAAACTGTGGGAAATAAATGAATCAACATTGTCAAGAGTGACCATTTTCTGTACTTCCATTTTGGGTGCATGGCTTAGGAATAAACACAAAAGAGCTCTGCTCTGATGTCTAACAGTGTCAAAAATTATTTCTAAAGAATCAAAGGTTATGGACTTTAATATCATTCTTGAAAGTCTTTTGATGTTCTTTATCAAAAAAGACCTTCCATCCTTGGAAGTGTCTTTTGGGTTGTTGGGAATGTCACAACATTACTCTGTACATCACAATTCAAGCCACTGTTAACACTTACACAGGTTTCCTTAGCAGAGCAATGAGCCTCCCATGCTTTGTGGTGTGAGTAACTGCTTTACATACATAATTAATGTAGCTCTCATACTGTCTATAAGTTCTGACCATGTTGAAATCTGTAGAAATTCTGCCACATTTTCATACTTCTGACTTCAGCTAAATGCTATGAAAAGCATTTAGGGCTATTGCTGTCTGGATTCCAGTCCTAATCATCTTTAATTACAGATAATCTGTTAAAGCTGTTTGAAATCTGTTAAAAATTTTGGCGAAGTCATTAGTCCTTAGCTATTCCTTCCTTCTAAAAAGAGCAGGATGTCTCTATTTTACTGTTTGGTGCCACTTCAGGTAGTTATTCTTTGACTGTTCAAGTCTCTTTCAAATATCACAGACACCATTATTTTCTGTCCAGAAATCAAAAAATCTATTTAAACTGCTCTGCGTAAGAATGAAAATCTGCTACCATAAAAATAGCTGCTGGCAAAAACACCCCCCAGAAAATCACCAAAAACATCAACCAAAAAAAAAAAAATCCCACAAAAATACCAAAAAAAGAAGACAAAAAGAAGTTATGAATGCCATGTACAGACCTCTGCTATTTTAGTACCCTGTTTTTCATGATGCTTGTCGATTCATTAATTAATAAATACTTCTAAAGACAACAGCCTTTGCTGATATCCCTCTGTGTATATATTAGGTTTGTTGGTACTAAAAATGGTGCAGTGGTTTGTAGTGACAGTTTGTAGAAAGATTGTGGTATTTTATGACATTGTAACATTTCCTTCAAAGGAAGAGGATAAATCTAAAACAGATCATGAAAAATATGCCACTTTGGATCAGAGCAGTAGTGGCCTTCCTAGTCCTCACAGTCCAAGTAGATATTTTTCCTTCTCAGCAACTGATGGGCAAAACTTTTTTCCCAAATGACAAATAAAATTTACAGGATGTCACATAGCACATAGAACAGACAAATAACAGGTGTTTGTTTCAAGAGCCATGTTAGATTGCAATACAAACCCACACTAGTTGAGAGATCTATTACCTACTTCTTCCATGCTTGGAAACTGAAAACAATCCTATCATCTGCAGTCAGAAGCAGTTTGTTACTATAGAAGCTACCAAGTGATAGAAAGGATGTTAAAATAATGGAAGAAAACTTGATTCATTTTATGTTTATTTTCACATCAGATTTTTTACAAAATTTACATTTTATAAAGTCTGCTTTTAAATCTGTTTCTGTAAGGGCTGTCTTGTTATTTTTCTATGAGTATTTTTAAAATTTATTTATATCTCCTTTAAACAGTTATGTGTACTTTTTCCAAATCAATTTGCAATTCTCATGATCAGATAGACAAAAATTGAACTTTGTACTAATCTGCTCAATGTTTTCAGCAGAAAGTGATTCTAAGATCCTGAACTACCACATTCATGGAGTAGCAATTTGCAATTAATAGAAATCTGTATTCTATAGACAGGAAAAGAAATAAAATAGTGAAGGGATGTTTCATTTTTCTAATGGGTCCTCCAGTGACTGAATTCAGAATGTCACCAAAACAGATACTTTCTTCTTGTTTTAGTGTTGATGGGTATAAGACACAAAAACAGCTGAACATAAAATGCTAACAGTTTAAATTTCTGCCTTCATTTTTTCTTAGAAAATTATATGTGAAGCAAATTTATGCATTTTCCCTTTCTCCAGAGCATAGATATCTTGAGGTGCTAAGCATGGTTTATTATTAAGCCATTCACAATGGTACCTTTTTTATTTAGTATATGTTTTGAAGATACAAGGCAATATTTTTATATTGTTCACCTATAACTGGTCTCCACATGGACATTGAGATGTTGACCACAACTGCATGAGTACAAACATCTAGAATATTCCTCATCCACCATCCACTCAGTGGTTCATTCATCAAACCCATGTCTCTTCAGTTTAAAGATGAGGCTGTCATGTGGGACAGTGCCAAGAGCTCTGCACAAGTCCAGGTAGAAGATATTAGTTGCTCTTCCTTTATCCACCAACACTTCAACTCTTTGGGGAGAAGATCACCAAGTCTGTCAGGCACAAATCTTTCACTTCATCACACTGAATATTTGTCCAGATGCATATTAAGACTTATTATCTATTCACAGCAAAAAAAAAAAAATAAATACGAGGAAATTATGTTTTCAAAGACTGATGCTACAGATACAATTTTAGTCAAATTTTGCTTAAGGATATGATAAGAAGCATAAACTCACCTAAACAAGTCAGAATAATTTACAGCTATAGTGTCCTGGTTTAGTCTTAATTATAACCTTCCTCTGGCAGTAACCCCACTGGAACGGTGGAAGAAGAGAAGTACTAATCACATTAAGTGTGGCTGCCAGAAGATGTGGATATCTTCCCTCTGGAATACCCCTCTCCTTAGATAAATATATGAAAGACTTCCTTAAAATGCAGTCTTTCAAGTAGACAGCAACGACTTACTCAGAGCTAATGTAGGTTTGAATCGTCTCCCTTGGTCTATCCCCAGATAATTAATTATGGGAGTGTATATCATGAATGAGATACTTGGGGAATTTGACAGATCAATTATTGGATAACTGCACCCAGTTCTAGAAGAAATCATTGTCATCTACTACATCAGTAGAGATTAAAGAGAAGAAAATGCATGCAGCTTATCACAGGTCTTAATGAAATGTATTTTTTGCAACAACAGACTTTCATGGCTTCAAAAATATCCCTGAAAATATCTGTCTTAAGAAATGTTTTTAAAGGTTTGCTTCATAATATTTAATTATTTTTGGTTCATGAGATACAATATTAAAAATGAAATCACTGGTAAACATTGAGTTTTTCTTAATACAGCGCACACTTTTTAATGTTTCATATCACGAGAATCCATTAGTGGGGTTTTTATTGAGTAAAATTATCCATACTACAAAATCAACATCTTTATTATGGAAAAGATAATAGCATCTTTCTTGTAACAGAATTTGTAGTGAAAATAAATGTCTCCTTTTATTCATGTTTTAAAATTGAACTGACTTTTTGCAATCCTTTAAAGGAAAACTGTGGGTTTATGTTTCTACATCATACAGCAGCCATATTTATTATAGGAAACTAGTTAAATACTTGTTATTTGCAAATTTGTTGAGACACACCATCTCATCCATCTGGGGAATCGCTGCTTGTGATGTACAAAATGAGTCCTTATTACATGTAATGCAAAATATGTCATATTATGTTGAAGCATGAAATTTCTTTGGCTTTTGCAAGATGGTTATGCCGTCTGCACAGGACAGGTATGGATTGATAGTTGCACCATTTCATATCTTCTTGCAACAATACCAGCCATAAGCTATGAGCTCAGAAAATTTTTCTTGGGGAAAATAGGTTTGCCTGAAAATCAGATTTTTCTTGTTTTTAATTATACAGCTGAAGTAGTTTTGAGAATTCTACCAATTCCAAACTATCTTGTATAAAAATATCTTGGTGTTACCAGGTATGCTGCTCTTTGTACACAGTATTTTATACATTATAAGATTTTATTGTCTTACAGGACCAATTAAAAAAAAACAAAAAACCAAAACAAAAAAAAAATTGTCTTACAGGAGCAATTAAAAATAACAAACAAAAAAAACCAAAAAAAACTTAGGAAAGTGCAATAACTATACATAAATGCATAAGTTATATAATAAATTATATGGCATCAGATAATAACAGACACATACATGCATATAAAAATGGTAAAGACTATAAAAAAACACAATTAAAACTTTCAGAAAGCTGCAAAAAACTCTTCACAATTGTCACAGAAATTAACTCTTTTATTACTCAATTTGCTTATTGGAGATTACAAAACCTTTTGGGAAGTCTTATTCAGATGGGCTATACAAAGTTTAAATATCAGAAATGGGATAATCACTTAATATAAGAATAAAATAATAATAATAATAAACCTGAAGGTGAATTTCCAGAACCTGGCTTTTATTGAAATTTTATTGAAACTTCAAATCCTGATCTGAAATCCTCAAAATTAATTTAACTTCTCAAATATATACTAGTTTATATAGCATATTCCCTTGTCATGGTTTGACACTGGCGCGATGCCAGCGCCCCCATGAAAATATACTTTTCTAAATAATTGCTGTGAGATGTGATCAGGAACAGAGCAGAGCAGGCCCATCTTAGTAACAAAGGAAAGAACTTTATTAAACTACTATTACTAGAAAAACTACAAACACTAAATCCTGGATGAAGACTTTCTAAAACACCCCTCCTCCTCCCACCTAATTTCTAAACAAACTTAACAGTGAGACACTACCCAGGATCCTGATCAAGTTGCTACCCTTCAGATATTCAAATACTCAGTCTTTCAAGGGAGACAGGAGTCTCTTTTGTGCCACAGACCCCCCCTCTAGGAAACACAATTGCCACCCTTGTGTTTCCATGTCACACATGGCAACTGCCCGGAGAAAATTTGCCATGGTGACACTCTCCTTTCCATGTCACAGTGCTCTCACCACCGTGCATGGACAGCCGGCTCATAGGGCTCTTTTAAGGATGCTTTGCCGTGGACCAAAAGAGACAACAGTTCAGTTTCTCATTTTGGGACTACAGTCCCCCCCATTTTCCCCTGGGGCTGAGGGTCCAAGAACAGAGGTTTTCTGCTCCTCTTCTTCTTCCTTGAAGATAGAGGGCTTCTCCACACCTTCTCTCTACTCTTCTGCTGGTAATCACTGAAACGTCTCCTGGCACACCAACGCACCACCCTAAGTGCAGCTTTTGTTAGGAAAATTTGGTTCAGTCTATGGCTAACAAGAGAAGTCCAGCCACAAACCACTCCATCATCTCCTTCTAACTCGAGAATTTCTTCTTCCATCATTTCGGATCCCAGACTGTCTCTCTTCTACTTCAAATCAAGGAGGAGTAATATTTTACAAAGCCTTCGTTTCTCAGGAAAGGGTTAAAAGCTCAGATTCCCTGGACGGCTGATATCTCTGCCCAGCAGCCGATTCCCAAGGCCAAGGCTGGGTGCCTTCCCCCCCCCTCCTTCTCCTCTGCGCCGGCAAAGTTACAGGTACTGTCCGGACTCTCTATCTCTTCCCTCTGGGGGGGGGGGGGGGTGGGGTGACAAAGACATCTCCGCTTCTCTCCACCCTTCCGTCCACAGGAGCTGGCTCGGTTCCAGTCCTTCTACCCCTCGGCTCACCTCAACCAGGCCTCATGGCTTCCCCTCCCCCACCCAGCCCCATGGCTGGGCAGGGGAGGTCTGCACAGCACCTTGACCGGAACCAAAGAGAGCGAGCTCTTGGGAGTTCTTGCTTTTAACCCCCTGTGTTCTCAGAGGCGTATCCCTATCTTCAGTGGTCACTCCAGGTGCCAATATCCAAACTTGACCACTGATTGGTTTGACCCAACTTCCTGAAAAAAAAAAAAATCACTTCCATGTCAAACCACGACATCCCTATTTGGAGATGCATTTCTACTGAGCTAAGAGGAATGGTTTAAAAAAGCACAAACAGTGAGATAGAGAATTTAAGATTTTTTTTTTTTTTAAGGCAGGGCATACATCTCACATAAGTATCTCCTTTCTAAATCCTGTTTGTCTCATTTAGGAAGCCCTATGGTGTTTTCTTCTGGATTTGTTTTTGGTTTTGTTTGGAGAGTGGGGGTGGGGGGAGAAGAGAATCACTTTTCTTGTAAGCCATATGAATAAAACTGATAATTTTAACAACAGGTTTTCTGGAACATATATTTCTGAACATATATATCAGAAGAATTGTATAATATGTTTCTTTGCAAAAAGAACATAGTAGGAAGGCAAGACCCAAAGACAAGACTACTGACAAAGACCTAAGGGTGCACTCATTGCCTGTTATTCACTCATTGCCTATTATTATTATTATTGCCTATAATAACAAAGCAGTAAGTACATTGAAATGATGAAAATTTTAATTCCCCCTAGTGATCTATATAGAATGTATGTTAGATTGGTTCTGCAGCTTATATTTATTTTTGGGTAGGTTTTCAGAAAACCAGACAGTCTTGACTGGGAGTTAAGGTGCAATGGGCAAATTAGCATTATCTGAAGTAAAACTCTTCTATTGTAAATTACTTTTGACCAGCTCTTCAATAAGACTGGCTTAATTCCAAGCCTGCTCACTGTATATAAAATTGATTTTGCCTATTCAATAACCTACCTGCAGTCAAGAGGCAATTAGAGTGTACCATATTCTTCATGGCTTTTCAAATTGTGTATCTTACTATGGATCACCGATGTTATTAGCTAAGTGAGGGACAAACTGTTCTGAAGTGATTTTCAGATAGTAATCCTCACAGGGACTGAAACTAAAAATCCATTTTGGTACTACAATTGAAAAGAGTATAAGCTTTTCTAATCTTCTGGGGAAAAGTGCATTTACCTTTTAGTGATGACTGACACCCTCATGCGGAATCATGTAAAGATTTTGTCTTGGAATTCATGACAAGACTTATCCATGTCTTGAAATTCATGACAAGTTCTGTGTTCCAGCTGAAGTTACACTTTCTAACTCTTGCACTGGAGAAAATAGCAATGTGAACAACTAAGTCTACCGACAGCACCAAACTTGCTGTGCTGCTTATACTTAATTCTTATGACTGTTAAAAGCCTGTTATGCTTAGTGGGATTCAGTTCATGAATTCTGAACACTCAGAGCTGGCAATGTTAGGTAAAGCATTCAAACTCCAGATTTAAAAGCAAGAAATCTTTTCAAATATTCAAAGCAGGGATCTTGGGTCAGTTTTATGGACCTTTGAACATCCAAGCAGAAACAGGAAAACAGTAAGTGGCCCTCAGAGAATTCCCTTGTTAAAAAGGAATTTACTGCTGGTATGTAAGTTTTGGATTGAGATTCTATTCTCAGTTCCTAGCCAAAGTGAGCTTTTGCTGGACGGCAGGGAGCACTTCGTGCTGTTGTGTGGTCTTGATTTTACCCACATCAGATGTGTGCCAGGATTTGACAGATCTTAAAGACTTTTATATGTTAGGAACACAAAATATAACTTTTCATTATGTCTTGAGGGTAAGAGAACCTTTCAAAAAGTCTTCCATGAGAAATTAATCTTCTCCATGCTTTCAATGTATTATAGTTTATAGGCTACTAAATGGAAATATTGGAAGTAACTAATGTCCCATCTTCTTTAGTGCCCCCTGCTTCTACATATGAATGGAAAATGATCTTATAAACCTTATTTTCCTGTGGTTACTGAAGTATGGAGGTGGCATTTTAAAGATGTCTTTAAACTGTAGTCTCATTGTGAAAGCTATTACATAGCCCTTAATGCCTCATCAAAGTATATAGACTCAAATTGAGCTACTGAAATCCTGGCTGCCCAGAAGTATGGGAACTGCTAGGAAAATGAGACAAAAGGTATGTCCCTTCAGTTGTCTTAAATAAAAGACTGGATCTGTGAGGCTTTGACTTTAATTTTTAATGTTAAACCACCTACTGAAATCTCTACCC
This sequence comes from Anomalospiza imberbis, assembly GCF_031753505.1. Lineage (NCBI taxonomy): Eukaryota > Metazoa > Chordata > Aves > Passeriformes > Viduidae > Anomalospiza > Anomalospiza imberbis. The sequence continues at coordinate 13,530,337 of NC_089683.1, read as the reverse complement.
TTTCAGAAGACATGGAGACCAAGTGCTGAATATTAAAAATATAGAAGCAAGGTGAGTCCATAAAGGTACCTTAACTAGCAAGGTTTTTGGGGAGAGGAGTGTGTTTCCAAAACTTCTCCAGACCTTTTAGATTAATCTTCAGCCGCAGAATCAAATCTCCCAAGACATGGTTGTCTCTTGTCACTGCCCTATTCACTGGGTCTTGGTATAAATGACTTGTTTTCTTCAGGAGTTTCTGATTTTTATGTTTTCACAGCAGCTAGGAATAAGCCTCATGTTTCTGGGGAGTGAGGGATTATGCACCATAAACTTTTGAATACACATGATGTAGGGTTTAATAGTTGTGGTATATCTGCAGTTGATAATAAAATGAGGTAAAGCTGATTGTGTCATACCAAATTTAAGGGTTTAAGTGGTACAAGCACCCAGTTCTCCTATGTACTTTTACTATTGCCATGGGGTTGCAACACCATAGTGTTAACTCTTCATTCTGGCTGATTTATTCTCTGCTGTCCTGTGGTCAGCATGGGCCTTGTGACAAGTTCATCTTATTCTGTGTTCAGTGTAGTTGTGACATAACTTGATATTTCTGTCCAGAAATATCTATAAACACACAAAGGTTGTACTGTTTTATTGCTATGATTCTCATTTTTATCAGAAGTTTCAGCATTAGGCTGAACTGCATAGAGAAAAATATTCAAAAAGAGTTAAAGTGCTTGGAACTCCAGATCCTCTCTCATTCATACATTTCCTTAAGATAATAATACTACAGATTTTATATTTTATATTAAGTAACATGCAAAAATACAGTTGTTACATGGATTATTTATCTTTTCTTATGTGATATTCCTCTATTCCTCAAGAGAAATTACAATGTTTTCTAGGTTCTATGGAGCTGAGGTGTTATCCGTAAATATTTGGCAATGCCTCCTTATACAGTTTAATAGTTCACGTCACTTGAAGCAAAAACTTCTAAGAAAATTCTAGGGATTTGTCGTTCTAGATATGGTGGTTGTAAGCTGTGGGTATTCCTTTCACAAGGGATGGAACCATTGCTCTTTTACAGCAGTAACAAACTTTGTGGATTGGCTCAGCTGTGTCCTGCAGTGTACAGTTTGCTGTATCTGGCTGTGTCTAAAAAGGGAAATGCTATTTTTTTTTCCCAATTCTTCTTCACCTGTTCATTCTTACTTCCCAAAACTGCAGTGCACACAAAACACTTATGTTCTTTTAATGGCAAAAGAAATCAAAATCTTATGCTCTCATGGCATTTACAGGGATAGCAAAAATGTTTTCAATAGTAGAGTGCAGTGGGGTCTGGAGAGAGATGTGCCTTGCAAAAAAGAAAACTTGTTTCAAACCTATGAGAGTTACCGCGGATCAATTTGCCAGTGAAACCACAGAGGGTGAAACCCTCCCTTTATCAGCAAGCAGGAGTGTTCCCTATGAACATTGTTCTTCATCTTTTAGCAGGTGTATTGGAAAAATAATCAAAAGATCCAATGGAGAGAAGGTTAGTGATTTCTCTTCCATTTGCTGCTGAAATTTGGACCTAGTGACTGATTTCTGCCAATGAACCATCAGCCATAATTAAAAAAAGCTACTTGCACTATTAACATGCCTCTCACCAGAAAATGCTCAGTTATCATTGTCTGTTGCTGTTTGTCTTCTGGAGGATTTAATTCGTATTCTTCAAAGGTATGAGTGAAAATAATAGGGATAAATATTAAATTGTAAAGTGGAAGTATGTAAGGTGTCTGAGAGCAAAATATTCAAGGAATCAAAACTTGCAGCCAATATATGTAGCTTAAAAAATTTCTGGTGTGCTTTGGTGATTTTCGTGCCTTAGTTCATATGTGGGATATGAAAAATCGACCTGAAAATGGAAAGACTATTTCTGTTATACAACTAGATTTCTACTTATGTTGGCTCTCAAAAAATCAAATTCAATAGAATAGGAATCATTTTTGTAAAACTTTGAAAGCCCAAACATATAAAGTCTGGGAAATTGGATTTTCCTTATCACCCTTGTAAAGATTAGACTGCAAATGATGTTGGATAACATATTAAGATGTGAAATTGATCTGACTGATTATACTAGGCTGGTAAGTAAATAACTGAATGATATATTTAGGGAAATTCCATAGCTGATTGTGAAAAAAAAAATACTATCTTAATATAAAATTGTGATAGATGTGAGACCAGTAATATGCATATTGAATACTTTCATTTCATTAGTTACAAAGATTAAAGGAACCGCATTTCCTTGAATTTGGAGTTATGTTACTATGAAAACAACAGAAAACAGAGAGAAAAATGTATATGCTCATTCCATTAAATAGGCTTCATTCTGCAAGGCAGAACAAATATAGCCAAAATGTCATAGCAAGAAGTGAAATTAACAATAGTATTCTGGAATTACACACCAATTTGTTTTTAATAAGAAATATGTCAGATTCCCTTGATTTGAAAAAAAGGTGGTATTTCTCTTGTTGTAGCTGCATAAATTTCATTCTGATTTCCAATAACAATCTTTTTTGGATCTTTAGATAATTATTTAGTCTGAAATTTGATTCTGTCTTTCTTTGGTTGATTATCAAATCAGAGACCCTGTTTGCTTGTAAACTGTTTTATGCTCTGTGCAGTACATGGGAAAGTAAAACCCAGAGTTTATTTGAAGAATGGATAAATGTGATTGCAAACCTGGTTTTGAGCATGTTGAAAAAGAAAATGCTATTTAAAAATTCCTTTTTATTAGAATATGAAACTAAAGTATTCATTTATGATTTATGGTTTTCATAAGTCCATACATAACAATAATTTATGAGTGAGATTTAAATTCTTGTATATCATAGGTTCTTGAAGATAGCTGCATCAATGCTAGTGATTTTAGCTATACACTCTACTTATTTTGGGCACCTCAGATGGATTCGTTCATACTCTTGACACAACTTCTTGGTAATTTCTATTATTTAGCAGAATATGAGCATATATGCACCTCTGAAGCCTAACAGGATAAAGTGAAAAGTAGGTATTGAGCAGCATGTTGCCTGAGTAGGTGAAAAAATACAGTAAAAAGTGATGTTTGCCATATTTGAATTTACTGTGACCATTATCTCTTTCATTAAAAAAAAAGGGCGGGGGGGGAAACTGTTGAAGGAAATACTAGAGTCACTAAATAGTGGCCTATTGACCTGAGTGATATGAGTAAGAGGATGACCTAAATTGTGGACCCTTGAATAATTCAGATTCGCATTCTAGAATTACACAAAAAATCAGCAATATTATTATCTATGTAAAAAAAGAAATTGAAAAAGATGGTGTGGTCAAATTGTTATCTATCCTAAAGAGGACTTACTCTTTGAATCCCTACAGGTATTATTATGCAGTTATATAAATATTATATATCAACACAGTATGATTATATTATTATTCACTTATATTTGGTTAAGGTTTTGCAGGAGCAAAATTTTGCAGGTTTTCGCAGGAGCAAAATTTTAGGCAACCATTTCTTGTAATTAAATTTGATGTTTTCTTTTCTTGTGCTGTTTCTGTCTGTAAAGAAACATACATTACTTCCACAAGCATGTATGGAAGAAATAAACTATTCTTTAAAATTTCCTAACTATCCCAGCTTAGGATAAAGAATATTGGCAATTAAGGATTCTTTACTTGAAGTACCTTACCCTTCCATTTTACTCATTAGGGACAGGTATCTGCTGTTCACCTTTCCTAGTGTAATGCTAGCACCTTATCTGAAAGAGCTAAGTCAGCAGACCACCTGCCCTTGCCACCTCAATGCATACTACTGGCATCTTCCAAACACCACTGAATCATTCATCTCCCATTACCTAAAAAATTTTGGTGGCTATTTTAAGTGTAATAAGTGTATTGACCAGAGACTTCAGGAAATCAAGCTGACAAAAGTTATGGCCAGTACATTACTTATGCTTAATAGTAACTCAACAAAGTGGTAACTGTGAAAGATATGACCACAAATTGTCAGCAGCTGATCAAATGCTTCACATTGCACATAAAAACCCCATAAATTTGAAACACCTTAAATCTGATCAGGAAGAGAAATTACTTTTCATATTTCATAATCCAAAAAATTACTTTTCATATTTCTTAATCCAAATAACTAAGTTGTTGCAGATTTTTACAAAAATAGATCCTCCCAGTTCTCATACATTTTGCTCATCACTCTTCTATTCATGATCAATCTGAGTTTATAAAGAACCTCTGCAGTAAATAGGATCACATCAAACTGGGTAAGCGTAGGCTGTAAAAGCATTCCCTATTAAAATGAACTTAGACACTATTATCTAATATTTATACAGGAAAATTTCCAAGTACTAACCTATTGCAGTGAGGGCAAAATATACAGAAACCATAACAACTACAAGTCTAAAACTGATAAATGGATGAAAAGCCTTTAAATTCTGTAATCTTGAATGGCAGCTGTTTACTGAAAGGCTGATTACTGAAATTAAACATTGGTTTCATTATTTCACTCATTTACATATTTCTCTTAGCTCATTAACCTTGCCAAAACTGCTCAAAAAAAAAAAAATAGGAGATAATTGCACTAAGCTTTCATCTGCCTGATCTCACTAACCTTTCTTCTATCTTTGAATTAATATTTGAAGGGGTAATATAGAATTATATTTATCTGAAATGATGGGACTAGTTATTTATATTGATGTTGATGTTGTCACTGATACTAGCAGGCATTTTCCCAGTGACTAGTTATTGATGCAGCAGTAGGTAATCTGAACACCTAAATATTAGACCGCATTTTTGACTGACCATGGCAAGAGAAAAAGTATCTCTATGTAGAGTACACTGACAACACCTTTCAAATTTCCTGTTTCAGGTTATACATAAACTTTTGTTTATCCTCTTCATTCATCACCTGATCTTTGCTTGTGTATCCAAATTGCTGCCCAACATGAAGTTCCTAATGCCGCTTCCAGGATTTTGCCTAAACAAAGAAATTCAGCTGGTTATATTTATGTCTGCCCTGGTTATATCTTCTCAATTTTGATGTTGTCCCACTGGCTAACTTGACCTTGGACATATGTCACCATGACAGACCAGCATCACACCAGGGCTGACCCTGACCATTGTCTGCACACTGGATCCTGTCTCTAGCATTCTAAGCCCACATCAAAGCTCCTTGCTAGCAAGGGCATTGATCATGCTTCAGAATATTTTTAAAAAAGATCCTAAGAAAAGGAGGGGCAACCTTCCAGCTTTTTTCATGATAGCTCCTACCAGTGAAGTACATTATCTAGATCCATTTGGATTCAGCCAGATGAGCTCTTAGAAGGTGAGATGTGCTCAGGGCAATCACTGTTATTCCTTTCCAATCTATGATTCTGACCATGTCTTCATACACACTTCATACATGACCATGTCTTTTGTAGGCCTACACAAATAACAAAAATAGATTTTTTTTTTTTTTTACAGGGAGAGGTTTTAAGTGATATGTAGGGTATTTTGCTCTTGTTCTGTTTATAAAGAAAGCAATCAGGCTATTTCTACCTGAAAAAACAACACTTGCATAACCAGTGTCCTGTTATTATGTCTATGTCTTTACATGGCAGTATTTGGGCATGCTAACAGGTATTCCTGAAGTTTAACAAACCAACAGATTTTTGAAAATAAAACAAGTATTGCTGGAAGTTCTTGGATAGTTTTGCCTAGAGTCTACTTTACTAATAGACTATATTTGTTTGCTTTTCTGAGAAAGGCTATGTTCAGAGAAGTCCTCTGGGCTCAGAAAAAGCTAAGAAATAAGTGCTTGTGAATTCTTATAATATTGAACAGCTAATGTGGTTTGGAAGTTTTTGTCCTATTACTGCTGGAAATGTTATTGTGACAATCTCATTTAATTTGATTATAGAAAGACAATATGTAATGAGTAAGTTAAAACATTGAGAAAAACAATGTTGCTAATATTGCACGTATCAGGAGTTAGAGTTTTCATTCTTCTTCAGGTATATTATGTTGTACCAAAAAAAACCCTGTTTATCATGATTCTATTAATGATGAGAGATGTTGCCTATTTTTTTCTAATGCAGGGACTTTTTTAAATAGCAGAGAAGAGATAATAGCAAATTTGTGCAACTGAAATATGAAGAGTAACAAATATTTCCAAGCTTTTTATTTTTATTATTAGATTATCTCATTGCTGAAAAAAAACATTGAGCAGCATCTGGTCTCTTAATCAGATTAAAAATGTGTTAATCTTGTGACAGTAAAGTGCATCAGATGTTTCTGTAAATGTTTAGTCCCTTATTGTTTTTCACTGCTGAGACACTTTCTTGATTAAGCCACTCAAACTTGAAAAACAAAAGGGATAGAGAGAGAGATACAGAAGTAAGAGTCAGCTGGAGAGCACAATGGCACAGGATTTGTACAGACACAAGTTTCTTCAAACCAGGTTGAAGACAGAGTGATGACTGTATGATAATGATGGCCCTTACTGTCACTGTCAAAAACAAAAGTGACATGAATAACACAGGATGTTCCAGGCTGGCAGATGTCCTCCTTAGGCTATGTATGAGGTGGCTTCCTCTTTGCTTTAAAACTAACAATCCAAGTATTTCTAAGTCACAGTTTTATTTTTTTCTTCCAGAAGTTTGTATAGAAGTATGATTTTGGTTGTTGGGTCTTTTGTTTTTGTTTTTGGTGGTTTTTTTGTTTGTTTTTCAAACAAGATTTTAAAAGACTTGAAATGTTTTCCTCTATATATTGAGATAACATTTGCCATTTCATTACTGAATTATTAGTAATTTTTTAACCTATCATAAGATGATGGAAAAACCAGAATCTTTTTACACTAGTCAGTTGTAATTAGTAGGCTTGTAGCACAATTTGTTATTAATTCCCAAAGGGCAGTGATCTTGAACTCTATAATTTATTTGATTTTCTGTTACATTGGTCATCATATTTATGTGGGTCTTCATGCATGGTATCTTAATATCCTTCCAAATTACTTCCATGCTTATATCATCAAAAACTTCCTGGGCCATTGCAGGTTAATATGAATTACTGTTAGTTTTAGGAAGTCAAAGTTTGATTTTTAATTGGTTGAGGTTCAAACAAGACATAGAATAAAGAACCACTGAGACAAAGAAGAAATAGATGGAAATTCCTCTTGTTTGACAATAATGATGATTATTTTGAAGTAGATATAAATTACTATTTGAAACTGACCATTGAGGGGCCTAACTTCTCCATGTGAACTGGGACTCGGTAAATTTTGGGTTCTTGTGACAGAACTGCTTACTGTAAGATAAAGCCACCTTTTAACCATACCATTTAAATGAAAAGTTTCCAAAAGTGTCCTGAATTATTAAATATGCATAACACAATGGCAATATGAGGATTTTAAAATAATGACTGAGCTCTGAAGAAAAGGGAAGTATAGTAATCCAAAGTTTATTTGATCATAATTGAAAGCCAGGAGTATAGAGATGAAACAGAGACACTTCCATTGCCATTGACAGTTCCTGTGATTAGATTGTGACAATCATCTTATTTATTTATTTATAAAGCTCATTAATTATTGAGTCATTCTCAGTGCAATACCTCGCAACACCTTTCATGTACAAAGTTAGATATATCAACGTTCTCTTAAAAGATCTGCTAATTTGCAAATTATATTACTGAGATTTCTATGTGGTGAGAGATTTATTTGTGATTTTCATCAGTGTTTCTTAATCAACAGCTGTTGAATAATGATTGTTGTTTAGAGTTTTTATTTTTTGTATTGACAAGAAACTTTATTATTATCTTATTAAATCATGCAAGAAGTGTTCCAATCAAAGTTGTATTAGGTTTTTAATCAAAACATCTTGTTATTACTTTTATTCTAATGGGTTAAAATTAATTTTTATTAGCAAATGTACTACAAAATATACTGTTTGTAGTTTAACTGCAAAAGAATATTTGAAAAGAGAGAAAACAAAACCCCAATGCCTTTGACATATGCATCACAGTTTTTATATCATAGGAATGCAAAAATAATTCCCAATGGTACTTAAATACACCAAATATTTGTTTCAATCAGAAACTCTTAATTTATTGCAATTTCAGGTGGTGTTTTTTTGTTTTATCTGAAAATTGTCAAGGATAAAGATTCCCAAAAAGAAAACTTCCTTTTCTTTTGACTTGTTTTAGGGATTTCTTATTTCTTATTATTATTTCTTTGGTGGTACAAACATACAATTGATGAAGTAGTATTTAGATTGTTTTTATATTAGGCTTCTATTCAACATGGGTGATACAGATATCAAATGTTTCAATGGTAGTTTAGTGGTACACCTGACAAAATAGTTTGTCATCTATTTCATTGTTGATCTCTTCTAAAATTTCAAATTCTATGTTATGTTATTGTATGTTATGTTCTTCTTACACTGACCCCTTATTTCAACATTTGTTACTATATAGCAACTCTTCCTATCTTGCTAAAGGCAATTGTGAATATTCTGGAGAACAAAATCTGATTCTTCCCATACACAATTGTTACTGTTCAATTTCCTCATTCATTCCAAAATCAAGCAAAAGAGTCTTAAAGTCTTAGAGAAGATTATTCCAGATTGTAAAAAGGTCTAGGCTTTTTTTTTTATCCTTCCACTATCCTTTTAATCCTTTTAATATTTTATTTCATATCCTTTCCACTATTTATATGCAGTCTTTCATTTCCATATAGTCAAGGAAAAAAAATAAATCTGTAATCAATACCTGTAAGCAAGACACTAGACTTCCACACTTAAGTTTTCTCAGCTTTCCTAGATGAAGTGACAGGCAGAGTTTGTGGGTTTCTAAAGAGCAAATTTTAATAATTTGGCTTAAGAAGAACTTAAAAGAAGTTGTCCAGACAGTACTGAATTTGTGTTGAAATTTTTTTTTTCAAAAATTATAACTGCAGTACAGAACAGAATGGTCTTTAAATTGAAGGATCGGTCAATTAATTACTTTATAAATTATTTTCCCTTTGTTTATGAGACAGAACATTTGATTGACATAGTTTATAACAGTAAGTTGTCTTCATGTGGCATCCTATGGAAACCACAGCAAAAATTTCCTTATCACATTTTAGAACTTTTTGCTTTTTTTGACATATTTTTTTCATGTCAGTTGCAGCTGATATCCACTCATGAGTGATGAATATCTGTGAATCCAGATGTACAAGGCTGGCTAGGATGTGTTTCAAGGTTAATTTGGAATTGTGCCCTCAGATGGTGATATTGCCACTTAAATACAACGGTGGAGCATAGTGGATCCTTTACTCTGGAATATATTCTGAAATATCCAGATTTTTAACTTCTGATTTTATTACAGTCAGTGCTTCTTTATTTAACACTATGTCTATGGAATAGTCTGAGACTTATCTGAAAGAACTTGCACTGGTTATGTTTTGTACTGCTACTTCCATAAGTTGCTCCAGATGCTCCCAGTAATTCAGGAATATGTGAAATAGCACTTAATTGAACGTATCTGTTCATTCTTGTTATAAATGTCCCCAAATAAGTGGAAAGCTTTAAAGAGCTCTGATATGAAAATATCTGTCAGTGTACAGATTATGAACTGGATACTATTAATCATTATTTCAAAAGGAATCTGTGTAGCAAGAATTTATTTTATTCCCTGTTCTTTCTAGAACACTAAAAGAAATGTCCTTTAGGCATATTATCTCCTCATGAAGAGCAAACATTACACTGAGACATCTGTATTGCATCTTACATAAATATCCAGAATCACACGCAGGGTATCTGGAATCTTCTGTCCAAAACTTCAGCAGTGTTCACAGTTACTTTAGATAGAGATTCTTGTCTTTATATTTTTGTACCCATGTGTGTGTACATGTAAATGGTGAATGCTTAACTTGGTCATAAACCTTCAACATGTCATGGTGTCCACACAGAAGATAAAAGTTAACCAGAATGATCTTAGCAGGACTTAAGGACATAAAAATGAATAATTTTGGAGTAGAGAATAAACATAAATACACAAGGGGGTTTTCCTTTTTATAACTCCAGTATCAAACAGGGTAAAAATGTTACACTGAAATAAATAAATTATAAAGCACAAAGGGCAAACACAAACTAAAAATTATTATAGAAGCTAGTCAATCATACAGAGATATGTGCATGGAGATAGTTAGGTAATTTATTTCCTAAGTCTGAAGCAAGTCTGCATTGGTACGTAATTATAACTTGGCACTACTTTAATTTGAATATATATCAGTTGAGCTCATATGATATCAGTTGAACTCATATGAGCATGAATCACTTATGTAGATTACATTTAATTCAGTGTTCAAATTTAACAGAAATGTGCCCCCATCATTCTGCTTGAAGTAGCTATATGATGAATGACCTTCACTAAATTACTTTTTTAGAACTTTGAACTGTTGTTTTGCCCTTCAGATGTATTATAATAATATGATTACCTGTGTCCTAATTAAATTTTATACTGTTGATTATTACTTATTGATATCTCTACAAACACACTCAATATTTTTATACTCCTAATAAATGAAAAAAGTCATTCATTCATTTATTGTTTTAAAAAAATCAGTCCATCAGTCTATAAATAAAAGAATGCTGAACAAAATTTTTTCATGGTTATCTCATGCTTTATGGTTAATTACAACCAATGCACAAAAGTTTTCTTGGGTGTGATTCCACACTTGAAAAAGTCAGGAATCATGTTGAGACAAAGCATAGAGACCAACTAGTAGTCAAAAAGATATTATTTAATCAAGTCATTTATTTAAGGCTGTTCTGTCTCCTCTTTCTCATTTAGAGGCTGTTTTTTTTTTTTTCCTCTTGCTTGAATTGATTTCAGGTTCAGTTCTTTAGTATTGATTTCCCTTACAAATTCAAAGGCATGGTTAAAAGGATTCAAGAAATGTCTGATCCTGTGCCATAGTCTCATTTCTTATTTCACTCCAGCAACAGCTTTAGTCAGAACAGCTGCAACATACTGCAAACACACCGTGGAGAGGGAGCTTGTAACTTGCTTTTGAAAGCTGGCAAAAAAGCAGTATAACTGCATGAGAGGAAAGATAAACACAGAGAAGAGAGCTAATACACATGGAGTCTGTAAAAAAGGGTAAAGTTTGAATTTGAAATGCATATAGCAAATACTGTCCAATCGTGAACAGGTTTTTGGTTTTTTTCCTACGTACTGCAGGAATTAATTGCTCTTGGGAGTGAGGAAGACAACTAGTGGATTGAGGGGTGGTAGTAAAAGACAACACTTATGAGTTGATAGAGTGAAAATTAAAGTTATTTTACAGTTGTGCACTACTAGAAACATTTTAAGTATAAGCATTATAATTTGAAGTATTCCAAAATTGCCCACACACTATGAAATTATCTAAAGACAAAACTGCTTTTTTTCTTATTGTTCAAGTAGTATTGGATAAAAATATAATTAATCCAATGCAGTGTCCTAAAAGGAATTTTTCAGCAGTTTCAAACTGAAATCCGAATAAATTTTACTTCTAGGAGCCTACAGCCAGTACTTATTAAATCCTTGTTATAATGTCAACAACTTTAAATGATACAATCTGTTAACAGATAGCTTTAAATTATAAATTTAGTAGTTTTAAAACTTTGATATTTTTATAAAGTTTGACACCACAAATAAGTCACAATGATCTTCCAATTTATACATATACATGAATGTTTCTTTTATCTGAATTTCTAAAATTTCCAACAACACAACTTTTGACAGGAAGTGACAAATCATGTTACAGCATAAATTTTTACGAAGTATACTTTGATGCTAAAATTTCTTAAACCCTATATTCACAAATAAAACCCAACAAACAAAGCACAAACACTCAGCATTTATCTAATTACTAAAATAATTAAGAAGCTTAATGAATTTCAGGAATATATTCTAGGTTATCCTAGGTAACCCTCATATTTGCATTGCCTGACAACTGCATCTTCCACATTCCCATTAATTTTACAGTGCAGATAATGAAGGTCACTAATTCTTTATCAGCCCTTTACTAACATTAGTATGACACAATGGCTATCTAAAAAGATCTCCTGTTGAGAAGCCAGGACATTTCATGCTCCATATTCCTTATTGCACAGCTTCTTAAGACCAAGTCTATTTGTTTTAATAATTGCATCTTTGTAATTTTGTTTGTGATTATAATGCTAGTCAGTAATTCATGTCCTACATAGTGGTTATTAAAATCACATTCAGTTCTGCCTAGCCTGAAGTGCTTCTTTGGTGCTGTTACGAATGGAGAGGAGAAAGCTTAGACAAATCCCTGCCTTTCCAGGTTTCTGGCAGTAGGCAGAATCTTTATTGAGGGGGCCAGCACCCCAAAACCCACTCTCACTGACAAGCTCTTAAAAATGACCAATCAGGGCTACTACAACATGAATTATGTTTTTGAATAGGCCAAGGAAACAGACATAAGACTTAAACTGATCATTAATACACAGGGTAACACATAGGAACTACTAGTAGATAAAAAATACAGTTCACGATAATAATAAAATACGATAATAATAGTAAAGGTACCTTATGTTACAGCTAGCAAAGAAATAGTTTAGATTAGGAGTCAATGTCACTTACCAGGGAATGACAGTGATGGCCAGAGAATCTCCCAGTTTCGCTCAATCCCAGGGAAGTAACTCAATGCCAACATCTTAATACTGAGAACTCTCCACGCACTCAGAGAATGTATCAGAGATTTCTGATTTCATGAAAATCATAGTGATCTTTTATAGTTGCAAAAATTATTGTGTTCTGCAATCACAAATTTTATGTTTTTCTTTCTCACCATTCACGCTAGAATGTGTTTTTACAGCCAAGGAGGTTCTCAGCTGAGATAATTCATCACATGACAAATCATTCCAGCCTAACCTAGCCATATGTTATGGGGAGATAAGCTTTTGCTGTATAAGGGGTTAAAGGTCCTGCCACAGGTACCACCACCAAAGTAAACTTTTCCCCTATCATGACTACAGATTTCACTTTGAGAATTTATTCTTCCTTATAGAAAAGCTAACTACATTATGGAGCATGGAAGACTGAAAATATTATAAAGCTTAATAAATCTCAAATGAAAAAAAAGTTATGTTGCATTATTTTTCTTTAGTAACTCAGTGATATTAACTGTTACTGTGGAGACATCAAATCTTTCACTCAGAATGAAAATTACATTGTTAATAACATTAATTCCATCCTCCTACAGGAGCTCTTAGAAAAATCTTTAAGCATCATAATCATGAAAAATAATCCCTAAGATGAGAAGCTGAATATTGACTATTTTGTCTAAAGACTGATTAAAAATATTTCATCTCTCTTCACTCAAATTTTTTGCTATATGGCTACATTAACTGTAGGTAGTTGTACAGAAGTAATGAGGTTAGGTGTCTTCTAATCTTTCTTACCAGTTCGAGTAGGGTGGGAACAGGGGCAAAGGTCATGCAGCCAGAGCCACTAACAAGTTGAGGAATATTTTTTGAGAAATATAATCTTATCAGGAATATTTTATTATTAGCAGATGCTAAACTATTGATCTACTCTGGTTGTAACCATTTATCTGATCCTTTTTAAGAAGGTGATAAAGGAAAACCAAAAGAGAACATCAAGCCATCAGGGAGTCTAAGGGTGCACAATGGAGAGCAGTAGTCTTTTCTTCCCTCTGAAGACCACAGCCTCATGCAATGGAAAATTAAACTTGGCCATGATCTGCTGCCTTCTGAACTATTCTATTCTAAAATCCCATTCTCTCCAGGGACCTGCTTCTGCTAACCAGAAGGAAACAGTGTCCTAGGAAAGAGGATCATATCGTTCCATTTACCCTGTTAAGCTGAATTACTGCAAATTATGATGAACCCAAAGCTTTCAAGATTTAGCTCTGGCAGTGTTAACTTGCTGATACTCTAAAAGCCTTATTCCCTCACTGTGGAATTTGATTGTCACAAATTGCACATACTCAAGTGTTAGGAGTTCCCAGTTTTTCCCAACACAAAGTGATTGAGGCTGACTCTCTTACATTTAAAGACCAAGTTGGTGAAACCTTCCAGTTATAGGATTTCACTGTGTAGTTAACAAAAAGCCTGAAAATCCTCTGCTATCAGGTATTTTTCTTAATTATTTTTTTCTGATGAACTTTTTTGTCTTTTGACATTTTTAAATAAAAGGTTATGCTGTAGTGCTTGTCTTCCAGCAATATTTAATGTTGATTTCATTTGAAATATTAAAACCAGCAGATCACAAGTATCTGTCCTAATTGTTATAAGGAAGCTGAGCAGTGGCAACTGAGCTTCTCAGGATTTCCACACTACTCAGAAGAACTGTGACCCCACTTCAGGTGATATTCCTAACATTTTACAGTATTCAGTGTTGTCTTGAATTTGGTATAGAATTTTAGCTGCTTTACATACTCTATATTAAAATACCCCTTCCTTTCTGGTGTTCCTCTTTACTTTTTTTTTTTCTTCAAAAACAGTACAAGTGAGAATTTATGTAGAATCAAACTTTGATGCCAAAATCTGTCTTCTTTTAAATTTCTGGTCTACGGAATTATAGAATTTATATAGATGCATATCACATATATTGTTTACTCTCAAATTCAAAATTTGTAATTACTTGGATTTAGCTATACTGAAGGGGAAAAGATTTGTTGGTTTTACTTATCAATGCTTCCCTCATCAACCAGTGCCATTTAGCAGCCATACTAGAAAGTTACCATGTCATATTGGTCGTAGACAAAAATTTAGAAGGAAAAATCCAGAAGATATTTTTCAAAAATATGCCTTACCATGTTATTTTTCTGTTGGATTATAGGGAATTTCAGCTAACAAACCACTTTTAGATTACACCTACTTATGGCTGTGATAATTACATATAGTATAATATTTTTTGAACAAAATCTAATATACTACTCAAATACCTTGGAGAAAACAAAGTATACATCCACACAGTAGTATTTATCAGGTAGACCAGCAATTCTATCAGTATAAATATTTTGAAAAAAATCTTCATTCTATTATTCCATCATGCTGCAGACTTGTAACTGGTTTATAATTCCTGAGAAACTTCTCTCGTACTTAAATACATCTATGAACTTAACTTACACTCTGTTTTCTTTCACGTTTTCTAGTTCTTCAGAATTTTCTCATATTTCCCTAACTGAATGAAAATTAAATAATCTTGTTAATGTATCCTGTATTTTTTAATAATAGAATTCATTTGGGAGTCTGTCTCTATCTGCATTTATATAATGTTGGAACTAGGAAGGTTCCTGGATACACTATATGCCTTGACACACCCTTTACCTAGTATGAACCGTGATATCTTCACTGCTGTCTGTATAAGCAATAACCCTGCTGTGACAGAGGCTATTAGGACTGACCAGATTATTTTATCAGTATTTCAGTGTAACTCTAGTGAATTTTGGCAATTATGGTGTTAATAGAATGCAAATATTTTTCAACAAAAACATTGTTAAAGAGAATAATTCTGAATACATTTGGCAGTTTTTAGTTTACTCCTAATTCTTAAAATTTGAGGAAGGATATTGTGAGCAATAAATAGCTACTTTAGAGAAGATAGCTTACCCTGGAAAGCCTTTGAATTTTGGTCCTCTAGAACCATACATGTAGGTACACTACTGCAATCCCCAAGAGTAGGTAATTTATAACAAAATGTTGACAAACAGTTCTAACTGTACTGTTATTATAGGAAACAGTTATAATATCCATACCAGATCATAATCCTTCACTGACTTTGACATGTTTGTCATATTTAGCAGTTCTGTTATTCACTCTGTAAAATCTCTGATGGATTGCAATAAAAAATGAATCTCATACATCAAGATCTACTTGAATACAAAGGTTTGCTATTACATGAACATAATAACTTGAAGCATACAAAGCAGTCTTCATGCTTTTTGCACCATTTATTGAAAAGTAATTCATCTTCATGAAGCCAAAGAAAAACCTGTGTTTTTGACTGACTCCTCACATGTAGGTACAAAGCAGACTTAAAAAAAAAAAAATTAAAATGTCATTTAATGTTCCTCCAAAGAAAATAATCAGAACAAAGTTTAGGTGATTCTTTAACCCACCACTTTAAAGTGAGTTTGAGTCATAGTAAATTTTTATTGACTGAAATACAGTCCTACAAACTAAACTGACATTCAATTTAGAAGCTGAAAGAAATACACAGATGGAGTTCTTATAATAACTTTCAGCAGAAGTTATGAAATAGGCTTACAGTATTTAACCTGTGACTAAAATTTTGTGAGTCAAATACTTTGTCTAGAGAGAAAATTAATCTTATTGCAGAAGCTACACTTTGCCTGAGATTAAAGACAAGACTCACCATTAACTATTTTGCAGTTTTCACGAACATGCAGTTTCTAATACATGCTGATAATTTCATTAATATTGTCGAAATCTGAAAGCTGAATGGAGAAACTTTATTACAAACCAATACAGAACCATAAAATATTCTGAGTTGGAAGCAACCCACAAGGGTCATTCAGTCCAGCTCTTCAGTGAATGGCCCATAGGGGGACTGAAGCGTTGACCTTGGAATTTTTAGCACCATGCTCTAAATATACATCTCATACAAGAAACTCCCTCTTTTTCATAGTAAACCTGAACACTAAACATCTTTTTTCCTTATTATGTGTCCTTTAAGCTTAATAATTCTTCTTCCTAATAAATACATTCTTCCTTTCTAATACTGTAAAACTCTTGCTAAACCCAAGCCTATATTTGTTATTTGCTCAAGTGCACAAATTAATGAACCTGAGAGATTAATTTCCCTTGTACACTCCTCTGTCTCTGCATGGCTAGGAGTAACCCAGGGCACTTAACTCTTTTAAATTGTTTTCATTTAATGTGAAGGGAATATGAAAAGTTTGACAATAACAAGAGGAGGTGATTAAGTAGACTTTATTTCACTCAATTTTAAAGGAATTACTGCCATTCCTAATATGTATGTGTTTGTTTGCCTAGGAGAAAAATACAAAATTGTTTAAAGAATGAAGCTTAGAATTTCCCCAGTACACCGAAAAAGCAATGAATGATACACAACAACGACTCTAAAATTTGTGAACTCTAACATGTATCCTCTCCAGACACTCATAAGTCATGATGGAGTAACTTAGATTTACCCAAATCCACACTAAGATATCTACAAAATAGTCCCAAAAGTAGATGGATAAATCTGAAATAAAATTTATCTACAATCTGAAGCATGGTACTAAAGAGAGTTTAATGGTTAAAACTCCAGAAAATCAAAAAATAAAGCATAAAAATCTTCAAGTCGTTATGTTGTAGTTGTGACTTTTACTTTGTGTTTCAATTTAAGAATAAAAAGTTTGTTTTGAAAAGTGCTTTAGTTTTTGTGTATTATTTCATGCATGCTGCTCTTTGCCAATAACAAATATGATCCAATCCATTCTAAAAACTACCACTAGACTTTCACAGAGCAGATTTTGGCCAAAATTTTAATTTATCTTCTTAAATACATGATGATAATTGGGATGAAAACCTAGTATGCAATTTAAATCCACTCCATTCTTTTTGCACAAGAGGCTATTGTCTTGTTTTATGTTTTGATGAACAAAATGGATATTCCTGGGCTTGAACACAAACCAGTTTTAAATACTAGATCCTAAAAAAACATTAAAAAAAAATCCAGTTCATAAACTTAAAGACCAGTTATGCCAATAAATAGTGCATTAAGTATATGTACTTTTATTTTTATATAATAATAAAGTTTAAAAAAGGATATCTTAGAAGTCAATTACCCTCTTACCTTATCTCCTGTGTTTCTCCTTCTTCATAAACACTAGTTTAAAAGAGCAAAATAAACTTATACCTTATGACTTCCTTATACCAAATTGGACCTTATTTTCTTGCAATTTTTTGCTCACAACTTTGGAAGTTTCACACTGGTTTTCTCCTTTTCCCCCATACTACTACTATTACTACTACTACTGCTACTACTACTATATTATTATTATTATTATTATTACTACTACTATTATTATATACTGTTGCTATTGTTTGGTATATCTTTTTAATTATTAAACTGTCTTTATCACAATTAATGTGTTTCTTTCCCACTTTTAGGCTTCTGATTCTTTCCCCATCCTACCAGGGAAGGGGAGCATGAGCAAGCAGCTGAGTGCTCAGACAGCAACAGTACATCTCCTCATCCTCATGCCTGGATAAAAAAATCTATTTAATTAAATACTGATTTTTAATTCCCTTTGATGTTCTAAATTATTTGAAATACATCTAAATTTTTCCTTACACAATGCCTTCATCACCACAGAAATTATTATATCAACTCATGAAGTGCACCCTCTAGATCAAGATACTGATGAAAACATTTGAAAATCAGACATCTTCAAGCTGAGTTTAACCAAACGGCATAAAAAAGCTAAGCCAGTATTTCCTAGATGATAGGAAATGATAGGAAATGATAGGAAATGATGATATGATAGTTAGATAGACAGATAGATTGACTAAATGTTAGACAATAGTCACAAAAAAAACCCCAAACAACCCAAAACCCAAGACAAATACTGCCAGATATCACAGACAAATGTGGTTTAACCCCACAGGTAGTGAAACACCTCTGTCTTCTCTTCATTGCTTCACAATGGGATGGGGTAGCAAATCAAAAGAAAGGTAAAACTTATGGGTTGAAAGAAAGGCAATTTATTAGGACAGAAGAGGAAGGGATAATAATAATAATGATAACAAATACAATTGTAAGGCAGCTCCCAAGCAGCCACCACTACTCCCCGGCTCACTCCTCCAGAATTTTTTTGTTTTGTATTGTTCTGCATAAGGCCACAAGGTCTCATGGAATTTGCCTTGGCCAATTGATCCAGATCTCTCTGTAGGGAGCCTCCCTACCCTCCAGCAGATCAACACTCCCACCCAATTTGGTGTGGTTTGCAAATGGACAGAGTCTGCGCTTGACCCCACCTCCAGCAAAGATATGAAACAAAGCTGTCCATTTTTACCCAGAAAAGAGTGCACGCACCCATGCAAGCCATAAGCAGCCAGTTTCTTCGGGAGAATGCTGTGTTAAAGACTTTACTAAGTCCAGGTAGAAAACATACACAGCCTTTCCTCATTCACTAAGTACTAGAAGGAGACAAGATGGGTTAATCCAGACATACGTGTCTTTCATGAGCCCATGCTGGCTGGGTCTGATATTAGAAACTAGGACATTTTCTCAAACTTTGGGACAAAGGTTTTATCTGATGAATAGAAGAGATTGAGTTATTCTTTACAGAGTTAAATTAGCATATTAAATTTTTTGAGGAGGAATGTTTGGAATTGAATGGAAAACAATAAATCATTCCTTGTTTGGGGTCCTGTGTGTATAGACCTATACTACTATTTGTAAAGAGCAATAAAAGTTGCCTCATTTTCCTGTGAGCAGTTACAGACTGTTCTATGAAGCACAGGGTATATTTTGCACATGGTTGGTATAGGACTAGAGTGTCAGCAAAGGTCTGGGTTTGTGTGTATTCATAGGAGGAAATGCAGAGTAACATATTCTTAATAAAATAAAATTTTGGCTGTACTTGAGCATGATGGATAGTGAGCTTTTTATGAAAGATCAGTTGTGAGTGAGCAAGACAGAGGCTTCAGTTCTTATAAATGTTGTTACTTTGATGAGAAAAATTGTACTTGCTTTTTATGATAAAGCAGCTGAGAGACCACAAACACAATACAGTTCAAAACTGAAATATATGAAACATGATAACCTTAAGTAACACTTGTACATGAGATAAGATCCCTCTTATAACTTAGTTTCTAATATAAAAAAATGCATATTTCTCCTGAAAGCTGATTGCTTTGAAATACTAAAGAGATGAAGAAACAAAAATCCTTCAAATGTTTCTTTAAGCATCTATAATCTGTTTTTCACTCATTTGCTTCCTTGCATTTACTGCTTGCATATGTTTTTTAGGATTTTTTCTCTGGTATGTTTGAATTCTCAAGACTTGAATGCTTGGAAAATATAAGAAAACAAAACACCTATGGCTACTGACATAAAGGGATTAATTTTCACTTAGACTTTTATGTAACTGAATAAGTGAGAATTAAAGTAAAGCCTTCTGAAGTCAGTCACTTTTCAAATTTGTGAGAAGATCATAAATAAGACAGTAATCTAGTTCATTATTTGGTTTTGAAAGGGGCTTATGTGTCCCTTCTGAAGAATTTTTGTTTTTTTAAACATAACCTTTGGAAATCTATAAAAAAATGTAAAGTGATAGAACTCCAGTCTCCATTGACTGGGACAGACTAAATGTCTGGCCAAAACAGTAAATAAGAAGATGACACTAACAGCAAATATAATGCTGCCTTAAAGAAGTGGTTCAGCAAACTGAATGGACATGACTAAAGAAGCAATGCAACAAATTTCCAAAGCAGAGAGGAAAGCAGAAAGTTTTGCAGCTTTTCATGGGGCAGGGGAAGAATGATAGAAATTTTTTCATGAGGTTCTTCTCTTCCAGAGACACAAAGTCTAGGTATCTAACCCTGAAAGAAATAAAAGTTAATTGAGAAATAAATGTCTGAAAAATGGTCTGCTAAAGGAAAATTTCAGCAATTTACTGATCTAATGCTTTAGATCTACTTTATTCATTATCCTGATTCCATTTTAAGATGTTGCTGGGCAGGCATAGTTTTGGTTGGATGTATTTTCATATTCTTTGTGAGCTGTTAAAAAGTGTGGAAAAATAAAGGGAGATTTGACTTTAAATACTTTTCCCTGTTTTAAGGATTTACGAAGCTGATAAATGATATGTGCTGATAGTATCATGCTCTAGAATGAAGAAGTCGGCTCCTAGGAGTATCATTTCACACTTCCTTTAATGAATTGATGAGATGTTATATAGGTCTAAATGTTACATAAGACCAGGAACACGAAAAACTTCCTAATTGATTATCACATGCTCTCACACAGAAGGAATCTTAACTCTGTATTTATTCTGACTTCCTAAACCAGGAACAAACCAAGGGAAGACAGAAATTACTGTCCTCTGTCAGTTACCTCAAATAATATATAAGAGCATTGAGTTTTAACAAGTATATCTAAGGGCCAGAGATTTCACAGGTCTGAATTTCCAGCCTCTTAACAAAAAATCACTAGTTAGAGGAGAATTTCTCTCTCCTGGTGTAAGAAGGCTGTAAATGGACTTGATAGTTATATTTTCTGTTTGATCTGCTGGCTGTCCAGCAATACATATAGAGCAGCTGGGAGTCTGGTGGAGTATATGCTGACTCTTGCTGCCAGTACTGAATACACCACAGAGAGATGGGTGGAATTTGAGGGTGAAATTATGATATTGGTGCAAACTAGAAAACGTTAGAGGAAATAGGGAAGGAGAAAGGAACAAAGCATAATTTATTTCACAGGAAGGAAGGTCTAGAAAACAAATTTATAAGAAAAAAGTTGCTATGTCTATTGCTCATCCAACAATTCATTGATTTTAACTTTGTGTAGCCTTATGGAATTTATTTTCCAGAAGTATCAGGTCAAATGGGCTTAAGCACAGAAATTACTGTGTCAAGCTCCACATTGTAGGTGTTTCTATCATGTTTCAGTGATTTACAAAACCCTGAAACCTTCCTAATGTTTATTAATGTCATGGCTATCATGACCTGGAAATCAAGGATTACATATGGGAAACCAGATGTCCATCTTAGTTGGAGTAAAATATGATTTCTGCACAGTAAATCTAGATTTATAGTGGTTTAATAATACTTTGGTCTGGTGCAGCCTATAATTAATCACATGCTTGTTTTGGTGTTCTAATAGATGTTTCCAGCTGGGGCAGGTTTTGGGAGCAAAAGAGTTTTCATCTTGTTGTCATACCCCAGTTCATCTTCCATCATGATAATAATTCCCTGAAATGTACTTACCAACTAGTGAGTTCTAGTCAGAGACTTAATTTTTTGTTTTCTTGGCTTCTTGGGATTAGAAAATAGCAACGTCTCCTTAAAGCAGTAAGCTTTAACTGTGGAGTACAATGCACTTTGCATTTTCATTTTTTATGACCTTGTCAGAATGATGGCTGTCATTGGGAAAGGAAGAGGTACCCATGATGACTGGGCATTTTGGAAACAGGCATAAGGTGAAATAAATTCTTAAAACAGATGTTAAGACAACTCTTTCTTTTCATGATCTGTGTCTCTCTCATCCTCACTTCCCTTTCATCCTCCTCATTTTTTTTTAACTGTTTTTTGATTTAGCTTTGCAGAAAGCTTTGATGAAAACCACACAGTGCTATTCCAGGTATTCTCTCTACTACAGGTCTAAATGAAATAGACCATGTTTAACACAGCTGCTCAGGAAAACTGTCATATCTACCCACCCAGCCAAAGAAAAAAAAAAGTGATCAATAAAGACTATTTCATAGGAACTTCAGTAGGTGAGAGGAAAAACTGTGTGAGTAATGCAGTGTGGGAGTAATGCAATATGAAGGCAATACATAAATCAGTGGAGGAAAACAATAAAAATGTGCAAGGAATAGTTTGCTTACCAATAACTTCTGACAGAAATACAGTTATGATAATAACTAGGATCATGAAAGCAGTTCTATATAAGCCTGCATTAGCTTGCTTTCTTTTGCATTAGAATATGAACTAAATGAAGTACAAGGGAATAAAATGATCATAAAATTAGCTTTTATTTTTAGTAACACTTGCTTTATGCATGTGTTTTACTCATGCAAATGCATTTTCCACTGATTCAGGTTATCTGATGAAGTCCAATTATTCTGTATATTTCTTTTTTTCCTTTTCCTCCATCTCTAGCTCAATCTTTCACATTTTAATTTTATCAGAAGCACAACAATAGGGCTTAAGTACCCTTTCTCTTTTGTACATTTTGATTAATTCTGGTTTTGCATTTTGCCCTTCCAGAATCTTACACACACTGATAACAGTCTGTCACTCTTGAGGGGTCTTTTAGCAGATATTCAAGCTTGAAATTTTGTACATTAAAAGTACAAGATTTTCCATCTTCCAAATTTTCTTCTAGTACGCAAAGGAGTTTGAAGTATTGAATAAATCTAGTAAATGGATTTTGGTGTCATAGAGTTGTCATCTTTGAATCATGTTCATAATTTTAGAAAAGTTAAAAGGCACAGTTATTTCCACAGCTCTGTAGTATCTTTCCAAATTTCACAGAATTTCTAGGTTGGAAGAGACCTTTAAGATAATCGAGTCCAACCCATGTTCTAACACCTCAACTAGATCATGGCACCAAGCGCCACATCCAGTCTTTTTTTAAACACATCCAGGGATGGTGACTCCACCACCTCCCTGGGCAGATGATTCCAGTATTTGGCCACTCTTTCTGTGAAAAACTTCTTCCTTAAGTCTAGCCTGTATCTCCCTTGGCGCAGCTTGAGACTGTGTCCTCTTGTTCTATCTGTTGTTGCCCGGAGAAAGAGACCGAACCCCAGCTCACCACAGCCACCTTCAGGATGTTGAAGAGAGCGATAAGGTCACCTCGGAGTCTCCTTTTTTCCAGGCTAAACAATCCCAGCTCCCTCAGTCGTTCCTCATACGGCTTGTGTTCCAAGCCCTTCACCAGCCTCGTTGCTCTCCTTTGGACACGCTCAAGCATCTCAACATCCCTCCTAAACTGAGGGGCCCAGAACTGGACACAGCACTCAAGGTGTGGCCTCACCAGTACCGAGTACAGGGGAAGAATGACCTCCCTGCTCCTGCTGGGCACACTATTCCTGATACTGGCCAGGATGCCATTGACTTTCTTGGCCACCTGGGCACACTGGTGACACTGGTGGCTCATGTTCAGCCGACTGTCAACCAGCACCCCCAGGTCCCTTTCCACCTGAGCACTGTCCAGCCACACCGTCCCCAGCCTATAACATAGCAGGGGGTTATTGTGGCCAAAGTGCAGGACTCGGCACTTGGACTTATTGAACTTCATCCCATTAGATTCTGCCCATCTATCCAACTGTTCCAAGTCCCTCTGCAAAGCCCTCCGTCTCTAACAGATCAACACAAGCTCCCAGCTTAGTGTCATCTGCAAATTTACTGATGAAAGACTCCAAGCCCTCATCCATATCATCAATAAAAACATTAAACAGAACTGGCCCTAGCACAGACCCCTGAGGGACACCACTGGTGACTGGCCGCCAGCTGGATGCAGCACCATTCATGACCACTCTCTGGGCCCGGCCATACAGCCAGTTCCTAACCCAGCACAGAGTGCTCCTGTCCAAGCCACAGGCCGTCAGCTTATCTAGGAGTATGCTGTGGGAGACAGAGTCAAAGGCCTTGCTGAAATCCAAATAAACATCTACAGCCTTCCCTGCATCCACTAGGCGGGTTACCTGGTCATAAAAGGTGACCAGGTTGGTTAAACATGACCTACCCCTCCTAAACCCATGCTGACTGGGTCTGATACCCTGGCCATCCTGTAAATTCTGTGTGATGGCACTTAATATAAACTGTTCCATTATTTTGCCAGGTACTGAGGTCAGGCTGACTGGTCTAAAATTACCAGAATCCTCCTTTGCACCCTTTTTGTGAATGGGTGTCACATTGGCCAGAAATGTGACACCCAAATGTGACACCCAAATGCAATTACAAAATTACAAAGTAAGAATTTCTGCTAGTCATGAGGGCAGCTATATTAAATTAAGATACATTCAATGTCCCCAAAATAAGCTGTAAACTCTTTAAGGCAGGTATCCTGTCTCCCTTTCTAGTTTTGAAGTGTTTTGATAAGTGGAAACTATAAACAAGTCCAGGCATACTTTTGGGTGTTTTGCTGTATTGTGGATAAACATCCATGCGTGGTTTTGACATCAAAAGCTAGTTTCACAAAAAGGCGATGATAGCTTTGCCAAGGAATCAGGACCTTTCAACCTCATTTCTGCTTCCCCTATGTCTGTGTATAATTGTCTGTGGGAGGAGGTCTCAGAAGAGATCTACCGGGATTACCATGGGAAACTACTGTGGTGTAGGGGCATGGTAATAAGATTCCCGCTGTTCCCTATGTCCATCATTTGGTGTACCCTCCCCAGTTAATGTCAGTTAAGCAATGGTACCATCCCAGGTTCTGGAAAGTTCTTTGTTCTAAGTTCTGTTATTGGTTCCCTCCTTGTAACCACTCCTTCCCTTATCTCCCATTGGTTTGTACTATCCCTATCCCTCCCACAAGATCTTACCCCACTGGAGGTATGTACCCCGACCCCACCTCCTCTCTCTCAGATATAACCCCTATCCCCTCCTTCAGGGGGGTCTCCGAGGGCTCTGGTCACTCAGACCTCGGAGTCCAGGCACTCAGGGTAGCTCCCCTCTCAAGAGGTTGTCTCCCTTTACTCCTTTTACCTTTTCCTGCCTTTTCCTGCCTTAAATAAACCTCTGAGAACTGCAGCGCTCCGTGTGCCGACCCATCTATTTGGTGGATTCGAGCTTTAGTCATCTGGGGCTCCTGCAGACCTGCGACCGGCGGGCTTCCCCGCGGGACCTAGGAATTGTGGTGGTGTTCATCCAGTGAATGTAGACTGTTGTGTACTCTAACAATCTTGAGAAACCTCTTTAAGAGAGATAAGAAAATTACTCTGGCCCGATTGCCTTATTTTATTTTCTAAGAGGTTTAGACAACTTCATAACCCTGCAAAAAATGAAGAAGGAAAGCAACCTTCTTCCCCTATTCAAAGGGAATAGGCTCCATCTAGTAACATTTTATGGGTAGTCATCAGCCAATACTGCACATGGTCATATGTCCAGGTGGCAACCTTTTCTTCCTACTGCCACTTTTCTCCTTACAGCCCAGGGTTCAAATGCCTGATTTTTTGAAAGTAATAATTTTAGATTATGTATCTAAATTACATAGTACATCTGTTTTAAATATTTACTGCCACTAGGATCTTCTTAATTTTCTTGTATTCATCCAAATCTATGAGCGGTGGTATCACTTTAATACAGTTTATGCTTATATAAGTTAAAAATAAAGAAGTCGCCAAAGGAACTTGATAAATACTGGATCATGATTATAATAATAAATTGTTTAAAATGTGACTGGTGTTGCTTTGGTCCAGGCCAACAAGAACTTCCCTAAGCAATTCCCGAGTAAATGATGGGAGTTATAGAGAGGGAACATTTTCAGAGGACAGTCTTCATGCAGCTGCTTCCCTTTGGAGGATGAGAGCTGTAGCTCAAGCATGAGGACCTTTCTATGCTATTTGACCTCAGTGCAAGCAACATCCTGGGCACATTTCACACATCTACCTACAGCCACTCCTTTTCTAACCCAAAGAATATTGAAATATTTCCAGGAAAAAGGAAAAGCTCCAACACGTTGAATTGCATAAACAGAGTGCTTCAGAGTGCTGCAGTTCTGATGCCTAGGCAGATGGAGACTGGTAATATAGATTTTAATACAGCTGTGAAACCAGAGTTTGGTCCTTTAGTTTCCAATGAGTTAACTGATCTGTTGGGAGAAATAAAGGGCAGAATGCTGCATTTTCAATTACTGACTTCCTGATTTTTTCAAGTGCTTCTAACTTCAGAATTTAATTTGTCCAAGTTGAAAAAATATTGTTCAGTACTACATGTCTTCTTAATTTTATTCAGCTATGAGATCTTGTGAGGACCAAAGTTGCAGTCTTTTTCTGGCAGTGTAGAGGAAATATCCAATAAAAATTCCTAATCATCATTTTGTTGGGAGTAAATTCCACTTGGAAATGCTCACTGGGCATTGTGCTGCTTAGATTCATTACTTGAATATAATGAGTTCCAGAAGCTGGCAGGTTATTTTAAAGATGGTAAAAAAACTAACACCTCACATAAAAAAAAAAAAAAAAAAAAAAAAAAAAAAAAAAAAAAAAAAAGGAAAGGAAAATAGCAGTTTTACACCTTCCTTTTCAGATCTTAATTCCCTCATATGTATTCTAGATCAGCATAATTATATAAAAATTAACAAGAAAAAACTCTGACAAGGTAAAAGTACAGTTTGATTGTTTTATTCATGTTATTCCTGATTCTTCACCTTGCTGCACAAGTTTTGCTTTGCTTTGACTCTGTTTACAGGAGTTCAGTCATACTGGTATGGAACCAGTTAAACGAGGTAGATGATTATGCCAACAAGATTCTTAAAAAAATGTCTCTTAAATAAGTTAAGCACTTTAATTAAGGGATGCTAGAATTTATATTACTCAGGAAACATCTCCTAATACCTTTGATAGTGTTTTATGATAGCCTGTCATTTTCTGAACCCCATAATATCCATGATAACTTCAGTATAATAATTTATGGTCAACCCAGTACAGAGACTGATACATGTTTTTCCTACATCTTTTAAAGGCAATCCCACTGTATTTACTAATATTCATTGAAATGCTGTACAATATATATAAGTAGTTATTTTGCTTCCTGGAATTTCAAACTGTAGTAGACCTGACATCTCAGTTATGGATGCCCTTCTTGGTGTAGGACAGCATTTCAGAAATAAGGACAAGCTTGAACTAATAATTTATTTTGTGGTCCCGGTTGTGCAGCACATCTTAGACCTGTTGCCACCCAGCAATATAAGAATATGGGTTGTTACCTTTGCAAGGTACTCACTCTCCCATTTATATCAGTTATAGGTGTGAATGCTTACCACTATACATATCGAGTTTTGTGGTTGTGCACAATGTCATAAATGAGAGTTAAATCATTACCAAAAAGTGATGACAAAAGGATTGTCATGTAACTCATAAGAATACCACAGTAAACTTGTAGCTGAGGCAGGAATTAAAATGGAGTTTTTGTTGATAGTTTTCAGGGGGGATTTGTGTTTATTTTCTTTGAGATTGGGTTTTAAATTTTTTTGTGTGTCATTCACTGAAATAATGAGATTTAAACTTTTGCTTTTGCAGTTCTGCTTTATTATCTATGTAAATCTCAATATCTAGAAAAAAAGAAGTATTCTTCCTTCCACCATCACCACATATGATGGCTTTTTACTTCTTTACCTGAAGCTGATTCTTCAGCATGCTGAATACATCAGGAGTGCTTTGGCTTAAAGCTGGCATAAACATCAAGTATTATATTATTATAATGTTTACGTCCAAAGGATTTGTATCAAATATTGGCATTTTCCTACTGTTGTGGTTTAACCCAAGTTGGCAGCTTAGCTCCACAGAGCCGCTCACTCACTCCTCCAGTGGGATGTTGGACAGAATTAGAAGGGTAAAAACTAGAAAACTCATGGGTTGAGATAAAGACAGTTTAATAGGGAAAACAAAAGCCACACACTCCAGCAAAGTAAAGCAAGGAATTAATTCACAAATTCACACGTGCAGGCAGGTGTTCAGTCATCCCCAGGAGAATAGGGCACCATCACGTTTAACAATGACTTGGGAAGACAAATGCCCTGAGAAGCTGACTTTAATCACAGAGTGGATTGTGGTACTGCATCCCCTCCTCCCCAGCCTCACTGTGACCTGAGAAATGCTTGTTAAACCTTGGCCTTGACAAACTGAAGCTGGACTAAGCCCCTCTTGAGCTTATGAGAAACACAGTCTGCTCCCAGGAACTTGTGTTGTTCAATGAGCATCTGTTTTTTAATGAAGAGCCTTGAGAAACTTATTTTTCTCACCTGAATAACAACTCAATTGGAATAATACCCTTTTTGTTAAAACTTCAGAGAAAGTTACTGCCTCAAATTGTAGCCAGAATGGATAATTGCTATGACTAAAGCCCACTCTCTTGTGATCCTATAAACAGTGATGCAAAGTGAGACCCATTTGAGTTCTCAGTTCCCAGAAGAGAAGGGGCTAATGTGCATATCCAAACACCAATAACCAGATGGCTGTGGAGCCAGCAGAGGACTTTTGGTAATAACAGACAAGAATCACTGGTAATTACCATGGATTATGATGCTGTAAGAAAGAATATTTGGCTGAAGAAGGGGGGACAGGTGGAGATAGGGCAGCAATTTTCTGTGAGAAAGAAGCACAACACAGTACATTGCAAGTGCAGGAATGAGTAGTAGGAAGTGGATATGGACAATAGGGTGGAATTAAGACCACCAAAGTTCTCTGATCCATTTCCAGAAACACCTGAAAGAAAGTATTGCATATGATAACTAAGTTACATTTTGAGTGCAGAAACCGCTCCATAAAAAGGTACCCTGCCAAGTTCAGGCAGCACCCACAGGACCCTGGACAGCTCATTGATCAGACTGACACGGCTGGATCAAGGCTAATCAGTTTATCAGTTGGATTTTCTCTGAAACCAGGATGGACATCTCACCACCTGGATTGATGCTGGAACCAGGACTGGTGATCTTTTTTTCTCTCTGTTTTCTCTTTTTTTGTCTCTTTCTTTCTTTATTCCTCCCTTTTTCCTCTCTGTCTTCCTCTTTCTTTCCCTTTTTCTTTCTCTCTGTATTTCCTTAATAATCTCTCCCCATTAATTTCTCTCTTCTCTTTCACCCTACCTCAAAATGCACTACTGTGTGCTTACAGGGATTAATAAACCAATATCCATACCAAGTGTGTAATTTACTAATAACTGTCTCTAATTGTGTGCATATCCTCTGACTTTTACCAGTCCTTTCAATCAATGCACATTCACGAATCTGAGGTGCTTCCTCCTAAGGGTAAGCCATCACTCTGAACATCCTTTCCTTTCTTCTTGCCCCGGCTCTATGTGCTGGGCATGACACCACATGGTCTGGGATATCCCTTAGGTCACCTGGGATCATCTGTGTGCCCTCCCAACTCGGTGGGCACCCCCAGCCTCCTTGCTGGTGGGGTGGGATGAGGAGCAGAGAATTCCTTGACTTAGCAAAAACACTGCTCAGCAACAACTGAAACATCAATATGTTACCAACATTATTTTCATGCTAAATCAAAAACAGAGAATTATAGCAGCTACTAGGCAGAAAATGAACTCTAATCCAGCTCAAACCAGGACACCTACTCTCAGCCATTAAAATCTATACAGATTTTTGCAATTAAAGATATCATACATTGTTTTTGCTTGTTATATTGAGCTGAAAGAGGTAGACACAAAGCAGTTTGCACAGCTTTGATGGAATCCTTCACACTTTAGAAAAAAAGTTTTTTCTAATGAATGCTTCTTTTTTTGTTGTATTGGTAGCTTGGGTCTCAGATGATCACACCTATGGACTAGGTAAAATCTCTCACATACTCTCTCTCTGGAGACTGTTAAACTTGTATCTGTTTATGCAAATATATTGATAAATTCGTTTTATTTTTAATTTGTAAAAAAAGCCCAAGCCAAGAATATGAAATGAAGCTTTTGATAAAAAAATCTGTAAAGTTATGTTAGTCATAAATCTATGTTATTCTCCATCCTATATCCTACTTTTTTGTTGCAAAGTTGTTGTGTTTATTATCTGCATACAATAAAGGCGCAGGTTTCAGGTGTCATACCTTTTATTTTCTCTGCCATATCAATCCAACTAAAAAAATTCTTATTTAATGGGAGTACAGGTGCTCCATATACTCCATAACTCACAGGTCCCACTAATAAAGAATAGAAACATATTCTAAAGAATAAAAATAGATTACTTACTATTCAAAGAAGTTGAATAATCTGTGAACACTGCATAAATTTTTCATCTTGAAATGTATTTTTAATCATAAATATTCAACAAATTGCTCTTAATAAGCAGTTCACTTGGCTCTTCTCAAAGCAGTTGCTTGTACTTACCAAAGTCAACTCTGTGTGCTTTACCATGTAAAACATAGCTAGGTATTTTCTTTTTCTGTTATTGGATAAAGAGTCTTTATAGAAATTGCAGCCACATATCTGTCATGGTCTATGTGTTAGGAAAATTATTTGCATGCTGTGCATACAAACCACATCCTATCATAATGGCATACAAATTCTCCCAAGAGTCTGCATACTAAACAATAAAATTTTAGTTGAAAATAGAATTTTTTAGGGTTCTTTATCAATTTCAATTTTGGGCATACTTAAAACATCTATTATTACAATGCTTATTTATTTTTATAGCATAATCTCAAGAAAATATTTTTATAGGATTAATTTCTTTTAAAAAGTTAAAAAATTGAATTTATATCAACTTAGGACAAGACACAATACTAAAATCCTACTTGGCAATCTTAAGGTTTAGAATTAATTTAGAAGGCTGATAATAAGTTCTGTTTCAAATCGCAACAGATTTTCAAGAGATTTTGAGCAAAACATGCATTAAAATTGTTCTCTGGTTTACTTGCTCTCTGGAGGTCAGAAGAAACTGGTGATACAGAGCATAATACAGGAAGAATTTGGACTCAAATATTTTTCTGCTTCAGTTCCTCTTGAATAAAATGTAGCCAAACTAGGAACATTCTACCACAAGACTGTCATGATGGAAAGGTCTTCTGAGTATAAGGTAGTAATGGCCTACCAAGAGTTGTTGGCAAGTGTGGAATTTTGTGTTTTCATGTACAAAACAGCAAAACCATTTGTTTTTGTATTTAAACCATAGTAAAACATCTTTCAATGTGCAAATTTCTCTTCAAAGTCACCTCCCAGAGACAGAAAACATACAAGTTCTAGGAATTTATTGCATATCCTTGTGTGAAGCATATATCTAGTTTATTAATCTCAGTTTAGTATTAGGAAATAAATAATTAATCTAGAGTGCTGCTTCTGAATCCAAGTAGAGCACAATTGCATTTAATCATTCTTCAATTTAAAAAAATCTCTTGTTTTTCCCTGCTTTGGTTTATGGCTGGGAAATGGTTATCCTCCTTTCTCTTTTGCTTAATTGTTCTAATTCTTATTGAACTGGTGGTTCTGAAGAACACTGGTATTAAATATAAAGTTTTCCCATTCTCATATATGGTTTGGTGGGGTTTTTAAACCAGCATTACAATAATAAGATCTATTATATATTGCCCTGACTATGAGGTTTGAAATTTCCAAAGATGTACTCTTACTGAATTCTAAAAGGTCTAGAAACAGAAATAAGTTACATAAGTTAATTTTCCTAAAAGCTGCTCATAATCTTCTTCAGTTTTTATATGCTTAAGACTTTTCCTAAGCCAGTAGCATAAATCTGGATGCTTTTATTTCCCTCTTCGAGTATTCAAAGAAAGAGAATGTTCTCCAGTTTTCTAACAGAAAAAGGATTAAATTCTAGAACTAGCTGATACGAAAAGATTATTATCTCACTGAATTCAGTATAGGTGCAGCCTCACCGTGAATATTGTGTGCAGTTCTGGGAGCTGCGATTTAGGAAGGAAGTGAAAACCCTTTAATGTCTCCTGAGAAGGACGACAGAATTGGTGAGAAGTCTAATGGGAGCATTCTGGGAAGGGAAGCTAAGGATTCTGGGTTTGTCTGCTTTGGAAAAAAGGAGGCTGATGGGTGATGTCATTGCTCTTTACAGCTTCCTATGAGGAAAAATTGTGGAGGGAGGTGCTGATTACTTCTCCCTTAAATTCAGCAATAGAACATGTGGTAATGTTCAAAGCTGCACCAGGGGAGATTTAGGATGTATATTAGAGAGTATTTCTTTTCTGAGAGGGTGGTCAAACACTGGAATAGGCTTAAGAGGGAGTGTGTCAATGCCCAGTGCCTTAAGCCTGTTAGTGGTTAAAAGGGGTTTGGTCAATGCCCTTAAAAACCTGCTTTACATTTTAATGAGCCCTGAAATGGTCAGACAGTTGAACTGGATGATCACTGTACATTCCTTCCTATTCTATTCCAACTAGAACTCTTCTATTTTTCCCTCTTGCTTTTACCAATATATTATTGTATTGATAAAAACACTGCTTGTCCCATGTCAAAAATAATGTATTCTTTTTATTTAATTCCTTTATTGGGAGAAACATTCTTTTGACACTACAACATATGAGAGATAGTCACTGGAGAAATCAATGGATTAGAAAATTTTGGGTTCTTAAGATATTTGTGCAAAAAATTGGGACCATCATTAAAAATTGTATCTTTTCTTCCCCAGTAATATTTGGCAGGATGTATTTGAGATTTCAGTGACTGTCTTCCATTTTTTTTTTATTAAGTTCATGATGATTTTATTCTCATCTTTGGAGGCTTCATGTAATTCAGTATCATTCCACTGCATCTGAGAGTGTTAAATAAAGCTACCACAACTCACTGCATAGTATGTTGAGTAAAAGTCCTTGGATGGAGAACAAGGGCATTTGCACGTTAAAAAGATTTCACTTGCTCTAATTCTACATGCGACTTTCATGTGTCTGTCAACCTGCTAGAATGATGATAAAATGTCTTGCAAAAGCCACTTAAAAATTCTGAAGCTCAAAGAGGAAAAATTTGGTGTAGTTCTACATACCTCTTACCACGAGTGATTGTGTTATTTAAGCAGCAAGAAATGACAGACTATGCAGCAGTGGTGATTAATGGACACCTTGGGTGTGTAGCGAGGCATGAAGAGAAGCTGATGCAAACAAGAAATACATTAATCACAAGAAGTTCAGAATCCTGAAGCAACTTATTGTCACTCTGTAATGACTAATTTCTACATATAGGGAAATACTGTTTATGCTTAATTTTATTGCTATCATATTCATTAAGGATTTATGGCTTTTTTTCCTATTTTAAAATGTAAATTATACAAGTAGCTTGGAGACAGATAAATATTTTTGAGCATAGCCACTTTAACTAGAGGTTAAAATCTTCAAGCACTGTTGAAAAATGTAATTTCATATATATATATACACATATATATATGGCAGTTTTGTAATACTGTATTTGCATACATTTCATTAAAAAAAGGTCCCCTATATATGAGATTGGGCTTTAAGAACCTTGGCGAAGCTTGGCTAAGAAAGCTTGGCTAAGAAAGCAGCGGCAGAGTTGTCTTTTATCACCTTGAATGTTCTTTCTTTTTACTTGCCGAAACATTTGTCTCCTATTAGCAAGTTATGCTTGTTTGACAGTGAGGCCTCTCTTAATGAAAATCATTATATATATATCTTACCAACAGCAGGGGAACACAAATTATTTCTTAATTAGCCAATTATAATATTTTAATATTTTACTCACACCCTAGGGAGACCATTATGCTTTAACATACACTGTACATTTTTTTGTATTTCTCTATTATAAGAGCCTGCTATACACTTTTGCATACGGAATTAATGTAAATATGGATACTATTCTATTCATACTAGGGATGAAACTGTCTACCCCTAAGAAATAACTTCTCACAGAAAGGGTAAGGGTCTTTAGATTAAATCTGTCTGAATTTAATTTTCAGAAAGTACTGAAAAATCAACTTTACCAAGCAGTTGAGTATTGAAAGACCAAAGTCTGTGCAATGGCTCATGACAGCTTTATTCTAAAAAAGTGCTTCATGATTTTGCAGATGTAGTGTTCAAAAGTGCAGATGACGATCTGCATGATATGTTTTATGTAATAGTTCCCTTACATTCAGCTCATGACATTTCCTGATGTTCTCCTTCCTATAACCAAGACACTTCTGTGTCATACAAAAATGTATTTAATTTATTCCTGTTCCTTAACAATGAACAACGGGATTTGAAGAATTCCAAAAGAAGCTTATGTTTCTACATGGTACCACATCTGTGTCATTAATATGTTCCTGTGTGTATCAGCAAGGTTAGAGGTCAACACAGAGTTCTCTTGAGAAATTGCAGTAGATCTTGCTAAGGTCAGAGTTCACCACCATGGCAAGATGTTAGTGCTGTGTTTGGGGACTATATCAGGGTTTTTTCATTGTGGTGCTGATAGTTTTGGTTTGACCCATCTTACCCCTTGGCTGTACAAATCTTTTTACTACAAATATTTCTTTTCCATCTTCCTTTCACTAAGGTCAGTGTTTGTTTATGCATTAATTTTTTATGATGCCTGCCTTAAAGATGAATGTTCCAAGGGAAGTTAGAAATCCTCTACAAGCACTTCAGCAAAGAATATGTTTTTCTGTCAGTGCAGAGCTCAGCTAACACTTTTGTCTTGGAATGCATTTTAGAAAATAAAGTTAAATCATTTATTTCATTATACTAGGGGTAGAATAAGCTACATCAGGAAAAATATATCTATTACATAAAGCTCTGAAACAAATCCACTGTTTATAGTGCAATTTTGTCTAGCTGCATTCAATATTTTCACAATTCTATTAGAATTTTAAGTATATTGTCTGTTGCCTTCTATTAGTGCTATCAATTTCATCTTAAAAAATTTAATGAGTGTTAATCCAATCATTAAAATTTCTATCACCAATATCCTTAACCTAAATAACTACACAATTACTTAAATTTATTACATTATTAACATTTTAGGATATTTTCCTGCTTATATTTTTCTCTAACTATTTTCTTACTCTATTCTTTTTCATTCTGCCAGTGGGTTTGGAAGTTTGAAGACAACTGAAGACAGTGTTATAAAAAGTCATCTTGCTTTTGGAGTTATGATGCTTTCAGAAACTTCAGTGGACCCAGAAATCTGCAAGAGCAAAAATTGTTTTACAGTCATAACAAAATCCTTTATTGAACTTTGGTCCTGTCCTACTTCATGTAATGTGCTAGAAATTACACCTAGAAATTGCTAATATCCAATTGTGGTTTTCTTACCATGTCCAAGCACTGCAATGGTGTTTTGATGGAACTACTTTATGTCTAATATATCTTTTTTGTTATAACTACTCTGGGACTTTTACCTTGTAATCAAAGATAGGGGATTTTGTTCAAGTATATAATTGGCATTTGATGGTGATGAACTTAATTTGATTTTATCTTTTAAAATGTGAATTTGATAGTTAATTTAGCAAACATTTTCCTGACTTTCCACTTCCTGTGACTTTATTAGTATTTTCAAAAGCAAAAGCCTTAGAACAGGTCCCTGTAGACCTCCATTGGTGACTTCTATACACTGTGAAAGCAGTGTAATTATTCCTATCCTTGATTTTCTATCTTTTCACTAGTAATTAACTTACAAGATTAATGGTTTCCCCCATTATGGTTTTTTTTTTCTACTTTTCCAAAATCTTTAATTGAAGAATGTTGTCAAGGTCCTTTGAGAAAACTAATTGGGCTTTTTTGACACTATCTCTCTTGTCCTCACAGTTTTTGACTCCTTTAAAAATTCTTTATATTCAGACTTTCTTTTACAAGAACCAGGATTACTTTTCCATAATATTAGTATTAATCATTAGGAAAAATAATCTCATTCTTTCATTTTGTATTACTTTCTTGTCTTTCTTGTAACCATTTCATTATGTCTTCCCCAAAGAATTAAAAAAAAAAAGAACAATTGAAACATATTATCATATTTTAAATTCAAAATTTTCATCACATTCCTTGCCATATTGTCACTCCTACAGAAAAAACAAACAAGAATCCCTGCATATTATTGATGAGATACTACAATTACATGGCAAATAGCTGCTCAAACAAAGGCTTACCTGTGCCTCAGAGAAAATGGAAGCTGTAGGCCTTAGTCAGAGAGCTGAGGCTTTGGGCACCACAATAGTAGAACAAATAGTTCTACTTAATTTGTAAAATTATTAATTGGATCTGCCAACAAACCCCCACATTAAAGCACATAAAATCAAACCATCTTTTTTGTGGTTGGATGGATGTGCTTGAGCAGCGAGTCAGGCTCCACATTGATTTGATCACAAAAATAGTCTTGCCCCTGTCTATCTCTATAAGAATAATCCAAGATCATAGAATAATAGAGTGCTAAGAGGTTGGAATTGACTTTAAAAATCATCTAGTCCCAAACTCTTCTGTCATGGGCAGGAACACCTCTCACTAGACCAGTTGCTCAATGCCTGATCCAATCTGCCTTTAAACACTGCCAGAGTTGAGACATCTGCAGCCTCCCTGGGCGACTTGTTTTAGTGTCTCATCACCCTCATTGTCAAGAATTCCTTTCTAATATCTAAACTAAATTCTCCTCTTTCAATTTGTACCCATTACTCCTTGTTTTATCACCACAGTTCCTGATAAAAAGTCCTTCTCCAGCTTCCATGTAGGTGCCCTTCAGATACTGAATTTAATTAGATTTCTTTTTTTCAAATGTGAATTTGATAGCTAATTTAGCAAATATTTTCATTACTTCCCACTTACTATGACTTCATTAGTATTTTCAACATACTGGCAGGTTGCTAAGTAGTCTCCATGCGATCTTCTCTTCTCTGGGTTGAACAGCTCCAACTTTCTCTGCCTCTTTTCATAGGAGAGATGCTCCGGCTCTCTTATAAACTTCATGGCCCTCCTCTGGACTTACTCCAACAGTTCCATGTCCTTCTTATATTGGGGACACCAGAACTGTATACAGTACTCTAAGTGAGGAAAGAAAATATTATTTAGAATATGTGCAGAAGGAGAAAGGGACCTTTAAAATGCTGCAATGAAATTCATATTATTATGGGCAAGAGATGAATCCAACATGTAGTGGACCAACATTAGTAAGATTCATTTATACATTAGGAATTAATCAGATGAGTATAAATTGGTCCTTTCTTGGATCGTGCCTCGTAGTGAATTTGAATACTGAGAATTAAATGGCATTTCAACTTCAGCAGCTCTGAGGTTTTTAGGTATGAATCTTACAATTTCCATAACAGCAACTCTACTTATTTGCATGCTAAAACCTAGTGAGACTTATGATGATGAAAGCTGTTGAATATGCAAAAAGATTACCAGCATACTGAACAACAGAAGTACTCAGTATTTTTTTTAATTGAATAAATGAGTCCTAATATAATCTATGGAAGGGTTCAATAGGAGATAAAAAGTTGATCAAAAATATCTGTCAGTCATGTTTATAAATACAGCAGTTGTTCCTTGCAGTTATTTAAACCAGGACAAGCAAAATGTATTCCATTATAAACTTGTCCTTTATAAATCACCCTCTGCAGATGAAAAGCAAAGAACATACAAGTAACCCTTCAAGCCTCATGAAGATTTACATTGGCCTCACTGATTTACATGAATGATACTACCAACTGATAGTATTTCTCCCCTGTGAATCTATAAATGAGGAGATAGAAAGGCATTGATTTCAATTTTCAATGAAGAGCTTCATGGTCCGATCAAAAATCACAAAGACATCCAAAGGTGAAAGCTGGATACAACACCACTACAAAAAAAAAAACAAAAACGGATGCCAGTTTAATTACGTCTGTGTTGCAAGCTTTCTCACTCGGACTGTGACCTGGGCTGGTCTGTAGGAGAAGGAGTTGGGATAGAAGCTGTGATTCCTGCTCCTGATTTGTGTTTCATGCGTGTATTCAAAATGACATATCCAGTTGATCTATAGAGTTTAAGCTGCTACCTATTGAAGATTAAAATGTAACCTTCATCACAAACACCTTTGCTCTGGTGCTATTTTACTGTGTGAAGAGACTTTGCAAGCAGAGATGCACAGTCAGCAGTACACACAGGTAGGACAGGCCACCACCAACTTTTCTGTTCACATGCTCACTGCAATCGTCCCTTGCCTTAAACTCTTTTTAAATGGTAATGTTGAGTTGTCGTCTTCTGTTTGTGAGAGTTTTTAGGGTGTATAGCTTTTAATGAAGACCAATATTTTCTTCATGAATCCTTAAGTCATTAGCACCATCTCAACATCTCTCTATACTGAAACTTACCTCATATGGCTCCAGGGTAAATACTCTTACAGTGCTCAACATCATTGCTTTCCTGTAGGAATGAGTGAAGATTATGCAGGAGGGATTAATGAAATCAAACCATAAATCACAGACAGGTGACCACACAGGTTATGGTTTGCTGTAGAGCCATCCATAAACAAGTTTTCCTACCTTCTCTGGCCAAACTTGACAGTGTGGGATATTCCCAGTCAGCCCACCGTGCCACTGAGTGCACACTTGGGCTTTTTCCTTTGTCATGCTTTAGAATTCAGGCATTTTTTTTTCTTGTAAAGATTTTTAAATTGTACCGTTATGTTTTCAATATATAATAAAAAAATTCTGAGCATTTGCAATGAAATATTTTATTTTTACTATAATCTTAATTTTCACAAATGCCTAGTTTATCATTTGGAAATAATTTTTTATCCTATTTACTATTATGTTTTGAAAATATTTACTATGTCTGAAGAGCTGTTTCATGATGTTCAAATACTTAGAAGAACCTGATTAGGGTTCAGTTTTATCGTGAATCAATTAACACCAAGTATGGTGGGGGGAGTTATAACCTTTCTATAAACAGTACAGAAATATCTGTACTCCTGTTTTATTGATCACCACATTGTACTTAAATGTTTGGAAATATTTCAGCAATGCTGTTATACAAAAGATGTGCCAACACCAGAAGTAATCTGTTCCTTCCAAGTCACAGAAGTTTAGTCATTTTCTGTAACAGTTCCATAGTTGATATAAACATTTTGACAGAAAATATTTGGTGGTGAATGCAGTGTAAAACTATCTGAGAATAAATGTACTGTGACTTGGAACACAAGATAAAATTTTCTTTGCATAGAGGCAAAATGAGGAGATGACAGAGTTCGTAAAACCTATTCTCCTCCTAAAATTGCAATTAGACCTTGCTTTTTAAAAGGAGTCTTTCAAAAAGTTAAACTTGACAGTCCAAGAAATTTCACAGACTTTTGTCCATAAACTGTCAGTTGCAATAGGACAATGCACAAATTCTTCTTCAATATTCTGTATATTGTGGTTTTTTTCACTTTTACTCTTCCAGTTCTATCCCACATCTCACTTTGAGGGGAGTTAGTGAGCAGTTGAGCAGAGTTTAATTGCTGGCCAGCGTTAAACAATAACAGCTTGGTACCAGGGGACTCCCACTGTTCACATGAGTTTCTTGTAAAATGAGGTGGAAATATCAAAGCAGGATATCACAAGTATGTTTAACTTCTGTAATGCAACAACTTATCAAAGCAATATAAATAAAAGTCTTTGTTTCCATACATTTAGAACTACTTATGTCATTTAGATTGTATTTACAGAGAGAAAGAATTTAGCATTGTAAATGAAATCACTGAAATGTTGTACGTTACATCTCTTAGCAAGGTATATACCCCGTAGCAGCTTCAGGAAATAATGAGTAAGCTGAATGATTTGCATTATAGCACTGAACTGTGCTTAAATTAAATTATAAAATATAGGCTATAATAATCAAGCAGACTGCTCAAGTCCAATAAAAGGTAAACATTCTGAATCATAGACATGTATCTGCCTCCATCTCAGAATGCTAAACATGTTATACAAAATGCATTGAGGCAAATCCTCATTTAATGTTAATTGATAAAATTCCTAGAACTGAATGGACCTACCCTCTCCAGTCAACTCCATCCACATATATAAAATAATTTCCCTTCCTGTAAGAAGAACATTGAAATACTTAGACCTCATATAAAATAAGAAAGAGGAAAAAAAAAAAAAAAAAGAAAAATACTCTTAAGGAAATTAGCAAGCCCTGGCAAAGGAAGTGGAAATAAAAGTTTAACATTGAATAAAAAAAAACAAACCAAACAAAACAAGCAAACAAACAAAAAAAAAACCAAAAAAAAAACAACAAAAAAACCAGAAAAAAAAAAAAAAAAAAAAAGGAAAAAGAAAAAGACAGCGTTTTCAAATATCTATTTCAAAATTCCAAAACGGTAAGTAAGGGAAGGCAAATACTGGACTGAGGCTAGTAGATGCTAATGTATAAATTAAGGATCTGTAAAAGGTCATGCCGGGGTGACAGTTTGCTGATGGCACATTTAATTAGTTGAGGCTAGTATGTAGTGAGATTATGAGGAGTTTTAAAGCCACAGAACAATGGCACAAGAAGTCTTATAACTTCAAAGTAAGGCAAATTGAACAGAACGTATTGAGCTACTCAGGCAAACCTAGAGGACCCTCTGGAACTGTAAACCTTCTTTAATTTCCTGAATTAATTTAGAAAAAGTCAAGAAAATAAAGGATGAAGAATGCTGGGCAGCAAAACAAGAAGTACCATCAGCTAACCCCTAACACAGAAAAAAAACCTGATAATCAAAGCTCTCTGAAAAGGTTTTCTCCTAAGGTAGCATAACTCATTCCAATGTTCCCCAGGGTAGTGTTTCAGTAAGTGATATATATTAGAAAATGTTGCTCCTGGCTATGTTTTAAGACCACATCTGTGACCATTTCTATCCCCATCCAAAGTATTGACTTCCCCATGTTCAAAATTGAACTTCTGAATTGCTCAATGAGTGCTGTTTCTCACAGTTTATAGTAGTCTAGGAGAGGGAGATGAAGGGACTTTATTTATAGTTAATAAGCAAACACAGAGTTTTTTTAAATGTGGGGAAAAGTCATTTGATTATATTTCTATTGTCCCTTTTCTCTTTTGCCTGTATCAATATTTGAATTGGGTAGCTGTAACAGGTAGGTATTAGCTGTCCCATACAGCAGCCTACACTGGGAGACACTGAGGCACGAAGCAGTCTGAAGCCATAGCAGCACCCAGGCAGATTCTGAAAAAGTGTTACTCATAAATGAATTTTTCCCACATTTTCAGTCCAGATGTCGGATTTTGCTGTTGACTTGCAAACAAGATTAATGACATCTTCAATGTTCTTTTTTAGGGTTTTTTTTTTTTTTTTTTTTTTTTTCTGATATAAAAAAGATGAAAACCCTACAAAGAGATGTTTTAAAAGCTGGGGCATGGTAGGCTTTGCAGGTTTATTGTTTTGGTTTGCTTTTTAATGTATTCTGGGTGGGAACCCTGAATCCCAAGGTTTAGCTTTGAGCACTATTTTTTAAAACGGTTGAGTTATAAACTTCCACAGAAAGGGTTATAATAGAAACACTGACAGGCATTTAACTATAACAGTAGTAGCAGGGTTGTTATAATAATTGGATTTGGGGTGGAATACAAAGCTAAATTTACAGATTCTTTTTGCCTTGGGGGAGCCATTCATTTCTGTCTGAAACAGCCAAGGCAAAACTTAACATCAGCAATAGGAAAAAGACACCAGAAAAAGGAATGGTTCCATCTCTATTAGCTCCAAGAAAACAATAGTTGCTTGATAGATTTAGTGATGCATGAAATATCAAATTATACATCTGAGAATCATCACAAAAAGAATAAATTGATTTATATTGACTGTCTTACATTATTGCTTTAAGCTAAAATGTGGAAGTTCAAATTTTACACAATTTTTTTCCATTGAATTGTTCACTGGAGTGTTAAATTAAACAAAAACACACAAAAAAACTGGAGAAATAAAGGTGGAAGCAATTAAGAGCTTAGCCTGCAGATCATCTGAGGGTCATATGGCTTAATTCAATTTACAGAAAAAAAATCCTTCCTTTTTTTTTTTTTAATTGCCAAGTTTCTGAGATCTTGATAACATCTTAATGTTTATGCATGTGAATGAAATTGCTTCCCTCTTTCAGACAAATAAATGAGATAAAGTCATCAACAAATTACACCCACCAGAAGTATCAATATTGCCTGGGGTAACACCGAAACCTTGTAGAAGGTTTTTCACATCTCAGGATATGTTTTACTGTTATATTCTTGTCATTGTTCTAGTGTTTGCATGTATCATAATGTCTCTTAAAAATACCCATTATGTTGCCTCATTACTGAATCTCTTAACTGAGAAAGTTTATTTTGTATTTGAAGTAGGAAAGTATGCCAGGTCATATCTGGAATTCAACCCAGTGGACTTCATTGCTCCAGATATGTAAGCAGTATGCACTATGACTCCTATCAAAAAACAGTTTTGATCAGTTGATAAGGGGGAATCTTACTTTTTTGTAGATCTGTACTTACCATGACCTAGATTATGATGTTCAGTTATCAGTTAGACTCAAACAGAGCAGTTCTATTAAGATTCTGTCAAGCATCTTTAAAACTCAGGTTAAGCAGCAGGACTTGATGAGATAAAGCCAAAGTAGAATTTAAATTTAAGGACGCCTGCATTAAAAAGTGTTTTTCATGATTCTGCATTTTTAATTTGTCTTTGAGCAGAAGAAAGGCTGTTCAGTGACTTACATGGGATCTGTTCTCTCTCCCTGGACTGAGTTGGTGGCTTGCACTCCTTTCAGTACATCGCCAGGAAAAATGAAAGTCCTGCTAGGCAGCATATTCAGAAAAATTCTTTCACTGATAATTAAAAATAGGTGGTATGAGCTTTATATGAGTCTTTTTCAGTTCTATCCCAAGCTTCTGAAAGCACAGCACTGAACAGACACTGGATTACATTTTTTTAATAATTTGACAAGAAGAGGCATCTCTTGACTCTTTCCAGTTAATTTAGTATCCTACATGTGCTGACTGCTTACAGCGCTGCTGCCCATTATACACTCAAGGACAGATGTGAGACTCAGCAAGGGGCTTCCTCCTGCTCTTGGACAAGAAGCAAAGGCAGAAGTGAATGCTCTCTGAGATCGGTGCCACCAACACACCACAGGAGTCTGCAGGGTTTTTACAAGTAACTTAATTCAAGTATAGGTAGTGGAATTGTGAGTTGAAACTTTACACATGATAAATAATGGATCATTAATTCCCTTTTAAATGTTTTAAAAAGTAAACTAAAAAATTTAGCTTTAGGATTAGTTTTCACCTTGGTTATAAAAATGTCTGTTGGAGCGGCGCAATCTTTCTTTGTATTAGTTCTGTCAGACCTTGTTTTCTAAATCAGTCTCTTTCTTTGAAATGTCTTTTTTTTCTTGCATCCTAAGGATATATCCATAATAATGACAGTGTAGTTATCTGTTAGCATCCCCACATTGTTCTTCATAAGTGAGTACTGCCTTTTGTCTTGGGACTGAATAGCTGCTGCTGAGCACAGTAATTCATTGGACAAATGTTGCTACAGGAAACCTAACTAAAGAATTTGTTATATGGCACTTTCAAGTATCAAACTGCTAACATAGTTGGTTAACCAGAAATCTATAAGAAATTATATTTATAGCTTATGTAAATATTGAATGCAAGCAAAAAACCAGAAAATTGCCAAAAGTTGAATTGGGATTGTTCATTTAAACAAGTAATGAAAATGGAAATAGATGTATGTTTTATGTTAATTAAAATATGTTAATATTTTTCTATACCTGTCATCTATTTTTCCATGATTAGTACTGTAAAATGCCATAAAATTTTCTATTAGAAAGTCTCCACTAACAAAAATGAAATATGTTTGTATATTTAATCTCTTTGATTTTTCTAATGTTCTCAATATTTGC
The DNA here is from genome assembly GCF_031753505.1 of Anomalospiza imberbis. Taxonomy (NCBI): domain Eukaryota; kingdom Metazoa; phylum Chordata; class Aves; order Passeriformes; family Viduidae; genus Anomalospiza; species Anomalospiza imberbis. The sequence continues at coordinate 13,486,129 of NC_089683.1, read as the reverse complement.
CAAGACTTTCTTGTCTCATCTAGGTAACTATCTTAATCTCTGATATTTCTGTGATTTTTGCGCTTGGTTCTCATTTATCCACAGTGCTAACTCCTACTACAGCTGCTTTCATTGTTCTCAGAAACTATAACAGGAATAAGAACTATATAGGCACTTTTTATTATGTTCTTTTATTTCTTTTTTGGTTTTTGTTTTGTTTTATTTTTGGTTTGGTTTGGTTTTGCAAAAAGTAATACTCAATTCCACATCTATAGCTTTGTTTACTATTAACATGGGCTTTTCGCTTTAGATCCTGCAGCAAGACCATTTGTATAACAGGAAGATATGGGTCGACAGGAAGAAAACTGATCAGTTTTCTACAATCATTTTTGTTTCATCGTTTGATTTGACCAAAATAGTTCTATCTCAGAGCAATTTCACAGTGGTTGCTTACCATTTTGAATGGCACATTTCAGTTTATTTCAGAATTAAATTCTCTATAGATGAACAGATTATAGAATAGTCAGTGTGAAATACTTATTCCGAAATATTAGGTAGATTTCCTGCATGTTCCTTGGCTTCTTAGCATTCTTTAGTTAAATATAAATTACATTCTGTATGTTCTAGTTGCAGAGAGGGAGCAGAGGGTATGGGCATGGCCAGGCTAATGTTCTATACCCTGCACATCATCTCTGGGGAACATGGTTTCAGGAAGAAAAGGTGAGTACACCTTTTCTGGAACTACATCATTTTGTTTCTATCTCTTCCTAAGAGAGGTTGCCAGGACCAGCTCTTGCACACCCTGCCCTTTCTCGTCTCTGCTTGTGCCTTCTGGTCCTCTCAGAACACAGTTCAGAAAGTGGCAAGCATGGCTGGATTGTGAATGCAGCCACAAGATGCTGCTCCAAGAAAAGGGTCAGCAAGACCGAGCCCATCAGAATGTGTGCTCTGCTCCAAGAAAGGAAAAGAAGTGATGCAGCTCCAGAATGTGGTGCAGAAGGAAAGTGGCTGCTGAGCTCAGCAGAGAAGGCACAGCACAGAGTAAAAACCCCAGCAGAGCATGACCCCACTGCAGCAGAGAGGCACCACAGCGTGGTGTGGTGTGGTGCAGATGATCCAGCTTTTGATCATTTTTTTTTTTACATTGTCTCAGGCTCAGGGATGGGAGAGGGACACAGCAGGGCAGGAATGTTGTCATTCTTGTCTTTATAAGTGAAAATGTGCTCTACATTGTAGCCGAGGGGAATGGTCCTTCCTGCAGCCTCTGGCAAAAAGCACCCAGGAAAACATGAGAGTGACACATAGGGTTCTTGAGTTGGAGATAAAAAGGATCTGAGGCCTCTTACACAACTGAAAAAAAGATCTTGGCAGCTTATGAAGGGGTTTTGATCTATTTCAGAAGTGACTGGTACTGAAGAACAGCTCCTCTTGGCACCCTGACTGGCAGTGCTGGGTTGGATGTTCAAAGGTAAAGTCCCTTCCACACATCAGGCCACAGAAGCCACATAGAGCAAGAGGATCTCTGATTACACAGAAATCTTGGATAAAATATCCCAGTTACCCGGGGATCTCTGAGATCATAGTGAATTGTCCTTAAGGTGAAAATTTCAGGTCATAAGAAGAGGAGGAGAAGAAGTTGATGTGCTGAGGAGGCTACACCACATAATCACCTACATGAAAATAAAAAGCAATACACTCTCTTCACTGACTTTTCCTGCCATATCATAGGGGCAAACTGAAAATGGAAAGCTGCTGTATGGAGGGAGTCCTATGTGCTGAGTCACAGAAGCTATTGAGGGACAAGTATCAAATCAGGATGCAGAGCCTAAAGTCGTCTACTTGGGTTTAGATATTTCCAAATGAGAGAAGTGGCCAAAACTCTACCTCTAAGCTGACTCGTGGATGGTAGCAAACACCTTTTTGGCCTGTCTGGAAAGATGGAAAAAAGCCAATTAGCAGCAGAGAGGAAAACCCATCTAGGCTAAGAGGGGCAAAACATCACTGCCAGGATAGAGAAGCTGGCTGTAAAAGTCCAGCTTGTAGTTGTACACATACCCAAGGGTCGAGTTACCAAAAAGCATTACAACAATGCTCACTTTAGATTTTTTGTATATTTAATCAAAGCATGACAAGGTATTGTGGATCAAGCTGCAAAGATTAAAGTGTCTCAGACAGATCTTGACTGGAATACCAGGGTAATAATTCCTGGCTCCGTGGGCTTGTGATGCCTCAGTTCATCAGAGAAGAGATGCAACATACAGATGGTCTTGTGATCAACGAGTGAACTTACCCATGGACACTATATGTCAAGGTTATTGTAATTGTGAAATATGTGCTGCAGTCAAGCAGGCCAAGCAGGTAAAGTTCCTGTGGTATGGGGGACACAGGTCAAAACAGAGATATGGGGGGGCCTGGCAGATCAATTGCATCACAATTGCCTTGTTGCAAAAGGTCCAAACAATTGCCTTGTTGCAAAAGGTCCAAGGCAAGCACTGTGCTGACAATGGTGGAAACAACCACTGGATGGTTGAAGAGGTACCCCATGCCTCCCACCACTGCACAGAACACCATCTTGGGTCTTGAAAAGAGAGTCCTGTGGTGACATGGCACCCCAGAAAGAATTCATTTGGACAGTGTGACTAATTTCTAAAACACAGTTTTCTTCCACTTCCAAATCACATCTTGATTTTTAATGTTGTGAGTCTATCACTTCCTAGGAACACATATACTAGCAAGAGAACATTAAAATGCTCATGATTACTGAAATTTTCATGTAAGTTTTATGTCCAATGTTTCCCTTCTTGAAATCTGTCCTTTCATGATGAGAAATTAGCCACTTAGTATGTAAGAACATATACAATTGTATATGTTTAACTGAAGGTCTACTAAGACTAGAAATTAAGAGAGGATGTGAGTAAGACTATAAGGATGGACTGACACCTTCCTGCTATGTATTCACATGGTAGTTCTGTGGAAGAAGTAACTCTTTAGAGAATGAGCCTTAGAAGTAAAAAAGTAGTTCACTTCTGAGCATGTCCTTGGGTAGGCAGGTAAGGCTCATACTGAGTACTTAGATTCCTGCACTTTTTCTATAATGATGGAGAAAGCAAGTCCTCTTCAGAGAGGGTTTGTGTCTTAAATTTTCTCTAGACCAGCCATGAAGAGCACTTCAGGAATTATGAGATACCTTCCAGTGACATTATTCCTAAATCAGGCACCTAAGGTAAGTGCTTAAAACACAGCAGGACATATAGCTCTTCTCTTGGATTATTAGATAATCATCCTGGTAAGAGTCCAGAGGGTCTATGGTGTTCATGGTTGTCCAAGAGCCCAAGGCTCTGAAAAATCAAGTTCATCTGTGTTTTATTTCTAAAGGGAGAGGGAAAGAAAATCTCCAGCAGAATAAGCAGCTGAAATTCTCAAAGCAAAGCCCTTGTGGATTGAATTTTCCTCTTCTCTGAGTTCACATGCTGGGGGACTCTAGAAGAAACTAGATGTTCAACTCCTCACATGAAAAAAAAAAATATCTCATTTAAAAGGGTAGGGAATAGAGATGAGGAGAAAAATAATTTGAAGAATTATGATTCTGAGTTGGTAAATGTATGGATTGCCTAGATTAGAATTTATAGCTTTTATTAATCTGCACAATATTGGAATATAAGATGATTCAAGATCTTTTACACTCTCTGACTCATTTTTTATTGTTTTCTTAATATAGTCTTTTTACACAATGCATTTTTCTGTCATTTTTAACACAAAATTTAATGATTCAGTATACAAGAGTACACTTAGGAAGCCAGTTTATCTCTAGAGTCTGGGCATGTGGATCTGATTTGAACAAAGATAAATGGTCTCATTTTATTACAGGAACTTTTCATTAATAATACCAGGTGTGTCATGTACATTATAACAGGTTCATTGCATTTGGTTCTTTTGACATTTTATGAGGCAATGGTAATGAAAGCTGTGAGCTGCTACATAGCTTTGTGTTAAAGAAAAGAATACTGCAAAAGTCTATTAAAAATGTCAGATAAAGAAATTAGTTATTTTTGCAAGATGTTACAAATACAATAAGGAACTGAGAAGAAACTTTCTTAAACCTATGTAGCATTTCATTGGATTTCTGAAAATTATTCATGCTAAAAATTTTATTGCTCTACAATGAAGACATTTATTGCAGTTATCAGTAGATATGTAATAATTAGTAATCTGGACTTTTTGAACAACATAGATAAGATTGTAAATTAGGCCTTAGTGTGTTCCTATATTTTCTCTTCATATGAAAGCAATATTCTTAATTTGTAGATGCTCTGGGATATAAACACTGTGATTTTTGGCACTTTTTTTTTTTAATAGCTAAGTTCTTTGATCATCTTTGGTAAAATACAACAAAAAGAATCCAAGTCATACCACTAGGAGTAGTACTAGTGGGAAATCTAGTCCTTTGAAATTGACACAGTAATTTGTTCTTGTAATATTAGACTAAGTCACCAATTGGTTTATATGCATAAGTAATGTACAAGTAGTGAAAGAATGAGGAAGAGAATATATTTAACATAAATTTTGGATATACAAGTCTATTTTTTACATAATTCTCCAGCTGACTGAAGAATGATACTGTAAATTGTACTATAGCATTTATCTATAGGATAAGGAACATAATCTATCAATCTGCTATAATGATTTTCTTAATTTAATATATGTAAATTTACATCAAACTTAAAAGTGTTAAATTTCAGGGAAGGATTTTCTTCAGCTCATTCCATAAAAGAAGTGTGACAAGGTATTGTCATGGCGATGGCTGCATCATTACAGATTGTGGATTAATTGTGCTTGCACTGCCACTTTAAACAAATGAGAATAATTGTCTGGCAGGAGAAAAAAACTTTGCTCAGATCTTGAAAGCAAAAGAAAGCTATTAGCAAAATATAGAAGAGAAAATACATACACTGCAAAAAAACTATTTTTCAGTTAAATTATGATGTATGGATTTGGAAAGTTTTCTCAGTCAGAAAATCTCCATTTAATAGACTGAAGAAGTGCAGTAAGGGTTTATAGAAATGTCTCTAATGGGAACTGATATTTGAAAGCAAAGGCTAGTGGGACTGATTACTTTTCTCATTAGGCAGCATCTCTAACAAAATAAATCAGATGTTGCCATATAACATTTCACATATCTGTCAAACTGAAGGATATAATCTGGAAACACACCATGAAATTAGCATAGATACATGCCGAATTGGATTCAGCAAACATTTTAATCTCATACTAATTGACAAAAAGCAGTGTCACCGCTGCACACAATTTCATCTGCAATTATTAGTGGAGGGACAAGTGAAAACCGTGTGAACTACAAATTTCTTCTCATGTTTTGATGTCAAGTTTTGCCCAAACCAATGTCTGCAGGAAGCAGAGTTTTCTTTTTTTTAATACTTTGCAATATATCCTTTGGTAGTATCTTTCCCTTTCCAGAGCAAAAGCTTAAATGAGATCCCTTCCCTTCACAGCTCTGGGCAGCTGTGCAGACAAAGAGTATAAATGTTTCACAGGAGGGAGTGTGGAAAGATCTCATCATGCTGGCAGAGACTCCGGTCTGTTGGGTTCAGTGCCACAGAGCGAGGTGGGGACAGAGGACACCAGGCCCTTAGGCCAAAGTCATTTGTTCCAGGGTCTCAGTGCAGCTAGCAGGGAACAACATCCTCTTCCAGAGCTGGCTGAGGGTTCCTGATCAGGGGCTGCTCTGAAGATATTCTGTGCTGAACGAGTAACAAAATAATCAAAGACGGGGTGAGGCAGAGGGAGAGGTAGTAAGGCTATGCATGGGGTGGCTTGTAGCCAAAATGAAAATTTAATTCTTCCAAGCAGAAAAGCATTGTTTTAACTGGCAAGATAAAGGAAGTGTTTGTGATAAGTTATTTTGAGAGCACTACGAGAACATTTTGGTAAGAATACCTAAGTTCAAATCACTGCTTTAAGTCAAGAAAAGGAGGAAATCTTGCTGTCTCTTCTATATGCTGTGTGAATGCTCAACAAAGCACTGTGTTTATGTGTGTGGCAACATCAATGTGCTCATTTGGGAATATATCAACTTCATTGACACTAGTTCTTCTATTCTCAGCAGTGCGTTGAACACTCTGGGCAAATGAACAAATACCTCTTTGTTATGTTTCATTATTGATGTGCTCACCAAACACAGAAGTAGAATATATACGGGAAAACATAAAGATAGCAACTCTTCTCCTATGCTTTCTTGAGTCCCTTCAGTCTCACCTCTCCTTAAATGTCTCCAGCTTTGGTAGAAGACATAGAGAGTTGAAGCTGGGGCTAGTAATCACCTCATTGATGACAGGTGATATTTGACAGATTTTTGGCAGTTTCTCTTTGTCAGGCTGGCATATTTTCTGCAGATGTATCTTCAGCAAAGCTCCTACTTCTAGCTGAGCCTTATGCAAGCTTTCTCAGTTGGTTGGGTTTTTTAATATTTTATTCCCTTTCTTACGTGAAGAATATCTTTCTTGATAAATTAACAGTAAACAGACAATACACTACACTCTCTCCATTATCAGGCTGTCCAATGAAGCATGACGTTCGGTTTCCTTGAAATTTCTATTTTAGCATAATTCATACTGAATAGTCACCAGTGTTTAAGCCTTTGTAACATTATCCAGCTTTCCCCTATTTCTGCTAATTTATCCACCTTCTGTAGCAGAGAATGATAAAATTTAACATGTACTGCCCAAGGGGCCATCTCTTGCAGTCCACTGTGAAATTTTGTTCTGTTGCTTGTTAATATTCTTGTTGAAAAAAAGAAAAAGTACTAAGGCAAAACATCCTTCTTAATCACAATCCAAAGCTTGTGTAATTTGCTCTTACAGAATTGGTCATCTAAGTGACTACATCAATGATCAATGGGAGGGCTGCAGACATCATTTATCTGGACTTCTGCAAAGACTTTGACATGCTCTCCCACAATATTCTTCTCTCTAAATCAGAGAGATGGTTTCAATGAGTAGATCGTTAGATGGATTAGAAATTTATTGGATAGTTGCATCTGGAGGGTAGTGGTCCATAGCTCAGACTCCCAATGGACACCAGAGACCAGTGTTGTCCCTTAGGGGTTCATATTGACACCAGTGTTTTTTAATATCTTCATTAATGGCTCAGGTGAAATGATTGAGTGCCCCTCAGCAAATATGCAGATGCCACCAAGCTGAGCAGTGGTGTAGACACACCTGAAGGATCGGATGCAATCCAGAGGGACCTGGAGAAGCTCAATAAATGAGCCCATAGGAAACACACGAAGTTCAGCAAGGCCAAGTTGAAGGTGCTGCACCTGGGTTGGGTCAACCCCTGGTGTCACTCCAGGCTGAGGGATGAACAGATCCAGAGCAGCCTGGCTGAGAAGGACTTGGGCGTGCTGTGGATGAGAGGCTGGACATGACCCAGCCATGTGCCCTTCCAGCCCAGAATGACAAATGTGTCCTGGGCTGCATCCAAAGCAGCGTGGACAGCAGGTGATGGAGGGGATTCTGCCCCTCTGCTCTGCTCTGCTCTGGTGAGATCCCACCTGCAGTGCTGCATCCAGCCCTGGGATCCCCAGCACAGGATGGACATGGACCTGTTGGAGTGACTCCAGAGGAGGTCACCAAGATGATTTGAGGGATGGAGTATGTCTCATGTGAGGAAAGGCTGAGAGAGTTGGGATCTTTCAGCCTGGTGAAGAGAAGGCTTCAGGGGGATCTAATTGTGGCCTTCTAGTAGACTCTGAAAGGAGCCTACAAGAAGACTGAAGAGAAACTTCTTACAAGAGCATGTAGTGACAGGACAGGGAGGAATGGATTCAAATCAAAAGAAAGTAGTTTTACATTAGATATCGGGAAAAAATTATTTAATATGAGGCACTGGAACCGGTTGTCCAGAAAAGTTGTGGATGCCCCTCCCTGAAAGTGTTCAAGGCCAGACTGGACAGCGCTCTGAGCAACCTAGTCTAGGTGAAGGTTCCCCACCCTGTTCAAGGGGTTTTCAACTAGGTGATCTTGAAGGACCCTTGCAACCCAAGCTATTCAGTTGATGGTATGATCTTTTATTTACTAGCAAGGAAATGAGTGGCTACTGAAAGGTCAATGCCAACTGCTTCACGTAGCAATATTCTGCTTAATGCATGCAAAGGTACATAATGAAAGAGAAAGCAATTATCAGGGTAACATTTCAGATTATAATAATTTTCACTAAATAATTAAACACCCTATTTACTCTTATCAATGACTATACTGGTGGTATTCTACCATGATGAAATCTGTGGTTTCAAAGAAAAGATTTCCTAATGTAGGTTACATTTACAAAACATTGGCACAAGCTGTACTGCAGTTCAAAAACCATATGTGTTCTCCTGTGTAAAGGAAAAAGATGCAGGATAATAGCTAGATATATTAGCACTGGTAGGAAAAGAGGATAATTAAAAGATAACTAGGAAGATAATTAAATGAAAACAGAGACTAACCTGATGTACTTTAGGCTAAGTGCAATAATTAATCTTGATAGATGGTATATAATAAGGGCTTTCGAATATAGTCTCCTACACTAGCTTGCTATTATGAAATCACAGTTCTTTGTGCAGGAAATAACTGTTCTAAAATGAAATGTTCCTGTTAGATATAGGTCCTGTTAGATCTGTGGAAGGTACATTTTAGAGAGTAAGCAGGAAGAACTGAACAACTCAATTAGTTATGGAATTTCTAAGGCCTGAAAATACATAGGAATCCTCTGCACCTTCCTGCTCCTTGCCTTCAAAGACTTTAATGAAAAATGTCTTCTAGTCTGGAGACTAGAGAATCTCCATAGAGGGAAAGGTAAATTGAACAGAGAGTGGTTAGGCACTGAAACAGGGTTCCCAGGGAAGTGGTCACAGCACCAAATCTGCCAAGTTCAAGGAGTATTTGTACAAAGCTCTCATGTATATGGTGTGATTTCTGGGGTGGTCCTGTACAGGGCCAGGAGTTTGGCTTGAAGATCCTTCCAGGTCAGGATATTCCATGATTCTATGATTCTCTGAACTGCAAGGTTACTTTAATCCTATTTTAGAAGGGAACACTTCTTGGGAAGAATACTTTTTTCTATTCCAAAATATGGGCCTTGGGGCATTTTGCAGTTTGCTTGTTTATTTAAACAGATTTAAATATTCATAATCAGAATACCTATCTAGGATAAACTGAGTGAAACTGCCAGTTTGTACCAATATGGAATGCAGTTATACTTGTCTGTTTTTGGCTTGACTGACCTCATGCAATTTGCTATTTTGCAAGTTGCAGTGACTTACATGTGCCATTTTACCATCTATATGGTATCCATATGTAGGTATCCATATAACGGAAAACAAAGGGAAGGCTCAGAGGATGCTCTGCAACAAGGGAATGAAGGGTGCAGAATTCTGTCTGGATCTTATTCCAAAAGGTGCAACAGTAAATAATGTACCAAAATTGATTTAAGAAAATATATAAATAGGAAGAGAAATATAATCAGCACATAAATCTTATGTCCCTTCCGATGCTGGGAACCCCACTTTTATGAAGCATCGGAAAAGTCCCACAGCTTGCTCCACAGACTCCACCTGTGGAGAGGTTCAGTATTCCTCACACAGTTTGTTGTATGTTAAAGCAAGCATTTATCTTCTGGAAAGGTGGGACAATGTCCACCAGAGTGCCACTGAGCAGCCTGGGGCATGCCAGCACATGGCCCAATAGAGCTAGGGTGAGTTGCCTGAGACCATCAACCACTCCACTTGAGTGTTTACCCAGGGAACCCACTACAGAGGGCTGGTTAGCTAGTACACTATTGGGTAGGACTGATACATGTATTACAGGTTATTTAACCAAACAAGATGCAGAATTCTCTTTGACAAAACAGATGTAGGTGTAAAGATAAAAAAAAAAAAAAGAAGGTTTTGAAAGCAGGTTGTGTTCGTATATCAAAATATGATTTCTCTGAACAAGTGAGGTTAAGGTGGGAAATTTATTTGGACAAGATCCAGATTAGATGGAATAATCTAAATCACCTAATATAGAGTCACACAGAACATGGACATATATCCTAGCTAACCACTTTTCCCAAGATTACAGCTAAACTAGCCATTAATTAAACAGTGATTATTTATTTATTTTACACTGCTACATACACTAGAAAACATCACAACTGTGATTTTCAAGGCTACAGACGAAGTTCTAAATTCTTATCTGGTCATTAAAAATAAACAGAAAAGTGTGCCTGAGTCAGAGTAATTGTTCTCCTGCATCTGATGGGCCAAAATAAGAAAGAGGTGGGAAAAGACAATTGAACCTGGAAAGACTCCTAACATTCACTCTTTGAGAATATGTCATCAAAGAGTCAGTTACAATAAATCTCTATCAGTTACCAGAAACCTCCATCAAAAACACCCTTCTATAGAGAGAGAATGACTTGTACTTCCTAGGGTATTTTCATTAAGTACTCTTTTTTCACCTAAAAGATACAGGCAGTCTATATCCATGAAAGAGAAAGCATCCTATCCCTATAAGGCTGAAATGCCCATCAAAATAATTGCCATGAAGTACAAACTGCACTTAAGATATGCAGTGAAACCCCATTGGAGCAGATATTGATGCATTTTTTAATGACACGCAGAGTAATTTTTTTTAGATAGAAGAGAAAGCCCTTGTAATTGCATGAAATGCTTTGCATTTTTAGTACCAATATGCCTCAGTGCCATTCTGCAGGTGAAGAACTGATTCAGGTCAAAAAAATAAATGTGGGGATAAATACAGCAGCTGTGAGTTGTACATGCAATGGTATTAGTTGCTTGCATAATTTTATTATGAAGGAGTGTGGAAGGAAGCATCAGCTGGAAAAATAGAACAACCAGATACAGTGGATGTTATAATTTCAACATTTTTAGATGTTAGAATTTCACTTGATTTTACAACACTCTGAAACAATTTCCTTTTTCTTTACGATTACATTTGCAATTGTTCAAAAAATTAGCAAAGAATTAATTTAGACTGATTTGTGATAAAATAAAAATGATGAAATCTTAATTAATAAACTAATTAATCAACAGAGTTGATGACTGATTAATTGATTAATTGATCAACAGAGTTGATGACTGATTTGCAGATTTGTAGCTTTGTATATTTGTTAATTAATTAACATCTGTTTAATGTTTTGAACATGAAAAACACCATGAAATCACTAAGAAAGATTAGTTACACTTTTGAAGACTTTAGTTGAAAGAATTAACTCAGATGGATTAGAGGGGAAATAACTACTAACTAAGTAGATGGATTTAAAAGATGACAGTTGGATTTCATTAATTGTGAGGATAAGAAGCAATTCTTGCTTCTTAAAAGTAGACGTAAGGATCACAGAGGAAAAATGAGGGACAGTGTTAAGGACGCCGTGTGTGTAACATTGCCTTTAGCATCTGCAAATGAGATAGCTCCTGGGTTTGGCATGGTTAGGGTTTGGTAGCTGCCAGGAGCTTCCCTCCTGTGTGACAAAGTCCATGCCAGCTGGTACAGGATGGACATGCACTGGCCAGGGGAGAACCCATCAGTGATTGTGGTAATGCCTCAGGGATAACACCGTTAAAGAAGGAGGGGGAAAACCCCTGAACAATGGCAGTGGCAGCTGGAGAGAAGAGTGAGAATATGTGAGAACAGCTCTGCAGACCCAAGGTCAGTGTAGAAGGAAGGGCAGGAGGTGCTTTGGGTGCTGGAGCAGAGATTCTCCTACAGCCCCTGGTGCAGCCCATGGTAAGGCAGCTGTGTCTCTGCAGCCCAGGGAGACACACAGGAGAGCAGAGATCCACCTGCAGATCATGGAGAGGCAGCTGTGCCCCTAGAGCCCATATGAAGCACCATGGGGGAGCAGAGATCCACTTGCAACCCATGGAGAACCCCTCAGTGAAGCTGGTGGGTGCCTGAAGGAGGCTGTAACCGTGGTAAGCCTCTGCTGGAGCAGGCTCCCAGCAGGACCTGTGGCCCCATGAAGAGAGGAGGCCACACTGGAGCAGATTTGCTGGCAGCACTTGTGACCCTATGGGGCACCAAAACTGGAGCAACCTGTTCTTGAAGGACTGCACCCCATGGAAAAGGATCCACACTGGAGCTGTTCATACCCTGCAGCTTATATCACATTGGAGAAGCTAATGGAGGACTATCCCCCACAGCAGCAACTCCACACTGGAGCAGGGGAAGAGTGCAAGGAGTCCTTCCCTTGGGGACAAAGGAGAGACAAAGTGCAATGAACTGATCATAGACCCCATTCTCTGTCCCCTTGTGTCACTGGAGGGGAAAAGGGAGTGAATCTGGGAATGAAGCTGAATCTGGGAATAAGGGAGGAATGGAGACAAGATGTTTTAAGATTAAGTTTATTTCTCATTATATTACACCTATTTAATTGGTAATAAATCAAATATTTTATTCCCTAAGTGGAGTCTGTTTTGCTTGCAACAGTCACTGGCGATTGATCTCTCCCTGTCCTTATCTCAACCCACAAGTCTTTTATATTTCCTCTTCCCCACCCTGTCCATGAGGGGAGCAATGGAGCATCTTTGCTGGGCATCTGGAGTCCAACCAGAGTCAACACCCACATTTCCCTGTTATGTGACATGATAACAGTGATATGGTTGTGCAGCTTTTTGACTGTGCCTTCACATGTCACACCAGCAATTTCTTCCACTATTCTTGAACTCTCCATTCATTAGTCATGCTTCTGTGAGTTTTGATCCCTACCTCTACTTATTCACCAACTCAGAGCAGTAACTGACATTTGGTATATCTAAGAATAAAATCCAACACCCTTGAATTTAATCTCCTGCATCCTACAGCCCAGAGAGTTTCCCATGACTTGCTGCAGCCGCACATTATGGCTGAACTGGATTTTCTTCTTCCTTTCTAAAGAGGTGATGAAGAATATGTCTTTATCCTGTCCTATTCTCAACAGAATACCTACCTAGTCTTATCAACCTTGTCTTAAAAAAAGGAAAACAAAAGAAAAAAAATTGAGAGAGATTGTAGTTATCTCAGCACCAAATAAAATAACAAATAAGTGTATTTTCCTGTGAGTGTTAATCCAGAGTTTCTAAAAATTCATTGTGCAAAGGATGTAAGAGCAATGGCATACTCTGGATATTATCCTGGTTGGACAGCATTATAGTGGGAACACAATCTGAAACTACATCTGTATTTATGTGTAAACCATTCTTCTTTGTTAGAGAGAAAAGAAAGAGGCATGTATAAGGAATTGAAGAGAAAAAGACAAACCTTCCAAATACCCAAGACAACCACTGTGATTTTGGTTTATCTCCTTGTTTACTGAAAATGACTTATTAATGTTTAAAATGCCCTTATAATGTCTGCAAGCAGTTCACTAGAGTTTTAAATAATGTATATGGTATTTGGCTAGAGCTATAGCCCATATTTCTATTTGATGAATCTAGATTATATTTCCTTCATGGTGAGACCATGGCTGAAAGTGCTATATTGATTGACCAGAGAAAAAGGGAATTAAATAGTACTCAGCATTCTAAAGAATGTGAAATTACTGAATGGTGTCTTGTATCTTCTTACTTGTAATCTCCCAGGTGGTGGGATTCAATGCTGTCACATAAGTTTTAATCATCCTTTCTAAAATTAGAAATTTATTTCCTTTTGGAGAAAAAAATTGAGTTAAGACCTCAGAATATTCATTCTTCTGGGCAGCCCCTAGGAGTCACTATACACTAAATGCTGCATTAGAAACAGTATCAGCCTGCAAATCTTTTTCAGGATCAAATGCTAATCCATCCAGTTCTGTCAATGGACCCTGGTACATGATGTTGATAATCTGGTCACTGTCTGGTGAGTCTAAAATAGGACAAAGGGTTTGTCTCACAAGAACATGCCACCATGCACAAAGGTTATAACAGCTAATTAAAACATTTTTAAGAACCACTTTGTATTCCAAAATTATAATTATATAAGAGTTAGGTAGATACTGCTAAACTATCACCTGTCCATGGCTGTGAGGATTTTGTATTAAGTGCTTCTGAGTGAGTGTTAGGTCAAAGGAAAAATAGTATAGTAACATCTACTTTAATTATTTTTGCAAACTTTAAAACAATTTCTTTGATTTTAACAGTTGTTTGTCTTGACTTAGTTTCTTCTAGCAAAGATTACATCATTGGCTGATACATTACTGATGTGTCTCTAACTCAGCATCAGAGCATCAGCCTGCAAGTTCAGCTTTTATCCAGCACAGACAACTGACCTTCGCCTTTCTCAGCACAGCGTGTTCATTCAGAGATGTCTAGAGACAAAGCTGATAGTGGGAGGCAATCTCACTTAACTGAAATTACCTCATTATAATAAAACTGTCCTACCAAAACAGCCCTTGGAGTTGTCTCAGATTTAAAAATCTTTTAATTTGTTCTATTAATATTCATCAGAATGAATGGAAAATACCTGGCAAGAGTTTTCTTTGCCTGTAACATTAAGTTGGTCTGATGTACCTGTCACTGAATTGCTGTGACATCAGATCATGAAAACAATATACATCAGCAACTGTCAGTAACTGCTGCAGCACAGGGTGCCCCCCAAAAAACATGAGATGTGCTCTTATGAAACAGTAGTAGCTAATAACTTACTACTGCTGTTCAGTGGGTGACAATGGTGCAAAGGAAATAAGAAAAACAAGAGAACAAAGAAAATAATTACTTAGTAGAGCCAGTTCTACTTCCAGGTACTTGTGCTAATGTCACAGTTTATTTGACTTGCTGTAGTCAGCATCTTGCTGTCTAACTAGTTGCCTTATGTATAACTTTGTGTACACATGTGCTTCATGGATGGAAAATGCTGCCTTGCCTGCTGTAGCATAATTTAAAAGGATTTTGCAATATTTTTAGCAATTCTAAAATGTTGTAGTTATCAAGTAAAACTGATCCTTTTTCCCATCTCTTGGAAGTCTGTTATACCTGAAGAAATTGCACAAGGGTCAGTCGATCCTTTAAGAGGAGTCTTGCAGAAAGCTTGAGAGTGATGGAGTAGACACTAATACATAGGAATAGACACCGAAAATAAAAGTGTGCACAACTGTTTTGAGAGAATAAGATTATTATTTCAGATAAGAATAAATTTGAAAAAAATTTCCATTTTTAAAATTTTATATATGCATGTATTAATTTTCTCATTGCTAAATATACTTAAACAAATTAATATTATTAAACTGTACAAAACCCTCTAAAACTGGGTCAAAATATATATTAACAGGCATCTGTCCTACCCCAATGAAAAAGATTTTTCTAATTGTTTTCAATTTAGAAAAAGAAGATCTATTGGAGAAAGAAGTATCATATAACAAGTGTAATCAAAATGGGAAATCATATTCCAACACCAGATCAGATAGATGTGGCACTTAGAGACATGGTTTAGTGGTTGACTTGGCAGTATAGTTTAGCAGTGGGATACAACGGTATCAAAGGATTTTTCCAACCTAAATGATTCTATGATTTTAGTAAAAAACAACGTTTCAGCTCCCTGTGCTTGTCTGTTACAGCACTAGAGCTAATGGGATGCTTTGCATGCTCAGTTTGCAGTATTAATGCAGTGTAGCAGCTGTAATATGTGAGGTGTTCTGGGACTGCACCTGCCACCTGCAGTGGGCCAGGAAACACATTTTGGAAGAAACATTGTTAAAGTTAACTGCTGGAATTGCATTGCAGACTGGTGACCCAGATGCATGAAGACTTCTGCATGTAAGAACAGAAAGATCTGGCACAGAACTACTCTTTCTTAAGAATTATGATTTGAGAGAAAAGACCATGCTGAATTTGGAAGATGATGAAAAATGGAAGGGAAAATTCACTGAACAGGGAAAAGGGGAGGTAAGTCAGGACAAACTGGAGGCCAGCTGAGAGGTCCAGAATCAATTTTTTGCCTCATGGCTCCCTATTTTTCTCTTTTACACTTGTCAGCCAAGCAGTGGAGTTCAGATTCCTGGGTCCTGATTAATGTGGAGCTGAGAAGAGGGACAGCCCATCTGGAAAACCAGTGCTTCAGGAGTGCAGAGAAAAAGTTGTAAAACAGCTTGAGCAGCCTGGAGAACTGTCTCACAGGGACCAGCAAAGGCCAGTGTAGTGGAGAGAAGAAGAAGGAGATGAACCACCAAAAGAGTGAGAATTAAACTTTTGTTGCCACTGACAATTCTTGATGCTAGAAGTGCACTTTGGCACACTGTGCTGCACTGCACAGCAGCAGCTCAGTGCCAAGAACCAGGAGTGTGGCACACCTGCAATGTTGTGCACAGGAGTGAGGTCAGACCAGATAACCATCAGACATTCCTTCCAACCTATAAAGGATATGACAACAGGAGTTGGGCAACTAACATACATCAACATGAGACTGATCCAAAAGGGAGCAGAGGATGCTCTTTTACTAGTCAGAATGAGTATGCAGGGGAAAAAAAAAGGCTTTTCTGGAGTAAAGGCAAAAGGATCACCAATGTTGACAGATAAAATTATGTTCTATCTGAACATCTAATGAAGATGCTATCAGAAACTGACAGAAGAGATGAAACGCAACCTGAAGAATGATGGCTCATTAAGAACAGAGAATAATTGCAAGTTGAGTATAAGATACTGCTTTTGAAATAATATAAGTGGCTTAAATGCTGTGTGTGCTCATGTTTTAAACTGATCAACTTTGCAGGATATAGAAATCACACTCTTAAACTGCCAGCTAATTAATATATTTAATATACTGATTAGGAAGAGGAAAGTAAAAAAAAAAAAAAAAAAAAAAAAAAAGCCACCCAAAAAAAAAAAAACCATTGTGAAAGCTGGAAGCTGGCCAGCTGGAAAGCCATGCCAACCCATGGATGAGCTAACTCATCCATACAAGGTTTAGCCTTCCAGTTAAAGAACTAATTCAGTAGCCAGCATCTGGAGATGTATTGTTCCTATGCAAGGCATAGCCTTCAAGAGCAATCTGTTATTCCCCAAGGCTATTCAACAGAAAGAAGATCCAGAGACACCACAGATGGAAAAGCAGATTGCTTGGGGTGTACAAAAGACATTATAGTGTGGCAGCATACAGTGAATCTGCCTGCAGATGGGTAAGGCCCCAGAGAAAATGTATGTTAAACTACCCCTTTGATGGAGCTCACAGTTCATTAATCTGTGACTTGGTTGCATCTTAGTTGAGGTCATGAGAGGAAAACATGAGCATTGTGCTGGGGGATAAAAAGACAGACAATTCCCTGCTTCAAGAAGCAGGAGTACTGTTATTGCAGGAGTACTGTGAATTTAGGTTGAACACACTCTGTGGTTATCAAAAGACAGAAAGGCACATTCTGAAGAGCCTTTATCAGGATAGTAATAATACCTTTGAATATGAATAGTTTTCTAAATAAAGATTAGTGAAGGAACAATATGTTGAACATTACAGAATGAATTTATTTCTCTAGAAAAACTGACCACAAAAATTATTCTTATAGATGTGAATGAAGCTCAGTACAGAAAGGTTTAATATGATTTTTCATTATTAGAATTGCTAAGGTGAGCTATTTTTACTTCACTTTACATTTCAGATAGTAAATATAGCTTGCTAAAAATAAACATCAACATCTGAAATTTACTAGACCAGATTTTGTATGTTTTTGGTCTGCATGCCCTTAAAGATGTTTGAAAGAAGTTTGTGATGCATATCCAAAATGGACAGGCATTCAAGGTTTCCAAGAGACCTAAAGAAAAACGATTTAAAGTTCTTATCCCATTGAAAACTAATGTAACATTTTATAAGTGAAATATTATGTTAAAGGCCCTTTCAAATCATTAGAGAAGGCAAAATTGTCTGCAATGGTCATAAATAAAAGGAACACTTTATTTGTATGGAATGGAATGGAATATGTAGCAGAGATAGTTCAGATGGACCCCACAGCCAAAATTAAAGATGTGTATTTAAAACTCCTCAGGATACTTTGTACATTATTTCTCCCAAATAGCTTAACACCACAGCAAATGAAGCTTGGCTCAATGTGTTATCTACTTGCCTTCTTTGAATGTTAATAGTCTTCTGATATCTGTGATGTTTAAGTGTTTCAAGGTTTAATAAAAATGAGAAATAGTTGGCCAGAAAAATTCACATTTAGCTCATTTAGTAATCCTATTTGTAATTCAGCCAAACCTGCAGTTTTTTAAAAGTTTATACCTAGTAGACGTTGCTTAATATCTTCCAGAGTTACTAATGATCTGGAAAGCGTTTTGTCATGCTTGTGTGTTGTAATCAATCACTCTGTTATTTTTTAAATTCAAGGAAAAAATTACTGAACATTTGTGGCTTTTCTGCGGTATTTTAAGCAATCTATGTCCTTCTACTAATGAAATCAAATTGTTCTTCATTTTTCTAATTTAATAAACAAATAGTAACAATTCTTCTTATTGTCTTTACCTCTATTAGCCATGGATTTCTTTCTTTGTTTGCTTTTTGCAGAAAGATGACTGGGGTAAAATTAGAGGAAACTGAGAAACATCCTAACAGAAGTTACAATAGCACAGAAATTATAGGGTAAATTAGAGTTGCTGCTCCCTGGATGGAACGCAGTTGCCATGCTTGTAATTCATTCCATGGTGATTCCCCACACTCACAATCTGCAGCCACAGCACCTGCTAAAGGGGATGGAACAGAGGTGGAACAGAGTGGAGGCACCATGGCCAGGCTGTGCTGAAATCCTCGCAGGGAGGGGAATTCAATGCTGCTTTGCAGCTGAAAAAACACACAGCACCTGTCAGCCAGGGGAGAGAGGAGGAGATGTCCTGCTGCTGAGCCAACAGCTGTGCTGAAATCCCTCTCCTCAAATGGACTTGGATCATTACAACCTAAGTGTAACATTAACACACACCTCCAACCCAAAGGTACCACCTCCAAGGCACAGCTGCTCCTCACTGGTCATGTATTTACTGTGTCTTTAAAAGCAAAGCAAGAGAATTCTACACCAATCAGTAATAAAGGTTTGTATGCCTAGAATCATACAAGCTCCAGCTAAACACTAAGAAATAGTATAAAAGTAAGTTGAGAATGAAGAAAAGTTAGGGGAGACTCCATCATAGCTACCAGGATCAGGGCTGAAGCTGTCTTCTCCCCGACAGGGACACCTATTGGGTAAGAACCACATTCTGTGTGTGCTGAATGCTTTTATTGAGGATTACAACTTGTCTGTGTGTTGCTTTAGATATGTTTTTGCAGTCAGCTACTATCAACAACAGTCCTTGAACCTTAACCTGTCACAATTTTATATTAATAAAGAGTGTTATTCCATAAACTGTTGGTGTGAGTTCTTCAGGAGCTCTGGCAGTCACTGGCAGCAGAGAACACACCCAAATGAAGAGGAAGACCTGCTGAGTGGTCATAAAGTGGAAAGACCCTCTAAAGATTCTTCCTTATGCTGTTGGGGTGTGTTCCTGAACCAGTCAGTCAAACCACCCTCCCATTCAGCAGAACTGTTCAGTGAAGTGTCCCCATAATGGGACACTGACAGACTGGTCAGGCACAAGGGTCTCATAAGCTTTCCATGGGTGCTGACAGACAAATCAAACACAGAGGTACAGAAAATCTCCCCACACTAAGAGTCAGGGTCTCCCCTTTTCCTATGACATTTATCTTCCCTTATCAAAATACTAAAATCCTTAACCTTTAATTTATATACATTGTTGAACACTTCTCCTCCTCTTTCTTTCATAAAATACTATGATTTATTATTGTTGCTTTTGCTTAATGAAATTTTATCTAATGTCCTACTCTTCCCTGATTATGGAATTTTAGCTGTGAAGACATGCAATGAACTCTTCCTAAAAATCTTCAAATTCATATTTTTTTTACTTTTTCTTGGTTGAATTATCTCAAGATTTAGAAGTTTTCCATTTGCAAGCAATTAACACATATTTACAGATTATTAGGATGTTTCTTTGTTTGCCCATTTTTAACGTGAGTAGGTCAGGATCACTTGTTCCTAGGCAATATTAAACTAACCTGCCAAGCTATTAATGTATCTTGACTGCTCATAATGAGATCCTGAGAAGAGATTTTGGTGGCGGAACAAGCCAACGTAGCTATATATCAGTTCCCAATCAATACAGATAAAACATGCATATTAAACCTGCAGCCAACTTACTTTTATCTGTCCATCTGTACACTTGCTGGGCAGGAAAAAAGTAATGAATTTCAACAGAGAGGTCAAAGTTTTGTATTTCTGTCTTTTTTTTTTCCTTCAATACATCGTATTCTGTAATCTCAATCATATTCTGTAATGAGTGGTTATGAATTTTTATTATTAATAATTCCACCTATAACCCCTTAAACTTAACTTCAAAAAGGGTGTTCTCATTACAAGGTCAAAAGTTTAATCTTTTACTGAAGGAAAATATGTCACTTAATAAAGTCATAATAATGATGCTTTACCCTATATGGTCTTAAGGTAACTCCATCATGGACTGCCTGATAGTTCCTGGCAGACTATTAAGGTTATTAAAACATATTTAGATTAGAATATATTATGGACTACATCATGCTACATCAAATGGATATTTTATATATACAAAAATAATGTAGGTAGGTGTAGTGCACAGCACCTCAAAAACCTTCTCAGATACAAAGAACAAGTGATGAAATTTCTGTGCTTCATTTCCTCCACTGCAATGATTTTCTTTTCCAGTTTGAGTTGTCTATTTAGATGGAAAGCTCTTCAGAGCAGAGGCTGTCTCACAAGCACAATGGATCTTGATTTTCTGTATCTCTGGGCTCTGCGATAATACTAATAATTAACTAATTCACTTGATTTACAATAAGAATGGTTTTGAGATATATAACATTTTTTCTGTTTAAATTAATTTCTTGTACTTAAAAAATAATCAAAACAACTTATTTATTTCCTATGTGCCAAAGTTTTCAGCAAAACTAAGATCTGATTTTTACAATAGATGAATTGCAGGGACACAGTATATTAGATGCATTCTAAGGCAACGCTAGTTTTTTTTTTTTTTTTACAAATACCTTCACAGTGGTTTTAAAGGTTTTTTTAAGAGGAGCTACTATACTTTCCTTATATTAGTAAGTCATTACCCAATATTTATGTACAAATTTTGGTTTTTAAATTTTCCTTAATAACTAGGATGCCTTTTCAATAAAAAGTGTAAATTTTAAGTCCAAAAGTTCTTTTTTTATATATTTTCTAGTTTATTAGTCATTATTTCCTTTCATCTAAGATATGCTAAGTAATGACTTTTCAGAAAAAGAGCTGGACCCCTGACTTAAAACTTGAGAATGATATTTGCAAATCTAAGAATATTTCTTAGCTAAAGTGCTAACTTTTCATGGTGCAATGATGTGCTCCCTTGACCTGGCACATGGGTATTCTCAGATGGCTTCTGAAGCTTAATAGGGTCTTAGTTTGTTATTTTGTTGCCCTTAGCTTCTGCTATGCATAATAAAGGTCTTAAACTGTGAATGAAGCTCCAGATATGAAAAATTTGGTCTTGCTGAAAGTTACTTAGGCATATGAATATATATGTCAACAGCAACAGAACTGCTGCCAGAGTAAGGATGGATCAGCATATGGAATTGTTTTACTGTTGGCTCAGAATTACACTGAGTGTTCTAGTGCAAATGACTAAAAATGTATTTATTTCTTTCAGAACATCTAACTATATCACTTTGTCCAACTGAAAAATTTCAAAAAAGAGTTTTGGATTGTGTCATTAACAGATTATGAATTCTTGCAAGCTTTACTGAATAGCTGGGACAGAGAAAACACAGAACTGTAGCAACAGTTCCAGACACCTGATTGACACAGCCCTTTATTGTGCTGCTGATTTCAGAGGGTGAAAGGAAATACGCTACACAGATGATACCAGCTGTCTCTGTTTTTTCCTATTGAATATTATTAAAGGTAATATAAATATTTCTTTTAATATTACTTTCCCAGCAAAGTAATTGTTGTCATTTCCTTTAGGCAGTGATAAGAATAAGACAGAGAAGGTGGGTTCAGGGAACAATCTCCCTTTTAAAATATGACCCTCCCCATAGATAATGTGTCTTTGCAGTATAGATGGAGAAATACAGAGTTGTGAACTTTGAAATATCTTGCCAGTCACACAGAAGGCTCACCTTCCAAGGATTTTTGCAAGGATGTTATCACAGTTAGTCACCTCATTACAAACCTAATTACTTCAACAGAAATAATTTCTGTTTTGTCCCTTTTTAGATGTATACAGCTTCTGCAACATCTGCACACAAAATAATGTGCTTAGAGAGGGCTTATGTATGTAGAGCAAGGCCTGATTAAAACTGCTGGAATAATATATGCCTCTGTACAAAAATTCAGTATAAATCCTAGCTTATAAAGTCCTTCTGTGTCAATGCAATAGCTGCCAGTATGGGAAATGTCACGGTCGAAGGTGAATCAGCAACAGCCTGCAGCATGTATACAGACCTCCCAATCACTCATAGAGACAAGACAAAATGCAGTTTAAAAAAAAAAAAAAAGAAAAAAAAACCAAAATGTTTTAAGGGGAAACAAGGCAACATCCATACTTTACAAATGAGATTTTGCTTAAGGATCTGGAGTAATGATTCATAGCATCCTGGCAGGAATCCTCCAGGTGATGCAGCATGCTCCCTGCACGTGACTGAGAACAAGAACTGCTTTAATATATCTCTGGACTAAGAATCTTAGTTTTAAGACCCAGACCTTGGAAAGCTTGGCAAGGGTGAACAAGCAGCATGAATTGTTCTGTGCAGGCAATGTTACACTTCTAAGCAGATGGCAAAAGACACTTTGTGAGATTTGACACGAATGCATCACTCCCATTGAATCCATGAAACCTCACAACAGTATGTGTGAATTTAGTATGAGAATGTACTTTTCTTGATATTGTCTGGCTTGAAGTCATTTATGAAAAGACCAATTTCACAGAACAGCAACAGCCAGCAAAATGCTTTATGCTCTTGTGCTCCCCTCCCTTGTCAGTGCCTGTGCTCTCCGAGTACTCCATCCACTATGATTGGCAAATTCCAGGCTTCGACTGAAGCCAAATTAATTATTATAATTTTTAACATTGACCATCTCTGGACACACACTGTAAATACAGATGGAACCTGGCCCCTGTTAATTAAAAGACTTGACACATTTTCCTACTTATCAGGAACATTTTGGATCAGTAGACAATATTGTCTCTTTCTTTCTCTTTCTTGCTGACTGTATTTGTAGGCAAAGACCTCTTTCCCCTCTATGTACTGCATGGTTTAATTTTGTATAGTTACTAAGTTTCTAATTAACATTGGAGTCTGTGCTGAACTAATTTATACACTTTATTAGCTATGTTTTTCAGCTATTTAATAGAAGAATAGTTTTTAAAAAACAAAATATAAGTGCTCTTAATAGCCAAATTCAACTACAACCTTTCTCAGGTCAATTCTATCTTCTATTTTCCCCCTCTACATTTATACTTATTCCCCTTTTAACCCTCACTGACCAAATGCTTCTATTCTACTCTTCTAAACTAGAGCCAGCTGCAGGAATTTCAATAAGCAATTTTCTCTAAGTGATTTCTCCTGTGATGACTGCACCTTTCCTATATAGCTCTTTCATACTGAAACGGAAGTTTTGTGACCATTCTGGCTAACAAAATCATAAATGATAAATCAGACCTCATTTTGATAGTGTGCTTGCTGTGGGAGATTCACGTATTCAGAAGGAGCTCTGCACAGATTCCTACTTCACCCTTACTTATACAGGGAAATTCCTCCCTGTATAAAACCACTGCTGAACTAGGGCATGGGTGTATTCAAAATAATTCTGTAGCAGCAGACTGTACAAGGATAATGTCTCTGTCCAGAGGATATCTGGATATCTGTTCTTCTCCACTGCAGCATAGCCATAGCAAGCTAAAACAGCAGAGAGTACCAGCCTTGAAACACATTTCTGTCCCAGATTCTGAAGTGGTTTTGATAGTGATATGGCAGTTTTGGCAATGCTGTGTATGAAGAGTGAAATATCTGGATATAGCCTGGATAATTTTGTAGTAGCCTTAGAATACTACTAAAAAGGCAAAAGTGTGACTCTAAAATATAATTTTGACATTATTTCTGGCAACTTCTGATTTTCCACTATCCAAATCTGTAGTATTCTCTAAGTATGAGTAAGAAAATTAAATCAAACCATATTGCTTTCAAGTCCAACAGGTGCTTGCATTTGGATGTCATCCCAGTATTAAACCTTGAGGGACAATTCTTGTGCCAGCCTCCAAATCAACCCTGTGACACTGATTACAACCCTTTGGGATCTGCCATTTGGCCAGCTCTCAATCCACCTCCCTGTCTGCTTATCCCATCCACACTTTCTGAGTTTGCCTGTGAGGTTGCTGTGTGAGACAATGTTGAAAGGGTTGCTGAAGTCAAGGTAGACAATGACCACTTCTCTCCCCTCATGACAGATGGCAATGAGGTTGGACAAGTATGATTCACCTTTAGTGAATCCATGCTGATCACTCCTGATCACCTTCTCGTCATTCATGTGGATAGAGATGGCTTCCAGATTGATTCATCACATTCTTAACTGACTGAAAAAGAATCTGCATTATTTTTCAAATACTGGATAGAAACTGACAGTTGTAAATTATTAAAGACTGATGGGAATGACAGTAGGATAAATTTTCAGATTTATCATATTATTCTGTATTATTCTGTGTAAATTTTAAGACTGCAACACTAGCAGATTAGAATCCAAATTAACATCCTTGTGTTATATTTAATGTTCTGACCCCTCCCAAGGGTGTTTTCCCTCTGAAATAGACACAATATGTAAACAATAGCTGACTTCACTCATAGTTTTCAAATTGCTTTGAAACTGTGGGTTTTCTTGGAATTATTTGAATCTAAAAGTATTTAAGCACATAATTCCGCAGATGCAGATTTACTGGAGGCAGAGGAGGAAGAGATGGACAGGACAGGAATATGGACCTCCCCTGCCAAGAGCAGCTGGTCCAAGCTATTTTGCCATGTCACCATGTGTTGCACTCCCATCCCTACTGTTGTGAAGGTCACTAGTAGTTGGCCAGTAGGCAGACAAACAAATCAAAAAAGTTCATGCTATTACACACTCTCATGATTTGCTGAATCAGGAACTTCAGCAACAAACTGTGCAAAACAAGTTTGTGGGAATGTGGGAAGCCAAAAATCAATGAGCCTTGACTATGGGTCATAAATATTTTTGTAGTTAATATAATAGTACCTTGCAATAAAGCACTAGGCTGTGCTTTATTTACTCTACCATCATGTGCTGCCACCTTCCAGACATTGCCACATTTATCCTAAGCAGCTGGACATTTCTGAAGCTGCTAAACACAGACCTGCTTTTTAAGTCAAGGACTTCTTCTTTTTGCACATGCATTGACAAGACTGTGAAATATCAGAAGATGTAGAAAAAGGATTTTTTGCAGGTTAATGGTCTTTGAATAAGCACAACACATGCTGTTTCCTCAAGTGTGTTTAAAAGGTCAGTGTCAAGTCAAAAACTGAGTCAGATTCTCTGTTTTTCTATACTGATGCATTCACAGTCTTAATCTCATATACCTCTTTGAATCTAGGAAGGTGGAAAATTGTTTGTAGGGATCATTTTTCATCTTATTGTGATTTTTCATCCATGTGCTTTCTTCCTCTCTTCATCAGTGAAAGAAGCACTAAAAAACTGTACCTACCAAAAAGAGAAAGGGACTGTTATGATTCAAGTACACACAGGCCACTATTTCCAGACATTGATTTGCCTTCTAAGAAAGCTTCATTACAGCTATGAAAGAAACTTCCTGTTTCTGTCACTATTCCCTTTTTCATGCCCTTCCTGTCTTGTGCGCTATGTGAAGAAGGAAGAGAAATGAGAAGTCTTGCGCAAGTTTCTGTAATGTGTTGAATTCTGATGAGATGGCAACTACGGAGCTTTCCAAAAATGTTTTCACCACAGCAGGTATGCCTTGGAAGGGACCAGAGGATAAGTCTGTTTTGGAGAAGATACACCTCAAAATACCAGGAGTTCATGTTTCAGCACCTTGAAGAATCAGTGGCTGTGCATGAGACTTGCCCAAGGCAGGTCAGGTAACCCTGGAGAGACTGCACCTCATAGATAAAGCTTCACTTGGAGCAGGTCCAACCCTAAGGAACCTAGGGGCCAGAGAAAGGGCAATGTGAGCAGTTCACTGCATTGTTAAACTCAGTCTGGTCCAAAGGGATGAGCGGTTGAGGTTTTAATGGATATACCTTTAAATTTTTGTAATCCATTATTTGAGATGCATGTTATGAGAATTGAGTTGCATGTTATGAGAATGTAACAGGAGCCACAGGAACCAGTGGGGGACAAGCCTTACAAGAAGCAGTGCAAGTGCAGCAGAAATGCCACCTGAGATGGCTTTGGTAAAACACTAAGAACTCTTCAGGCATAGAAATAGGTGTAAAAATATCTACATGATGCCTCTCAGGTGTTCAGATATTATCCATGGGCTTAGTGATTCCCAGACCAGAGTTCTTAGGAGAGAATGTTTTGGGTTGAAGAGTCACAGTCTCAATGAACAGTTTGATGTGCCCAGTGACTGAGAGAAAAAGCATTTTGTCATGGTTTTGCACAATGGACTGAAGAGAATTTTCAATATTATGTGCTTTCTTGTTTTGGTTTTCATTGGGCAGGGGCTATAATTTAAAGGCATTCCAGCCAAATACACCACTAAAAACTACTCAAAATTCTCCCACTTACCTGAATCTCACTGATGAGAGAAAGTTCTTGTCTCTCCTTCTGGCACAATGCTCTGGTACTTCTAATACTGTCACTGTAATCTCTGCCCCTTGCTCACATCTGAAGTTGACAAACTCAGAGCAGGCCAATTCAGAATAGCAGAATCAGCTGAAGTTTCTGTTGTTTATCCCTGAAGCTACTGTGATTCTGGGAGAGTTTGCTGACATCTGTGAGACCAGAGGGAGCCTTTTCCTACCTCTGCTTACCCAGCACCCTGCAGCACATAATAGCCATCCGTAGTATCCATACTGAAATATGCCTTTTAGGGAGAAAATTGCCATTGAAAAGTTGCTGGGAATTTGAAGACCTTTAAGTGGAAGATCTATTCACATCAGGCTGAATTTCAGTCTTTGAAACATTACTATCTTCCAGGTTGCATAGAGAACTATCAGATTCCTTGCTCAGTGTCATTTATTGGAATAGTGTCTCTTCCTTGGGGAAGCTCATTTATTGCTTTGGCTGAACCTGCTTTATTGTTATATAATTGTATTTACTTAATGTGTACCAGCAAAGAGAACCTCCACTCAGATGATATTAAAGAGTGGGAATTAATCCCCAAGGGATTAATTCTAGCAAAAGTCTGTTGTGAAAGATAAAACTTTCATCTTAGAGACCATACATAACCCACTCATTACAGGGAGTGAATCTTGGAATGACATATTTTCCTCATACTTGTGACAGAAAAGCAAAGTTTTCTGAACTTTTTCTGCTTGCTGGAAAACATTTTATGTATCTTCAAGAAAAGGCTAAAACTGAAGCATTAAGAAAGGATTATCTCTTCAACTGCCGCTAAATTGCTAGTTCCATTTGCTGTCAAGCTCATAAGTCATGAGACAGGCCAACTAATCTGGTTTGTATTGCTTTCCTGACATAAAACATCTGCAAATCTGCCTAAACTGATACTAATCCATGAATTATTGTTGATTAATTCAATGATGCTACCAATTTGCTTTAGGGAAAAACAGAATTATTTTTCCCTCACTGATTAGTGAAAAAATATGTTATTTGCTTAGCCCTTCATAAATTAAAATCCACAAGATCTCCTTGTATTTCTATAACCTGAATTTACCTAATTCCACAGACACGTATAAAAAGAGAATAGCATGAATTTCTGATGAATTCCAGTATCAAGCTTCATTCATAGTGTCTTAATCAGCATAACAAAGTTATCATTTTATGTGATTGTTAATTATTTTCTACTCTCACATTTGAGACTATTCTCCTCTCTTCTTTGCATACAATTAAAAGAAGAATATGTTTTATTATTTTTCATTCTCCATTTAAAGCTTTTCTTAGGGAGAATGCCAGTATTATCACAATTAAAATGAAATGCTCAAGAAGAGCTGCTGCCTTCCCCATCTCTGAGTGGAGCTGTATAGAGCTAGTTGCTTTAATTGAAGTAATGAATTCAGCCTTCAGTATCCTATGCAGATATTCCTTTAATTTAGCACTTATATTAAAGGTTTTCTATCAAAAATAACATTACACTGAAAAATTTGTCTGCATATCCTGAAATATCCACTTTGACTTCTCCAATTATGTGTCTGAATGTAGCACTCTTTGTGATATTTACAGGAGCATCCACAAAGTGCTGAAAATCACAAGATTTGTAGACTTTGGTTAGAAAAGCAATGTTCTTGGAGGTAAAAGAATCTATTTATCCTTTACATTGAATTTTATTGTGATTTTTGTTTTCCTTGCATACTCCCTACTGGTATTGCACTAAACACCACTTAGCTGGTAAGATTCACAGAATGGCCACGGGCTGAGGGCAGATTCAGCTGCTATTAAAGCTGACGGGATTTGGACTGTGGCTGAGATGAGCTTTTTCTTTTAGAGTTTGATAAAACTCATTTTTTAGTCAGCCCTACCCTTAAGGCCCAATTCAACTATACACTGAATTCCATCAAAAAACAGGCATTGTCTCCAGCTGAGTTGGATTGGGCCCTCAAGGGCCAACTAAGCATGTTTGCACCACGGGGACAGAGGACTTTTTTTTTTCTTTGAAGAAATAGAGGACTTTAACTTTTAGAAGAGGCAGCTAAGAATGATATTCACTACCACTGTATTAAAAAATAAAAATGTGAAATATTGTTCTCTGAGTAAAGCTGGAATCTGCTTGTACTAGGGTTTTTTCCAGATAAGCTTCTTATATAGATATCTACATTATTTATATTTATAAATAACTATTTAATTTGCTTCATTTGTTGAAGGAAAGAAACAGCAAAATCTTGCAAAATGTAAAACATGTAATTTTTTTAGTACATTTTTAATGTAGGTAGTAAACACCAATCAATTAAGGGCAAGATTAATTTATATTTTAGAGTGTAATGTATCTAGCTGACACAATGCTACCAAGGAATTTTATTTGACTTTACATTATTTTGTATTATTTGGTATTCTGTGCTGCCTAAAGGCTAAAAATAATCTAAAAACTACGGTTTCTAGGAACAATACAAGAAACAGCAGGAACCACAAGGCAATAGAACATTTCCGAATTAAGGAGAATCCATTTTTTTTTACTTTGTGGAGTGCACAAATTTCTGTTGTGATGCATAGGAACTAAATACATCAAAATTACAGTAATTCAGTCTTAAAATAGAATCACAGAAATGCTTTGTTGCATTTCTTCACAGCTGTGTAGAATTGTATCCCACCCTCACAGGGCTACCTAATTCTCTCCAGATATAGAGATGCACACTTTGTGTATTGAGTTAGGTACTTGAAGAAGGTATTAAAAACTTTATCTGTAACACAAGTCCCATAATTTTTTAAAATTTATGTGATTCACTATATAATTTGAACACTTTTATTAAATAAAAAACCAGATATTTATTAAAGAGTGTGAAAGGAAAAAAAGAATCACGATAGGGCTCGAACTAAGCATTTAAATTTTTTAATGGAAAACTGAAAATTAAATTATTAATCCTGCTGTATTATAATATTTATTGCATGGTAGTGAACTACTTTTTTCCAATGTGATTGAGTATAATTGATATTAAAACATCTTCTTATTTTGTGATATGTGGACTTACACTCAACTGCTTTTCATAAAACAGTGTTATTATACATTTTGTGCCATTTCCCCCATTTGCACTCAGAATTTTGTCTTTTTCACATAAAACAGTGAATTTTTATTTCTATAAGTTCTTGTAAAATAAACAGAGTATTATGCCCACTGTATTAAATAAGATTTGTTGCCCTTTGATAAAATTCAATGGATTCTAGACATTCTAAATGTCCAGTATAAAAAAAATGTATGATCTCATGAAGTGTTTATATTGCATTTTATACATTCAAAGCACAGTTTCTGTTGACTGCATTTGCACTTTGACAAATCAAACCCTACAGACTCCAGTTAGTTGGCTAAAAAATGAGAAATGTGTAGTTGGTACTGTTTACTAAGTTCCACTGACTTAAGTACAATCAGAGAATGGTATTCCCATGCAAGTTCTCTGCTGCCTCGGTCACCAAGTATCTGCTTTAACTTTAAGATTCTTCTTGTTTTTTATGCTGAGTTTCAAAGTTGGAAAATTTAGATCCCCTCTGTGGATCATATAAATTAATACAAAACAACTAGAGGCACCTGTGAGTTGTCATCCATTATGAAAATTAGCATGCTAGATAGATGTGACAGATGCACACTCACTTAACAAGTTTTACAGATATTTGTTTACCGGGGAAGGCAATCTCTGTGCTAAAGATGGCCAAAACATCTTAGGAATTATGCAGAAATCTACGTAAAATTCTATGCAAACTGAATAATTTCAAAATTTTAGCAGTTTTTCATGGGGAATTGAAGATATTTCATCACTTAAATTTCTCTATTAAAACAGGCTCTCATTAAAAAGAAAATGAATCTGTTAGTAGAATGATATTATTGTTTCGTGGCTTTATCTTTGTAAAAGCTGTATTGTTTAGGCTCCCTATTTGGGAGGAGAGAGTTTTTGCTCTTTTTAATAGATTGAAATAATATGCATTGCAAATGTCAATCAGAATTTTTTTTTGTTAACCTGTAACCAAGTAAAAATACCTAGAGATCTAAATTTTTGTTGTATCCATATGGAAATGTATTGCTGATGTGTCCCATGCTGAAAAGTTGGATGACTCTAGCATTAAATTAGGAGAGATGACTGGCAGTGCACAGATTCCAGGCACCATGGCAAACAGGTTCCAGCTCTCCTAATAACTCGTGAAGTTATTAGGAACAGCTTGATTACAGCTCCTAGTAGCACCCTATAAAGCCGTTTCTGTCATTTCCAGTATTTTTTTGGGTAGTGTGTCTGGAGTGGAGAAAGAAATTTTGAAGACAATATAGCTTTTTTATAAAAGCTATGAGAAAGTGAAAACGAAAACCTAGAATGGCGTCATGAAGCAATATGCATATTGTTTTTAGTTTAGTTTAAATCTTCTCACCAGTCTACATATCCCATTGATGGAATGAAATCTCAGTATGAAAGGCTGGCCTGCATTCATTGTCAAGTTTAGGGAGAAAAAATACTTCTTTCAGAGCTCTTCTTCATATCTTAATTAATAATAGAAAGTGACAGTTAATATGATAGATTTTCAATATACAACTGGAAAATGCTGGCAATTCAGCCACTGAAAACTTCTGGGGACATAATTTGCTGCAAACTTAAAATATCAGGTGGCTCCCAGCTTTTGCTTCCATGAAGCAACATCACAAAAAATAAATAACATTATCATTTTATATTATTTCTTCTGTTTTATTGAATTTTATGCACTGAAAACACAAGTATTCTTCATTTCAGATGCTTTTCATCCGAATCCAATGGCAAACAAGAGTTGAATAAGACTTTGTTACTCTAGGATAGAAAATAAATTGGACGTTACTCTTAGTGTCTATCTGTTGCCATTTTATTGTCAGACTAGGGACATATTATTTGGAGTAGAACATTGACAACAGTCAATATCAAACTAACTTTCTGGCCTAGAAATGGCTTTTTTAATACAATGCCTTAAAATTTGGGATCTTTAGCTTGATTTAAATATTGTGGGGTGTAGCAGCCTGAACTGCTACAAGTCCAGGGTAAAGAAGCAGAAAGGGCCTTTGCATGGTATCCACAGATGTTTAATTCAGCTGTGCAATGAGATGTTCAGAGTTCCCCCAGCACACACAAGTCTTAGCTCTGATGGCCCATCCGGAGGGATGGGGAGTCAACCTGGTCTCTGGGTGGTACAAAGATAAGGGCCAATCAGGGAATGGGGAGGGAGTGGCTCAGGGACATAGGAACAGACACAGCAACAGGGAAAGAAGCAAATGGGGTCTAACAGCTTTTTGAGGGAAGCTTCCTGTGTCTCCCTAAACCAGGGAAATGCCCCCTGGATCTCTAAAGTGGGGCAATGGGGCATAAACCTTTGGTAATAATAACCACTGCCTACTGAAGTTAAGTCTGGTTGAGTATTCCTTTTATAGCTTCTGGGAAGAATCAAAATAGGTCTTCAGGTCTGAAAAACAGAAGAAATAGAAATATTGCAGGCAAGCTGTAATAAAAATATTGTAAAGCTCTTTCATTAAATAAATGTCTTGCCAAGGTATTCATAATTACAGAGAGTCTTAATTTTCAAAGATATCTCCTTTTCAATATTCTAGAATAAGTTTAGATCATCATCTCATGTTTTTTTTTTACTTTAATTGGATGCAGAACAAAATTTTTTGTCAATCCTGCTGACACCTACACTAAATTCCTTTCTGGCTTTGAATGTGCTTTCAGATACAAATCAGAATATTAATGATGATTTTATAGCCTTGCACAGTCTGAGATTTGAATTCTAAGAGCTTATTGTCATTCTACTTGCTCTCAATTACTAAGATAGAAGGTTTAGACTAGCATGCTCTTAAATACTTTTGTAGCTTTAATGTCGATTATTCTAGGATTATCTATTATTAATTGTCTGTAGTATAGCCATAAATACACATATTTTTTATATATATACATGTATATATATACATACACACTATATCTATGTCATTCAAACAAAAGCAAAACCAAAAAAGATGCAAAAACAGTGTAGTGGGTTGACCTTGGCTCGATGCCAGCAGCCCCCCAAGCCAATATATCAATTCCCTTCCCAGAGGGAGAGGGTAGAGAAAATAGGTTGAGATCAGGCAGTTTACTAAAGCAAAAAAGGGAAAGTTAGCACATGCATAAGCAAAGGGGAAGGAAGGTTTAATCTGTACCCCTATCAGTGAGGGATGTTCAGCCAATTCCCAGAAAGCAGGGATTCAGCACGCAGACTGGTCACTATGGAAAGCAAACGCTGTAAAATAAATGCCCCCAGTTTCTTCTCCTTTCACTGACTTTTATATCTGAGCTGACATTGTATGGTGTGGAATATCCCTTTGGTTAATTTGGATCATCTGGCCTGGTTGTGTCTCTTCCCAGGATCCTGCCCACCCCCAGCCCCGTGGTGGTGGAGGAATGTAGGAGAGACAGTGCTGGTGCTGTGCCAGCGCTGCTCAGCAGTACCCAAAGCACCAAAGCACCAGTGTGTTACCAGCACCTTTCCATCTTGTCTCCTACCATTCACTGGTAAGGACTTACAGACACAGCCTTGTGACCTAAAGGTTTACTTGTACCATCAGGCTTTGGGTCACACAGTACAGGTCAGGTGTTCAGTAGTTTGTTTGTTTTGTTTTTTCCAATGGTCCCACTACTGCTCTATAATTATTAAAAACAAAAAACAAAACATTGCTTAAAAGAGTAAGTTTATGTTCCTGTATTTATCAGCCCTATCTACATATATTCTACCTCTTTCTCTCTGTGTTCTCTCTACTTGTGGTAAGTACATCTACTCATTATGATGAATGCCTTATGCAAATCAGGAATTTCTAATCTCTCTACTTCACCCAGAAAGAGTAAAGTAATGCTTCAGAATTCTCATAATTAGTCATTGCAAACCTGTAAATGGGCACATTTCTATTTTTACACAAAACATACTTCACTTTCTGGAATTTACCCAGACAGATTATGTTCCTGAGGCTAAGCACTATCTATGCAGGATACAGTCAGCCCCTGACTTTTGCAGAGTTAAACTAAATACCTACAGTGCTTTTAATATATCTTTGTAAAATAAATGTTCTGGGAAAATTCTCATTTTCACTCCTTTATTATGAATTAAGATAAGGTTTTCCCCACTAAATATTATTCCACCCAGTCCTGATGTAATCTCTTGGACTTTATGTGCTACATCTGCTGTGATTCCACAATTAATAAAGCACTACTGTAGTGAGGCAGTGTGGGACAGTGTGAGAATACCAGTGCCTGCTGGTACCAAAATGCTGGCAGAGCTGTGCTAGTGAACACACAGCTGCCCTGGCAGCGAGCACAGATCTATGCCGAGTAGAGGAGAATGTTTTGTGCAGGGGATTGGAGATCTATATGGTGAGGGAGCTAACAGGACATTCTGTGGATGACAATGGGGTTATCATTGAATGGACACTGGGGGTGGTTAAGCTGGAAAGATGCAGAAGCTGAAGCTCAGGAGAACAGTGGTACAGGAAAGAGCATCCTCCCTATAAAAAAGCAGGAAAGAGTTGTACTAGCCACTCTGTTGTAAAAAAATCAAGAGGAAGATCAAAACATCATCCACTGCCTAGAGGTGGCTTGCAAGTATTGTTCGCATGACTCAGTACTGTGTGTCCAGTGTCCAGGAAGGGAGCAGGAGCAACACCCACCTATGAACAGCTGAGTGTGTTTATGGAGCTAGGATTCCCTTCTCTGCCCTAGGGAAATGCCCCAAAGAAAGCTTTTTCTCCCATTCATTTTTATGTGCTTAGCACAAATTTGTTTAAGGATAGTTTTGCTACTGCTAGCAACTGAAGTTGTGACTAACTATTCCACTGCACATGAATTACATACCAGCTTTTACCCACATTTTTTCCTTTTCAATTATTTCTGTGAAAACATTAGAATTATCTTAATGCAGTCCATATGAAGTAATTGCCTTTTCCAAACTGTTCTGAGAAAAGTCAGAACTGGGCTAATAAGATCTAGAATCCTGTCTTAGAGTCATGCCAACAGCTACATCTGGTGTGATTTTTTAATTTTGAATATCCCTCAGTGCATTTGTAGAATTAACAACCTCCTTTTAACAATCTAGATTGCTGTTAGATGTAACTATACTCCTACTTAATACATAGCTGCTTGAGCAAGTAAGCACCCCATTAATGGGGTACACACATTGCTGTCAGAAGTGGAATGGAGTGTGCTTTATTTGAGACAGAAGTTTGGGTAATGCTGGCTGGCCTACATTTCTGAACAGAAAATAGTAAAAAGGATACTGCAATAATTTGTCTAAGGGCTACATAAACCTAATTAGAAATTTTTAGTCCCACAAGGACCAAAAACTGTATCTGGAAACAGTTATTTAAATATTCATTTCTACCCCAAAAAAGAAAAAAAGAAAAAAAAAAATCTAATTTTGTAAAAGCTTTCACATCTATGGAAAAAGTTGATCATAAAATTTATTAATTACTGATCTCTGGTTACTTCACCACATCTTTTAAAGTAAAATTCAGCCTCTAAGTAACATCAAATTAATGAATGTGACTTTGAAACAATGAATGTGTTTTCCAGTGAGGCTGAGTTTTACTGTCTGAATTATGTGTAATATAAGCAATACTTAATGTAAGAAGGGGAGGTTTTATCACTTTAATCTCTGTAGGAGTTGTTTTTCCTTTTGAGCAATATCAACTTTGATATGTAATAATGGATATCCATAAATTGCTGAATTTTGTCTTAATTTGAATTTTTTCTTACAGGTGTTAGAATAACCATGACTATTTTTCCTTTTTTTTTTCCAAATACTCTTTTTTGATACATATTGAACTGAAAAGGGGGAAAAGTGCTTTTCTAATCCTTTTCTATTATTTGTCAACAGCAAGTTCCTTTCTTTTTTTTTTTCTGGTAATATTAAAAAAAATAGAGAAAAGCATGAATGCTGTCAGGTAAAATTGAGTAGCAGCTCCCAGATTCATGTCTTCTTCTAGTTAGCAATAATACAGTCTAATTCAGCCACTAGAGTTAAAAATGCAGGTGGCAATAATATTGGCCTTGGTTTATTACTTCTATGACTACACTGTTAGCATTTAATATAAGACACTGTTAAATCATTCCCTATCATCAGCCTATTTCCCCCCTCCTTTTTTCTTTTCTTTACAGGGTATTTACTCTTCCGGTAATGACAAAAGTAAAAGGTAAAATGTGTCTCCATTTCTCTCTTTGGAATAATCCCAAGGCAATTTGACTTTGTTTTATCTCAGGAGGTTTGTCTCCAAATTCTCAGATTAAATTTGACCTCAGGCTTAATGGGGCTCACATAACTGTGGGAACAATGACCATAGGAGGTAAACAGTTTTTAATTATATTGTTCACAGTGCTGGTACCATTAGGGGCACCATCCTTACATTGCAGTACTTCAAATGGTTTTGTTAAATGCTACATTTTTCATAGGTCATGACATCCAAATGAGGACTAAAAGGAATTTTCTTGGTCAACACTTCACTGACAAAAAAACTAGAAATCAGTCAGATCTGAGGAGGTTTTTTTAATGCATTGTAGTTATTTCACCTTGATTTTGGCATTATTCCTGGAGTACAGCTTCCTACATAATGAAGTGTTCTTTTGTTATTACTTTCTTCTTCATTGACATAATCATCATCTTCTTTTTTGTCATTTTCATAACCATCAATTGTGGTTTGCAGATGTAAGTTAACACTTTTGTAAAAACTAGTGTCCTTAAAGTGATCTTTCTTTCCTATCATTACATGTATTGCTTTCCATTTGAATTGACTGAATTTAGAAAGGATTAGATATGCTTGCAGTTTGTGTATAATAGCAACATCTCAAAATTTGTTGAAATCTCTTATTGATATTTTACTTTGTGTTTCTGGTCCAGTTGCTTGCTGAATTTAAAGTGCAGGATTACAGATGCTTGCATCAGAACACATTTGAAAATGCTGTGTATATTTTGAGAGGTTTTTTGAGTAAGCTACTTTCTTCCAAATAGACTTTTTCTTTCCCTGGAGACCTTTAAGTTTTCTTCTCAGAGACAGTCCCAAGAAGAACCAGGCTACAACTTCACTGGTAGCCAGAGCAATGCCAGGGCACTGGTGCAGGTCTGGGAACTGGACTGTCTTGTAGGTGTTTACTATGATTTTGGCACTTTATATAATAGCTCCATGCAAGGGTCAGGTGTTGAGAGGTCAGGTAATTTTCCCAGCTTGTGATTTAAATGCTGGCACTTTCATAGGTTAAATACCTCTTTAAGTAAGCCAAATGTCCAGCAACACTTCAGTTTACCTTTAAAGCTATAGCCCTTTTCTAGCAGAAACACAAAAGTCTAGTAAAGTGTTTTTCTACCCTTTCAGACATGGAAACTGGTTACTGATTTACTTGTAACTTAGTAATATCAACAGCACATCATATAATGATATGCTCTAAAATGGTAAGAGTCTAACTATCCTCCTCTGAAAACATAAATCTATTTTTTTCTCCTACACCCATATGTTTTAAGGAAGGTTGAATTATTCTGTAAGACCCTGTATAAGCCTGAACTACCTATTCTGTGAGTAGCTCTCTTCAAGCCAAAACAGCATCTACTTTGTTGAGCACTGTAAATTGCAGTATGGACCAGAATACATCCTCCTCTTCCCAGCTCTTACTAAAGCTGCAAAGGACCTGATCACAGGAAAGAGCTTCAACTTGAAGTATTTTATAGATAGTTAGGAAAATTACAAGTGTTCGTGGATGTGCTGCAACTTTGATCTGTTAATAAATTATCCCAAAAGGTTTATACCAGTGAAAAACTGCCAAATTATTTTTTTCCTCCTTTCTCTTCTCAACAGTGAATTCACAATTCTCAATGATCAGTTTGAAAGTAGAGGAATGATTAGTGCTACTAGCAATAAGAATAATGAGAACAAGTTATTGAATGGAGCAGAGGTTCTTTGTGTGCAGCACCTTTGATAAGCCAACCATAAAACATGGCTCTTATTACTGTGGCAACTATTTCAAGAAAAATGTTCCCCTGCTGAATTTGTCTTTTTACTTTAACATAACAATAACCTCACACATTCAGCAGAATTCACCTCTCAAAGCCACAGCCATGCTTTCTGCTTCCAGAAAATAATGCACTGAAGTGTTCTCATGGATTTGGCAATCAATTAGAAGAACCCATTCTCAGGGAATTTATATATATATATATATATATATATATATATATATATATATATGTATATATATTTATATTTATATATAAAAGCTACCAAGCTGTTCTCTTTTAGAAAAGTATTTCATTGGTTACACTCTGTTTCAGATACTATGACAGGCTGCATTTTCATTTTTTTCAGTGGATCTACTTTTTTATATACTTCACTTGTGCATGGCACTCAAGTAGAATGCCATTGTAAAAGAGTACTTTTTCAAATAAGAGCTTGGGTCATTAAATTTTGCAGAGAATTCCACACCAGAGAATTTGAGTGTAATGAAAACCCCTTGACTACAGACATTTGGTGGCATTATTCATAGCTAGAGATGGACAGCAAATTAGGCCTGCTGTGTTACATGCATTGTCCTGCTAGAGTGAGGCACATTAACTGAATTCAACTCTGCAGTCAATAGATGTCTTTCCTCCTCTTAAATGTATAACTCACTGGTGGGAAACAGAGAGTACAGGAAGCAGAAGGGCAAATGGAAACAGAATCTAATAATTATGCACAATACAGTTTAAATGCTTATTTTCAATGAACATTTCCTCATTTTGAATTTTAGATCTCAACAGCTAGTTTTGTAGTAAAAAATAAGGTTTAGTGTTATACTTAAAAGATATATATATATTGATTATGATATTCAGAAAAATATACAATTACATTTAGTAACAAATGAAATTACATCTTGGAAGTTTCTAGCATAATTTCACAGTCATATATTTTCAAAATAAAGTATTTTAAATGTTTATATATTTGTTTGTGTTAATTTTCATGTCAAAGCAGACCTCATATTTCTTACATCAAAATGGCAGCTAGTCTCCCTTTCAAAACTTATATTCTTTCTTTAAGAATACACAGTTTTTTATTTCTTATTGCTGCTACTTATTTTCAAACCAGTTGCACAAAATCTCAGATGGTGACTTGGAAAGTATCTTTTTATATTTATTATTGGGCAAAGCTGCCAGCAGACAAAAAGAAATAGCCATCAGAGACAGAGATAGGAAGCTCAGGTATAAGACAGAGTTTTTAAGACTGCTCTGCAAAAGTCCATTGTGAAGTTTATACCAGCTCCCATCTAAAATATGTTATCCTGATAGTGGTTCTTTCACATACCATTTAGCCATCGCTCTTGCAGTTAAGTACCTTGAAAACCAGAGTGAAAGCCCTCTGGGACACAGGGTTACCCTGTCAATTTGTGTGCTGCTCACAATATTGGGAACCATGCCTGGCTGGGACTTTCAGGTACTCCAGCAGTGTCTGTCAGCACATTTTGAAATAAATAAGTAACACAATGAGGATTATTCATTTATAACATTACAGACAGAAATTGTGTTATGCTGTACTTCTGAGGTCAGTTTGCCCATATAACAGTTTTCCTAAAACAGCCTTCTTCTTTCCTCCATGCATTTTTCCCTATCAATATATTTCCTGCTGCAAGATCCACATGAAAGTATATATGAATATATGAAATCAATGAAAGCACTCATTTATTTGGTTACTTTTCAGTGAACAAATAAATAAGAAAATATTTTCAAGCCTGGCTACCTGTACTGTAAAACTAGATTTTAAGGTGATGCAACTTGTGTAACATACCCAGGATGAAAAATATTTATCTTAAAATAAAATCCTGATACAGGCGTACTTTCAAAAGGGAAATATTTTCCACTTATCAGATTTTAGATGGATGTTTAGAGCTATAGATAAAAAAGCAGTATTTTTATTAATCTAATTTCTTTAATGAGTACTATTTTACAGCGTTTAATTATTTTATTTTAGTGAAGAATCCTTTCACCATTCAGTTTACAGAATGGATGGTTGTCTCAGAAAGAACTGGGGAGAAGGGAA
The DNA here is from genome assembly GCF_031753505.1 of Anomalospiza imberbis. Lineage (NCBI taxonomy): Eukaryota > Metazoa > Chordata > Aves > Passeriformes > Viduidae > Anomalospiza > Anomalospiza imberbis. The sequence goes on along the minus strand of NC_089683.1, from coordinate 13,446,234 downwards.
AGCATGACTCTGCATGGATTGGTCAATTTATTACAGAAGTTGAGTTAAACATTGTCATTTAGCAGAAATTCCATCATGTTTGGTGACATAGAGGCCACTAAATTAAGGATATCATTCTTCATATAATTTGAGATATTAAGTATAAAGCTGAAACCTATTTTTTTAGGAAAGTTAGCTTATTCAGAACACATGGTCATTTGCACGGTCACTTTGGTTCTTGAGGGCTTTTGGGCTCTCTTCTACAGACATGAAAATGCTGCAATTCAACATGCCCTGAGAACTTCTTGGTGTTCCACCAACAGGTGGGGGAGAGTGATTCAAGATGTACTCCTAAAAAATAGGGGTTTGTTAGCTCCTTTTTCATCTCGGTTTCATCTCTTGTGAAATGTAGACACTTCCATCTGACTTCTCATATTAACATAAACCCACTTCATAAATATACTTGAAGTACAGGTCTGACAAAGAAATATACGGCTTCACCTCTCACAGTATGAGCTATAAATAGTATAGAATTTCAGCATATAAGACACAACATTAGACAAAAACTATAAATATTGACATTAAATCTTATTGTTTGTTTCATCTTTCTTAAGGTATGATTTTGATGTTTGTGTTGTTGCTATTACTCTAGTGATTTGACTACAGTTGTGGAAATAAATATACTTATGAGCTGCAACCACTGTTTCCAGCTTAGCACAGCAGTGTCATTTTTCTTCGGAAGCCATGGTATGGTTGGTTGTCTTCTGTTGAAGTGTTAGAGACATTTATAATGAATCAAGGCACATGTATGTCCTCAGTCTGTCTTCAAAAGTCATAGTGGGGCCCTCAAACAGATGATATACTGAGATAACTTGCTCTATATTAGGTTTTAGCACCTTGAGAGCAGGGCAAACACCTGATGGCAGGATCAGCACATAGCACTAACAGTAATTATGTGACTGAACCAATTATTTTATCAGCAAAATGTGAGTAATTTTTTCTTATATCACACTGCTCCACCGCGGCTGCACGTTACTTTTCTCGGCCCCGGTCAGCTCTCGAACACCCGGTTTGGGCGTCTCAGCTTTTCGTCAGGGCCGGGGCTCGCCGCAGTTCCCGGGCACTTTTGCTGCCACGCTCCGGGGTGGGCTGTTGGCCGCGCTTTGCCGTCGGCGCGAGGGAAGAAACAAAGAGGCAGCGAATTCGTCCAAATCCATCCACGTGGCGGCTGGATGCTTTATTGGCAGTGAGAGCTGCGGACACTCCACAATTGGAAAACTAATTTGAGTTTAAACCCCATCCATGTTCACACAACGTTATGGTCTTCCACCAGGATGATTACTTCCTGCTGACTATGATGAATTACTTGAAAGTGTTTAGAAACTAATTTAGGTACATCCCAGACTCAGAAATTAGCTGCTTCTATATCACACTCAAGTTACACAGATTTTCTTGGTTAATAGTTGGACTCAATGATGTTAGAGCTCTTTTTCAACCTATATGATTCTATGATTCATGCAAATGGTGTTTTTTAAGGTCAAACTGAAAAGTATTCAGTTGTCCTTTTTATTTAAAATTAGCCAGACTGCTGCAGCATCACAGCATCCTAAAACACCCAACTGCGATCTAAATACTAGCATCTCTCAAGTGCAAAGAAAGACAGAACAATTTCAACTACAGTCTGTGGTTTAAACTAGCATTGACAAGGGAAGTACCATCCCCCTTCCTTCCTACCCCTTTTATTAGTGAGGGATTGAAATAGCAGAAATAGGCCTGGACCAAGAACAGCAATCCAGCTCTACCAGCATGATGTCTGCACAGATATGTTGGCCTAGAAGGAGTGCCACACACATGTCAATGATGTGCTTACAGATGCTTGCACCAGTGTCCCTGTGCTCTATGCATGTGCCAGCAGATTGAGCAGCATAAGAGGGGACCCACTGTCAGAGCAATCCTTTACTGTTCCTGCCTCAGGTGAAGTCTCCCAAACAATTCATGTTTATTTTACTATTATAGGTATATTTGCACAAGTCTGTTTAATAATATACTGAGTACTTATGAGAATAAAATGGGAAGGATTTCCTCATTTACTAATTCTGGGAATACTTCTTTAACCATAAAACTGGACAAACCAATTTTCTTCCCCATGGCTTTTATCTATTAATGCCATCTCTCAAAAAAGTAGAGTTCTGTTTGAATACCAACAATCAAATATTGCTGTAGTTGCAAATTCTTTCCTGTTAGGTAATGAAAATTGTCATTTTAGAAGTCCTTTGAAGTGACTCATGTTATTGAGGTATATCAAGAAAATAACCTTAGCAGCAGCAGTGTTGTCCAGGCTTGACATTGGATGTGAAACCAAAAGAGGTCAGGAAGTCAAAACCCAATACACTGAGCTATAAGCAAATTCAATTCTACCACTTTGACACAATGGTGGGTCTAGAGATTGATCTGCTCTTAAAGCTTTCAACCTGTGAATTTTAATGCCTCATACATGCAGTCAGACTTACTGGAGAATGAAAAAACTCTTACCTTTCTTATGAACTGAACCACAGAGGGCCTCACCATTAAGGTCCAGCAAATGGCACAAGAGTTATCAAAAGTCTTGATATTTCTCCTTCTCTTCCAACTTAGCTGAATCCTGGCTAAAATAGTTATGAATTCTAACCCTTTATCTTTACCTGAGCCCCTGTCCTTGATAATTCTTAGAAATATGAAAGCTCCCAAGGAACTTTTCCCTCTGATTTCATCCCAAAGTTTACTTGTGACTAACCTGCTTTAATAACCCCCTTTTTACAGTATTAGTTTTTACTACAAAGAAAGAAAGAATTAGAAGATATTAATACATTCTCAGAGAGATCTACATAAAGCTGTAAGAATGTTAAATGAACAGCAAATTCAAAGACTTTAGTTTATGTCTTTAAATGTGAAATTAAAGTAAATTTGTGGGAACAGGTTTGCAACTCATGACAAGACATCTGTTTTTCACAGTGGAAATCTGTTTAACTGGTAGAAGTCATTGCCTTTAATACGTTACTGAGCTCAAGAGCTTGGTAAGCTTTAAAACAACTAACCATTTACATGGATAATGGGAACACCCACTGTTATATTAGACAGAAAATAAAGATTTTGTTCAGAACGGTAATTAATCTTTATGTTTTTACACTGCAACGTATCATTAGCTGTCAAGTAGCAAGAAACTATTTACATAGTAATAAACTACCCTTAATAAAATATCTTAAAGAACAACAGAACCCGTAAGTATATCTGCAACAAGTCAAACATGAAAAACAACTGAATGTTTGGTGAAATGAAACGAAAATGTGGTGTGTATCAAATAGAATCTCCAGTTTTATTTGCAGCAATATTTAAAATTAAATCCATTGATTAAGAATATTTAAAATAAAAATAGTATTAAAAAAATATATATATACACAAGCCTGAGAGCAAGAGACCTGTCTCTGAGGCTGACTGCTGAGGATGCCTCAAGGGCAGATTGCTGGGCTCCTTCCTGAGACCAAGGCTGGCTGTTGTCACATGTGTCCCTCCAATGACACACAGGACCTTCAGGGCTGAGGCACCTACAACACAACCCAGGAGGTAGCTGAGGGATGGATGGTGGGATCAGTCCTGACTACCTGCAGAAGGTACTGTTACACAGTATGTGATGCTTTATGTCATTGCATACTGGTCACCTTAAGCAGATCAGTGGGACATATCCTACATATCCTTATTCATCTGTATCATTTATAGAACTTAAGAGTTACTTTAGAAAAGCATAGAAAGACATTTACAGGTATCCACAGTGTAATTGCATGGCAGTGAACCTACACATTCACTTTAATGTCAGATGTTTACTGTACTCACTACTAAGTAACTATTACTTACATCAGCACTTGTCTGGTTTTGTTTCAATAGGTATCTTTGACCACCATCATGCATTCATCACAGTTTTGTCTGCATGAGAAAGCTGCAAAGTGTAACATTTTTAAACTGCAATTACAGGATCTTCTGTTATGAGTCATGGAACAATAATTAAGTCTTCTTCAGTCAGATCAGTTGATACCATATTTAGAGATGATATTCTGCCTGATGATATTCTGCTGACACTGTTCACTTGTAACCAGTGTCCACCAGCATGAGGTTGTCTCCTGATTCTTCAGTTTTCTGTACTCACCTTGGAAGACCAGAGTACAAGCTCAGCAACAAGGTTTAAACATTTGAGCATAATAATTCCCTTTAAGAACCCAGAGCTCAGTAAGGGATAGCTTTGTATTCCTGCTAAAGATTATGGACTAAAAACAATCTGAATGTTAAATAATTTAAGGTTAAGTAATTTCTTCAGCCATGCACATGTTTTTAGATAATTCTTATTTTAATTGCTTTTTTCTTTCTTTTCTCTTTTATCATCTCAAAAATTGTGTGATTCACAAGAAGGATATTTATTAAACTCTCCATAGGAACATAAACCTGCAAAGGAGCAAGCTTGCTCTTCTGGTGTGTCTCTGAACCGTCTCCAGTAAAATATTCACATTTAACCATAGTCATCAAATAAATTAAATGCTATTGCATTGTGGGGTTTATTATTAATTATTATTATTATTATTATTATTATTATTCAGACAAATAAAAGTCAACATTGTTTCCTTTAATGTATTTTTAGAGGAATTACATTGAGCTTTAAAAGACTGTGAAATTTATATCCATCATTCCTCGAGATGCAGTTCAATTTTCTTTAAAAGTTGAAAAAACGAAGCTCATTAACATTTTGATGAAATTAAGAGGAAAGGTCCAAGGACTTGAACATATTCTAATGTAAAATAGCAATTTAAAGGAGAAAAAAAAGTGTTAGAAGAAAAATTAGTACAGATTCAGAAACTCAAAAGTTGCACTGGAAAGATCTATACTTCATTATGCATGATGAGCCAAATACTTTTTGATAAACTGTTTTATAATTGGGTTTGAGACCAGGAGTCAGAAAAATTGAAAAAAAAAAATTAAACTAAACTAAATAAATAGCAGCTCCAATCCCCACAGTTATAAAGTATCAGTTTATTTCACTTTTGAAATAAAGTGCTTGAAATACATTTTTTAAAATCAAAACTGCTTCAAATAGACTCCAGTTCAGCAAAGGCTATATGCATAGTCCAAATCAAACATTCAGGAAATCACATTGTGAGAATGATGACATTTCATTACATTCAAAGATAAACAACAGTGCACACATGTTTTATTTGTTTGTTTGTTGAGTTTTATAGATGGTTTAATTTCAGAGATGAACTAAGAAGTGAAACAAAACATTGCACTTTAATTTTTAGACATTTTTCTAGATTTTTCTTTTTTTTCCCAATCAGGAGGAAGAGGAAAATTCTAGGTTTGTATGACCAAAATTTGTAAGTTCATTATTTCTTTCACCACAAAGGTAATTTTCAGCCCATTGGTTAAGAAATTTTCCAGAGATGTTCAGAAGCAGGCAATACTTTCCTTACCTTTTACAAATCATGCCTGATCTGCTCATGATTGTAGCCTGAGTTGGTTTGTTTCACATTTCCAAACACTGTTCTTTCTTCTAACTCAGCTTAAATTCAATATTAACTTCAGGCAACTCAAAGATACATTTGTTTTAGAAAACAGTCATTGTAAAATATTTGTTCAGTCACAAGGCTGAGCCCTCAGGGTTCAAATCGAGCTGAAGAGAATGCAAGAAATATAGACAACATTAGTAACTCATTCTACCGTGTTAGAGAAACACCCAAATATATATGAATGGTTACTGTGGAGATCTATTCTAAAAGACCTGACTGGTCTGATATAATTAAAGCCTTCCTTTATTCTCATTAAAGGCAACAGAAACTTTAGAATCAACTCTTTTCAAAGTGGTATTTTAGAAATCCCCCCTTTAAAATAGGAATCTAAATATATATGCCAGTTGAGTTCTCTTAACTAACAAAAAGGTGTGGTACTTAAGTGGGCTGAGTTTCTTGAACAGTTGGCTTCAGACTCAAAACATTATCTTTTCTCCTACATTGAACCATTGTTTGGGCTCTTAAATGGCAACTGCTAAAGAACATGGTAAGTCTGGGCAGTCAGAAGTTCTGATTTATTTCACCTTGTTCCCTTTAACTGTGGCACTCATCTGGAAATAATTTTCAAAACATTTTCCTTCCAACTTTCTTTTCTTTTTAGTCTTTTAAGCAGAGACTGCTATTGTTCATATCCAAAGAAATCTGACCTGACTGAAGATTTATATGTTGATATGAATACATTCACAAACCTAAATGTTCTGCAGTAATTTTAAACATAGCTAACAAGCCAATCGGTGCACAGTTGACTTAAGTTCCTCTGGGGGAAAAAAAATAATTTGCAAGATTTAGTCGGTTACAAATTAATATGTACAAGGCAATGTTTAGAAAAGAAATAGGAAAAATAATGATCATTCTTTCAAGATATCAAAAGTAAAATCCACTGAATGAAATAAAAAGAAGAAAAAATAGCTTCTGAAAGTGTGTAATGAAATGTTACAAATAGGGAATTGCAGCAAAAAGCTAAGGGATATAAATCTAGTATGAATCAATTCTTCTTTCAAGTCATATTCAACCTTAATAAGATAGTTTTAACAGGTTCATACATTTCTGCCAGTTTCAGAAAAGGCTTCTACTGATCAATAGCATTTGTTTCAAAGAAGAGAGCAAAGTGAGGGGGAGATGCTGGTAACGGGAGGCACACTTTTTCTAAGAAGATGGCTGAAAAATGCTATAAAACTGTGTGAAACACAGAAGCAATATACCAGATAATCATCAGTGCTGTCTGTCAGTCATGAAGCTTTCATTTCCAATCTACTGTTTTGTTTATTTTCCTATTTAGTGCCTTAAAGAACACAGACTAGTTCCTACTATTTAGAAGAATGCATTTTCTTGATTTTGGGTTAGCAAACTTTGGACAGAATTTGCCTGCCTCAGAAGAAATTTCAGTAGTATTGAGGTATGGAGACACGACCCTGGACACAGTACACTACTGAGTATATTCCCTACTGTGAGAAGCCTTTTTTTGTCAAATCCAGCAACAGACTGAGACACTACAAGTCCTACTTTTATGTCTGGCTTTCAGAAATGAGTTTGTATTGCTTCTTGTTCTGCTGCTCCAGTCCTCGGGATCTCTATTTACATGTAAAACCCTGTGTCTTTAAAACAGTTTCTCTTGATTTCCTTTTTTAAAGATTTTCCTTTAAAACATTCATTGTTGTTATTTATTTTTCAGATCATGGTTCAAAAATTTTGTGGTCTAAATAGAGAAATAATTTTATGAGCTTCATTTGCTACTCTCCAGCCAGTTCCCATGGCTTTCGGCATTGAGTTTTCTTTTTTCCCTCATCCAATATTTCTTTTTGTTTCTCTTCCCAGCACAAAATTACACCATTACTCATTATTAGCTCATTGAATTCACAGCTGTACCTGTAAATAAAAGAGGGCAGGGAGTGTTCCCTAGCAGAGGTGACTGTTCTGTGCCATTAAAATCCTTTCTATCCAGAACAGGGTGACCATACCCAGGCTCTTTATTAAAAGTGATTGCTGGGCTTGAATTCTGGGACAGTCCTAGTTGAAAGCAGGCCAAAATGAGGTAAGGACCTCCAGCTCCATGAATGATCCAGTTCTGGGGCCCAGGCCAGGACACTCTTTAGATTAGTGTTCCTGTTCACCTCCTGTTCACATGAGAATGGTGTTGGGCTTTGGGTTTTGGGGGATTTTGGTTGGTGTGTTTTCCTGGTTGTTGCCTCTTTTTCTTCTTCTTTTTTTTTTCCCCTTTGGTGTTAATGATAATTATGTATCCATTACATTATGATAATAATGTTATCCATTTTTTGATGAGTTCAGGAAAAGTGAAATACTTCCTATGATGCAGCCACCACTTTCTGCCCTTCCTGGGAAACTGATGGTGCTGCCACCTCTGCTCATTAAGGGATTATAGCTAAAGAAGGAGGAAAGCACAGATCAAAATAAAGCTTATAAAATCCTTAAGCTGGGATGTTTCTTATGTTCAAGACTAGGATTCATTCACAGATTTTCTGTAATGATTTGTGCAACACCAGGGCAACATTGTTGTGCGTTTATAAGATTTTGCACTGCCTACAGACTGCAAAACAGGCAGCAAGCACATATGCTGTGTCCAGGGCTGGCCAGCCACATCTTAGTCTCTAGACAACCTAGGAGACATTGATTTTGAGATCACATAGACTGATTTTGAAAGATTGTTCCAATCATAGAATCATAGATTTGTTAGGGTTAGAAGGAAATTTAAGATCATCTAGTTCCAACCCCCTGCCATGGGCAGAGGTGCTTTCCACTATACCAGGTGGCTCAAAGGCCCAGTGGCCTTGAAGTCTTCCATGGATGAGGTACCCACAGCTTCTCTAAAACTTCTCTGGGCAAACTGAGTTGCCCAGTTTGACCTGAAGATGCTATTGTTTCTCCTAAACTGAAGCTAGCTCACATGCTGACCATCTTAGAGTCAAAGGAACTCTAAGAAGGCAAATCTGCCTTCACTTGCTCATGTTGTCATGCCTCTTCAAGCAGTTAACCCCCCCAGATGCCCCCAGCCAGTACCTGGCTCTCAGAAGTCCAAGTTCATGGCATGTGTAACCAAAACAATACTTCGAAGTACCTTGGATTAAAAATCTGTAAAGATCTTCTACTTAGTATTTGACAGGCAGAATCTGCTGAAATGCTAAATAAAAAGCTATGGTTGAACTAAATAACACTTTGAGGGATGTTGAGCATTTGAGTACATCTGAATCATACAGGTAAGTACTAAATTTTTAAAGTTTTCCTGCTGGAAGATGCCTATTTTTTCTAAGTTTTTTTTTTTATTATTATTATTATTTAAAATTAATTTTGGTGCCTGGTTGTCTGTACAGTGTTTCCTTTGTTGCAGCATAGTGGTTTAATGACTGTGACATAATAGTTCATCAAAGAACACTGTGTAGATATTTGTAAATAAAAAGCAAACAAACAAAACAAACAAACAAAAATTTAAAGACTAAATGCAGTTGATTCTGCAATGAGAAGAAGACTGTGGGGTTCATAGAGGAAAGTGACATAGTAAAATATGACAGTAGGATCATTCTTCAAAAATATTTGAATGAGGAATGAGCAGCAATGTACCCCAAAAGCCTAACAAAAAATCTGTTGTTGTAAAGACCAGAGAGGCTGAAAGTTTGGCCAGTGCCTCTTTCTCTGTGAAACTATCTTTATTTCAGGTAACGTAATCCTTTGATGCGTATGCTACATGCAGCACACAGACAGCACTCTTTCTTTTATAATATGTAGCACGAGGCAAATACAAATGAAACTAAAATAAAAGGTGTGAAAAAGTGCATAAACAAAAATGTCTTATGTTTTGTTTTGAAACAGCTGCATACAATAGCACTGGAACTATCTTTTTTTTTAAATTACCTAACCGTTTTCATTGACTTCATGTTTTGATAAACCAACTTTTATATCTTTATACATTGTATGTCTTTCAAGTTTTAGAGCAATCTAAAGATATTCTTTTAACACTGTCTTCGAGAACATTGTCATAGCCCACTAGCCCAAACGAATGAATGACCAGATGCAGGAAAAAATGCTCAGATGTTTTGGCTTCAAGAGTAGTGGTTAATGGATTAAACCCAAACATAGAAAGTAGTGGTATAACACTAGATTTTGATATTGGATAGAGCACTTTCACTCATTAATTCCCAGGTCTATATATTCTTTTTCAAATTTTCCAGACATAACCTGTACTTTAATTATATGTCTCTGTTTATGTTCCTGAAGAATGTTCAAAGAAATCTATAAACAGAGATTTCTCTCCCTGAAAAATTACGCTTTAATATGAGAGAGCTGCTTTCCTACTTCAGGCAATGTAACTTTGTGCAACTCTGTGTTCTTACTGTGAACTCCAAGTCAACAGTATTTACACAAGCTGCAAGGCACACATTGTAATTTATTGCCTAAGTGATTTACCAATGTGTTTATATCCTGTCTTTGTCTAGTTTAATAGGTAAAAAACATTTTGTAATTATTGCTATTTAAAGATTAGTAGCTGATGGATGATGATGGTATTTTAGTAAATTGCTTCTTTACAGGAGAGTGATAGTATTGTGTTTTTTGCCCCTCAACTATAAAGTTGACTTTATAAACTATAAAAAAAACCTATAAAGGTTTCTTTGCATTGGAAACATGGACTGTAGTAACTGCCCTAGAAAGAATGAGTAGCTGTCCCAGTGTGGGTATGGATGAAGTTATATTTATCAGATGATGATAAGGGCAGGCATAGCTATTTCCATAAAGGATACACTATTTATAAGTAACTTCTGTATCAGTGGAACTGCACCCATCATACATTTGTGTCCAAGCTATTCTTGTTAACGCTGGAATCTGGTACCATAATATAATTCAGGTTGGAAGGAACCTCAGGAGGCTGCTGGCTCAACCTTATGCCCAAAGAAGAAACAGCTCTAAGGCTGCTTAATGCTCAGTCTAGTTGGATTTCAAAAATTTCCAAAGATGGGACAGCCCTTAATTCTCAGAGTAACCTCTTCCACTGCATGACTGTCGTAAAACCTATTTTATGTATAAACACTCTTTCACTCCTTTCCCTTTCCCTTTCCCTTTCCCTTTCCCTTTCCCTTCCCCTTCCCTTCCCCTTCCCTTCCCCTTCCCTTCCCCTTCCCTTCCCCTTCCCTTTCCCTTCCTTTCCTTTCCTTTCCTTTCCTTTCCTTTCCTTTCCTTTCCTTTCCTTTCCTTTCCTTTCCTTTCCTTTCCTTTCCTTTCCTTTCCTTTCCTTTCCTTTCCTTTCCTTTCCTTTCCTTTCCTTTCCTTTCCCTTTCCCTTTCCCTTTCCCTTTCCCTTTCCCTTTCCCTTTCCCTTTCCCTTTCCCTTTCCCTTTCCTTTCCTTTCCTTTCCTTTCCTTTCCTTTCCTTTCCTTTCCTTTCCTTTCCTTTCCTTTCCTTTCCTTTCCTTTCCTTTCCCTTCCCCTTTCCCTTCCCCTTTCCCTTCCCCTTTCCCTTCCCCTTTCCCTTCCCCTTTCCCCTTTCCCCTTTCCCCTTTCCCTTTCCCCTTTCCCTTTCCCTTTCCCTTTCCCTTTCCCTTTCCCTTTCCCTTTCCCTTTCCCTTTCCTTCTTCCCCTTATCATCTGTTTTCATGGCACTTACTCACCATTCCTCTGCTTTCTTCACATCTTTTTTCTAATTACTTTCTCCCAATAACCTGTTGCTGCATCCTCATCAACATTTCCTTGTATATAACAATAAAGGCACAGCCATGCTTCTTGTATCTATCAGACATATTATGTATATTGTCTTTCAAATTATTGCATTCATTTAAAAATCCTTCACTTTTGTGGAAATTTCGAAACACAGCATTGTGAACACTTCCAATATTGAAATTATTTTTTCTTTTCTTCCTGTTTTTCCACATAGAGTTTTGAAATTTAAATTTTTAATTTTTGTCTTACTTGTCATAAGTAGTAACTGAAATAACACTGTAAACTTTCCTTAACCATGTATGGGCTACACTGTTTCAAACAGTAATGTGAGAACTAAATTAATTTTAACAGTCTCAGAGGCCAAGCACCATAATTTTGTCACCTCTTGCAAATGGTTTTGGCACATTTTTGGCCTGGGCCAGCAACCATGCTTCTATGGACTACATTTGCATGTTTCTGGAGATATTACAAGCAATTTTGGATTGGGTTTGCATAGCAAGGTTTTGGTAGTGATGGAATACAGGGGTGCCTACTGTGAGAAGCTCCCAGAAGCTTACCTCATGTCTGACAGAGCCAATCCTAGGGGGCTCCAAGTGGGATCTGCTGCAGGCAGAACCTATCAGTAAGGGTGGCAACACCTACAGGATAACCTAGTTAAGGGGGAAAGTCTGCTGCAGAACAGTAGAAGGAGAGAGAAGTGAAAATATGTGAGAGCAGCAACCCTGCAGACCTCAAGGTGAATGAAGATGGAGGAGGAAAATGTGCTCCAGGTGCAGGAGCAGAGATTTATTCCTCGGCAGCCCATGATGCAGCCATGGTGAGGCAGCTGTGCCCCTGCACGGGGGTCCACAGTGAAGCAGAGATCCAGCTGTAGCACATGGAGCTCCATGCTGGAGCCTGCATCCCCCATCGTCACTGGGGATGGAAAGAAAGTAGAGAAAATGAGCAGTGAAGAAGAAGGGAAGGGCAGGGGGAAATGTTTTAAGATTTATTCTGGTTTCTCTTTATCCTACTCTGACTGATGGCAACAAAATGAATTAATTTCATCAAGTCAAATCTGGTTTTTTGTTATAGTAATTGTTGAGTGATCTCTCCCTGCTCTTATCTCAACCTATGTATGTTCCATCATATTTCTCTTTCCTACCCAGTTGAGAGGGGAATGATAACATGGTTTGGTGGCCACCTGGCATCCAGACAAAGTCAACTACCATAAAAATGATTATTTCCCATGGATATTTTGTAATCTGTCATCTTAATTAGAAGGTAAGAGCATCTATCCATGGACATCTATCTTACAGACATGAACAGTGCTTGTCTGCTATCTTCAAACCCAAAGAAACACAAAAAGGGCTTGATGTGATAATATTGACTCAGGTCATCACAAGAAAGAAAAATGTGTATTTTCCCTACCTTATCATAGCGTGGAAGGCCCACAGAGAATTATTTTTCTTATGGATGTTGTTTCCTTGTGCTCCTTCTGCTGTGGTGCATAAGGTGCTCACATTAATGTGGGCTGTGTGGACACACCAAGTATGGCTTGGTTTCTGATTCTAATTCTAATGTCTTGCTCAACTCTTTTTGCTTTTTGTTTTTCATAAAATTCTATCTCTGGAAGCTTGTCTTGGTTTAAAATCCCTAATCTATCAAACATAAGGTTAATTGCTAAATTAATTTTAAAAATTTTGAATGGTATTGAAAGCTCTGTGCTCCTTTTACTAGGGCTTACACTAGTTTCTAAAAAAAGTTTGTTGCAATGTGACTCAACAGTCTTCCTTTCCCTTGGGCAAAAATTTACTGATTTGATTAAAAATATTTTCTGTCATACCCTTCAAAGTATCAAAACTTGTAAAATACAGGGTTGGATTCACAACCATTAAATCTTTAAATTCTCATAGTTTCTTTGTCTGTGAGGATCTAGTCATACTATTATGCAAATGACAATTTCATTATAATTGCATGATAAAATTTAATAAAACAAAACAAGATTTCTGCAGATATAACTTCATTCAGTATCTACAAATACATGTACAAGTATTGTGCATATGCATGCATACCCACCTGCCTACAGATGTGCACATACAATGCATGGAGGTCAGATTCCCTCTCTGGAAGCACCAAAGAGTTTTTGATAAACTGATCAACTCTGCTTCAGGACCTAACAATATTTGTGGAAGCATCTTACTCAGAAAATGCTAATAAACTACAGTTTGTGATAGCTGAATTTGAAAAACACCTCTAATTACATTGACACTAGGAAGGCTACCCCAGTGTAAACCTGCAGGGAATGTGACTAAAATTCACATTTCAGGGTAATTTTTATTTGACATTTCTAGCATGCCAAGTAATATTTCAGGTCCAGCTAGTCTAATCAGGTCTTTCACAGGAACTGTCAATATATTATGTCACTCTAGACATGTTTTTTTTTTTATTAAAGAGCAATGTGCTTTTCTTATTTTAATGCAGCACATTGCCAGCCTTCTCCTAAACTTGTGAGTGAGTAACTCCAGTTACATTCAGTAGAAGTTATTTATCTCATGGAAGTGAAAAACAGGATTCTCTTTATCTGTTTCAGCCCTCATAACTAAGTTCAAATTTGCTATTGGTTGCAAAGGTCAATATGTAATGTATCAGAGGACACAAAGCACTTTTACTTTCCTAGATGGGAACACAGAAATTACTGAAATAAAGAATTCATTAGTGCCACCTATTTGTGAGAGTCTAAAACTGCAGATAATCCCTGCAAAACTTCATCCAGTTAATAAGCAAATATGTCTACCTCTGCCAACTCAGGAGAAAGAACAAGACATATAGGCAGATCTCAAAGACTCCAAGGAATTTCTTGCAATTATATTTTGTTCAAAATACAACACATAAATATTTATATGTATAATAGACACAAACATAAGTGGAAATTATATTTATTCGTGCACTATAAAAAGTATATACTTATATAAGTATATAAGATTTCCACTTACAGCTTAATATACATCTCTTCATTTATAGAAACCCTGGTGCAAAAAAGCCAGAAAGGACAAGCCACTGAAACTATGGGAATGTATTAATATGTAAAAAGTAAGGATTTCCAAGGAAACTTATATACTAAAGTATAAGTTGGAAAAACATTTTAGAAAATACAACTAAATGTCTCTTCTTTACCAGTTATCCAGTACTGTATTAGAAGAAGGGTTATGCAAAACGTGATGAATAAAAGAAAGCCAAGAAAAATCCTTGGAGTATTACTAATGCCCTTGCCTCACCTCACTGTTGTAGCAGTGGATATTGCTGAAACAGATGGATTTTTTGTTTTGCTAGTTAAAGTTCAACTGTTTGGAAAGTTTTTTCTATTGTCTTCATTTCATTCTAAAATTAGATACCACATTTTCAAGTTCCTAAAGACACCTAAACCTTTGAGTGATAGGAGGGAGGTTTATCATTAATACAGAGTAAATTTATGTTGACATATAGCTTTAAACTTCAGAGGAACATCAGTAGCCTGAGGTATAAGACCTGGAAGCATAATTGTTATATAACTATACGTACATATGAAGCTTTTTAAAATATGTTTGCCTGAGTACAAACAGGCACAGATTTTCTAGAAAACAGATAAATTATAGATTATCAAAATATTGTTCATTATCTGTTAATTCCTTTGTTGTCATTGACTTCCCTATGAGAGTTACAGTTTAATTTGAAAACATGTACAGGCATGTGCTGTAAAAGTCCTTTGGCTGACAATATGTGTGTGTTGGCACAAGTACATAAAAAAGTAACTATGTAAAAAGGGATGAAGCTTTGGGAGCAAAAATCAACTTTAAAAAAATTCTCTAATTTCAAGCATCTTTCAGTTGAATGACTCCTGTAACATAGCTTGAACAGAGCAGCTCAGATTTTGAATCCATATAGAAAATTGTACACAGCTCACATGTTGTTTCCAAGACAATGAAGATACCACATACAGAGAAATGGAAACAGATGGTTTTTAAAAAATGCTGAGAATTTTTTTTTCTGTCTGAAGTTCTTCTAACTTTGCCATAATAATGACTCGAGCTTGTCACAAAAAATAAAAAAGACACCAGTATTTAAAGAAAAAAAATAAAATTAAGATGTATAAACAAAGCCAAATTAATTTTATTTGAGATATACACGTATTTTTTTATCTTTCTGCCATAGTGTGCTCACTACAGGGCTTCAAGACTAGGCTGGATGGGGCTCTGAGCAGCCTAGCCTAGTGGACAGTGTCCCTGCCCATGGAAGGGGGTTTGGAACTAGATGATATTTAAGGTCTTTTCCAGCCCAAACCATTCTGTGATTCTATGGTCCTATAAACTTGCATAAGCAGACCTCCGTGGAGACATTAAAAATTGCTTGTGCATATTTTCTTCACATATCTCTAGATGTCTTGAGTATCTCAAATATAAGGGTTTATTCAAACATTTTTCTATCTTTACAAATATATTTGACTCAGTGGCTTATTCTTTCAAGTATAAGTTGTATTCTTCAGTTTAGTTGGCTGAAATCATGTTAGTTTATATCCATGACTGGTTGATTGTGGTATCTGATCTAAGGCTCAAAATCCTGACTGAAAACCTTGCAACTAAGCTCAGCCAGATGACTGTCTGAGGAAAGTAAACACAAAATGGTGGTAAATATATCAAAAGAATTGAATTTAAAAAAATATTATGATGATCCAGAAAATATTCCTTAAACTTAATATTTATCAGTTCAGCATACAAACAGAAAATAAACATTGACAGTCCCACAAGGCTTTGTAGAAGTAGAATGTTGCAGGTGGTTCTATATGCTAGCAATAGTGCCATGGTATTCGATAGAAGAAATGTAAATCACAGTAATATACCCTAAAACTTATGTAGGTTGTGTCTTACTGGAGATAAAAAGTCCAAGTCAGAAACTGGAAAAAATAGTTTTCAGTTTTTCTTATGTGTACTGAAGTTTAATGATATAATCAAAATGTGATTCTGTTTCTCAAGACCCCTGACTCATTCAATGCGTAGGT
This sequence comes from Anomalospiza imberbis, assembly GCF_031753505.1. NCBI lineage: Eukaryota > Metazoa > Chordata > Aves > Passeriformes > Viduidae > Anomalospiza > Anomalospiza imberbis. The sequence goes on along the minus strand of NC_089683.1, from coordinate 13,429,997 downwards.
TTGCTGATGATCATTTGGAAACAGCTGTTCAAGATTTTGTCTCTTTTCATTGTTAGCTATGCAGTTCCATGTTTTATTATTGCATCTAATCAAGCCCTCTTTTGAAGACAAGATGCATACTCATGGCTTCAAAGTACTATTCTAGTTTTCAGTGCTGTTTTCCACCTCCAAATCTCATAAATAATTTTAAATATTCATGTTCATTATTTTTAAATACCCTTTAAATACGAGCTAATTATTCATATCTTTTAATATGTAGTGGATATTTATGTGTCTCAGTATGAATTTAACCCCTAATGAGGTATACTTCACTTGGAATGTTAGATTTTTAAAATTCTGTTTTCTTGGCCTTAATTGATTGGTTATGTGAGGAAAAAAACTGACAGATTTTTTTTTTTAGGAAATGGATTTTATATTTTACCTTTTCAGATAGAAAGTAAACACAATGAAGATGCTTAATAGCTTTTTCTCTAAGACAACTTAGAGAAAACATTGACATCTCTGAAAAAATAAACTTGTTAACACATCAATATAAGGATTGTAGCATTATTTTAATGATCAAACACCAAACTACGCTCAGCTGTTTAAAAATAATAGCAATGACATGGCCTACAGGAACCATATTAGTTATGAATCCAATGCTTAGCATCGGATAAGAATTCGTCTCTCTCAGCACAGAAGGAAGATTGCTTCAGTATAACATCCTTTGAATTCTCTTAGCATTATCTGCCTGCTTCTTAGAACCTCTTTCACTCCTATGTAAACCTTTCACTCCAGTGTATACCTATTAGAAATTCCTAAAATCATTAAAATTATCTATTTTTTACTACTATGATTGGCACTCTAATGAATAAAGAGCCTTTTGTCTAACTTTTTCCACTATGCACTGTGATTCAGTGAGATACTTCAATTCAAGCTTGCTCTGAATTACCCTCACCCATCCCTCCAGCCTGAAATAACAATTCCAGATGTATTTCCCAAGCAGTTGTGCCTAACATTTATAGATGTATTTCTTACAAAGAATGAAATGCTGATGTTCCAATGATGTTCCTACATCTTACATAGATGCAAAAAAAAATAGTTTTTATTTTTGAAACTTGAAATGTACTGGCATAATCTTATTTATTTATACATTTATTTGCTTACTTACGTACATTTACATAGAGCTGCAGTCTGACAATCCTTCAGATTTCCTTGCAGCTTTTTGAAACTGGCAGTTGTGTAATGAAAATTTTTCATTCTTTTGAGAAGCTGCTCAGTTTCAGAGCAGTATGAAGTTTGCTTTCCTAGTTTCTAAGTTAATTAAATAATTGTTAGAGTTCTGATCTGCTCTGAGAACCTCTAAGAAAAAAGATTCCATACAACTGTCATTTATTATTTGTTTAAAATTAATTGATATGGTTTTTGTCTTGTATTTAAAATTCAATATTTGTTTTTTAATGCTGTACCCTAGGGAACAAACTCTAACATGGACCAACAGCACTATAATAAAGTCAATAGCATGTATTATTTTAAGCCTTAGAAATGCTATAATCAAATTGCAGACATGAATTTACAAGAGAGGCCATTATAGTGTTATATTTTCTGCTACATCTATCACAAAGCAGCTTGCTGAAACAAACTGAATACACGCCTCCTTTGCAAGGGTAAAGCTCTCCCACGGTCAAACCCACATTTTTTTTCCAGGACAGTGTGTGTTTAACAGAAACCAAAAATCCTCTGCAAATAAAAGATATCTTTGTTCCGTATTGCTTGTCTTTTTACCAGTATGTTTTACTAAGCGTATAGTCAAGGTTTCAGACTGAATACTAAGAACAGTAAGGGACAGGAGGAGGATACCGGAGAACCTGTGAACTCCGTGATGTATCTCTTGCATGAATACCCCGCCATAATCTTTAACTTCAGGCAAGTCTGTAGGAAGGTGATAGCAGAACACACATTGTTATTTTGTAAGCAGATTTCTGTGATTCATTCCCCTCTGGTATGTTCTGCCAAACCTTTTCTCAATAAATAGCTGGTCACTATAGAAGCTGTTCAGGGGACACGTGACACAAAAATTGACCTACCAAAATCTTACCTGTTAGACATTCATGAATAAATCACCTAGTCATGCAAACTTCAAAGAAAGATGCTGTCCAATCTGTGATTTAATCTGCTGCCTATCTTACAGAAAAATCTTTGCAACGTCACACACTAAAGCAGAAACTTCAAAGAAATGCTGATTGCTGAGAACTGCAAAAGAGTGGGTTTTTTTCCTATGTTTTAAGTTTTAGAAATAAAAAGCAAGGGTTTTTTTTCTGCAGATACAGTCAGGACTTTGCTATCTAACCACAAAGTTTCTGTATGAGTAGTGTATATGTAAAGAAACCAGTACCCAAATGTGGGTCATCACAGAGGGAAGTCTGTTAATTTTTTCTAAAAAAGGACCAGATAAAAATAAGACCAATAGTTATGGTTCTGGCATCAAAATAGTCTGGATTTTTGGAAAGAAGGACAAGGGACAAGGACAAGGACAAACAGCAAAATTATTTTGGTACAAGGAAAGCTTAGGTAGGATTGTTGCATCCTGGTTTGTTCAACTGTAGAACTTTAAATTCACTTTAATCAGCTAGAATTGCATAAATTATGTAGGCAGAAGAGGCACAGTGCTTACCTAGAACTTCTGAGCATGGTCACAGTTTCAAAAAGATGTGTGCAGCTTTGCTGCAAAGATTTCATTTGTTTGCTAGTTAAAGTTTTCATATGATCTGTGCTACAGGTCACCTTCAGCCACAGTATAGCAGAGGTCAAAAACATTTGACTATCATATTTATTAGTGATACAAATAATCCGGGGAATTCAGCTAGGTTTAAAAGACATTAAATAGCAAATAAAAAATACATCTGTCTCTGTTAGAATCCCTTTTTTCCAATTTGGAAATCAAATGGCAAGCACTAACCAAAAGGTCATCTCTTGGCTTATGATGACTGTGAAAGAAAACATAATTAGAAAGAAACATAGGACATTTTTTGTTGCTTGCAAGATAATTGGAAGAGATTATTCTTTTTGTCAATCAAAAACTCATGTAGGATGCAATCAACAGGATCATATCATAGAATACTTGTAGTGTCTGAAATACATAAAGAAAATGTACAAGACTTGGGTATAAAGTTTCTGTTGTGCCTAGGAACAAACTTGATTTGCATTGCTGTTTGGGCAAGAGTCAGCGAGAATGTATAGCAGCAGCAAAAGAACTTCCAAACCATTACAGGGCAAGTCTTTATTCAGTGAGAAGTTTGCACAGGCAAGAATTGCTGGATCAGTCTCTTTGAGACAGTGAGCTTAATCATAAGCTGCTTTTGTCCTACATATAGGAAAATGTTGAGCATTTTTAGAATGAAGTAGAAAAATAAATGTATGTGTTATAAGTATAGGAAAACTTGATATTCATTTTAGGTGACTGAAAAGTCAAGTTTGCACCTATTATTATCACTAGAATTGGAGACCTGAGACTCAGAATAAATTTATTTGATGCCGCATGTGAAATGTTCTACAACATAATCATGAACTTTGTTTAATAAAACAAAGTTCATCGAAATGGTGGAGGAAGATCATCCCTAAATTGCAGTTCAGATTTTACCAGTGATATCTCTTTCATATTTACAGTAAAAATCAGTCTGCTATTTTTTCCAGTATCAGAGAAATGCTATTGCCTTTTTATCTCAGGGTAGAATGATCCTATTTCAGTGGGCCAGAAAAAAATAGAATTATTTTCATAGGTAGCTGTGAAAATATCTGAAAATATGTTCATGATTTTGCTCCTTGTTTCCAGTGCAGAGCAAAAGATATTGAAAAATAGGAAATGAACAAAACAAATAAAACATCTCTACACTGAATTACATTTTGTGACTCTATGCTGAAATAACTGTGACATTAACTAGACAAAAAAAATCTGTATTATTCCACGATGGCTCTTATGTTAACACTTAGCTTGTTTCTTCAGCATGACTTCAATTTGATACCTTGTTGTAAAACCAAACGACAAATTTTGTTAATGAAAAAATGGCATGCAGCTTTATGTATCTGAAACTTTTCAAAACATGATTTGAATTTGTGATCTTTTTTTCTGACATGCTGGAGGACAATACTGCATCTAATTCTGCAGAGCAAATATCTTCAAAGTTTAGTCTCTGCTCTTTGAAAATCTTGCATAATAGTTTTAGAATTTGGAGCTTAATATGAACTTATTGGAAATTCTCCTTAGAAAGCTGATATTTATGCTAAAAAGTTGAAGCTTTGCATGACATTCAAAAGGTGTTTTGACAAAGCAGTAAAATTTCAGAAATAAAAGAGTGAAATTTATGATCCTTTTAACAACATTGATCAAATCTGCATAAACCCATACAAATCAAAACTGGATATTGCTGGAATAACTTAGCAGTTTTTTGTCTTTTTTTTTAACTTGTAAACATTAAGACTAGTAATTCAAGCAACAGAATATTTATTTCTAACTGATTAAGACTTCATATGTTTGGAGGCTATCTATTTACCTTTTTTAATGGATATTATATTTGTGTAGATAATGGAACAAGTATTTGAAATTAAAGCAGATTTACACTGAAGACCTTCATGCATTTGCAATATGAAAATAGCAAGTAGAGAGGGCTGTGTGTTTGAAGAGTGTAATTGCAGTTGGAGCAGCCTGTATGGCCCTCATTGGTATTCCTGTGTGCATCTCCATCTCTGGTGCACCCTGTGTATATTGTACACATGCAGGCTGACTTATGTAGGCTGCCCACTCCACTCTGAATGTCTTCAAGGGATCTTTAATCTTTGACCTCAGAGACAGACAGTTGGTCAAGACATGGTCTTGACTGAATTTTTATTTTATGAAAGAAGAGCAAAATATCTCAGCATGCAGCTCAGGCCAGTAGCTCCTCAGGGCTAGAAGAAGCAGGATTTCCCCAGGGATGTCAGGGCAGGTTCTGGCAGCCAGGACACATCCCAGCAGACCAGCCAGCTCCAGGGCAGCCAGGGGCCAACTAGGAACATTCCAGCCTTGGGCATCAGGAATTTCCCTGGGGCTGGGGACACACTGAGGCCAGCGGGATGTCAGCCTTGGTCTTGGGCCTGACTTACTGGTAGATAATACACTATTTTATCATCACAGCTATCTAGCAAATATCTTTAGACAGAAAACAAATGGAGCCAAGAACTGACAGCCCATCTTGAGTACTCAATTTCAGAGTGGTACAGACAGAGGCATCGTGCTCACTGGTGCTGCCAAAATCTGGCTGTGACCTCAATGGCATTAGTCATTCAATATCTTTCTGTCAAGTGACTTTGGTTTGAGGGGAAGTGAAAGATTATGTTGGCAAAAAGAAGAGAGGAAAATGGGAATGTTTTAAAGCTGCACATAAGAGAACTGGGGGAAAAAAAGGACTCCAAAACTGCTGGACTCAAACTAGTACGTTAAAACCAAAGTCTCATGATAGGATCTGCCCTCCTAAAGAGTGCATTTCCCATGGCTGTCATGTCACTTTCCTGCACAGTAAATTCTTAAAGATTTTCCAGCTTCACATTTTCAACCCAGAGGAAATTCTCAGGAGGATGGCCAGGAACTTTTATAAATTCAAAATCTATTATTCAAATCTATTATTCAAAATACTAGTGTATGTTCCATGGATTCTGGTCAGAATCATCTTAGAAGAGATAAAAGGGACTCAGTAAAGTTCTGGGCTGACAGTAACTTCCATGAAATTAAAGTACTTTGTAAAGTCTTGATTAAATGCAATGACCAGCAGCATTAAGTACATGAAATATTATTTTCTATAAGATTTTTATTCTATTTGAGAGCTTATTATCAGTGTTGGATAGCATTAATTTTAACTGGAATAAAGTTTATTATTTTTTTAATACAAAATTACAATGATTTTCCTTTAATGTTTTAATGCCAGGAGACATAAATCATGGAGTTTAGGGATTCTAAGGCAGATGCTCTGGGTTTATTTCTTTCCTCTGAAAGAAAAGAAACTAAAACTATAAGGGTGATTGGGTGTCTATAAAAGGAATACAGAGAATAATTTATGAATGGGAAAGCTTAGGGTGTATTACACAGATATGGAATAACTGAAAACAATTAATATTAGGGGACAGCTGCTTCTTCTTCCTCAAAGAATAAGTGAAGCATATTTACCAGTCAAAGTCAATAGCTGAAATTATCATGCATTACTAATTTCATAGCCAAAGGCAAAATTTACACTAATAAAACTGTCTGGCAGAAACTGAGCAGCCTATTTTCCTCACATCATAGTTATAGTCTTTAGTCATATTGCAATTCTTAGCTTGTTCCCTATTACCTTCTGCCTTGGAGTTATGACTGGATTTCAGTCTTAAATTTTAATTATCATTCTATTCTGAGGAAAATTTATATTAAAACAAAAATTTGATGTGATTAATATTTTAAATAACAATTTCAGATATTCTTTTCATAATATTTTATGTACTTATGTGTGTTGTTTAATTTGTGGGTGTTTTTCCAGAACCCTTTTTACAAACTGAAATCAGACATTTCCTTTGAGTTCTGATTGCTTAGTACTTTCCAGATTTAGTTTGAAAATATGACAAAAGTTCCACCCTTTACTATCCCAAAAGAGAGGAGGAATTGTTAAATCTTGTGATAGAGTTTGAATTATAGTTTCTTTCAATCTTTTGATCCAATTTTTCTTCACTATCAGGTTCTAGCCTGTCTATTATAATTATATATCATTGCTAAACTTACCATGAAATAAAATGTAAATGCAATGTCCAAATATATTCATAAACAGCTCCCCAGATGCAAAACACTTTTTCAAATAAAATATCACAAAGGGCTTTAACCTTCTGCAATATCTATATTTAATGACATAAATGAAAGAGGATGGCATTAAAACTCCAAAGCAACAAAGATGATTCATTTCCAGTCATACTGTCACAGTGATCTACAAACACCAGATTGGTACTCAAAGAACTGCTTTTTCATGTACTGGAGTTCAAGCATGGCCTCATCTCAAATAATATCTTATTCTTCTGGTACTTCAAATCCACCAAAAGCCATTGAAATGACATGACAAATATATGTGGTATTTTGGTAGATTGAACTCCTAACACAAGAGAGTTAAATTGTTGTTTACTCTGTCTCAGTTTGCTGATTTAAATTTACAAGATGAGGATGTTAATATTGTTAATCATCTGATATGACTGTATCTGTATTGAAAAGTCTGTGTGTGTAACAGAATGTCAAATGCAATTTAATTGCTTGAAGTCAACATTCTAACTAAAAACTCCTCCTCTGTCAGTAGTTGAGGCTATGGGTTATTTAAAACCACTTAATCTGATTGGACTGAAATTTTGAACTGGCTTCATCTCACATAGGTATCTCAAGAAATATTGTCTAAGGCAAAACAAGTGGTATGAGATTGCCTTGGGTTTAGTCTATGTGGAGAATCAGGTCCTTCAGATACCAATTCAAGTTCCCTTAAGATGGTGGTGTAGAATAATTGAATTCATCCTCACAGGTGCTTTGATCATTGTTAATTAAGAAGCTCAAAGTATATAATTTGAAATTAGATCTCCAATTTACAGAAGTCTGAAATTAGATGAGATAAAAACCACTTTCAAAAAACAAAGAAAATGATGATAACATTCTTAAATAATGTTGTGAAGGTTATATATCATTTTAAAAGGAAGTGAATGCCATGCAAACTCTTCAACATTCTTCATTTTCTATTTTAACCCACCTTTTGTTGGGCTGAACATTGGTCTGTCTATTTCTTGTCCATAAATTAATCTCTGTGCAGCATTTTATTACTTCTGTGGTTCTCAAGTACCATAATTGACAAAATATTCACTCTGAATCTTGCATTAGTCTCCTCAGTATTGAGTGTGAATACAGTAGAAGGGGTTGAGAGTATAAATTGGCTAGAATATCCTCAGGACTGGGCACAGCATCCAATTTAACAATTTAAGGCAGTTTCACATAAAATGATGTGTTTTTCACCTAATGGCTTTATTATTTTATGATGTTCCTCAAAATCTATAAAATACATATATAAAATATGACAAGCTAGAAGAGCACTCTTTTTTGAAACACAGAAATTCCATATCAGGCTGTCTGAGTCAAGTTTATCTAGGTAATCCTTCTCCATTATTCAGCATGGCATTAACTTCTGTTTAGTTTTGGCTTCCTGTGTCAGTAAAGGTTGAGATTAAGAGAATAGACTTTAGAAGAAAGATCAGAATTCTGGACAACATGAGCAGTGAGGAAGACTGAAATTTTTGCATTTTTATTTTCAGTTTAAAGAGAATTCAAAGGGGAGTATGATCTGTAAAATGGAGTGGTAGTGGAAAATAATACTCCTCAAATACACATTAGAAGTGTTTTAAAGTGTATCCTCAGACCTTTGTGTTCTTGACAGTTTGGCAAGAATAAATGGACATAAAACTGATATATAGAATAATAATTCATATAGAGATAAAAGCTGGTAAGACTAGTGGTAGATTGCTTTAGGGCATCATGGGAACATCAGAAAATGTGCATCTTAAAGAAAAGTCTAATCAGATGTCTATTAATAATGAAATACATAAAGTATATGATACTTAGGACTAAAGACAGACTAGGTAATATACAACAAGTCTTTCCTCATCATGAGATTCTGTGATTCCATGCAATTTAAGTGTTGTAATTTTACATATGCAAGTTATATTTAAATATGTAACATAACTTATTAAACATAATTCCTTTCCAGGTTTTGCAGGTCAAATGAAATTATCTGTTGCGAAGAACCTACAGCAAACCTTGCTCTGATAAAAGACTTTCATCATTACAGACTGAATTTGGTCAATTTAATACATATGAAATAGAAAACACAAAGGTGAAAAGAAATCATATGGATTTGTTCATAAAGTGCTGCTCAGTGTAAGAATAACAGAACTAGGCTCAAGAGAGCTTTTCACTGTGTTACCAGCTTTAGAAAGATTTAATTTGCAGTTAAAGGAACTATTCTTAGGAAATTCTTTCCACTTTTGGTCTTATATCATTGCAAATAATTTTAAGAATGGTTATGTAATTTTGAGGAAAAGTCAGCAGAACATACATCTGCTTTGAAAGGGACTTCATTCTGAAAATGTTTGGGAAAAAATTCATAAGGATATCTAAGAATTAAGAAAAAATATTAAATAGGAAATGGTGGTTTTTCTATTTAATTTCAAATGCAGAAGCAAAGTATGTCCCTTGACAAAGCCCAAAGGAAATCATTAATGGATACATAGGTGCATGAAGGTCAGTTGTCAAATTCTTGGGGTTCTGTTGGTCAGGGTTACCCCAAGATTGTAAAGAGTCTTTGCTTCCCTAGCCCGCCATAGCCAAAGAAGGAGCTTGGAATGCTTCCGATTGCACTTTCAAGGTTGTTTATTTCTTCTTATCTATAACATTCTTTCTCTGACCTACTGAGCTCTGTCCCGAAATGAAGCCATGGCTACCTGCCCCGAGCCTTGGGCGGCTCCCACATTATATATCAAAACTACGTGTTCTGTGTTTACAGTTCCCCTACCAATATCTACCCCAAACCAAAAAAAAAGTGTCACCATCACACCAAGACAGGGAGGACAAGACGAAGAAGGCAGCTAGGACACTCCTAAATTCCTCCATCTTGTACCCCCTGAATCACATTCTAAAAATCCCAAAATTCTACTTTTCCACCCTGTGTTAATCTAAATATCACACTACTCAAACCCTTGTGGCCTGAAATTCTTCACACAAAATTGACAGCCCTCTCCACAGACTAAAATTGAAGCCACAGATGTTTTTGACTTCATGCCAGGGTCCCCAAGACCCCTGCCAGCGTCTCAAGACAGCCAGGGCAGCCAGAGGCATGTCTTGGACTCTGAGAGTCAATGAGAGGGTATATCCTTCCTAGACATGTGTAAATAATGTGATATGTCTAAGAGACAACATTGTTCATCTGGTAGTCAAATTGTTTCCAATAATGAAGCAATCTGATGAAGCAGTTGCCTTTTCTTGTACCCCTATTGACATTGCAGTTTATTTATATGCAATCTGTTCATGGACTATTGTCAGTATTATTTTGCAGCACTATTTCTACTTCTTTTTTCTTCTTTAAATTTCAGGAGGTGTATACATGCTTTTATCTGAGTGTCACCTGGCTAGATTTCATGGCACTACCCTTTTCCTCAATGCTTACTAGTGTTTTCCAAAGATTCCAAAGAAAAGTATATGCATCACTGTTCATATTATAGCCATGCATGAAGAAAACATTACAGTACAGATCCTGAGACAGAAGCATTTGAGTGTCCATCAAAATTGTATGCAGATAAGAGTTGTTCACACACAATTATTTTCATCACAGAAGGAAAATATTCAGGGAATTTCAACAGCCTGCCCTACTAGAAGGATCCTCCATCAGGTTCTGTTTGTGCATACACTATAAAATCAGTCTCCCACTTGTAAACACAGAAGCTTTCAAGACACCTTACAATGTAAGGACTAAAACAGAATTGTACACCGAGTTAAACAGATAAATACCTGAAGGCTGCAGGCAAACACAAAGACCAAAGTGAGTAGATTTTATTGATGAAAGTTCTTCACTCAGGACAGCAACCATACTCACTTCACCTAGCATGAAATCTGTTCTCAGACAACAACCAAAATGAATGCCTGGAGTCAAGTGTAAAATGAAGGCAGGGATACATCTACTGAGTACTAGATTAGCTTTGAATAATGTGCAGCTTAGGAATTTTCTCTTCTAGAATGGTTTGTCAGTATTTAATAACCAACAGTACATTTCTATACCATTAATTTTTCCAATCTTCCTATGGAATGTGTAAAATCTTAGCAAACACGGCACCCACAGACAACAACTTCCACAGCTGTGTATTATATTAGAAACTACCAATATAGCTAATGTCACCCAAAAACTTCCACTAAATCACAAGAAGGGTCAGCATTTAGTAAGTTTGGAAAACTCAAACTTACTGTAGTTTTGCTATTATTCAATCCAGTTTTGCACCATAAATCTTATAACTAGAGTTATTTAAATAAAATTATAGGCTATGCTCTGAAAATATGACAGATTATGAGAACAGTATAGAATGCAAAATAAGCAAATGTTTCAAATGAAATTGCTGTCACAAGGAAAATAGCCCATTTAAATTGTGTATATTCTTGATAGTGTACCTTTGTCCAGCAGCTTTATTGTTCTGTAGCATGCATTTAGGCTATAGAAACACTTAAGGCATTGAAAAAACCTACAGGAAGTGGTCTGTCACATGGTAATATTTATAGAAACAAGCCATTTTGCAGCCATTTGGAATTTAATATATCAATAGTTTTATTCTCACTGTGCACTAGCTACAGTTAAGTTGTAACAAGAAGCCTCCTTCACCTGTGGCACATCTGACAGGAGACAGCATCAACATCCTGTAGCACCCATAACATATAGAATATAACGAGTAACTGATCGGCGTGCTCTCCAGAAGAGAGAAACCCTCACCTGGCACTTTTAAAATACTTGATGAAAGTCAGTTTGGAAACATTGGGGTCACCTACATCTACAGAAAAATCAGGATTTCCCCTTCTAATCCTCTCTCTGAAATTCCCTCGCACACAGCTCTTAAAATATCTTTAATGTAAATGAATTTCATACATTAACTGCTTCTTGGGCTTGCTCAGACTGTTGCCTGAAGGGCCTTATTTTAATTTTTTATTCAAGTCACTTTTTAGTGCACTTTTAATAGTGCAAGATGACGCAAAAGTCTTGCCCTTTAAAGTTATTTCCTATAATATTACCTAAATATTCCACTGTAGTGTATTCAATTTCCAGATTTTTTTCTGATTTTTTTCTACTCAATTTATATTTCCCAGAGTTAATAGCCTATGTTGATGGAGGAAGAGACACTACAGTAAATAATGTTATAATAACCTCTGTAACTCTCATTCTTTACCTCTGAGGTATTTGTATGCAGCCATATCACTCTTCATAGTCTATCCTTCAAGCAGCAGTATAGTATGTTAAATTGTCTTAATCTCTTCTCATATGTCACAGCCTCTAACCCTTCTCTCTGAGTTTTCTTCTAAGTTTATAAAATGTTCTTTCCATATTGTGCATATTCACAGAAGATTCAAAGTGCAGCAGAAGCAACAGGCTACAGCTTACTGGGACCTATAAAGGTTCACATGTTCATTCTCATTTAAATTCACTGAAGAATGACAGTTACATTTTGTTGAAGCAACACACTGGAAAATAAAGTCTTATCTGCCAGTCACAGTGTCCATGATTCTCTTCTGCTCTTCCTGCACAGAGTTCTCTGATAGAGCAGAGGTATATAGTCAGGTAATCATTCTGCCTGGCATCTACCCACTTCATTTTTACATAAGATCCATCTAAATCAATTCTTGTGCACAGAGGCTTCTGTTTTTCCTGAAAACAGGTATCCTTGCCCTTGAAAAGCAGAAAGAACAGTTGCAAAAGTGATCTACATATTTCCATACTTCCCCCCCCTCCATTTTCCAGTTCCTTAAAGATATTTAAGAGTTCAAAACTTGATTTCTGGTACCATTAAATACATGACCTAAAATGATGTTAGTAATAAAGAAGTACATGATCATCCCTAGAAATTATTCCCTTCTGCTCATAGTGTTATTGTGAGGCTGGATGGGCTGGTTTAGAACATGACAGATACCAAAAGCAGTATTGTACATGAAAAGAACTGAAGTAAATAATCCCCAGAGATACTGAGAAAATAGTTGGAAAGTATTTCAGTGAAAAAATCTTCAGCAGCTGTCCTCCATGAGGCAATGGCCAGGAAATTGCAAGTTTATTTAACCTGTGTGAACTGCTGACATCACTGTTCAAAATACTGCAGCTGCAAGTTAAGGGTGAAAATACAGAGTGCTTTGTCACCCAACCAGATATGAAATTTGCCAGCACTTGTTTGTAGCAGTGCTCAGTAATTTCTGACACATTCATCAGAAGGATGTAAGACAGTACTGAGTCCTAACACTTCCTCTGAAATTGTGATCTTCTCTATTAACAAATTGACTTCAGATGCCTCAACAATTTCAACTGTCTACAGATTTTCCTGCACAAAGAAATAGAGAGGCTTACAGGACTGTGTTAACTTGCTAAAAGTCATATGTCAACTAAGAAACTTAATCTTACTTCAGCAGTACAGCTAGAACATTGAGCATTTTAATAGAAAAATCCAATTTCTATAAATATCATAATTGGACCGTGAGGTGATTTAAAATCAGACGGGAATTAAACTCAAAAGAAGCTGCTCCCCTATTCCATGCACTCTGTCTGGTGAGAAAGGGACAAAGGCAGAGACCATGACTTGAGATGATAATTTAATGAAAACAAACAGGAATGGAATAAGAAATGCCTATTAGCAGCAACAATATTAATAACAAAAGAGAAGATGATTTACAGACAAAAAGGTATTCACCACCTTTACTCAGTTCCACAAGGCCGACAAGACAAAAACCAAGACAACAGCTGATCCCGCAGCCCTGCAGTGACACGCTGTCATTCCCGAGGCAAAGAGAAGATGGTGGGTGCTCTCTGCAGTTGGCATTCCCCTTCCCCAAGCCCAAGACAATGAAAACAGTGAAGAAAATCCCCCAGAAAAGCAGATTATCTGCATTGAGACTGCTCTGCTCCTCTGGGCTCAACTCCTTTCAGCTGCACTCAGCTCTGCTGAGTCTCAGCTGTGCTCTCCCAAGAGCTGGGAAGGAATGGGCAGCAGTGGGAGAGGGACAGAGATGCAGGGTTGGTCCTGGCAATTTTCCTGAAGAAGAAAGGGAACAAACTGACACACGACAGCCACATTTTCCTTCCCATGAGCCCATGCCCCCAGCAATAATGTGGGTGGTACAGAATAGCAATTAAGCCACACCCACACAGTTCTAGGCCATACCCTTTTCTGCAGCCCCGAGAGAGCATGTCCCTGTACAGCATCTGTTAAGACAAACTGAGTTTGCAAATGACACCCAGCACATGTCTAGTTTTTTATTTCACCCATATTACAGTCCTTTTTTTCAATTCCCAGTTTTAGCCACCTGAGTTTCCTGAGTAGCATGAAAATATGATTACTTTATAGTAGGAATAAGGAATGTAACTTATTTCCCTTAAAAATTAACTTAAAAGTTAATTAGTGCCATTCTTTATGATCATATTTGTGTTTGATTGTGAGGAACTTCCAAAGAAACCTTTAAAGATGCAACAAGGCACAAAACAACTAGTGAAATGAATGCTTTCTTTTGTACAAATAAGTTTCTACTTTTCATAGCTAGTTTGTAAACAGAAAACACTCCATGTTATTTTACTGCTAAAAGTCATTAAAAAGTGCTACTACTTTAATCCACTATTCACTTTACAATCTTACTTCTCACTTCAAAGTTATGTCAGTGGTTCAGAAGTAGTCTCCCCTTTGTATTGCTTGTTTTTAACACTTTCATTTAACCATGTCTATGGTTATTTCTGTCAGTCCTGATTGAAATATATTTTCAACTCCATTATTCACCATTTTTAGCAGCTTAATGTCAACAGCACATTAAGTCAGTATGAAACTGGCTTTCCTAATACTTTTGTTCCCTTCCTGTGTTACCACATGCTTTGATTGATGCCCCAATGGTCTGTTGGGCTCCCTTACGTTTTCCATGCTTTTCTGTAAACACTGTATATGCTTACCTGTCATGTTTCAATTCTTTGATTAACTCTCTCTCTAGTTCTCTCACATTCATTCTCTGTTGCTTATTCTTAGTGGATTGCTTTACTTTTCGTTCTTCCTTGCGAGATTGTTTACTATGAATTTATCTGTTTATTGCTTAACATCTCTGCTCATGGGATTTGACCCATTTTTAATGTCTAACACAATGAAGTGTATGCACAATTGAAAGCATTGTAAACACCACATCAACTCCAGTGACAATATTTACCTCATAATGCTGTATGGATTTGGGCTCACTGCCTCCCATCCTACACATTCCTAGTACTGATATAGAAGTTTTGCATTTCTAATTATTTATCTTTTAAAGGCTTTGAAGAGAGAAGATAATCAGATTAATCCTGCCCTTCTCTTATCCTCCCTTGTACAGGGGACGAGGACAGGTAATTTTCAAAAGGGAACTGCTCACTGCCTAAAACTTGTTTCTCCAACTGTGTTACAACCTTTGCTAGCTTTATTTACTGATCAAGAAGAAAAATTAACAATTATACCAAGAATCAGAAATTGCATAAACTGGAACCACAGAGTCCATTTCTTCTGTGAGAATCAATTATTTTTAATGATCTATAGTTCCAAAGCAATCTTTCATATAAGTTCCTAGAACCCTGAGTTTGATCAATAAGAAAATTTCATAAGGGAGATGTTCACCTCACGCTCCAATTATGGAAACAGCTATAGTTCACTGGCATTTTATGGATTTTGTTTCAGCATGTTTTTATCTCAGAAATGCCACTCTGATCTACACGTGAGCCTGCTCTGTGCCCATCATCAAAGGCTTTTTGTAAGGAGATAATGGCTAAAACTAGACAAGTTAATATGCTGCAGTAACAAAGCTGAGAACTCACTACAACACATGAAGAATTAAATGTCCCTACCTTGTTGCATCTCTTTTAAATGACTGAATCAAGGAAAGCTTCTTCACACTTTGAAACTCCTGCCATTCTGTTTACTCATGGCTGTCATTACAGAATTCTCCTCTTTCATGACTTCATGTTTTCATTCAATTTTTCTTTGAAAAAAATCACTTTATTTCTATTTATTAATAGAATAAACATATACATTGTTTTATTTAAGGAATGGGATGGAAAAAGAGAGAGTGAAAAATCTGAACAGGAATAGTTTTTCTAACCTTCATTTATTTTTTTATTTCTTTTTATTTGCGAAAAGGAATGAGAACGATATTTTATGAAATTCTTTCCAAGCAGGTCTACTTTCAGTTCTTGGCTGCTTCTGCTTAGGGCTAACAATCATTCTGGACAAAATTTGACTACAGAATCATTTTGGGCTAGGTTATTGCCATTGTTATATCTCTAAAACAGTTATTCAAAAAAATGGAGGATTTACTAGGGAAAATGATAGGTCTTTAAAAGGGTTAAAAATTTAGCTTATTACTAAATCCTTTACCAACAGAAAAAACAGTCATAGTCAGATGTGACTGTGAAGTCTATCTGGATTTAGATTTTTAATCTAGTCACAGCTTGTTTTGCATATAGCAACATGTACACATACAGTTTGTGTAGATCTGAAATCTATTTATGTGTGAGTTTAAAATAGCTAACAAATGGATGGAGATACAAGACATTTAAAATAAATGAATAAATACTTCAGGCAAATTATTGAAAACAATTATTTAATTACAAGTGTTTTAAAAACATTCACTCTTCTTTTACAGAAATGGCCAAAGAAGGTCATTGCTACAAATTGTCTGGATAAAGACATGAATGTTTATGTTTAAGGCAACATTTTAATTCAACTTAATGAGAAGCCTGAGCACTATGCCTGTGGTCTGTCCAGCCAGGAGGAAGCATCTCCTCTCCCCAGGCAGGAAGGTAAAACACATGTGTTCCATATTGTTCACTTCAGACACGTGCACAGCCAAAGTCATTGTCAATATAGAAGGAATTGCGTAGTGATGCTCTTCAAATTCTTACTTGATTCTTGGATAAAGGCCAGATGCGCAACTCAATTCAAGTCCTTCAAAGAAAGCCTTTGAGATCACTTGCTTCTAACACTGTCATTTAGGATGGAGACAAAAGAAATATTTCTTACTAGAGAAGGATTTTTTCCACAATATGATTTTAAAAAATGAAACTGGTCAACATGGGAGGAGAAAAATTAGGGTTTTTTTAAGTATCGTATTAATGACTGTGATCGAGCAGGATCTATTTTAAGGCACTATTGATCTTTACAGGCTTGTTTTTATGTGGCAATATTTGTTGCCTCTTCCAGGCTGTGTAAGTAATTTCAGTTAATCCTAATTATCAGGTAAGCTTAGATCTCTAAAGGCTTGTACATATGGTTTGGTTCTCAATAAGCTCAAAGTCAACACCATTTCTGTGATGAGCTAAAATAGGTAAGAAGGCACTTATTGAGACATTAAAACTATTCCTGTTCAGATAACATCCAGATAGTTAATCCAGGACTCTAAATAAACTTTGAAAATTGTGATTGAGGTAAATAAGAGCCCTGAAAGACCACATTCTCATATGGGGCATGATCCAAAATTAATCCAGATTGCAGATCTTCAACATTTGCAAAAAATACATGACCCTGGGAGGATATCAGAAAGATACAGGAACAAAAATGAAAAAATCCATCACATTCTTCAAATAAAAAATTTGAATTTTTAGGCACCAAAAAAAAAAAAAAAAAAAAAATCTTCCTATGGCTTTCTTAACTCTCCAGTGTGGTATAGAAACTATTTAGAAACTATTTTAAAAATATTTTAATTAAGAATTCTGGTTTAAAGGAATATATCTTAACTTATTTTTCAGCAAAGACTAGCAAACAGCTCGAGAATCTATGTATGTGTACTCTCCTGTCACTTTTATAAACTTCTTCTGAAAAAATTTACAGCTGATACATGTTACTACAGAAGTTCTCATTAAATTGCCTTTGGGTCAAACTGTTACATTAATTTTTATCTTGTTTCTTAGTAAGAATATCCATACTTTTAAAGCTGAAATGTCATGACGAGAAATATTCATCTGAGGTTTAATGTGTATAGCAATATCCTGACTTTTCCTTAGCATTTAGGAAAGGACTAAAAGATCTACCCAGATATATTTATTTAAGCCCTTTATAATTCACACATATACAAAAGGCATATGGAATTTAAACATACAAGGTTTAAGAGTAATTTTGTCCTTTAATTTTTGTCTGATAGTTAAAATACAGGCTAATAACATTATTTGATCCAAGGCTTTTCACTCTAGAAAATCAAAACAGACTCATTGAATATGGTGGCAATAAACATTTTGAGACGCATAGCATTTATTTTTATGACTCAGTGAGAATATTTTATAACTACTATAACTCATTTGATTATAAAAATTGATTGGAAAGACTGTTTTGTATATCTATCAACACTGATATCAATATAGATCCTTCACATTTATATGTATGTGTGTGTATATATATATATATATATATATATATATATATATATAAAATATAGATTTATATAAAGTACTCAAACTCTTGAAACATGTAGCTCATTAACTCTGTTATATTTAGAACAAAAATTGTACGTCTTGGAAAGAAATGTCATGCAGAATAGTACAGAAAACATATTTAAATGTGTTACATTTACAAATATGAATGTACATGAGGAGATAAGAACATAAATCTCTGATCAGACAAATTTATAGATTCTGGACTATGTTTTTGACAGTGGCCTGTCAAGTGGCAGAAGAATAGCACAAGTATTGGGTGATACACCCAAAGTACCCAATTTCTGACAAATTGAAGTTTAAGTAGAGAATAACACTTTTCCTTTTTAAAATTTAATAACCTTTGAGAACTTTGACACTGTAATTGACTTAATCACCTCTTAAAATTCAATTACACTTTTGGTATCTGCAGCGTTTCAACAGTGAATTTGACTACAAAAAGATTAACATTATAAAAAATATTTTGTGTTTACTTGCTATTATTCCTACCTAAATAGGTAATCTTTATGTGGGTTACCAACTGTGGATGCAGTAAAGGATCTGGAGACTGATACTGGCACTTCAGCATATTTATTTGATAGCTAAGTGTGGGTACAGTGTCATGGACTAAAAGTCAACTGGAGCTGTAAGTCTCAATATCTTCATAAGAGAATGCATTGATGTCATCCTGCCTCTTCATTGCATTCATAAAGTGAGATAATAATGATTGTTTACTGCATCCCCTGGAAGCAAGGTATACAGCAGTCATTAACGTTATAGCAGGAAAATAAAGAATAGCTTAGTTATGAGGAAAACTGAATACCATATAAAGAGCTGCAGAAATCAGAAAAGAGGGAAGATGCTTTTCACTGAGGTCCACAGGAAAATGGAAGGGAAAAAGCTAAGAGGCCTTTTCTTTGCACACCTGTGCCAGAGCACAGAGGTCACCTCAGTCGCCCCATAGGGTCCCTCTCAATACCATAGATTTGTTTCATAAGTAAGCTTTTAGTAAGCTCAATTTGTTCTTTTTCATGGTGTTTAAAAATCAGCTGTTAAGGAGTTTTGATAGTGTACTTTGATATTCCAGAAATCTACTGAGGTGCCTACAGAAAGTGAAAGTAATTTTCTATTAAATTAGTAAGGATTATCTATAACATTTTTCACAACTGTGTAATTAAAAACCTGATGTGTGTTCGCTCAGCATGGAATGAAAAAATACTTGATCCTAAATACCTCAGCACAAGACCAACATTAGTATCTAGTACAAAATCAAATGGGGACAAATATAGACTGTTGTTGTTACTTTACTACTATAAAATTGGACTATCTTGGCATGTTCCTGGGGAGTCATATCTTTGAAGGTGAAGATTGATCAGAAAGTGTTGCTCAGTCAGATTACAAGGGGTAAACATGGTGTATGGGTATCAGGGAGATGCATAAAGGAAAAGTATTACATTGAATGAAGGTAGAGATTAGGAACACTTCATAAATGCTTACCTTGTGCTGTTGTAACCAATGTTACTCTTATTTAAACAGAATAAAAAGTGTCATTCCTGGTTTATGAAAGCAGCTCTACACATCCTTTGCCTTAAATTCACACCCAGACTCTTTGTTGTTTTACACTCACTTTTTTGGCAGCATGATTATACAGTCCCTACATGTTCACCTGCTTTGAGGCCTCTGGTTAAAAAAAAATATGAATTGGCCCATGACAGTTTCTTTACCAAAAAAATTAAAGCTTTGCTCAGTAGTCTCACAATTAGTATCATTAGTAATCATAGTAAAATATAATACATAAAAAAGGAGCTGTTCACAATAAAATAGTTCTCATCGTTGGTATTTCACAGTTCTTCAGCTTCAATAAGAAATTTAACACTAAATTATTAACTAATCCTCAGTCTATATCTTTTTATAATATGTTGTATCTTTTTTCAAAGATGCTTAAGTGATAAAAGCAATCAGTAAATATTAGAAAAGGAATTTTCCAATTCCAACCTTCATCCAGCTCAGGTAAGAGTGAGGAAGAGCCTTCTGGGCAAGTGTTGTGGTTTGACGCTAACTAAGTGCCAAGTACTCATGAAAATCATTTCCTTACTCTCTTCTGCTACAGCTGGCCAGAGAAGGAAAAAACTTAGGTTGAGATAAGGACCACAAGGAAATACTCTAAGGGCAAAACAGACTCAAGTTTAAAAGAAATAACAAAAAAAAATAAATTTTAACAGAATTCAAGGAAGATAAATGAGAACTAAAATAAACTTTGAGAACACCTTTTTCTCCCCTCTCACCCCTCCCTCATTCCCACCGACAGCACAGGGAGACATGTTGGGAGTTGTGGTCAGTTTTTCACTCAAAATCTTTCTTCCGTTTGCTTAGGGAGGGGAGTTTCTTCTGCTATGCCATGAGGTCCTTCCTCAAAGTCCTCTGGGAACTTCTCCAGGGTGGAGAAGTCTAATTTTGAGGAGTAGCAGTCGTGCCTAACCTGCTGTAATGGGCATCCCACCCACGGGCAAAACAGTCTTCCCAAAACTGTTTTGCAAGGGTCATTAGTTCGTGGGGTATAGTCTTTTAAGGGTAGGCTGTTCTAGTTTGGAAGCAAGGGTCCTCTTTCTCTATTTCTGGAATCAAGGGTTTTCTCTCTCTGTTTGAGTCTCCCACTAGATTACAGCTTTTCAGCATCCACCCATTTCAGCATGAGCACCCATTCCCACGGGCTGTGAGGAGATCTCTGCATCTTCCCATACACTTCATGAATTACAGAGAGACAGTTGGTTGCATTATAGTCCTCAGTACAGCTTGCAGAAGAATGTCAGCTCTGATGTTTGGAGCACCTCCTCCCCTCCTTGTCACTGGCCTTTGTGTTGCCATGTTGTATTTCTCCACATGTCCTCCCTTTCTCCTCTTTCTCCAACTAAGAGGAATAATACTGCTGCTCGTAAGTACCACTGCCAACAAACACCACCAGTTCAAAGATTTCTGCAGGACTTTGCATCACTGAGAAGCTGATTTTGTCCAGGTGCTGTGTCAAGGAATAGCTCGTCATGGCCCTCGCCCCCACCACACAGGTGGTGCTGGCTGCCATGGCACTGAAAGGGAAATCGCTGCCCCTTCTGCCCGCAGCACGGCTGGCTGAAAGTAGCCAAGCAGGCACAGTTCACCGCAGACCGTGCTGAGCTGGCTGCGGCCACGGCAGCCACATGGCCACGCTACAGCACGGGGAAAGGGAAGCCACGGCCGCTGGCCCTGCCCTTCTGTCTCTGGCGTGACAGGCCATGAGCGGCCAGGCAGGCACAGCCCGCCGCTGGCTGTGCCGAGATGGCGGCAGCCGCGTGGCGGCAGTGGCCACGTGGCTGCTCGCAGTGCCAGGATGGCCTCGGCTGTGGCACCTCCCTGCTCCTCGGAAAAGTTGCCGCGGTTTTGATTTCTTTCTTAAATATGTCATCACAGAGGCATTACCAACTTCTCTAATTGGCTTAGCAGCATGTCTGTTGTCAGAGCCATTCAGGGCTTGGCTTTACCGGGCATGGAGGAAGCTTCTAGTAGCTTCTTACAGAAAATCACTTCTGTGGCTGGCTTCTTCCCTCCTCACCAAAAACTAAGCCATGCAAAACCAACACAGCAAGTTAATTCTGCAGGCATCTAAAGGAGAGAAGGGTGGCAAAGATTATTAATGAGGCGCACTTTATACTGAGTATTTATACTACATCTTATTTTGAGTAATTCAGATATTTTAAAACACTGAGGCTGACCAACCCATTATTTTGGCCCCTCAAATTGGCAGTTTTATACAATCCCCTAAAAATGCTTTATAGATACAGTCCTAATGTCTGTGATCAGAAACTTTCATTGTTATTTGAGAAAAATTTTAACTGCGGCTAATTTGGCTAAAAATATATGAAGCTTGCAAGCAAAATATATGGTTCAGTTACAAATGAAAATGCTCAATTGCCCATAAGCTATGGTCATGCATGTCAAAGAAATAACTATATTGAACGTTGAATGGAAATTGTTAAATGAGCATAGTAGTAACTGAATAAAATATTTTTTTTAATATGGAAACAGAAGTTATGCATTGCAAAATCACATTAATCTTTAGACAATTTATTAAAAGTACATATTTTAGTATCTTAATTGCAGGGTGGAAAACTGGCTACGTAAGAAGAAGATATAGGTTGTGGCAGACAACTAAACATAACAATACAAGTAAACTGGGGGTACGGTGAAACCCACTTTTCTTATGACAAGTAAGTTCAAGGTAAGCTTATTTACCTGTTTCTGGAATTATAGATGCTAAGATCAGTTCACTGATGAGTCCTAAGTACTGCTGGTAGAAAGCCCACACAGCTTCCATCCTAACTCTGATATTAAACTGTTATTGACATCCCAAATGGCACACAAGACAGGATGAAAACTGGCACTTTTTTCTCCTGCCTCCACACTTGTTTAGTGTTAAAATGGATTTCAGGTACAGATTGGTTTTAAAATCCCTTGAGCCAGAAAGTACAGAAAAGAAAAACTGTGTTTTATTTTAAACTACAAGGAAAAGATTTAAAATAAAAAAAATAAAGACAAGAAAATTCAGTATGAATTTTCAGTTTGTCTGAAGATTTAATTTTAAGCATATGCACTTATTTCCAGCCTTGTGAACTACAGCTGCACCCACAAATCCCCAAACAATACCAACTCACATGTCTAATGGAATAATAAAATGCAGTGAATCTTTTTTTTAATTATTTTATAATGTACTGGAAAAGTTTTTACTTCCTAGTTTTTACTTCTGTCTTCTGTGAAAGACAGAACTTACTATCTTATATAAACTTATATAAACTTATATTCCTAAAAATAAATCTCACCTCACATCAGATGTTTTTAAGCTCATCTTGTTCTCTACCAACTATAATCTCTTTGTGCCTCAAGCTGTTTTTGTGGGACACTGGGGATTGCTTTGGCCCCAATGCCTCAATGTTTTAACTTGAATAGAGCTGATTTGGGGTGAAACTGCAGTGAAAATGCCTGCTAAAGTAGAATATGACTCTTTTCCCTTTAAGTTTTGCTAGTCAGAGAAATTACTGCTGTTGGAGTACTAAAAGGGCTAAAAAATTGAAAAAAAGAAGTATTATTATGGGACTGCAGGCATCCAAATCTCCTTGGGGATGGTCAGTACAGTAAAAAGGGTGCAGTAAAAGTGGCTTTGATTTCTTAGTTATTCGTAGTGCAAAAATACTCATTTTTCTCTTTTTTAGACAAAAAAGTTCATTGAACAGTTTTCTCTTATTTCTTCTCCTCTTTTCTACCATTATCAGCTTCATGGAAATAATGATTATCCTGACACTGAAGATGCAAAGACCATACATAAAAAATAATCCAAATATCTTATAAACTGATGTAAGTACATGGTATTCCATTTATTTCAAAGGAATAATGGGGGTTATCTAACACAGAATTAGTTCAATCCCTGGCTGCACTCATTGTGTAGAAACCAAAATTTCAGTGGGATCAGTGAAAAGACTCTCAGGGTCTGAGTATATGTATTGAATACATGATTTTGCTAAAAGCATGTACCAAATTTATGAAACAATACATCAGAGACAGCAGAGAAGAATGAGTTGTTAATGACCATTTTTCAGTCTTAAGGCATATGTTTTCTCTGGTATCCCCTTCTCCAATCTGTCTAGTAGCCTGATTTGTTTGGGCACAAAAGAATTTTTTTTTTTTTATTTCTTTACTTTATGCTAATGTGTTGCACATTCTTCTTAATGATAAATACAGCTAGATTTTAATAGCATATGAATTGAAGGAGAAAAAGGCCAGACCATTAAGGGGGTGCTAAATTAAGATACAGACTGATGATATAACTAAACCCTGTAACTAAGCACTGAATCTAGGGACAACAAGGAAACCAATTTCTTCTGTATTTACTTTGTGCAAGCTTTGCCTTCATCTGCTGTGAAGAAAATTATCCCATGTAAATGCTATCATACAGGTATACTTGCAAGCAAAAGTTAAGGCTGAAAAGAAATTCTACCATAACATCAAAGTAATGCAGTGTTACAGAAAAAGGTCTTGAATATAAACCATAAAGACTATAGAATACTTTTTAAACCACAAAGGTTTAAAAACTTATTTAACCTTATTTATTTTAACCTTCATAGTTTAATCTCAAAACTGTGGGTTTGACTGCATTTGTACATGTTAGTATACTAGCATATTAGCCATAAGATTTAAACTTGTAAAAGTAATAAAAATGCTGCAAGATACTCATTTTATGTTCTGCCTACTTGATATTTTTTGGGATGCCATGAAAAAATAGAGCTTTTCAGCTAAACCAGATGTGTTTAAAATTTCTTTTTTCATTGGAGGGGAATGTGTAAGTGGGTAAATATCCTGGGTTCCCCATATCATTACCTTGACAGAATACATCTGTCTCCAGAAGCCTTATTTCAGTGTAACCATGTAGACACGTTTGAATACTTACTTGCCTTTTCTGTCTAGATTCACTTCATTAGATTTCTCGTAAATTAAAAGGTTAGGAAGTAAATATTTATCATTCTACATAATATTTTTCCCCTGGTTTCACAGAAATTCAGAAACAATTGCTTCTTTCAAATGCCTCTCATATCCCATTTACCAAAATTAGTCCACTTTAGCAGCTTTCAGGAAAGACAGTGACCATCAACATCATGAAGAAATGGGAACTATTTAGTCCAACTAAAACTGAGAGGATATTATCTTTCTCCAAAACAGTCACCAGAATGGTCACTATGGGGTTTTCTTCCATAAAGGTTTAGAGAAGTGGAACATTAAAAAAATTAAATTCAATTTCATATCATAATGTTGTTCTTTGATATATATATATTAAAAAATCAAATTTGGCCCAGAACTATTTAACCAGTACTTAGTTCTACAGCTCTGTGTTATCCTAACACTAACATAATTAAAACTGTACAATTTTAACAAGTTTCCTTTTGTTTTCAAATCAAAAAACCTCTCATAAATTAGATCTATGTGACAGGTAGCACAGGTCCTGTGGTCTAGTTTTAGTGACTGCTACAACCTGAAGAAGGGGGATCTTTCTCTCTCTCTACAGTACCTGAGGTATAAATCTTATACACAATTTTATGCACTGGACTTACCAGTTATCAGTATGTTCATCAATGTCAGACTGGAAAAAGGTTAGTGGAATGAAATTTAAATGCCTGTGATGATAAATTTTCAGAGAATTCCTTAGCACGATTTTTGGCCTGGGCCAGTTACTTCCTAAAAAAAGATTCTAAGCATGGTTCAGAGGTTAGCAGAAATATGCTGTTTACAGATTAAGATCATTTCATAGAGTGGATGTAGTCAAATTCTGCCAGCTGGACTCAAAACTGGATAAAAACTCTGGCACTGCTCTGATTTATTTAAATATATCTATGAATAAATATTAATAACTCCTTTTTCCTGTACTTTTCAAAACTGAAAAAAGAAAGAGTATAGTTAAACTGTATTCTTGGTACAGTAGCACCTTGATTCTAAGGGCAAGTCTTAGCAATTTCTGAAAATGCTGAGAATTGCATTGGTATGAATTGTAGGCAATCAGAAATTACCCTTCTTCCCAAATATACCTGGTATGATATAAGATGATGTAAAGCCCTGGTCCTTGCTTGGCGAGTTTATTTAAAAGGGGCTTAAGGTACTACCTTTCCTTGAGGCAGTGCAAAGGAAAACTCAACAAAAGTTCTCATGAGGTTAAAAGAGACCAGACTTTACTGACAAGCTTTAGAACATCAGTAGCTTAGCAAAATTTAAAGCAAATGTTTAATTGAGATAAAGAATTTTTCAAAGCATTGACTAGCAAACTCTAACCTATCCAACGTTAAACTACCCAGATTTCAAGAGAAGATTTTAAGTATAAAAAGAGAGAAAGAGAGGAAAAGAGTGAGAAAAGCAAGATATAGTTACGGCCTTGGATCCAGTGTGGTGTCTGCTGCCACAAAACTCAAGGACAATAGGGATGTGACCACCTGAGTATCTATGCAGTGGGTTTTATCTGCTCTGGCCTCCTGTGGGATGTGGAGCAGTGCACATCCCCCTGGCATGGAACTTGCCCTGCCCACTCCAACACACACACACCCTTTGGTTGTTTTGAGCCAGTAATCATTTCTTCCAGTCTCTCACAGATGATAAGAGGGAAAATTTATGTGAAAAGAGTTTCATTTAAATATTACCTCATCACATGCTTTTTGTACCTTTTTAACAGGGGGTCTTGGGACCATTATTTTGTGGTGCTGCATTGCAAATGTAATGGTGTCTTTTCCAGTTTTCATAACACCTCGAGATTTCTGAAATTCTGAACCCATCCTCCCCATTCATGTTTATTTAAGCAACACATTTTTATTTTAAGAAAGCAGAACTCAGTATCAGCCATGAGGGAACATGTTTGGGTTTTTGTTTGCTGGGGTTTTTTTTCCTAATCCCCAAATATTTTTTATCAATTGTATAGCAGCATAACAATGTTTCTTCTACTGGAAAAAAAAACAGCATTTACAGTGATTGCTAGACAGACCTTCGTTTTGTACCTCATAGTATTTTATTTTGGTAAAGATTTCGTGTCCAGTGCATAGCCAAACCCACAAATCTGGTCTGACCCCTCACTGAGGTTAATCAGATGCTCTGAGATAAAGAGGACTGGAAATCATTGAAACCCTGGGATAGAACATGGCAAAGACAGGGTTGTGGTCTCTGTTTTGAGTCTGAGGTGTGGAGCAAAGGCCATGTCAGGCTCTGTCAAAACAGAGCTAAATTGATGGGTAAGCAAGATAAAGTGGAACAGCCAAAACTCTTAATGAGCAAATCAACATCTTGGGCTACTTAAAACTGCTGTTTGGGGGTGGGGATTATTTTCAGTTGTACTACCTGCAGTACACAACCCTCAGAACGACTGTGGGACACTGCTGATCCCTTAGCCTGGTAGTAAAATGTGCACATCGGTTTCAGTCACTGTGCTTTCACACAGGCAAGCTGCCCACCACGGGGGGCAGAGGATGGCTGGCTGACTCCACAGAACAACATTATTTATGGGTTCCCTGGGCTCCAAATAAAAATCTCAGTAAAACGCTTACACAGAAATCCTTTTACTGCACCTGATTCTTCTGTAAGTGGAAGATTTTGCAGCTTATTTTCCAATGGAGAACGTGAGAAATGGGCACATAACAAAAATATTTTTTCTTCTCAATCTTTAATCATAACCACAGACAGATTAGTGACCTTCAACCTTGAGTGTGTTTTCTTCCTAATGCTCAGCTGTTTGGTTGTTTTTTTTTTTCCTGTTCCCATGTTCTATTAAACAGTTACTATATAAAGGAATGATTTCAGAAGAAAAGAAAGTAATGACTTTGAAAGGCACCCACCAAAATAGTTTCACTCCCACTAAATTCAGAAAGTGTTTTTATCCCAGAAGATCTGAACAGTGCTGTAGGCTGATTCAATTTGTTTTAAAGTTACTGAGTATCCAAAACAGTTCCTTGACAAGAAGGAAGGGATTTACCCTCCTGTCTTTCTTTGCACCGTATGCACAATAGAACCCTTTTCTCTTCACCTTTGATCCAATCTTTTGGGAAATATTTTTTTTTTTTTTTGCTTCTTTTCTACTGTGTGATTTATCTGACACCTCCTTCTGTGCTCTCCTCACACCACATACAAATCCAATACTGACAAGCCAGCATAGTTTAAATTATTCACGCTTCACTGTACGTGAGCTGCAGTGCAACAATCAGCCGAGCAATCATTCCTTTCATTGCTCTCTTCTGAACTTATTGACAAAAAACTGCAAGAAGACAAGTATGCTGTGTTGCTAACAAAGGCCTGAGTCTAAGTAAAATAATTTTCTTATAAGCAAACAAACAAAAAAACCTTAGAAAGAATTGTAGTAAATGTATGAACACATAATTAAACAAAAAATTAATATTAAAAGACTATGTAGCAATTATTCAGAACTATTTTGCTTATCTGATATGCTAGCATAGTCACAAGAAAATCAAAATCTCTTTTGTTTCCTAAAAAGTTGCAAGATCATCACAGCAAGATCATCTAATAGACTTCTGGTATACCTGTCAGAGGTAAAATCAAGCTAGTAGAGACTGTAAAAGAGGACAGGAAATGATTCTATCTCTTGTGCTCTTTCCTAGAAGAAACAGAAACTTCCTTTTTCCCCTTTCTTTTCTCCACTTTTATAATTGCTTTTCTTTTCTAGAAAGCCATTGGCAAGGAAAACTCTGTTAATTGCTTCATGGTTACAGCTTGAAGTTAAAAGTATTGCAAATAATCTATATGGGACTAATTCCCCCTGGTAATTTTAAAAGCTGAAGTTTAGTCCTTTTACAAGAAATGTACAGTTTTAGTAGCTTCTCTCTGTATTTCAGGATTAAAAAGAAGTGGCAGTTGCTGATTGTCCTACCTTCAAAGTGTAAAATTACACACTGAGCTCTTTGTAGGGTTCTTCTTCAATCTTATCTCTTACAGAGTGTTCAGCCCAGACAGACAGCAAAGGATATTGTACTGCTAACAATTCCTTCTCCCCTCTCTAACCCTACATTAGATCACTGTCAGGTCTCCTTGACAGCCTTTTAGAAGTAGAAGGGATCAAATTCACACAAATATATGCAAAATATTTTAAAGTAACAATTTATTCCAAAATTACTACACAACATGTTCAGAAAATAGGGATTCAGTTAGTGTGAAATTGTACTTCTTTCAAGAACATTCATTCACTGTTATTTCAGGAATCGGGAGGGAAGGATGGGTAACAAGGAGGTTATTTTCCAGCAGTTTGACATGCTGTCTTTACAAAAACAATGATATTGATTATATGACTGCCTTTCATGTGAACAGAGCAGGATTTGGAAATGCTTCTATTCAGGTTTAGATTCCATGCTAAATTCCATGCTCGGTGGAATGCCAGAAGTCTAATCTGCGTACCACCTGAGTTTTCCCTGAAGACCAGATATCAAGTACCAGACACAGGCCTGAGCAGTCTTTTATGTATGGACACAGGGAAGCATGAATCACATTTTCTGAAGTCTGAGAGCACAAGCTAAGCTGCTGCACGGCCACAGGGTTTTATATTTTCCCAATAGATCCGAGAACTTCTGACTGAGGCACTGTTTGGCAACAGAAGGAAATACTTCTGATCCATGTGTTTGTAGTTAACAAATATGTCACTGGATTCTCTTGCTTGGACACAGATCGGTTCTCCCAGGAATGCCCCTCATGAGAACAGAGAGCTTACTTCAAAAGAACCAGGTCACATACTAGAAGCTGTCTGGCCTTGGCAACATGGAGCACCTCTTAACGTGGAAAACGAGCTTCTGTGCTGTAAAGAGCAAAGTTAGCTCATTTCAACTTAGCTCTGCACTGCTGCCTGGGAAGCAGAAGTTATTTCCAGCTGTGCTAAATGCCAGCAGTAGCTATTCTCAGTTTGTTCTGCTATATTTCTCTGGGCCTAACTCTTTCCATTTCAGGGAAAGTAGGTGTTCTAAACCATCTGGTGAGAGAATCTGATAATGATGGTTTAAATTTTTCTCTTAGGCACCCACAAATCATCGTACAATTATCATAAAGTATTTATTGCCTGTGTTACCATTCACATTGTTTTGACCTCTTTCCAAGCTGATCATATCTGAAGGGCATTATTCCTTTGTAAACAAATGAGAGACAGTGACTCAATGGTGCTGCACTTAGGATGTCCTGACCCATGTTTCACTGTGACTGTTATCACCATGAATACATTTTGGTTCTGCTAAAGGAAGAGTAGAATGCACATTTTCTAGAAATGTTGCCCTGATATCTTAGGATTTTCTAAAGCCTTCTGAGTTTATATTCTTGTAAAGAACTTTCTCAGGCAACTTTCTGTAAACAACCTATTGTTTTGCATTCTTTCATAGAGGCAGAGAAATTTGATGGAATGGTAGTTTGTCCAGTGTCATTGGAGAGGTGGCACGTTCACCCTCCAATCCACTGGCACCTTTTGGGAACTATAAATGATTGGAGTCAGAAGAAATAAATTCGTCTCTTCATCGTGACCATAGCTGTGGTGCGTCGTTTTCCCTTGTGTCCAGAGATACTGGGGAACGCTGGGTACCTTTGAAGTGTGTTCGTCCTGACTTGCAACCGCAGAGACAGAATCTGGCCAACGGGCAACATGGAAACTGTGACCAACCTGAAAGGCATCAAGTGGGTGAATCGCTGAGCGATGACTCGGATGCAGACGACGCGAGTGATCGCTCTGATGATTCCTCCATGAATGGACATTGAACCTTGTTCATTTTTCTTTTCCCTTTTCTTTTTTAAACTGAGAAAGGTGAGATGTCGCCCTGATTTCTTAGGATTTTCTAAAGCCTTCTGAGTTTACATTCTTGTAGAGAATTTTCTCAGGCAACTTTCTGTAAACAACCTATTGTTTTGCATTCTTTCATAGAGGCAGAGAAATTTGATGGAATGGTAGTTTGTCCAGTGTTGTTGGAGAGGTGGCACGTTCACCCCCCAATCCACTGGCACCTTTTGGGAACTATAAATGATTGGAGTCAGAAGAAATAAATTCGTCTCTTCATCGTGACCATAGCTGTGGTGCGTCGTTTTCCCTTGTGTCCTCAGGTGACATAGAAACACTCAAGAAAGCACGGGAAATCATCCTTCTGTCTTGCTTGGCTGAGACATCTCAGTCAGTAGCATGAGACCCATTTAGAAGATGCAATATCCCAGAAAACTGGAGTATATTGCATAAGGGAAATAAGTGGAAACTAAGAGGAATCAACACTATTTTCTTAATCTGGTCACAATTTCTTTACATTGCTATCTGTGGAAAAGGAGTATAAGATTGCTTTGAAGATAGTTGTGTAGATGCTTGAGTCAGTCCCGGACAGATACAGCACACATGTATATAATCTCAGGATATTCTGCAAAAGCAACTGAGAGAGGTAGGATGAATGTGTTGAGACACCAAATAAGACATCTAAAAATGAAGTCTAATTAGTCATGTAAACTCTGTTTCTAATCTTTGCATAGCAAGAATTTAGAAGATTACTGAGACCTTGTTAGATTGAGGCAGGTCCAGAGTTCACTTCCCCCTACTCATCTTAGACAAAATTTTAGCTCTCCTCCTGTCTGTTTTAAAAATTGTCTTAAAAACTATTTTCAGAGATAACCAGATTCTGTTTCCCATAGGTGGAAAAAGAGCCAAAGCATAACAATTTCCACTTGTTAGAAACATGAAGTGCATAGGCCTCTGTATCCCTCATGCACTTCCCTCAAAGGCATGCAAAGATTCAGTATTGTCTTACATATTTATCTGAAAATTATCTGATTAATCTGATGTAATCTACATTTATATTTACAGGTGATCAAAACGTAAGAGTTTTATATATCTTCCTTAAAGAGAAACAATTTTCACTCAAATATAAAGTCCCTTATAGCACTTTTGTTTTATTTCTATAGCTACTTATTAAATGGTCCTAATTAACATGTGATATTAAAATTAATTTAAGCAATGCAAATATTTTTTTCTATAAACACACAAGGTCTGCTAGTATAACACTGGGGTACTAGCCTAACAGAATGGGTGACAATGCTGTAAGCCATCTATGCTAGGAGATGTAGACTGGATCCAGTCTGAATCAAGCTTCCTTTGACTTCACATGGGCTTGTTAGGAAAACCTGGTTTTTGTACCCAGATGCAACCCTGAGAAGCTGCTGATTATTGATGAAAAGAAGGGGAAAAAAGGAAGGACTAAGGTGAAAATGTACAGACTTCCTGTGCCTGAAATCATTCTAAAAAGACCTCATCTCAGAAATGCCAGTCATTGTCACCAAAAAAACACCAAACCCCCCCCCCCAAAAAAAAAACACTTGAAAGGAAAAAATAAAATGTCAGCTTATGTTCTGAAAGTGACAAAGTGAAAAAGCGCAACAGAGTAAATATCAAACCACACCCAACAGAAAAAATTGTTCTTTTCCAAAGCTCTGTTGCCTGAAACAGTGGGTAACGTGGAATTTATTAGCAGAACAAATTGTTTTAGTATAAACACAATTGAGCAGGGCTGTCCAATTACTATGTTGGGCAGCTGAGGTACAGAAAACAATCTAATCTTAACTCCAGAAGAATAAACATGCCAATATGTTGGTTGAGTCAGCAGTACTTTGGACTTGTGCTTGAATGGCAAGTTAAAACACATGGCAGAAATCCGGTCAATTTTGATGGTACAAATCTTTACTAATATTTTAATTCATTAAAAAAATCAAAATTACTATGAAACACTTTTTGTTATTATTGAAAATGTTCCTTTTTTTTCTTATTTGTATAGTCTAGATACTGTGTTCTAAGAGCTCAAGGGCCATACTTTCAAGTTTTTTATGGCAACCTATTAATTTATTAATGAAAACTGAGATTCTGACACAGTCACATGAACCCAGGCTTCAGAAAAACACTGAATGGTGAACAGCTCTGCACAGTCCTGTAACTTACAGCTTTGGCACTGGCAGAGATCCCCTGGACATCAGCAGAACCACACTGGTGTACATCCACAGAACAGTTTGACACTGCACATATAAGTGCAAAGATATCACTGCAGTGATTTTATAAGAGAGGTGGGACAGGGAAGATAATTTTTTTTTACTATTTCTGCACTACTAAAGAAAATAACACCAGACCCTCCTCTTTTGTCCCCAGCTGTCACAACTTGGTTATGTCAATTCTGTAAAGGCCCCTCAGCCCCCTCCCCATCAATCTGGATGCATTTCAGCTGTGTACTTATTCTGCAATAAGCCCCTGTACTACATCTGGGAAATAATTTCAAGAGTGTTAGTCTGCCAAAGTGAAAAGCAGGGTAGGGATTATTGCAACAATTAAATATGGAGCATAAGCAACTGAGTTCTAGTGCCCGCATTACACGAATATTACTGCAGTTCTACCCTGGCTAAGATCTGCAGATGATGCTATTGTAGCTCATATGGCTAATGATGCTCCAATCATCTGTGCAGCAAAGCAAAGAGAGGAAACCAAACTATGATGTGGGGACAGTGAAGGAGGGAGAAAGGATGAGAACTGCCTCTTATGGAAAGGAAAAATGTTGATTCTGCTTAGCCATTACTGTCATTATTTGCTTCTACTCTCCTATCTGGCTGTCAGGGAAGAACAGAAAAGCTCAGTCTGCACGTGAACAATTTTCACTAATAGCTGAAATCAAGGTTTAAAGTTTGTAATGAGATGCCAGCAGTTCTTTGGGGGACTTGAAACTGAGAAGCACCTTTGGGAACAGAAGAAAAACAGGAGTTGATAAGATGAAGGAGATCCTGAAATGTTAGGAAGCAATGAAGATGGGACAGACTCTAGGACTGAGGAGCTAAACTTTAGATTTGAGCAGCAGTTATTTGAGATTTGGATGGCTAAAGGGGCATGGAAACATAGTCAAAAGTCTTGTTCAGGAAAAAAGAAGAAAACAAATAGTTCAGGGGAGTGAGGAAAGATGCTAGATGTGCCTAAAGGTCCTTAAAATAATTCATTATATAAAAGAACTCTCACAGTTTGGAATTTCTTCCTATCAGGACCTAGGTGTATGGAGAAAATAGAATATCCCCAAAATCTTTCCTACCACTAATATTCTACACAGACAGACTGACCAGTCTGATAATCTCCATGCATTCAACACAGATGATATAAGGTTCAGCCAGGGGCCTGGATGATATTTTGAGGACAAGGGCAAAACTCTGTTTTCATTACTCTGATACTCTGGTTCTTTGTTGGCTTGGGGGGATGGGAGGGACATTTTTAAAACCAAACAAAACAAACACATTATATTTAATGTCCTGAAGAAAAAGAAGCATGGTAAAAGAAAAAAAAAGATTATTTTCATTGCTTGCAAATGTTAGTATATAAAAACATGGAAATAATGAAACAGCCAAATCAATTTGAAATGCTTGGCTGCAAAAGTTATTTTCAAGCTGGATATACAAGAACTCAATCCCTAATCTCCTGACAAACTCTCCTGACATGGGCAAAAATATGCTTTCATCAGTATAGAAAGCTTTCACTGAAATAGTTGAAAGAAAGATCTGGATCCAAGCAGTAAAGGAAAATTGTAATGAGAACATTCAATACAGTCTTAGATGGGCTCCCACAAGTCCTCATGTGTGTTCACATAAAAGCTGGATATGTTTATCACTGTCTGTATGCTCAAACGAAGGTGCCTTTACACCTAGTTCACTGCCCAGATGGGATCAAATTATACAGCTTTTTCAAGAGAACTAACTCTACCTATGACCCAAACCAGGGTAGTGCAATCCAGTTCTGGTCCCAAAGTAAATGTGTTAGAAGTGCAAGAATATGCCTACAGGCTATCAAGCCACCTGAGAGACAGAATGCATTAACACTCTGCCCAGTCATGTCATGTCAGTGCATGCAAATTTATCTAAATGGTATCAGAGCTAGGTTTGTCCTGTACCCCCGTGCTTTGGGACACTGGGGAACTGACCTATGACTATCAGCACTTAGCAGTCTAAACAAACTGCATAGGATTTTTTAATCTAACTCAGGCACCTAAAATTTGTTTTGGTTAGTAGTAATTCCCAAGGATGATTCAACACACATATTTAGGAGCCTAAGGTAATTAGCTTGAACTGTAACAGCTAATGCTTAGCTACCTAAGTTAGATTAAACTCAGTATGTGACTGCAAATACCTTTTGAATATAAAACAGTTTCTTGCCCTTATAATAGCTATACTTGCATCTGAAAAGCCAGTGCTTTTTCTTTCTGAAAGAACAATCCCTTAGTATGTACTGTAATGAATTTTTAATGGGGGTGAATGAATTCATAGGAAAAAAGGGAGAGCTTTAGAAGTATCCCATAGTACATAATGCTATTTTCTAGAGCCATTCTCTTCAAGGTGAGAATCTGACTCAGGTCAGATAGTGCTTGGCCTCTCTAAGGAAGGCTGCCAACATACCATGGTGTCAGTTGAGGTGATTTTTACTGAACTTATTCTTTGGGAACTTCAGCTCATTTCCTCAAAACTGAAGTCAAGCTGGAAAATCATATTATTGCTCCATCAGATTGAAAGAACAATCTGTTAGGAATGGCCAAAGATATTTTTAAAATTGTGATCTACCAGTAAAATTGCAGTGAAAAGTCATTATGCAAATGGAAGAGCAGAAATTTTTAACTACAGGCTTTGAAAATTAAGTACTGTGTGAGGAAAAGTTGTAAATCTGTGGATGCCTAATAACCTTATAACCTAGAAACATGGAATATCTGGCTTCTATAAGGCTGTCTGTCTGCCTTTCAGGTGTCCTCAAAATGCAGCTCATGTTGTTAAAATCAGCTAAAAGTGGGTTACACAGGGTAAAATAAGGACAGGCATTACTGAAAATACACATTAACCTATACTGATTGATCCCATCTGTTTAGGAGAAAAATGTTCTTCTGGTTTTGCATCCTTCACAGGAAAATATTGGCTTTGATTCCCCATCTTCTCTTGTATAAATAGTACATTCATGTAATAGTTCCAAATGTAACTATTTATAATGGTGATATAAATTAGGTAGAGAAATGTCAATGGCTGCTGCTTGTAACAAAAAAAAAGTAAAATTGCGTATCAATCCCCTGTGACAAGCAATATCACAAATGGCACCTCTGGAAAAAGAGAGGATATACTGAAGAAACTTTTTAGAGGTGTGCAGGGGAGATAAGATGTGAAGTTCCCCTTAACGTTAACAGAAATTACGTGCTTAAGCTACCATAAATGCTGTTGAGATTTCTTTCTGTGCTGTAATGCAAAAGCCATTGATTTCCACTAAAAAAATAAAGCTGCACAATCGAAGAAGTAGATGCAGAATGTATTCCTATGTTGTCAACAGTCGCAGATTGTGAGCACCAAAAGAGTCACAGCTAAAGAGAAAGGAAAAACTGGCTTTTCCAAGTGTGGCTATAACACCTTTTACTCACAGTTTACTATCATTTACATTTTAGTTAGTGCTATAACTAAATTCCCAGCCTTCAAGTAACATCTAAGTCCTTACCAGGTCTTTTCAGTTCTTTAGATATAGGTATAGAACTAAACTGCAGAAACTAATCATATATCAGCTATTAATTGTTAAGAATTTTTTATTAATAACCAGCCTCTCAAATGAAGCCTGATGCTTGAATACAAACTGAAAAGTACAGTACAGGTAGAAATCACTTTTAAAGGCCCTATTGCATGAGATGTATAATCTTACATTTTCCTTTTCAAATGCAATCTGTAATCATTATCATCACAGAGATAACTGAGGATATAAAAAAAATTATCTATGCATTTAATGTTCTAAAAACTCCTAATTTCAACAATTTTATCCCCAATTTTTATTGACAGGAATTTGAGCAAAATCTGCATTCTCTGGTGAAGGTAGGAAGTCTGCCAGAGATACCTACGAGCATGGATCAAGGTCTGCCACTTTAGCCTGATGACATTTAGACTCACAGACATTTTCCTTTCTTTGCTGGCAGTTTCTTGGGTTTTTGGACATCTTTGGAATGCAGCTTTGGCTCCTGAAGATTAACTGTGCTGCTGTGACTGACAGCTTCATTGATAACCTTGTAATCTAAAGGGAGAGAATGATGGGTGTGGCACACTGGCGTGAAATGTTTTCAGAAGCCTGTATTGATCCTTCTGCTGGAAAAGTGTACAACTATATTTTTGGGTAGTATTGTTATGTGGTGTCATTGTTTAGTTGTTTTCTATTCTTTCTTTCTGTAAAAAGGGGCAAACCTGCAACATGTGCCCCAGGTGAATAAGCATTTTTGGCATTCAAGCAAAGAATAATTGTGAATAAATTGCAGTGTCACACAAAACACTATTTTTTATGTTTCAGCTATTAGTATTCTTTATTTGATTATTAATTTACCAACTCTATTGTTACAACTGTGACACAACTGGAGTCAAGAATGTAGACTTGAGGATCTGTAGTTGATTCTTACCAGTAATTTTGTGCTTTTAAACATAATCAGGTTCATAACATTACAAAGGTGTCATATAAGCTGTTCTGATATGCTAGTTTCTGGATTTATAAGCAAAACTATAGAAGAGTTAAGATTGCTCAGTGTCTGCCTCTGAAATGAATCCAAAGTCATGATTGCTCTGAATAGGGTCTTCCTGTTGTACAACCTAGCAACAGCAACAACAGAAAAAAATTCCAAAAAGTCAGATAATGTTATTTAACAGTAATTAGCAAGAGTGTTGAGGCACTGGAACAGGCTGCCCAGAGAAATTGTGGATTCCCCATCCCTGGCAGTGTTCAAGGCCAGGCTGGATGGAGCCTTGTTCTAGTGGAATATGTGCCTGCCTGTGGCAGGGAGATTGGAATGAGATAATCATTAAGGTCCCTTTCAACCCAAATCATTCTATAACTCTATGATTAACTAAAGAGAATTTTTTCATTCTTTTTTTTTTTTTTTGTGGTTTTCCAATAATTCAGGTATGAGTCTTTCCTCATCTGGAAATGTGTCTGCACAAAATACAATGCAACTATAATAAATTTACCACAAATTATAGAGATCTCCTTGTTCAGTGATGATATATGTTAATAACAACCACTTTTTAATTCAAAACTTTCCATTCACATATGATATCATTTAGTCTTGCTGCTTATAAGTTAATACTGTCACTACATAAAAGAGTAAACATAAGTAAAATAAACAAACTCATCTTCCTAACTGTCATTGCAATATTCTGTATCCCTGTCCCCTCTGATGTGTGCAGACATGGCAGGAAAGAAATCCATAGGTTACTTAGGAAATGAGACATTCCATTTAATCTTCAGTCCTAGAAAAATTCCCATTACACAGGTCTAAGTCATTTGCTGGTCATGGCTTGTCTAGCTCGGGTCAATTAAATCATAATTTTGCACATTTTTAAAATCTGGGTTAAAGATCCTGCTACTTCAACATAATAAATTGCCATTGTTTAGATAGCATAACCTCAGCAATTCAGTTCTAGCCACACAGTATCTAACAATAAAGCCATAGACTTCCCATGTAACTCAAAAATTTGCCAATTTCACACTTGATTTTCTACCTTCTCTACTCTGCAGTTTTTATGCATCTTCTTCATGTTTATAATTTTTTAAGAATTATTTTTTACCAAACTATTAAGAGTCACAGTCTTTAAAAACTTCCATGATGTAAATGTTATAATCCTGAAGTCAGATTATGTTTCTGAGTCTGCCTTTCTTCAGATCAGTGGCTTCCAGCTATTTCCATGCTATAAAGTTTGAAATCTTTCTTGTTTAGCTGTAAAGAACTTTGGTTTTGACAACACTCTGTACCAGTGGACATGCATCATTTCTGAAAATACATGTCCTATAAACTCTTTTTATGTTGAAACACATAGAGAGCTGCACTAGGCATCCTTTTGCTTTCCACTCTGCCCTGCTCTGCTAGAAATCCTGGCAGAGAAACTAAACTAGTTTTAAAGCATATATTAAAAATAAAAGGTTCTCAGAGGATTTCAGACATTTTTGAATAGAAAAAATACATAAGGCTAATAATTGTTTGTCACACACCAAGAGTTACAACATATGGCGCAAAGCAGACTTCTGCCTTCATTGTTAACTTTGACTGCAGCAATGCTTTGGACATAGTCACAGCATCCTTGAGCATCCATGAGTTGTACACAAACTAAAGGGAGTTGGACTGGATGGATAACCTATAATTTGGGTTGAACACTGACTGAACACAGGGTTCAAAGTGTCATGATCATCAGGAAGAAGTCTAACTTGCAACTGATGACTAATAGGACTCCCTAAGGGCAGTATCTAGGGATAATACCGGTTCATAACTTCATGCATAACCCAGTTTGCAGAGGACACAAAACCAATGATGTGGAAAGTGATCAATACACTGACAGGCAAAATGCTGTTCACACAGATTGGCTGCATATGGCAAAAACTGACTGTCAGTACCCTCATGATCTCAGCAAAGGGAAATGCAGAATACTGCACCTGTGATGAAGTAAATCCATGGAAGAGGACTGGTCAGAAAGGTAGTTCAATTTTGCAGTAAAGGAACTGGGAGTATTGCCAAAGAGGATGAACTAGAATCAAGTGTTCCCTTTGAGCAAAGACAAACTCCACACAGGACTATGTTAGCAGAGATGAAGCCAGCAGGTTGAGGGTCATTCTTCCCTTCTATTCACACTTATGGGATGACATTTGGATACTGTGTCCAGATATATCCCAATACAATAATTAAAAAATATAGAAGTGAGTCCTGTGGAGGTCCTTTAAGATTGTCAGGGGACTTGAGCAAATAACATAAAGACAGAATAATAGAATGACTTGGGTTGGAAGAGACCTTAAAGATAATTTAGTTGCAATCCCCCTGCCATGGGCAGGGACACCGTCTAAGACACCAAGTTGCTCAAAGCCCCATCCAACCTGGCCTTGAACACTTCCAGGGATAGGACATCCACCCCCTCTCTGGGCAACATATTCCAGTGACTCATCACCCTCACAGTCAACAAAGTCTTCTTAATATCTAATCAAGCCTACCCCCTTTTAGTTTAAAGCCATTCCCTCTTTTCCTGCCAGTACAATCCCGTGTAAAAAGTCCCTCTCCAGTTTTCCTGTAGTGTTCTTTTTTACTGAA
This sequence comes from Anomalospiza imberbis, assembly GCF_031753505.1. NCBI lineage: Eukaryota > Metazoa > Chordata > Aves > Passeriformes > Viduidae > Anomalospiza > Anomalospiza imberbis. The sequence continues at coordinate 13,390,156 of NC_089683.1, read as the reverse complement.
GCGCGGCTTCCCGTTACTTTTCTCGGCCCCAGTCAGCTCTCGAACGCCTGGCTTGGGCGTCTCAGCTTTTCATCGGGGCCGGGGCTCGCCGCAGTTCCCAGGCGCTTTTGCTGCCACGCTCCAGGGTGGGCTGCTGGCTGTGCTTCGCCATCAGCGTGAGGGAAGAAACAAAGAGGCAGGGAATTTGTCCAAGTCCATCCGCGTGGCCACTGGATGCTTTATTGGCTGCGAGAGCTGCGGTGGAAAAGTCGCAGCCCGCTCCCAACCTCACACGAATGCAAATGGCCCCGAGCGTGGAGCGGAGTGGGATCAAATAAGGAAGGGACAGGGCGGACCGGGAGTCCTCCCGCTCAATGGGTACAGACATCGTGGTGATGACGTGTACTACAGCGACCAATGCGAACACGGCAGGGCTGGACACGGGGCTTTGGGGCGAGTGGGACCATGAGAATGGGGAGACAGGCATGGAAACCTCAGGAGTAGGCAGGGAGTGGTTACAAGAGTGACGGGGGGAAAACTCCAATGGCAGGCAGCCTGGAGCTAACCACGGTGGGGTGGGAGGAAAACCCGGGGGGTGCACAAGGGTACACAGAACAGGAAAACTAACAAAGAAAAAACACATAATTTGAACCCAAACCCAGGATGCCAGACTGAAGTCTGCTTTAAAGTCATCCTGAAATCTTTTCTTCTTTAAACTGAACAGCCCCAACTCTCTCAGCTTGTCTTCATAGGAGAGGTGCTCTAACCTTCTCCTTCACCTGTTCCAACAGGTACTTCCTATTTTGGAGGCCCCAGAGCTGGATGCAGCACTCCAGGTGGAGTCTCACAAGAGCAGAAAAGAAGGTGAGAATCACCACCTTGCCCTGCTGACCACATGGCTTTGGATGCAGCCCAGGGTAAGGTTGGCTTTCTGGTCTGCATGTACACATTGCTTGGTTGTGAACTCCTCATCCACCAACAGATTCAAGGCCTTTTCCTCAGGACTGCTCTCAATCCATTCCCAGCCCAGACTGCATTTGTGATTGGGATTGCCCCAGGCAGGTTCAGGACCTTGCATTTGGCTTTGTTGATCTTCCTAAGCCACTCACAAGCCCACTTCCCAAGCCTGTCCAGGTCCTGCTGGATGACATCTCTTCCCTCCAGTCCATTGACTACACAGCTTGGTGTCATCAGCAAACTTGCTGAGGGTGCCCTTGATCCCTTTGTCTATGTCACCAACAAAGATGACAAATAGTGCTGGCCAATTACATCTTCCAGCAATACAGGAGTCAAGGCTTTGTGACATGGAAAGGAGAGTGTCACCATGGCAGATTTTCTCCGGGCGGTTGCCATGTGTGACATGGAAACACAAGGGTGGCAATTGTGTTTCCTGGGGAGTCTGTGGCACAAGAGAGACTCCTGTCTCCCTTGAAAGACTGAGTATTTGAATATCTGAAGGGTGGCAACTTGATCAGGATCCTGGGTGGTGTCTCACTGTTGAGTTTGTTTAGAAATTAGGTGGGAGGAGGAGGGGTGTTTGGGAAAGTCTTCATCCAGGATTTAGTGTTTGTAGTTTTTATAGTAGTAGTAGTTTAATAAAGTTCTTTCCTTTGTTACTAAGTTTGGGCCTGCTCTGCTCTGTTCCTGATCACATCTCACAGCAATTATTTAAAAAGGTACATTTTCATGGAGGCGCTGGCATCGCGCCAGTGTCAAACCATGACACAGAGGAATATACTCCTCTCTTGGGAATAAGATATCTTGGATTATTGTGTATTTTTGGTAATACTATCCCAGTAGTATTAGAACTATTGTAACAAAACAGTGAGTTTTGCAGATGCTCAAGCAGAAGTCTTCAGGATATTTTTTTAATAAATTCTAGAATAATTTAAAAGTAACTTAAATAAAGTTAGAAATAAATTTTATATTATGCCCTATTTTTAGTACATTTCTTCAGGAAAATTTTATTGGCCATAGAAGAAGGAATCGCTGGGATTATTGTACACTTCTTTGACACAGAGGGAAAAAATTTTAGGTACTGCCTGAAGGATGCAATTTCTTCAAATGAAAAAACAAAACAAAACAAAACAAAACAAAACAAAAAAAAAACAAACAAACAAAAAAAAACCCCAAAAAAAAACCCCATAAAAATTCAAACTTTCTCAGTACATCTCAGCATTATAAAATATTCCTATTGTCACATACAGATTTGATTTTTCTAAATTGTGTTTCCACATATTAGACGTACTTGAACTTTGTTAGGGTTTGCTGACTGAGGAAGTGGGTCTAAGATTATTCTTCATTACTAAAAATATTGATAGGATGCTTCATCTTTTAACCTATGTATTTTAACTCGTTGAAGTCAAAGAGTTGTGTTGGGAATGGTTGTACCTTTGCATCCTTTCCCACTCTTCAACCTCGAGTTTGTAAGTGAACTCCAGATCACTTACTGCAACTTAGTTATCTACTGTTAATATATTTGCATGTTACTTGACAACATTTTTACCTAGATCACTCTTCCAAACAAGTACTTTGAGTAATTCAAAATTTAACTGGGGTGAGGGATATATTTCAGTTGATTCAATTACTAGTAAACACATAGATTGAATACAATCATCCTATATTTTTGAACTTAGGAGAGTTTAGTAGCATTTATTCAGTAAGTATTAGTCTTGTAGTCAGAAAATGAATACCTAAAAATTTTGTCCTCTATGTAGTCAGTTGGATGGGGGAAGAAAATGAAAGCAAACTAAAACCACACCACAAAACAAACAAACAAGTAAACAAAAAACCACCTTTCCAAGGTGGTTTTAGCTGGGGTACAGTACTTCTCTTCCTTGTCTGAATAATGATAATGGATAAGTGTAGTTAAATACACGAGCAACAGTGCAGACCTACCCTCACTTTAATGTATGCTGGAAAGGTTTTACAGAGGGACAACAGCATAAAATCACAATTGCACTCTTTTTATTCACACAATTAGAAGGACTGATTGTTTCATTCCCATGAAAGCCCTGGATTTACAGCAGTCCCTCATACATATTTTTTATGATATTTCAAGCTGTTGAATTATCTGCCTTTCAAGTAGCACATATTTTAAATAAATGCTCCCTGTAGGTTTTGGGTACTGTGTCCAGGAGTCCAATAGGCCCTAAGACTCTCTCTGGGCTTCACCTAAATTGCATCAAGATCAGCCTTCCCATACCTGCAGAGCACAATCTAGCTGCTGAGAATTTTGGGTATCAGTCACTCCACAAATATGTTAGACCACCAATTAATTTTTTACTAGCTTCAGTCAATGAAGCAAGGTCTTCTGTAGTATCCAAGACCTTTCCACTACGTCTTGGAACTGTAAGTTTGAGAAGGCAGAGAAAGGCTTTTAATCAGAAAGCTATCACAAGGGTTTTGAATACTTGAGAAAAATGTGAGACCCCCAAATGTACTGAAAGGGCTAGAGTCTGATGAATGTTAATGCCTTCTATATATTCACATACTTAATTTGCAAATGAGCAATATTGATTGAGAGTGTTTCTTTAATGACAATGCCAAGCAGTAGAGTAGAGGTGACATGTAAATTGTCTTTTCTTCACTTGATCTGAAAAATGGATTTTGCCATTATGAGCCATTGTTTCTATTCAGTAGGCAGTTCACAGTTGAATGCATTAAGAACTGAGTTATCACAGAATAATGGTGACATGAACATGTTTCACCTTTGTAAGATTGTACATTTAAGGTTTTTTTTTCTGAATAAATTGTATTGATTTAATCTATTTCACAGATGTTCTAACTTTAAAAGATTTATGTAGTCAGTACTTCCAAGACATGTGTTAACTGAAAGCTTTTTGCTGTTAAAATTATAGAAATGACCTTTGCTTTCATAGACCTTAGCTTTTGAGTGTTTATTTTAAGGTACAGAAGGTATGTAATAGGTAGAATTTAATTTGACTGGTTTACTCTTCATAGTTTTACCAATCAATTGGCATTTTTACCATTTTTTTCTGTTTATTTCTGTCTAATTCAATTTGCTGGAGGTTCTTTTAGTTTTATTTTGTGGGGGTTTTTAATCTAAGATTGAGGAACAAACTATGTAATTTCTAGTAGAGACTTAACTTTTTATTACAAGAAAACTTATGGATCAATTAACTCACAATCATAGTTATAAGTGCAAGCAAATGCCGCTTCTAATGGAACAATACTTATTAACATATATGTTTCCATGTCTCCCTATTTTTGCAAGATTCTCTTTGTGAAAGACCTAATTTGTTCTAAGTATTGTCAGTCTGTTGGCAAAATGCTTTGCACCCCTACTTAAAGCACACTAAAATTAATGACTTGGTCTTAATTGTCAAAATCTGCTCTCAGTCTTGTCAGGTTAAAGTCATCAAATATTATTATAGTCTGCCCAGAATAAAAGAACATCCACCCTTGGAGATATTTAAAACAAGGCTGCAAGCAATGTATTGGATCAGTCCTCATCACACTTCAGGCTTCCAGAAATAATTCCATTGTGATTCCTCCAGAGAAACCCACATCAGCAGAGTTAATGTTTAAGTTAATGACACAGGAAGAGTAGTTCCAAAAGTTTCTTTGGAAACGAATAGCCAAAACTTCCTGATAAATTTTCTTCCTATTTTCAGCATAATTCCCTTCAGAATTAGGGTCATATCCATAATGTTGACCACACTGACAAGCACCAACAAGAGAACTGAGAGGTTAAAAAAAGGAAGGGTTGGGGGTATGACAGGCAGAAAGGGTAAGGCACATGAAACTGCAATAGATGATAAATAATAGTGATCCAGCTAGAAAGGAAGAATATAAAGAATTGAATGGAAACTGCTTACTGTTAATACCTTTGCATTATAATCTTAGTAGCTGCAGAACTCAGAATTACAGCACATTTCCCTGTCTCCACTATCATCACTCTTTTAATCCACATTCTGCTTGTTTCTTACCCTTTCATCCAAAACGTGGCCCTCAACTGGCTGATTTGGCTTTGTCTCACTTAACATGACTGTCTACCTTCTTTTCATCTTTTCTCGTGGATCAGATATGTCAGTATATATGGCCAACAGGGGGAAGTATATATAGTTACTGGGTTTTACCTACCTGCCTGTTCTAAATTTAGTATGCACATTTCAGAGTCTGAAATATCTGAAACACCACTATAAGTATTGTCTGGATCCCTAATGGTATTCACAGAATATACAAAATGAGATTTAGGAAGTTACTGTTCAAATAACTGAAATATTAAAAATTCTAGCATGGATCCTGCTCCTTTTCTTTACCTTGTTCCCTTTTTGTTTTGATAGATGAAATGTATCAAACACACTCCCCGGTTATATCTCCACTTACTTGAAACATAATCGCATTAGAAGAAGATTTACTTTCCTGGTGCCTTTACTGCTAATCTCAGATTATCACACACAGAGAAATAAAAGAAAGCAACATTAGGACTTCTACCTATCTGAGTAATATCTGCCACAGGAAGCCATAAAACAGTCTTATCAATACAATAGGTGACATACTGGCCTCAAAGATATTTCACTTAGTATGTCTAACTTAGTATGTCTTGCAAGTAAACATTTACTTGCAAGAGCAGGGCTCATTAAATACATTTAAAGACTCAAATCCTATCTAAGAAGAGTAAGATAGCATGACTGTTAGAAGAGAAATACTAAAATTTATTTATAACTCCAGAGACTTAGTACTGTGCACTTGTTATTGCCACATTTGCACTTATCTCTAGCTAATCAAGTCCCTTTGGAAAGCAGAATGGATGCCTTTTACTAACTGGCATACATATACTGGGATGCAGTATATATATATATATACATATCTCATCCACACTTGTAAATTAAACAATATTGGATTTGTTGTCTTGCCCTTCCGTCAGGCCACATGCTGACTCCCACTTTGTACCAAAGGACAAACTGGGTAATGCCAACTGGCCCCAGTCCTACCCATGGTAATGACCGTTCAAATAATTTAGCTGTCTAGATGTGCAGATCACTAATTGAATTTACTAATACTATAGCTATAGATTTAACAGCAATTTGGAACATTATCAGCAAAAGTGCATTTTTCTGTACAGATTGCCTGAGCTTCTCATAGTAAACCAAGAAATAATTTCTGTGTGTTGTGCATCTTATCTGGAAAAGGACTTACTAATGTGCTAAATAGATCAAGTTCTAAAATGTTTTTCTTTGAGTATGAAGGGAGATTAAGTTGGGTGTCAAAAAGTCAAAGTATACACAGCAGATTTCTAAACTGCAGTGGAATTAATGCTATTCTGGCTATGTGATATCACCCATATTTCAGTTCATTCAGAGGTGGAAAGAAACTGTACGATATCATGAACATTTTTTTGCTAATTCTGGGAAGTTTGAGGGAAAAGCTTTGCTTATTTGCATTGTTTAATGTATTTAAACATGCTGAATTTAGATTAGCTGTCTGTTGGGAATAAATCAATGTGAAAGCTATAATTTTATTCTATCACATGTGATGGAATGAAATAAAATGGGAAAAAAGCTCAGAAAAAAGCATTGCTGCATTTTAAGAGGTCCCTGCCAATGATTTGTAAGTCAATCCCTTCTATTCCCATTGACCAGGGTATAACACATTTGCAGTGGCACATCACTGTCAAAAGAGTCATTTATGGTCTCCCATTTCAGTGAAAACAGTTCTGCAGCCTATAACTGTTGTAACTATACCAACAAAATGTTTCTATAGCAATTTGCTGACTATATTCCCAAATGTTATATCAACAGCATTTAAATAAATTTCAGACTGAAAACCACAATTTTATTTGGTATCCATAGGTATATTAACTGAGATATCCATACTGTATATTGAGCTATTTTCACAAATAGCTCAAATTTTTACAGAGCTATTTTCCTCAAATTCTATTTTACATTCAGGAAAAAGATAGATAGGGAGCCTACACTGGATTGCACAAGCAAAATTAGGATCACAGGAAATGAAATACATCTCTCATGTTAAATGGATTATGAAAAAATAGGCATAGGACTCAATGAATCAGAAACATATTTTGTCCACGTGTTGCTCATATGACTCTTCCAAGTTAAATAAAGCAGTCAAGAGACCAGGTAAACATTACATTAGCAATTTCAAATGTTATTTTCCTGCTTCTTGGGGAGATATAAATTTCAGGCAAAAAGTCATAGTAGCTTTCATAGCACAAATTTTTAACAGGAAAAGAAACAAAAAGAGGAAGAGCTAGGAGTGAAGCAGTGAGAAGTGCTTAAATATCAGTTTTATAGATTCCAAAGGAAATATAGTGAGATGTCTTTTTCTCATTCAATTTTGATGCAGCCTTTAATTACAGGTTCACATAGAGCTTTTTTCTTTACTGTTGCTGTCAGGGCAGAGAATGGCAACTGTCCATGTAATGAGCAACTATTCAATTGCTGTTTTCTCGTTTATGCCCAATGAGAGGTTCAACAAATTACCTACTGCATGTTATTTAAACCCTGCACTGAATACAGAGTTATTAATTTCCTGTGGCTTTTTTCCTAGTACTTCTCAATGTAGTATCTGAGTGCTCTTCTTAGACTAATGACTACTTCCACAACCATCTGATGAAATTATCATCCCTGTTTCACAGATTGAGAACTGAGGCACACAGATACAAATGTCCAAAGTGCCCACTAATTTTCTCGTTCAATCACAGACACACAGAACCTGATTTTTGAAGTACTAAGAATTACACAGCAGTTCAGATGTTCAAAGCAGCATCCCACAGACAGTCATGGCAGCTGTGAGTGTACACAATTTCTGCAAATCAGACCCTAGAGCCTCAATAGAGGAAGTTATAATATAAGGATCACACAATTATGTGTGTCTACATGGTATGTTACAGATATTTGAGAGGTATCTAGGGCAGGAATGAACAATTTGGATACCACAAGCATCACAGTTGTGCTTATACAACATTCTAAGTTAACTATTTAGCTCTGAGAAGTAGGATATTTCAAGCCTGCTGCATCATTTTTCTGTTTTCCTCCCCTAGACCTTTTCACCCCAACTTGTGGCTTCCTGCCTCACTCACTGTTCAGCAAATGACTCCAGAGGGCCTGTGGCAATGACAAGGAGGGCTTTTTGTAATTGCACAGTCCTGGGTTTCTTCCTGAGGGGCCTCCTTACTCTACCCTGACACAATGCTCAGTGTTAAAAAACTAGTATGTGATTATGTAACTCTATCAAAAAAGTCTAGTCACTAGGAAGACATATTAAGATAGCACTGCCATTTCTTTGACTGCTTTGTGGGCAGCAATCCTGAGCAAAATACTCTGGTTTAAATATTAAAACATTCCCTTTTTCTAGTGAAAAACCCCAAACCAAACAAAAATGGCTGCATGAAGACCTCTGGGCAATTTTAGCCCAAGCAATTCAAGCTAGGCAAAATTATAAGAAACTGAAATGGAGTCCAACATTTATCAGTCTTGAAATTCAATCTCTATTTAATACTAATTATTTTAATTAATTAAAATTAATTAGTTATTTAATTTAGTTTTAAAGTTTTAGAACTGCATTTAGTAATTTGACATATTTGTACAGTCCTTTGATATGGACTGATGCTTATTGAGATGGAAAAATCATCATTACAAACTAAGGATAGGAACAATAGTTCCCTTGCATCCAGTTAAACATATCTAATTGCTTGGTTAATGGTGGTCTAAAGAGTAAAGTGTAATTAATTATGGGACCTTCTTAAGTATATTTTGATGAAAGTATTCTGAACAGTGCACAATTCAGAATGAAAAAAAAGCCTTTTTTTTTTCACCTGGAATTTGGATTACAAAAATACAGAAATCAGTAGAAAACACAATCTTCAGTGCTTTATTTTTCATTCTCCTTTATCTTAGAGTCTCATGGCATATTAACATCGAGTTTTCAATCTTGTTTCTTTTTTTCTCACAATCTTAAATCAGGAAGCTGCCAAATGTGCAAAGCAAACTCATGAATTTTAAACATGAGATAGATCAGGAATTTAGCTAAAGTGCTGTCCTTTTTATTGTTTGAAATTCATCAGGTATCTGTTCCAGAGCAGTTTTAGACAGGAGGATCATAGGGATTATCTAACTCTAGAGAACATTAATAAAATACAAAAAAAATCAGCACTTAATAGCACTGTTAGCTTCAGTATTTGGGACCATTAAGGAGAAATACTTCAAATATATGTTAAAATATTGTTAATTGTCACAGTAAATGGAAAAAGCAGCAGATAACACATTTTTCAAGGAGGAAAGAAGTGAAAGGAAATACTACAGGTAATGGAAACCTATTTATATTAAAATCTACTCAAAAGCAGATCAGATTTTGGGTAGAACTCAGCCCAGCTAATTCAGACAACTGACTGGCATGTAGTCTTACAAAACTCCTATATGCCTGTCTAGAAGGTGAGTTGGGTTTGATGTTCCAGTCTCCCTATCATATTCTCAACAGATGCCAGGGTCTGTGCCAGACCTTTCCTTGAAACTGGATCCCTATCCAAATGGGCAGCCCAGATCTGGGCTCGCTCTCTTGTCTGACAAGTGGTATGGCTGACAGGTTAGCTAATTACTCAAGGAATGACCCCCAGCACAGGCCAAGTTTTGCTAAAAAGCCACTCATTTAAGGAATGTGTCTCCAAGGTTCAGCGCTGCATGCAGTAAGTAGGCAGCATTATTTTCTGGGTTTTGATAACTATAACTCACAGTTTGTTCAGCGTTCAGGAGACACCACATTTGTTTGCAATTAGAAACACTTCTAAATAAAGAAAATGGTGTTTGATAAATAATGAGCAGGATTATGAAATTTAGTCAAAAATAACAAATATCTGACACCACAGAAAGGTCCAAAGAATGTACATAAAGATGTCTCTTGATATTTACAACTCCTTTGTTCTTCCTGTAGCCTTCCTGGCAATGCTGTTTTGACTGTCCCAGCTCATGGGAATGTAGTGTAAAATAGGCAGTATTCAAATTCTTATGTTTTGCACCTGAGAGTTAAGGGAGCAAACAGACAGAAACTCAGCTGAGGTTATGGATGGGCCTCGAGTGGCTGCCTGGATCAGGAGAGGAAAGAAAGAAAAACCCTGGGGAAGTTTTATTATCTGGAAAGGACACTGAGAAATTGGAGATATTCTGTGAAGTTAGAAAGAAGGTATTAAAACATATTAAAAGAGAAGTCATAATCTGAGATTTTAGAAAGGCTGGTATACCTGGAGGAGCAGGGTATGTGTCAGAGAAAAGAATGTGAACTCTTCATCTCTTTACACTCATGTGTGTGCACTGTTATTAGTATTCCCCCCAAAAAAAAAAAAAACCAACAAACAAACAACAACAACAACAACCAGAACCCAACCAACACAGCTTTAAATGGGAATATACTAACTGCAAATTCAGTCCCTGGAGTGATTACTCTACAGAGCAGAGTTTCTTTATGAATTAAACCTTCCTTGCTCAATGCTGTAGAAAATTACTCTCAGATGTGGCGAATCTTCTTGAAACCTGCCTTCCACCCACTGTTTATGACACTGGGAAAATGCTGAGGAAGCACTCCTTTAAAACTGGTATGTCTGTGAGATCATCCTTGGCATAGAGCAGTGCTGAAACAAATTCATTCATAGATATTAAATATACTGAGATAAGGAATATATGATATGCACTGTAAGCACTATTAATCAGATAGAAGAAACGTGACTAGACATAGATATTTAGAGAGGTGGTACAAGGCTGGACCAATAGTATAAGAGGGAAGAAAATATAAATTAAGATTTAAAAACACACCACATTTAGCACCATTTATCTGAGCAAAATTGAAAGTTATGTACTCCCAAGCTGTTCATGCACTTATGGAAATTCTAGTCCAGTGTGTCTGTGCACATGTTTATATTCAAACAAATAGAATTTTTATCGGAGTGAAGTAAACAACCAAAAAACCAAAACTGAACAATAATTAGAACTGAGCTTTTTCCTAATCACAAAGGATTTGTGTGTGTGTGTGTGTTTTGCAGATACCAGCCATATCCTTTCTGTAATACAAACCAGTTTTAATTCATTTTGAATTCCATGGGATATTTCAACTCCTTTGGTCGTTCACATGCTTAGGAAAAAAGGCCCTAATCATCTTCAGCTGACGAAAACAAAGCCACATTGTAAGTTAAAACACAACATGGAAATATATAAGAATAAATCATTCTCTGCTCTGAAATTAGTTAAAAGTCCTGTAGTGGAATTACAGCAGGATGGACATTACAGGTGTCAACAGTGTCAGGGTATGAAGTTATGCTCTACCTTTCCTTTATTTCTTTAATCTGTAGGAGTTTTCCCCCACACAATCTGTGCTGCAGTTAAAAAAAGCAGTATGCTCTTGCAAGTGATAGTTTGAGTAGACAGCTGTTTACTGAACTGCACAGTTTTTCTACAAAAAGCATCCATGGCATGGACTGAAATTTCTCAAATTTAAAAATCTCAAAAATATTCCCTTTTTTCTCACCCTCCTTACTCTACTTTTCTTACAGACTATCGATCCCCTGTGCTGAGTTTAGCACTAGGACCCTTGAAGGGAAATGCAACAGGAGTCAGATTCTTGGGGTGTGTTTGGCGAATTACTATTCTAGTGTCAGGAAACCATCCCACTCCAAAATGGAAGTCCACCCCAACAGCAAAGCGTTGCCAATTAAGACTCGTGGATATATGGAGCTCATAAAGATACTGAATTTTCTTCTGCTGAGGTGTGCTAAGAAAGCCTGGCATCGGCTCTGGTATTGATGCCATCATTTGCCATCCTCTCAGCACCAGTTGGATTAGGAAAAATACCTTTTTATTACAAATGAAAAACATTTATTAACTACTTTGTTTTCCACCCATTGTTCTCCAAGTGCTGCTGAAAATTCTTACTGTAGGAGACCTGTCTTCATTGATTGTTGTGCTATTGAGACACGTAAAATCTATTGATAAACCAATCAAAATCATTTGAAAAAAAGGCATATATAGTTGATTTTGAATAGCAATAGTTGATTCTGAAAAGCACATTATGTACTGGTTTTAATATGTCTGACTGTTTTCTTAAATGCTAAATGCTAAGTATTGTTGACATGGGGGTTATAAGATTAAAGAATGGACTTCAGTGAAAATCCTTTTTTCCTGATTGTATACCAACTGGTATTGTGAATTATTTTATACATGCTCCAGTTTTGTAGCTTTGTAAAGCACTGCTTTTGTATGCACTCCTACACATATACCCACATGCACAGCCAACACTGACCCTTGTAGCTATGAATATTTGGCATGGAGATGTTTTATGACTGCATGATTTATTTTTTTATAAACTAGAAATCTCATTTTGATAAACATCTAATTCACAAATTTAACACACTTGGCTTTATTCTCCAGAGAAATAAAATCAAAACCTTCAAAATTTGTCTTTTTTTTCCTCTCCCATTAAAAAAAAAATTAAATGCAAACCCAACCCTTGAAGACAGGAAGAGCTAAGTCTTGGTCATACTAACAGCTCACTTACTGGGCTTTAACCAGCTGTAAAGTCCCCTCAACAAAAAGTTTATTGCTAATTGATAATGTTATAACATTCTTAAGTCAAAGATGTTCTCATGAACAGATAAATAGGCAGTAAGACAAGAACAAGCTATTCTACTGGATCAAATTGGACTGATGATCCACTATATGATCTTTTGCACAACAGAACATTCCTAATTTTTAATAAAGTAACATCAAATTCATGATAAATACAAGAAAAAATGTTACGTGGATCTATACCATACATTATATGTATAGATAATAATGTAAAGCTGCCTGCATATGCATGTATATGTATCTACATGTATACACAATTTTTCATGTACTTATGTATAGATGCATATGAATATATATCTGTACATATCAGTGTTATGTGTGTTTCTGAATATTTCACTTTGCTATAACCATAGACTTACAGTTTAGGTGGCTGTAGTCCAGAATTGTGGAAGGTGGGAGGTTATTACAGGAAAGCATTACAGTGTGCTCACTCTATTCTTACAATTTTTTACTAAGTATCAGTTTTTGGCTGCTGTCAAAGACAGGATATTGGTAGATTCTAAGTATGACCCCATGGTGCTGTGCTTGCTTTTACAAGTAAATAATTTTTATTTTTAATACCTCAAAGTAAGATCCTGTCCTATAGTAAAAAATATATATTACTCAGTGCATGTGCTCTTCAAGGGCTATCTCAGCATTGGACAAATATTTCATAGTGGTGCCTTATACTTTAGATCTTGAAAACCAAACCCTTGCTTATGTAGATCTTAAAAAAGGGGTGATCTCTCTCCCTTCGTGGCTTTGACTCTGTGTGACATTGATTCAGCCATGTACCAGGAACAGTTAAAAGCTATTTCAGGCACCCGTGGAACTTGTCCTTTCTTCCCCACTGATGTCCTTGGCACAGGAACATATTCCCACAGGACCATGACATCCCATTACTCTTTCAACAAAACAGGCTTTCATTTCAGCAAGAGTTCCTTCATTTTCCAGCTTCAGATGAATTTTGCTTTGACAGTTTGTCCATACAAGACTCATAATTTTTGATTTTGGCTGCTAATAAAATTGCTTGTTGGCCTCAAATTGACATTGTTTATTATTTTAAACAGTTAATTCTCTATTTCTGACACAATTCAGCATAACTGACCACCATTTTTCCAGACTGCTTTCTACTTCTCCATTCTCTTTATTTCTTTTAAATTTTTTTAATTCCTCTGTTAATTAAAATGGCTATGGAGTTCATTGAGTTAAATTCATACTTGGTTTAAAATTTTTTTTAAAATGTCCTTAATTCACTAATAAATTCTCTGTTAATTAGATTAGTGAGGGTAATCAAGCCACTCCTTCAGCTGAGCCATTCTGAGCTGGAGGATCTTTTCTATACATACAGAAAACTTTTCTATTTTAGCAAGGTGATTAGCTAGAATTAAATATTTTCTTGTTGTCATCTATCAGTAAAGACCTTATATATATAAATGCACAAATAAATGTATACTATATGTGTGCATGAAACTGTTATGATGCTATAGACTTTTCAACAGTAATATTTCCAATGATTCATAAGCATTCTGGTTCACTAAGATGAACAAAATTTGAGGTAGAACTTAAAAAAATTGCAAACACAGGACTTTTCATCCTCTGACTAAATTCAAGCTCTGTGTTAGATACTGCATACTTATTAGTATGCAATATACTTTGCTCTTTTCTTTCTAAGCCTGAATCAACACAGCCATGCTGTCTTCAGTCCGTGCTGAAAACATTTCTTATTTCATAAAGAGATGTTTTAAATTTTAAGTAACTTCCATATTCTTAAAAGCTAGCAAGATGAGTGGTAATTACCACGTAGAATTGCAGACATTAGTAGGAGACACTGGTCTTTACTCCTGCTGATACATGCTAATTAAAAAAAGAAGAAGTGATATTGTTAGCAGTAATCTTGAACTCTGTGTGGATATAACATGACATTACTGGGTCTTCTCTGTTAAGCTTGGATAGCATGTTGCAGCAGTACAGGCAGCAATGCCTCAGTCAAATAAAAGGAGGAGATACTTTCAGAAGAACCTTGCTGGATTTTTATGTCTGTCTCCAATACTTCAGTATTGAAGTAGACTCAGTTCCACTCTAGCTAGTCATACTTGTGTCCAAGATAAAGATGCCATTTTCCCTTTTGTGACAGGATCACAAAGAATAGCTGAGCTTGGAAAGGAGCTCTGGAGATGGTCAAATTCAGCTCAAAGCTGGGCTTGTTAATTAGCCAGATTTTAATATTATGAAGGCCATGTTAATTTTGTATTAGATTGCAGTACCTGACCAAGGTGAATAACTACAAAATTTTAAGTAAGTTATTTACACCCTGTTGCTTCTATTAGTCATGTTTGCCATCTCATCTTTCTTAAGCCCATATTGGCCACTCTTCCTTTCACTTTGTTTCACTCCAGTACATGCTCATTTTATGTTGCCTGGGAGTACATGCACATTTTATTATTTCAAATATTGTCCTAGACATTTTTTACTTCTTAGTTATATGAAATTAGTGGAATTAAAATTATATTTTAGAATTAAGTTGCCAACTTGACTAACTTAAAAACGCTGATTTTTTAAGTTTCCTTTTGCATTTGCAGATTTAGCAGCATTTCTAAAGAGGGTCCTGTTTGCCCCACAGTACCACCCAGAGCAGTGTGCAAGCTCTAAATCCTGTGACATACTTCTGCAGCTCTGGCTTGCCATGGAAACCTCAGACAGCATCCTCACGAGGGAAACTGAGTAACTGGAAAGGTGATAAAGCACTGCAACTTGCTTTTACCTTATATTGTTTTCATGTCAGAGGGTCATCATCTTCCCCCTTCCTTAACAATAATATCCACAAAAGACCTTGAAGGAAGAAAAATATCAGACCTTGCATCCAACTGCAAGCTTCCCAAAAGAAATGTTAGCTATTAAAAAAAAAAAAAAAAAAAAAAAGGTAGATATTTCCCTCTTAGTAATTGCTGCTGTTGTTTTTGAGTTATGTATTGTTAATTTTTCTTGTATTTGCCAGAACATATTGAAATTGCTTCTTTAAGGAGGTGTTGCTGCTTATTTTCTCATATCAGATTGATAAGGACTAAATTAAAATCACCAGTCTCACTGCTGTCTGAAAATGCATAGAGATGCTTCTCACAGAAAGTCTAATCTTTTTCAGGCTGAAGGAATACCAAAAGTCTCAGCTGTGGTCTCTGGGTCACATCTAGCTTAGTTCCACCGTGACCTTAAGTCATTATCACCTGGCAGATGTCTTCCAACCTATGGGAAATCGGTTTATTTTCAAACTTCACCTCCTATAAAATGCTGAATTTCCTATATATTTCCATGTCCCTGATGCAAGGCTTGACAGCTAAGCAGACAGGCTGAGAATTGAGTGAGCACAGGCTCTCAACACCTCTGCTCTGCTAGAAATGGCTTCTTCACAGCAGAGGTGAAACATGGTGATGCAAGCTATGTATAAAACACTTACTCAAAACCTGGACAGTCCTTTGTCTTTGGAGAGGCAGGAGGGGCAAGTTTCTAATGCTGCCATTAAAAATCACCCTAAAAATGTCACTGTATGAAGTAGTGCAAATTCAAGGCTTGAGGGGAGAAGGGAGAACAGCCTTTCTATTTGTTTTATTCCCATTTTGGAAATGTGAGGGAATGGTCTCAAAATTAAATTGCCCAATCCTAAAAAAAGCTAATAATCACCAACTGCTACTTAAGCACTTAATTCTAATTAATTCCTCATTAACACTCAGTTAGGATGCCACTCCATATATACCCAATAGGAAGAAATAAATGAAATTAACAATTGATATTCAGCACTACTGTACAGAGTATTTTTTCCATTAAGCTGTGTTCAGAATCAAGAATGTCTCATCTAGTAGTGTCAGAAATCCTCTCAATATGCTCGTTGTGTTGATCAGAATAGGTTTTTCTATTATCTTGGAAAGAAATGTTATCTCAAATCAGCATAAGAAGCAGCAACCAACATATCAGAACCCCTAACCTAAACCCCAAACTGTGATGCAACAAGCATATTCTCACTTTATAAAAGAATCAGATATTTTTTAATTAATTTTAAACTCAGCAACAAGCATATTCTCACTTTATAAAAGAATCAGATATTTTTTAATTAATTTTAAACTCCAACAAAGTGTTATGGATTTAGGATAATTATTTGTTTTCTAAATTGGAGGGATATTTTACCAATTTCTGTTAATTGCATTTTGTGTATGGATGGAAAAGAAAGTGTTTTTTGAGAATAAGAATTGAAGTTGTACTGTTAATTTAATAAATCTTCACTTCTGATATAATTTCGCATTCTCTTTACAATATTGCTATTTGCAGTGATTTTACTGAGAATCTCACAATGTAGGGTGTCTTAAATCAAGCCACAGTCACTGGAATCAAATCTGCTTTTACTTGATAAAGTAAGTTTGTCTCCCTCACATTAGGAAACAAGAATTTAGGAAGGGGGAAAGGGGATACTTGTCACAATACATTGGGTTAGTGGCATTCATTAACATCTGGACTGAAGTGATATTTATAGATATCTTTTTCATTTGTTTTTGTCTCATTCAATGGTTAACCATGGTTTTGGAAACCTTAATGTACGTCATCTGATTCCATTTTACTTTGCTTCAAAGATTCGAACTTGGATTCTAAATACAGTTTCTCAAAAGTCAGGAGGCTTGGAGTCTTCACATTGCTTGAAGTCTCAAGGCACCATCATGTCTCATAAGAAAGAGGTTATGATGGTACTACATGCATTATATCTGTGAATATCTGATTGTCCATATCTTAATGCATGATAGAGATCTATCATTGTCTATTTATAGATTATGGATTTTAGATGTATCTGAATAAATATATAAATGTTTATACATGCATAACCAATATCTAGCTACCTTGATAACTAAGGAAACATATGCTTATAAATATCATATCTTATAAAATGGATGACAAAGTGCAAAAATCAGTCTCATGCTCAGGAATACCAGTATTATTAAAAATGCTTGTTTGTTAGTTTAATTTTGGAAACAGTTTTTTAACTCAATTACTGTCTAGGTTGGTCTTTTGATCCAGAGTTAGAATTTCTCACAACCCATCATACAATATTATTATCAAGTCTTTCCATTAAATTGAATTAATCTTGTGTTTCTAGTGCTGTGGTTATTTTGCAAACCATCAGACTACCAGAACCATTGAGGAAAAACCCATGTAGGAACATATGTCATAGTTTTTAAAATGCCATACTTCTGACAGTGAATGTAAATTCATTTCAAACCTTTATTCTGTGATAAACAGTGTACCTGGAGCCTCAGAGACGTGGTGCGTGCAAAAAAAGTGGAAAGGTCTCGTTTTTTCATTATATTCTTGTCACCCTCCACAACAAGTCTATATACAACCTTTTTAAAAACCCTACTAGCAATTAATATAAGTAAACCTTCTCACAACAATTCCCATAATAAGGAAATATTTCCTAACCAGATGGACCTTTCCAACTGTCTGTAACCACATTTTCCAAGGACTATGAATTGAGTCTGTTGTAATTAGATAATTAATACAAAGAAAAGTACTTGATGAAAAGCATAGATTCAAAATTTTTAATGATGTATCATGAATTAGCTAGCACAATGAAGTGACTAGCTGAGTTTCCTACTCCTCATATTTCCTGCTGGAAAAAATTAACAGTCCAAAGGTTTTCAGTGCCGGTTTGGAACATCTAAATGTACAATTTCCTGATCTTAATTAGAAGTATAATAAAACATTTTCATGGGGTGTCAAACATGGAAATGTATTACTTTTCTCAGCAGATATGGGCTTATATTTAAAAACAATACTTCTATCAGATGCTACATTTTTCACAGCTGCAGAAGTCTCAGTGTTATAGACTTCTCCTTTTCTTCATAACTTTTTCAAACTTATATCCCTATGCGTCACTCTATGAATTCCAGTGATTTGTGTTGGCTACACTGATGCAGACCTGGAGGATGGTGTGAATTGTGCTTCTGTCAGGATTTCCACTATGCAATTCCTTTGACAGCAGCCTGGATTTGATGGAGTAATTGGCCAACTCTACAGCTGTGACTGAAATACCTGCTCAAAGTCAAGGGCAAATGGAAAGATCTCTGAGAAATCTTAATCCTTAGAGAATTATGAATTTTGCACTCTGTTGTATTAAGATTAATATTTACTATGTTTTTTCTCTGTCTGAGTGATTTACCCATTTAGATATTGAAAGATTTTCTTTTTTTCATATATGAATATAAACTTTGGAAGCTCTAAAAATGATTATTTATCTACCTTTATACTTTCTAAGGTATACACTTACAGCAAAAACCAGTGTCATTTCTATTAGCCTGCAGTCTGATCTTGTCACTGTTTAGAACAGTTGAGGTAAGTACTTTATAATCCTAGAATAACATCTTTTTGGGTTTTTTTTTTTTTTTTTGTACTGGTAGGGCGGAGGGTTTTTTTAATCAGTAAGATTTAGAATCCAAAATCTTATCTATGTAGCAGAAAAAACCACTATGATCTGGTTCATGCTGAAAGCTCTTGATAGAGAGTGAAGTGAAAGGACTGGATGTATTTTCTGAGCTCTTACATGCAGAGTAGACTTCAGGGGGATTTGAGAGTGTCAGGTATGCTCAGGAAGCAGGGCATGACCATTTTGTGTGCATTGTTCCTTAAGCCCAAAGTTTCCTGTTTGTATGGGTTATTCCTGAATGCTACAGCTCAGCTTCCAGTCCAAGTTATTGACCTGTGGGAATTAAGGAGTATGCAGACACAGATGACATGCACACACATGGATAAATATACATATAACCTCAGTAAGTTCTTCTTTTCATTGCAGGAGAAAACTATATTTCTGATATTTTTCTACAAGGTATATTAGAACTTTCAGTATTAAAGTACACAATTTTATTACCATGATACTATAGCAATAATATTTAATTTCTCCATGAAAATATGACACTAAGTGACCACATGCCCAAACACATCATGTCAGATTGCCCTTCCATTACTGAACAGACAGTAAAAACCCATTTCAGTGTAATATGAAGCCGTCACTGATGTCAGTATAAGAAGATCAGATAGAGTCTGTATTGCAAAGCACAGGGAAAGAAAAATGGGGAAACAAAGACCTCTGGGAACTGCCATCTAGTTAGAGCTGCTCAAAAAGAAATATATATAGGAGGTAGGGTGTCTGTTCTCTCTTCTCCTCCAAACAATCTCTGACAGTATAAAGTTTCCTTTAAAGTATATTTCCACAGGAGGAGTAATAGGAGATACCCAAGATCCAACAAAATACAAAAACAATTGAACTAGTTGTAGTGGTCTCCCCCTAACCAGCAACCCTGTGATGAGCTCCTGCCAGCTACATTTCAGTGAGCCCTTACTAGACAAAGTTTTTTTTTTGTCTTTAGGAACCAGCTTGTGGACTTCATGAGAAAAAGTAGATCCTTTTCTAATTTTCACCTTTCTGAAGACCCTCTTCTTTGGACATCACGCTACTTTTGTAGGCATGAATAATCAATCCAGTCTTGCAGGGGAGAAAAATGCCTCTTTCCTCACAAAACATAGGGAGTGGAGCTTACCCAGCTGGAAAGTCAGTGTATCATTGATCTTTATCTTTCAGAGTTTTTTATGCTTTAGATTCATTAATTACACGTGGTATGAGATCACGATTTATCCTTCCCTGACACCCGGCTTGGAGAGTTTGGGGGAACCTGATAGATCCTTTCTGGGGCTTCTACCACCAGTGAAGCTGATAGGGATTAATAACTCTTCACCCATGAATAATTTTTATCTGCCAAGATGCACTCCGTAGTCCTCTGAACTTTGCAGTGAACACGTTGCCTTTCCTCTGAGTCAGACACACATTCTTGTTGGGGCTTGCACTGCAGAAACATTGTCTGTGCTAATGTGTTTACTCTTGCTGGAGTATCTGCAGTTGTTGCAGTCATATCATTTTGACCTATCATCCTCATCTATAGCCAAGTTAAGTTTCCAGATTGCAGGAACTATGAGAAACCTTAGAAGGCTCCATTGTAAAACACACTCCCAAAACAAATGCCAAAGAAAAACCATGAAGGTGAAAAGTTGATTTAAAGTCTCTGGTTAAAGTGCCAGAGTCAAGTAAATTTTCTATGTAAATTTCTTGGTCTTCACCTATAACAGATATTTATCATAGCAGCTACTGCTTTTCTCATTAATGCCATTGTGCATCTATGACTCAAAATACCCTCAGTTCTCATTAGCATCAGGATAAAGCTGTGATTTAAGTGACTTTATGTAGAGATTCATTTGGTAGAATAAAACCTTGGGAATGCTGTACTTTTTCTAAATCCACTGTTTTTAAAATGAGATTTAAAATTGGAAGGAAATATTTTTGGCAATATGAAGAATGCATCAGATTACTAAAATGTCGCAAAAATGTGGAGATGTTTTATTAGCAGTTTTGTTACTTAAAATTACTAGAAATACAGTAAAATCAAGTTTGTAGGGAATTTGGACTCTTTTCAATTTCAGTGAAAAGAGTAAAAAAAATCAAACATATTGATTGAAGTGGGGGTTTGCATAATACATTTTTTGATTTAAAGTTGTTGATTGACAGTAACCTATGCTATCACTACCAAATGCGTCCATATCTGTACAAAATGAAAGCTGAGCTACATGTCTTAACAGGAATCTTGACAAATAACATACAGTTAGCTGTTGCTTAACATAGAGTAACCATGCCCTTGTCCATCATTAATCTGCTCTGCCACGTTGCATAACTGCGCCTGGGAAAACACAGGCACACCCAGGCAAGAAATGAAAACCCAGTGAGCAAATTAGCTTCTGCTAATCATGGAACATGAATGAATTTAGAAAGCATGATAATTTGAACTCATCTAAGGAAAGCTCTGAAACTCTGTACCTTTCGTGGGGAGGTGGAGATAGAGGAAAGACATTATGTGAAAAAAAATTATTTAGAAGCCTGCCTGTGTAGAATTCTTCATCTAGTGGAATAAATAACACTGGGGAACACAGAAATGCTGTAGAACAATGTGTGAAAATGTGACTGATCCAGAAGGAATGTGACACATTTCAGAGAAGGGGAACTGAGCAGGCACCCTGAACTTCCCAAGGTGGAAGGACTGAACTGGTGTCAGACTTATACAGATCAGCTGAGGAGTGGCTCTGACTCCTTCCTACCTATTGCCTCAGGCCCTCTGCAGGCAGAAACTGCAGGGTTAGGAACAATCCAGGCATTTCCTACACACTGAAAGCTCAGAAGGAGCTCCTATTTGAGCTGTATTTTCAGTGCTCAGCTCAACTTCTGCCTCTAAGACCATGGGCAGTAGGCTCACGGTTAGGGAGGTTTTCAAAAAAGGCATATATCTCACTGGGACAACAGAAAATACACCATTTTCATACTTCCCACCAAACATCTTGAAATCATAAGAAGTATAGGTAATACAATACACAATGACCAGCTATAGTTCCTCATCTAACTTTGCTTCCAACCTTAAATGAGCTTCCATAAAGCTTGGAAGTTACTTTAATATTCCCTAGTTTGTATCCTTGTAACTTAAGACAATTGCAGAAACCTATCCAGGAAAAAGGAAATCCCACATAGAAGTGAATCTAAGCTAAAAACATGGGAGGTAACTGCAGACATTAACAGAGTAGGAGCTGACATCTGAACTAGTGGCCTATACTCCCCTGGCAGTAAAGAGAAATAGGTATGTCTTGGAGCCATTCATTATTTCCTGATGTGGGTATATCAAAAAGGCATGAGAAACTGCATTTCCAGGGTCTTTTTCTCCCCACAAGCTACACCAGGAGGCAAGGCTGTTTCCCAAAATGTAGGTGCTTCTCTAAACAACCAACAATCGGTGATAATGAGATCCATCTCCCGTGAATGAGGCTTAACTTGCTGCCCTTGCTGTCCATTTTCCTTTTTATTTAGTCCTTGTGCATTGCTTAGATGTTATTCAGTTTGTTGGATGGCCTGTTAAAATATAAAATGCTTCAGAACCCCATGCTAGTCCAGAAAAACAGTGAAACAGAGGAGCCATTACACTCATTTTAGCCATCTTGCATCACTTCAGGGAGAGATTACATTTTCATAACTACTTGGTGTTCCAAGAGCAAGGCATGGCTATTACACTCAATTTTGAGCTGTGCAGCCTTCCTGTTTGATTTACACAAGTATGAAAAAGTGAGAAATTATGACCTTTAAAATGCATTAATAGGTGCATTACGACTGAAAGAAAATGGAAAAAAAAATTCTTCACTTCTTGTTGTATCTAAGAGAGTAATAGAAAACTCAAATATTTAATATTTTTCAAAGCTTTGTGGCTGTAAAAAGAAATGTTGATCTCAGCCATGTGGGTTGTTTGTTCCTTTGGGTTTCTCTCCTGAAAATTCATCCAGGAAGAAGCATTATCTTTTCCCAGTTAAACTCTTCAAAACTAGCTCAGCTTCAGTCAATCTTCACAACCAAGTAAAAACCATGACAGAAAGGTTTAAAAGGAAAGCTGACATATACTGTCTGGCACTGAAATTAAAAATTTTGTAGTATTTTTTAAAAGTTCGTGCAAATTACTTTATATTTTTTTCATTTATATCTTGAGCTGAACTTTTGACAGACATATTAACATTTTCTTTGTTCATATTTTAGTGTAATTATCATTAATTACCATGAACATTCTGCCTGCATAAAAGAACTAACAAACCACTACGGTCAACTTTTGCATATATATGTTCTGCTTACACATGAAGTATCAAAGACTGAGAAGAGGAAAAATTTACTGTAAATAAATTAATAGAAGTGGGCCCAGAAACCTTTTAGAATGTAGAGTGGATTACAAGTTGAGAAAAAATATTCTTTTCCCCATGGACTTTTCATAATCTTCAGCCTCTTTTATCACAAGTCTGAGGAAAAGAAAAAAAAAATTAACCTTTTCACTTAATAGCCAAAATAATATATTATACTTTCTCTAGAACAGAAACTGGTTTTCTGGTTTTCAAGCAGTTGGGGAGGGTTGGCGTAGGGGGTAAAATCATCTTACAAATCTCTTCTGCTAACATGAGCAAAATGTTTTAAATAAAATTTCTCTTGACCTACCAGAAAACATTTTTAATTGTTTATAAAAGCAGCCAATATCCATATTATTCAAATACTAGTTACACATTAGTCAAATAAAAATTGCAGACTCTTATACAAGTAGTAGTTACATGTTGCAGATCTAATCATGCCATGAGAAGTTCAGTACTTTTTACTCCACAAAACCAAATGCACTTTTGGACTCATTCACAGTAATGATCATAAGATCCACTCTTTGGAGTGTTTTTAAGAAGGAAGGGGGAAAACTTCCAAAGCAACAAACAAACACAAGATAAATTGGCTTTGTTCTGCTTAATTTTCTTCCTCTTCTTACACTGAAGCTTTTCTCCCTTTTCCCATTATAGATGACTTGCTAAAAATACTAACTCTTGATTTGTATTCAAGCCACCTTATTTAGTACTCTTTTTCCAAGTCCCAATCCCATACCAAGATTTGCTATTTAGAAATTTTATTTGTAATTGCAGTGGGTGCAGAAGAGGGCCCTGGGCAGGAAAAAAATTGATAGACCCATTTAACTCCAAATGAAACCTCATAGTTTTATATATTTTAAATTATTACAACAGAAACTTGCATTAAATATAGTCACTTCTGAGACTGGAAGACAAGAAAATATAAAATATCACCACTGCAATCTGGAAAACAAGGTATTCTCTAGTTAGGTTTTACACATCTGAGTGTTTTGATGCTTTGCTTTATTTTGTGTTATTACTTAGATTTGAATTTCCTTGCATGCCTCACCTTTACTTTCCCTTTAATTACAGGTCCCTTCTCAGCATGTATATTGTCTCCATTGCCAGAATCCCTCGATTTGTTTGAATTGCTGTTATATGAAGCACTTTAATTGATTAGTTCATTTCTCAAAAAAATTGTGTCATGTGGCATGGATGAAAAATGTCATTGAGATGAAATAAACACCCAAAAAACCCACTCAAAAAGCAACAAACCCATAGCCAATAATTCCTTTAGAGTAGTTACAATACTCTGCACAATAATTCAATAAATTCAAGACATTAGCAAACACACAATTTTTGATCCCAGCTTTGAGCAGTTATTAAGCTCAAAAGGAATCATCAATCAGGGTTAGGAAAACAGGGTCTTTGAAACACTCTTCCTGAGGCATATAGTGCTGTGCACTAATTAAGTTTATACTGTATTATTTGTCAGGTTATCAGTTATTTATGACAATATCAGCATTGATAATCTTCTGAAGTATAGGTCACCATTACTTAATTATGTATGATCAAATCTAGAATTAATTCCTACATTGTATAGAAAGACTTCACAGTGGATGCACAGATGTCTGAGCTTAAAGTAAATGCAGATACTTGGGGAACAGGTATGATGATTTTGGAAGTAATCCACCTGGGACTGGGAACATATCTAATTTACAGTGAAGACTTCCTTTGTAGTTCTATGTTTTAATGAAGTTATTTGGTTTCTGATTTAGTCTATTTAATTTTTTTTACCATCTTCCTTCTTGCAGCATAACTGGTCTTGCTGCTAATTTTCTTTATATTGCTCTTATCCATAAATTCCAGCATGGCTTAGCCAGTAAATTCTACTTCTGGAGTTATTCCAGGCTAAAATGTGTCCCAAATTGGTGGCAATTCCACTGGGCTCCTAAGACATGTGCACATAAATACTCACACACGCTTGCAATATACACACAGTCATCCAAAATGACCAACTATGAATTAAATGTATACAGCTTTGAATGACAGTTTTGTTTCTTTCATGCCAAGAGTTTATTCCATTTAGACTTTTTTGAATTTTCAGTTCCCACAAACTCAGAAACTTAAGCTTATTTTTATTTCCTGTGCCTCTCTGTACAAGCACCAAACACCTCACAACCAGGTGAGTCAGCATCACAGTTCTGCAGCTCTGGGTGATGTACTAAGACCTGATATGGCATAACACTGCTGGTCTACTGAGTATTGCACCTCCAAATGTGATAGAAAATATGAACCTTCTTTGTTTCTCAAACTGAAGCTAAAGACCAAAGAGGAAAGTGATGATAAACCAAAAATCTTCAGTCTAAGCACTGTAAAGGGTCAGGAAAGAAAATGAATGCAGAAAAAGAGGACGAATTCTGAACATCAAATGAACATTTATGTCATTTTTGGCTCTACGAACACAAACCAATCCCAGAGGTAGATACCAATTCCAGTGCAGCCTGTAATTCCAGTTATACAATCTTCTATTCCCACTGCTTCTGTGTGGAGTGCATGGAGCTTACAGTAGCATCTTGCTGTGTCTTTGTGTGCTGTGCTCCAACTGCTCTAGTGTCATTATGATTATTAGTTCTAACATTCACTAAACATTTTCACTGCCTTATCTGTTTTATGACTCTTGTAGTGAATGTATTTTATTATGACTAGTCAAACAGAGGTATTTAGAGAAGTATTTATGGATTAAATACTATTAAAATTTTAAGAAGAGGATATTTCGAACAGAGCTCGTTTATTGTATGAGAAATATCAGCCACAACAACAAAACCAAGAAGAGCAGACTGCACTCCAGCTGCCTCACATTTATATTTCTTATTAAAAATTTTATATTAACTCTGCTCGATCCCAGTCTAAATACACATAAACAAGGCTGAAACGCATGTACCACATGCAAAACAATGGTGCTACAGCCACTTACACCTTTTCAGCATTTATCTCACATTGTGCTAACACATCTCCTAGTGTTTTTCAGTCTTAACTTGGAACAGCAGGTGTTGTTCCATGAATCATGAATTATACCCAATTACATTTTTCTGTTGTAAAATATTTTTCACAGAGGAGTACAATGAGAGTAAACCTAATTGAAACCTTAATACACAATAATCTCATCTCAGGTAGAACAGCTTGAATCAGAAGCAGCTTTACTGAAACCAATAGCACTGATCTCCATTGCCTTGTAATGGGTAAATAAAGCAGAACATGGACATTTTATACTCATTTAGTACTGGTTCATGAGACAAGTTAATAACAAGGAAGGTCTGCCACAGGCTTTCTGCACTTCCTGTTCTGGGTTAACCCTGGTGGTTTACTAAGCATCACACAGCTGATTGCCCACTGCCTGATCTCTCAGTTGGATGAGGAATAATGAAAAGAAAGAATAAAAGCAATAGAAACTGGGTAAGCTAAAAAAAAAAAAAGGAATAAAAATAAGGTTAATAACTGAAGACTATGTGGAAGAAGAGATAAAAACTCAAAAAACCCCAACTGTTGCAAAGGCAATCACTCTCCACCTCCCACAGGTTGAACAATGCTCAGTCATTTCACAATCAAAAGACTGCTAACCCCTCTAAAACCCCCTCTTTTCCCTTTTATTGCTGAGCATGATGTTATACACTAAGGAGTATCTCTTTGGATGGTTGAGGTTATCTCCCCTTCTATCCTGTTGTGCATCCCCTAGTCTGTTCTCTGGAGTGGGGCACATTGAGAACCAGAGAGAGCCGTGATGCTCTGAAAACACTGCTGGAAAATTAGTGCATTGTCAGTTTTGTTTTGGTAACAAATCTAAAACAGAGTGCCATATAAGGATCTATGAAGAAAATTAACTCAGTCTTAGCCAGTCTCAGTACAACTGCCTTATTATAAATTGGCATCATTCCTCTGATTTTTTTTAATTTAAGCTGGAGCTCTAATAACTGGTAACTGAAAAAAAATTAGTTTACACACTTCAATGATTACCTCTGTGTTATTTGAAACTAACTGAGCTGCTTAAACTATGTTATTTGAAAACAATTAACATTTATTCTCTCTTCCCAGTTTAAGCCCCTATTAGCCTGTTTCTAACCAAACTGTGGAAGAATTACCACTTTCAAATCATGTTGGCACTTTTTCAAGAAATAAAAAAGTCAAATATCTCTGGCAATATGTTACATGTATATAACAAATGAAATATAGTGGATGGTTTAATTTCTGTATACCTTAGCATTGTTAAAGAAAACACAGCAATTTTTTCTGGCTGTAGATGAAAGTACATCTTCACTAAGAGTACAGCTTAAGTTGGTTTTCATGGTATTTTTTGAAGATGGAACACACTTAAGAGTTCTGTGCTGTGCTCTGAAGCACCAGTCTTCTTTGGAGGGCAGACC
This sequence comes from Anomalospiza imberbis, assembly GCF_031753505.1. Classification (NCBI taxonomy): domain Eukaryota; kingdom Metazoa; phylum Chordata; class Aves; order Passeriformes; family Viduidae; genus Anomalospiza; species Anomalospiza imberbis. The sequence continues at coordinate 13,362,417 of NC_089683.1, read as the reverse complement.
TTAGGGCATGCACTACTCTGAGAAGAGCAGGACTATACTGCTAACGTGGGCCCTTCACATTTCTAGCTATGAACACCAAGAGCAGAGAGACCTGAACTGTCTCTCTGTTGAGAGACAAAAAGTTGAGAACCAGAAAAATTGATCCAGAACAGTAGAGGGGCTGTTATTTTTGGTGTAGCCAGAGTGCCTTGAGGATGTGTCAATTCTGTTTCCAGATCCAAACTGGGTTGTGTGGAAGGGGGATGTTCACTGGGCCTCCACCATACCTCCCAGTACCTTCGGCTGACTTATGGAGGAGCAGCTGAATTGCCTTTGTCTCTGCATCTGGGAGCAGCATCACAGGAGCAATACAACATCTCTGTCTGGGAATGGCTGGTAGGAGAAGACCTGAAGCACTGTTGTAAATGAGAGATTTCAAATTGCTTAAATTTCAGAAAATATTAACTCATGCAATTATTGTTGTTTCTAATAGAAGAAAATCATTCTGCTGAAAAGGTGCTACATTACCTCACACTGAAATGTATTCTCCTTTGCTAGCATATTACCTTTTGGGTTGGGCCCAAAATACTCCTTCAGTAATAATTTTCTGTTTAAGTGTATTACTCTTGTATCCTGGCTAGAATGGAAGTTCAATGACCATCAGCTGATTTTGCTAACGTTGATCAACACTGTAGAAGGCCTATGAGTTCCCTTTTTTTTGTAGTTATGTAGATATACTATGGCCAGACTTTCACCAAGCATGCTGCTTCTTTTTCTTTGATCAGTTTGTGCAGCTGTGATATCCTTTACAGAATAAATAAAACAATAAAAAGAATATAATGCACCTTTTAATAACAAAGTGGAAGAGTATTTGCAATCAGCCTTCCCTTTACCCAATAGCCAAAAAAAAACCCTGGTTCCAAAATTATCAGTCTTTCCATTAGACACTCATACTCCCTTACTCTCCTTCCCCTGCCTCTCCCTTTCTGTTGCAGACATCATAACTGTACCAGTCATGTTTTAAAACACATTCTATAATTGGTCCCATTAACATCATCAGTGAGATATTTAATTGCTTCTATTGCAGTTGGTCAACATATTGGAATTGTGTTTCATTTAATCTATGTCAAACCCTTACAGAAAGTCCAGTTACCGCACTTCACTTTTCTGTTTATTTTCCAGTGCAGTATGTGTTATAACGTGCTGCATGCTGAGAATTCTCAGGTTATAAAGTACACAACCAAAATCATTGCTTAAAAGCTTTTGGTCATTGCTTATGCTTCTCAGTCCTAATGCATCAGTGAAATCTTTGGAAGAAAATTACAGTGCATGGAGATTTTAGAAAATCCACATTGTTTATTTTTTTATTCGCATATTAAATGTAGAAAATAATCTCACACATTATTATTTCTGTTGGAACCAGAAATCTCTCACACTGTGCAGAAGAAGGGAAGGCAGTGTTACAGGGATTAATAATGCATCTAATATGAATCTCTTGATAAAATTAAAGATGAAAGAAACAACATAAAAATAGCATGAAAGCTGAGACATCAAAACACAAAAGCATGGGCATTCTGAATTCAGACTGCCATTTCACTTTTAATACAAACTTTTATTCCCAGGTGTGTAACAAAGAACAACACAGATTCAGAGCATCTTTGAGCCAAATTATTACATACATTTATTAAAAAAAATAGTTCAAGAGCTTTAATACATGCCAAATCACATGCCAGTAACTTACTTGTGCAGGAAGGTAGTAACATAATGTACTATTGAGGCTCCCTGACACTTCAAATTACAAATCCCTATTTTCATAGCTTATAATTTTGCAAAATATTAATGAATTGCGATCAAATTTTCTATGACAGATGCCTGCCTGAGGCTGTTTCTTTGGTGGGCAATATTCAATCAAACAACTCAACCATTTGGGAGAATTGAATTAGGGGAAAATTAACATTAAAAAGTGTTAAATACCTGATTTTATAAAGACAAACCATGCTTTGAAGCCCAGACATCACAATTGCACTCAGGGTGATTTTTTTACCATCTTTTAAAAAATAAAAAGAAATTTGACCAGTTCTAAACATGAATAGGAAACTATAACCCCATTTCTGCATACTCTGGAAAAAAGGTTGCTAGAATTTGATTGACTGAACACCGTTCTCAGTGCTGTGTACAGAACTACATGTTCTGGGCCTCAGAGAGACTGAGGGCATTGCACATCACTCAACCACATAGGAGTCATCCCAAATGAATGAATGAGCACACTTTATCCCTTGTGGTTCCTGCACATCACAACTCTGCACAATATTTGCTGTGGTTGCTCACGGTTTAGAGGGAAAGGCTGAACTAAGATGACATTAACCAGCACCAAAGAAGGCAAAGAATCAGAATCTCCTCTGTGGTCAATGAATATTCTACTGGCAAAAAGAAGCTCAAAGACATCACTGTAAAAAGTATCCACTAAACATAGTAAACCAATATGAAATACCAACTCATTTCTTTACTCGGAAGTACTGAGTATCATAAAGCTTTCTGACAATAGTTCTCTCCCACAGAACAACACAACAGCAGGGTCAGTTCTTGGTGATAACATGACCACTATGGGTAAGGAGAAGCCACATGATTACTAATGTAAGAAATAGTGCAGCATTCAATCTGCTTGATGAACCTAGGGTATCCATTTTCATTAAGTAATAGAGAAAAATGAATGGATGGGGATGGACGGGGATGATAACCTTGTAATGAATGACAAGCAAAACTGAAATAACTTGGGTTTTTCTCAGCCTTACCAGAAAAGCCTTCTCCCAGTCCTCTGCTCCCAAGCAGAAGTATTATTTAGAAGAACTAGATTATTCAATCTGCAGAGCCTGAAAACAGCCCTAAGGCTGTGAAAGATTGGCCATTGTAATTATAATAACTGTTTCCTAACTATTAAAAAAACACAGCAATAACAGATCATGCCTTAAAAAAGGTAAGAAGAACAATCCTGGGAACCATCAGCTGGACACACCAAGTGCAATCCTTGGTTGGATGGAGGATGCGTATCATCCTTTTATGAGCATGCAAAAGATAAGAGGCAACCAAGATCAGCACAGATTTACAAGGACAAATCCTACCTGGCCAACATGGTTGCCTTCTATGACAAAATGATGGACTGGGAAGGTAAATGGTAACACTTCCTGTAACATTTACTCCACTAAGGCATTTGACAATGCTTTCCCCACATTTGTGTGGCTGAGAAACTGTGGTGAGATAAACAGTCATTTAACTGGGCTAAAAAGTGGCTACAGCACTGTGTTCCAAGGCAATATTCAATGGCTTGAGGTGTAACAATTGGTAATGAAACAAATACTCTAGGGCTGGAAAGCAGTCCAATATTTCCTCCTGGATGATGAAGCAGAATGTTCCCTCAGAAAATTTGCTGAAAAACTGACACACGATGTGATTCAGGTCTAGGGACTTGAGAAAAGTGAAGAATGAGTCAACAGAAGGTTTGTGAAGCTCAGGAGGAAGAAGGATTAAATTCTGCACATGGGGTGGAATGACCTCATGAAGCAGAACTGTCTGAGTGGCACCTGACCAAAAGGACCTGGGGGCTGCAGTAATTATCAAGGTGAATATGAGAAGAACTGTACCACCAGCATGAATAAGGCAAAGTGCATATTGGGCTACACTAGTAGAAGTGAGGCCAGTACTTAATGTGTCACTCAACACAGCATTGACAAGGCTGCGCCTGGAGTGGCATGTCCAGTTTTTGGCTCAGCTCAAAAGGAGTGTCAGTAAACTAGAAAGAGTCTGTCTGAAAGCAAACAAGCTGTTCAGGAGCCTAAGTATGTGGCCTACAATAAATGGAGAAACATATAAGTGTTAGTCTGGAAAAGAAGAGGCTAAGGCACAGCCCACCGCCTGAACAAGTGCCACTGTAAACATGACCTGACCAAATATTTTGAATGATAGACAATTTAATAAGAAGCAGCTATAGCAAGTGGCAGCATGAGAAATTCAAATTGGATATTATGAAAACTTTTTCTCTGTACAGATAGCACAGCATTGAAGCAGTCTATAAAGTGGTGAAATCATCATCCTTTCTAAGACAGCATTAGAAAAAGCCACATCTGACACCAATCCAGACATTAGCCTCACTTTGAACAGGAGGTGCATTACATGGACCACCACATACCCCTTCCAGCTACCACTTCTGTGAGTCTAAAACAGAAAAAAAACCCTAAACCCTTCAGCTAAATCTTAGTCCCCCCAAATAGTGTAATTTGGGAGATCTGAATTGTCCAGGAATAAAAACACAGCTGAACAGACATTACTAATAATTTCCATAGTCCACTCTTATTATGTTCAAAACTCGTTTTTCACTCCATTTCCACAAATAGATTTTACCTGGAGAAAGATTCAATGACTTCTAACTACTTGACATCAGCTATGGCAAGTAAATTTTTCCTCTGTAGTAGACCATCTATTACTTAAACCTTATTTCATTTCCCTCTGCAGAGTTTAACATCTCTTCAGGGTCTTTCAGTTTTTATAGAAGGACGTTTCTGTCAAGAAGAGACTTACTGATACAGAGTTCTGCTAAGATGAAAGAATTTCTGAACATAATCACCAGGGGAATAAGTTGTAGCAATTCACAAGATTCATAGTTTTCAAAATTTTAAGGTCAGAAACAGGAATGTGGGGAATTACCAGATAATGCAGCAGTTTCACAGAAATGGGTTTAGTTGGGTGATAATATAAATGTGAATTAACAGTGCCACTCTGATGCAAAAAGGAATAGACCATAATAAAAGTTAGAAATAGACAGTCTATAAACAATTCTTCTGTTCTACTCTGCTCTGGTCAAGCCTCAGCTGGGTTTCTTTTTCCAATCTTGAACACCACAGTTTGTGAAAGATTTGAAACTGAAGAGAGCTCAGTGGAATAGTATGAACAAGTGGGATTCTAGAAAACATAACTGGAAAAAAAGAAAAACATGAATGAATTATGATTCTTTAACCTAGGAAAAAACAAAAAAACTGAAAAGCAGAAATTTTTCAAATATATAAAAGGTTGCAAGTAGGAGAGAAGGAATAAATTATTTTCCATGACCTAAGAGATAGAACAAGAAATTACGTGTTTAGACTGCAACAATGTTCAAAATTAGGATTAGAATATTAGAAAGCAGTAATAAAATGATAATAATAGTGAAGTGCTGAAATAGATTTTCTGGGAGATTATGGACTCTGGAATTCTAAAGACCTTTGAAAAACTGTTTGTGATTGACCAATACTCACAGAGATATTGCTCAGGAATGCTGCAGATTAGATAATGAATATACTGAAGTGGACTATATGGAAATCAATTAATTTATTAGCCTGTTCCATAAAATACATTAGGCATTAGATTGCATTGCTCTTTTTTTTTTTTTAATGAAGGGATAAAATTTTTGTTTAAAAATATAGTAGTTTATCTCTCCTTTGGATGTAATTTGGTTTCCAGCCATCTTGCACTGATAGGATGTTATCCTGATGCCATGAAAATTCTCACTATTTCAATTACAAAGAGGACTTAGGAGTTTGAGTTATGTGCCAGAAATATTTCCATACTATAAGTACTTTTTCAAGCCTTTGCTCATCAGCACAAGTAATAACCCAGAAAGTGAATATGAAAACAAGACACAATTTCGGTTAATGAAAATTACTCAACAAAACAATTTTGCTCACTTATATATTTGATAAAATAGATATTTTCTCATAAGCTATTTGTGGACAGAAGGGGGGAAAAGACAAGAAAGAAATAATGTGTCAAATTAATTATGCACTAAGAATCATGGGCCCAGTTAAAACCGAGATGAACATATGTGGTTTACATCATTTTCAGTTCAATTTATTACAGTTGGATCTTTTCAGACCCTTTCCTCTTTATTAGCTTCAGTTATCTCTAATCCTCAACTAGAGACATAATAAGGCTTAATCATATTTGCTGTGGGTAGGTTATCAAAGCCCAGTTTCCCTGCCCAGGTATCTATTGGGTTGCAAAGAAATCTCTGCTTCTGGTCCAGAAAAGTATTCATTTGTCCAATACTGTGTATGACTCCAGTTGTAAACCCAGCTTGCATGCTGCTGTCAGGATGTTTTATTTAAAACAGCTACTTTTTGTTTTTTTCTTCTGGCAAATAATCTGTGAACAAAGAAATATATTACTCAGTCATACAAAACATTTTTTCAAGTCCAAGTTAAATTCAGCAAAACTTTTCAGTTCAAAAATATTCAGCATTTTGCAGATTCTAAATATTTTGCTTTGACATTAGCATTTAGTCATTAATTAGGAAAAAAACCCTCATCTTTCAAAAGAAAATGTTACTTGCCACTTACTTATGCTTCATATATAATTATCTCATTTTTCCAATAATAAAAATATTTAAGAAAAATCCATTCTTCGGGTCAAAAACATTGACTTAATAGAAAATTACACTTTCATAAGTAAATTTTTTTGTGTGTGTGAGGGAGAGGTTTAATGTCTGGTAAAGTCTGGAAAACTTCAGAGCTTATAAGCTGTCTTTTTTTTTTTTTTTTTTTTTTTTTTTTTTAACTGAGCTAAAAGACTCACTGGCCATATCAGGGCTGTATAATTGTGAATTTCACAATATTCTGGACATGGGTTACCATCTCAGCCTCAGGTTATTATCTCCCCATGAAATGGCCATAGAACAACAATCCCTACAAGCTTATCCCAGGGATCAAAGTCTTCAAAGGCCTTTTATCATTAGCAATCCTCTCATACTCTGCCAACACAGCACAGAGGCCACGCTTTCACACACAGAATTTCATTTCTATTGTGGATTACTAACCCACAAACTTGATGACATCCCAAATAATATAATTCTTATAGCACTGTATATAAAACATCAGTGATGGTCTAAGATTCAGGAAAGCAAAATGAAATGAGAATGCAGTTATATTACTGAAGTTTATTTGCATCTGACAGCACCCCCATATCCCATGTTCCCTGTATATTGCTTATACCTCCCCTGGAGAGATGTCTGCCCTGGAGACAACCCTTGTCCTGTATAATTGCTATCAGGTAACACAGAATACCTTCTGTGAGGCAAAAGAAGCACGAATATTCCTCCCATTTACATAGGAGAAGGTAAGCAGAACAGAGATTAAGGAATAGAGCCAATAACAGATTTAAACATCTAAATAAGGATTTGGAGAAAATGGAGATGTTTAGGCAGAAACTGTAATCTGAAAAGCAAAGCAACAGCTGCTGCCTAAACTTGGAGGCACTTAAACCCAGGAGAGACTGCAGATTTGAGTTTACAAGAGGTTAGTACTTCTCATTAGAGCCATGCCTGAAGTTTCCTGAATGTAAGCAGCACAGCACCTATCGACAGGGGCCTGCTGTGAACTCCTGCTAAATCCCCAGGGATCCTCCTCTGTGCCGTGCTCTGCAGCACCAACCATTCAACCCAGGCCCCAGCACAACATGAAACCATGAGGTTTCAAAACATGCCTGCCACAAATTGTGATGCATTTGACCACCCAATCCATAATGAGCAGTAAAATCTGAAACCATGACACCAGGAAAGTAGGATACTGTGGCAGCAGCTCTCTGGCCACAGAGAGCAACACATAACTATCTCAGGCATTCTCCTGGGAAAGGCTGTGACAAGATCAGAGAAAAGAATGATAAACAATTCTTATCTTCGCTTGCTGACCTGTTGTTGTGAACATGTGGAATGTGTTACTGAGATTTGTTTACCAAAGGGTGGTTTCTTAATTAGCCAGTGGTGATGGTGTTTGGACTGGAGGACCAATTAGGTCCACCTGTATCATAACTGTCTATAAAAGCAATGGGTTTCTTAATAAGTATAGGATAATAAAGTGATTGATCAGCCTTCTGTGAATCATGGAGTCAATGCTAATTATTACCTGGCTGGAGGCCTGTGATGACAGAATACAGTTATGTTTTCTGTTTTGTAGGAAAGATTGAAGCACCTATTTTTGGATGAACATTCTTATCTTAAGGCTGTTTCCATTAAATAGTCTTTGAACTATGGGAATAGAAATAGGAATCAAGGTTCCTTTGCCTTCATGTGAGTAATCTCTAAGTTAAAAGTTTTGTTCATGTTCCTTTGAATAATTTTCTCAACAAGGGCAGTTACAACATGGTAACTGGAGAATAGCCAGATAGCCTGTAGTGTTTCTTAACTAATATGTACACCCTTAAACTGAATGACAGCGTTTTAAACCACTGTGGCTACATAAGGAACTAAACCCAGAATTCTGACACCTAAAATAAGTAATATGCCCATGTTTTAAACAGAAAAGTGCTTCTAGTTCTTTAAATAATAATTGATGGCACCAGCCTAAGTTTCAGTGATGTGACCAGGGTCACTAAAAGACTTTTTACCACAGCTAAGAGTAAAACAAACTGCTACAAAACCAATCTTGTCTCAAGTCAGATATTCTTTTCGTTCCGTCATATTTTTTTTCTACTAAAATCAAATTAATTTCTGCTTTTTTTAAAGGGGGAAGGAAGAAGTTAAGGTACTACTGTCATACCTTGTGCAACTTGTCCAGATCATGTTCAAATCATGCTGCATCTTCTAAACTTAGGGATAAACATACATTTTTCATGGCTTTTTTTCTTCCATTATTATTGAAGGAACAACACAGCTAAGTAAAATGAGCTGTAGTCTACACTCATTTATGTATTATACATAAAGTAGTTGGTTACAGTTCAGTATGCTACAACTCTAAAAAAAATCCTTCTGTAAACAACAGTTTTGGATGCACACAATCAGCAAAAACAGTATGAAGATAACAGGGTTAACCTGTGAGCCAATTAGCTGAGACAGACTTTTAGGTGAAAGAATTATATACATGAATAGACAAGACCCAAGATTGTTTGGAGACTGGGAAAATGTTGCTTGGAAATTGCTACTGAAAATAGTACTGAAATTACAAATTTGGGCTACTCAATATTTGTTGAGCAGAAACTTATTTTTAATGGCATCACCAGGCAATCTCTGGCCAATGACTTTATTCAGTACTTATATACCTTAGTAAATTGAATGAATTCTAACTGTATGCATTTGTCATTCCTAAGCATCTACAGCTGTATTCTTTCTTTGAATGCAGACAGAAATCTCACTGGATTCAAAGAAAACTGTGTGCTTGTATTTCTGACAGCCTTTTCTTATTGTAGGCAGGATGATGCTGGTCTGGCCCCAAAAATGATATGCAACTTGAATGATTTAGGTCTCCAGGACTGGGCTCTGTATTTGAAAAAGAAAAATAGAAGCTCCCTTCAAAAGGTTTTAATATATAGCAAGGTATGATTCCCTTACTGAATCTAGTTCTGTAACTCAGTCAAAAGGGGTCAGCTAGCAGCATAAACCATGAGAGTGAAGCTCAAAATGTTTATGAATAGCAAGTGTCACACAGATTGAATTTCTGCTTTGCTATTCAGTCAAGGGGTATTTATTAGTGCTTGTAATATTTAGAAAGTAATTTTTGACTTCAGGTATTGAAAGACCCACAGATAAAATACATTTTATAAAATATTAACTAGCGTAATAGAAGGAAGCATTGGATGCTCATTTTATTTCAACATTTAATTTTCATGGGAGTCCTTCAGGGCAGCAGAAATATCATACATATTATTAAAAATGAGTGAAATTATAATACAATGCAGTTACAGAACAATGACTTAATAAAGGATCCCAAAGCACATATGAAAATGGAAAAAGTTAAGCAAATAACCCTGTTATAATAGAAGCAGGCAGATATTAGGTTGCATACAGCTTTACAATTTAAAAAAAAAAAAAAGAAAAGAAAATATAGTGGACAATCTCTCTAGTTTTAAAGGGGAAATGCAAGAAAATATCATGTCATACTTAAGAAAACATTTTGCCTTTTTTCTTTTAGTAGTCTGGGGAAAAGCTAATAATAAGATAATCATAATTAAGTAACCAGTATGCACTTGGAAATATATTTATTATCTCTTTCTCGTTAAGCCATTTAGGGACAAAGTTAACACATCAGTGGAGATTCATACACTTAAAATGTAATTTTTGTGAAGAAGCACAACTTTATTCCTTATGGTCCGGTACTTCTGAAAACATTTCCAATCTTTAAAACTGATTTAGGAAACCCTGTTTTCAATTGCAAAATGTTAATTGATGAAAGAAATCAAAATGTTGATCTGCCATGTGATAGTAACCCACCCAACAAGATTGCATTAGAAGACAATTACAAGCCCTTTTGAATTTTTTTTTCTAGCAGCTTATTTTTTGAAGTTTTACTACTTTCTGGAGATATTTTTTCACTGTACAAACATTACAACGTCTTTTTTATTTTAGATTTATTTGTAGCAAGACCTAGAGAAGACTGTGGAATTTTTCCTAGTAGACTGCCATTATTATTCTCCTTTTACAGAACGAACAATGTAACCACCTTTATTAAAGCTATGTCAAAATCCTATATTCAGAAGGGAACAATATTCATGACTGTTTCAGTTTCAGAGCACCAGCTCTGGAGTGCCAACACCTTTAAAAAAGATGTTTTCTTCTGGCAGATATTCAACATCTTGCTATAGCAGTGCTGTGAATTCAAGCTCACCCTGTACCTACATGATCACAGAATAAGCTATGAAAGAATTTGAAGAAGTAGGTAGTTGGGGTGAAAGTTAGCAATCAACTGGAATCCTCTTACTCAGTATTAAACATAATATGAAACTGTCTTTACTGAAAAAAAAAAAAACCCAAAAAGACCCAACCAACCAGCCAATAAGCCCCAAGCCCAAATGAGTGAAATAAAAATGAAATAAAAATAAGAGAATAAAAATTCTCTTATACTGAATCTACCTGGAGCTATATATGATTAAACTAGCAAATTTAAGATCAAACTTGCTTTACCAAGACCTTTCAAACACATAGCCACTGCTTCTGAGGCTACAATCACAAGGCTAGACTATATTTTATATTATTTCATAACACAGAAAGAAAATTATGGAAATAGTATGAACTTTAAGACTACAGTCTCAAACCAAAAAAAAAAAAAAAAAAAAAAGCTTTGCCTAAGTTTAATATTCTACTATGAATAAGTGAATTCTCCTTATTTGACTGTGGTCATGTCTGCTTAAGGGGTTTTGATGTTGATGTTGGACTTTTGTTTAGTTTCTTCTGTCTATATGAAAATGGTGACATTCTGAAACACTCAAAATAACTTTGAGGAAGACATAAATCAGGGGAAATAGAAGGATCAGGAAATGAAATTCACTCTTAATTGATCTAACTTCATGATCATCAATATCCAATTCTTCAAAAGTTCATAAAGGATATTGCTGTAATCATGGGGTAGGCTTCTTTGCTTATAGCAGTAATTTAAGCTATAACATCCTCCCCCCTTAAAAAAAAAAAAAAAAAAGCCTATGAATTCAGTTCAGTTTCCATTTAGTTTACAACACAGACATCTAAATGAAAATCTAGTCCGTCAGCTATTTTTCTTTCATACTCCAAAGAATGAATAGGATGTTACTGTCAGGGATCAGAATGCAAGATCTACAAACTCTTCCATCACTTCCTCGGGGTTTGCTATTTTCTGTTCAAGATCAGGTCTGACAAGATGAACCTTGGATAAGATGTCCAGAAGAAAAGCAACGTTAATGAGAAAGAGTTTTGAGAAGCTAGGATGGGGCTTCAGGCCCTGACTTAGGAGCTGACTTTGGACCAGGCTGCTGAGTTGGGATGGCCTTGCATGGCCTCCATGCCTCCCTCAGCTTTGCCTCAACTGGCCCCAGTCCAGCACTCCTGCTCTTCTCCTCTTGCCAGGGCACTGGGAGGCTGCACCTGTGTGCAACTCCAGCTCTCCAAACCCTGCTGCTGCCCAGCACCCTGACCTGCTGCTCTCTGAGAACTTAAAAGTGACTACCCCATTTGGGATTCTGTCTACATAACAGCTTTCCAAAGATGAACACTTTTAAATTAAGGTATTTCTTCCCATTCCTCCTCAAAATCTTTCCTACTGCAATATCTTTTTGGTTGTATCATTTGATCAGAAATTAAGTCTAGAGTCCTTAAGAGTATTATTTGATAAACAGGAGCTGGGTAGAGTCCAAGCAGTTGACTACACAGGCCCAGCCTGTGTAATTCATACAATTAGTATTATTCATATAATGAATTGGTAGCAGGGCCTTTTGAAAAGCTTTGGACAAGTCAGATACTATTTTTCCATATATTTTAGAGATTAAAATGGATTAGGAATAATTCCTAAAAGGTAGTTTGAATGCAGTTACTTGATTTTGGAGTTTAGAACGTTCGAACGGACAATTAATTATTTGGTTATACTGTACCTCAGGGCCAAAATTGTCCTGGACAATTTTACTTACAAGTGACCCTGTGAATGCAAGAATCATGAAGTTACCAGAAGCCAGCAAAAGAGCAGAAAAGAGGCAAAAAGAAAAACTGTGACCACAATTATCTTCTTGAGTTTTACATCTTACATTTCACCATCACTGCATAAAAATGGCAAAAGCTATCCAAGGCTGAAGGGCCAAAATCTGAAAAGGACCACAGCGGGTCATCTGGTCCAACCTCCCTGCTCAAGCAGGGTTATCCCAGAGCACATAGCACAGGATTGTGTCCAGACAGTTCTTGAATATCTCCAGTGGGGGAGACTCCACAGCCCCTCTGGGAAATATGTTCCAGTGTCTGCCCACCTACACAGTAAAGAATTTCTTCCTCATGTTCAGGTGGAACTTCCTGTGCATCAGTTTCTGCCCTTGCCTCCTGTCCTATTGCCTAGCACCACCAAGCAGAGCCCTGTCCATCCTCTTGACATCCTCCCTTCAGATACTGACAGACATTGATGAGGTCTCCCTCAGCAATCCTGAGGCTGAACTGGCCCAGCTCCCTCAGCCTATCCAAAACCTCAGGACTCTCCCAGACTAGTTAGATGTAGAAACTGTATTTAGTTTCTACCAAGTGTAGAGTTCCTGAAATAGATAAGAGCTTCTCGGCCTCTGAGATTCAATGTTAACAGGATTGAAATGGACAGATTTATACAATCTAAGGTTCATAAAAGATAGGAAAGTTTCCACCCTTATCAATTTTTTTTTATCTCTGGTTGTTTTTTAAAACATGTGTTCCTAAATTTTTCTGCACAAATGTTCTCCACTCATTAAAATCAACGGTGTTTTCAGCTCCACTTTTAGCAACAGGGGTCCAAGGCTCCAAAGCTCAGCTCAAGGCAGGATGAAAAGAACATTTAAAAAATAAGGTTTAAAAAATAAGCTACTGATTATCTATTTTGCCACATTTTTAAGGGTTTTTGCTGTATTAAATTAAATATAAATGCAACAGTTACAAAATGACAAGTATGGAAAAAGGCACAAAAAGAAAAAATAGCAATGGAAAAATATAAATTCACTCTCTCAGAGTAGAACAGGACAGAGCCAGAGATGATGATGTTATCAGGTTTCTTTCTAGGAATATTGTAAATTCCCATGTCCTGGTGCAAGGAGAGATTATGACCCCAGTTAATGGGCTGAAGCTGGTCAATGGAAGTGTGAATAGAGTAGTGCTGCACTGCCAGTGCCACCATCTTAAGAGCAGCCAAGCCTGCACTCACTGCTTTGCTAAGGAAGCACTCAGGAGTTAAACATCTAAAGCAGATAATAAATTCATTAATCAAATTAGCTCAGACAAAACAAGCATCTCCAGCAGTGTCCTTTAATAACAGTTATATAAAAGTTTGGGATTTGTTGGTTGATGGCAGTTCTTTGTAAATCAACTTCTTGACACTATCATAAAACTGTGACAGAAGAGAAACTGAGGGAAAATTTCCTGAGGGATAGTGGAAGAGCACAAAGCACTGATGAGACCATGTACTGAGATGAAAACAGAAATGAAACAAAGAAATGGGTGCTGGAAGTGTGTTGAATAGAGATCATGAAGAGAGGTGAATTGTAAGGGATTGTAAGTGCTTCAACAAGAGACAGAATACTCTCATTGAGCAGACTTGCAAAACCACAGGGGATCACCACAAAAATGGTTAAAATTTGGCAGGAAATACTCCTCCTATTTTGGAGGGCAAGAGCCTTTCCTATACCCAGACTCAATCCTTCTGCACCTGCAGTTTGCTGAAGCAGTCTGTTCTGCACTGTTTTCCATGGAAAGGATGAAATAATGTTTTGTTTGTTTAGAACTAGCTAAAAATTACTCCACATAGCCTTGATGATTGGCAAACGTGGGAAGTGTGAACTGTGCGAGTGCAACCTAAAAAGATGCAGACTTTAAACGGGAAAAATGTAAAGTGTTTAGAAAACAGAAACTGTCGATCAAGGTCTACGGAAAATGGCTTTCAACTTGGACAAGCTTTAAAAATTAAGCACATTAACAGTTACTAAAAAAAAATCAAAATATTTAAACACTGTTTTACAGCTCTAAACCTATTAGTGTCCTCATAATTTAATTTAAAATGTTGCAGTTGGTGAAGGTCATGCTGTAAAAGAACATATAATTTCTGACAATCATTAGATAAGTATTTACACAATTCTAGCGATAAATAACATCCATCTGTTACGTTTAGACCTCTGAAACTTTAAAAAGCATGTATTAGAAAACAATCTCTTTTTTAAAATTTTTTTTCGAATTATCTTTCTGATTCTACAGACCATGAATGTTGCATCCTTAACTGCTGCAAATCAGCTTAATTCCTGTGAGTTTCAGGCTGTAACTCCTGAGTTTATGAGACATGGGAAGTCTGTAATCATCAATAGATTAGCTGCCACAATGGAAAAATAACTGATGTCAGTATTTGAATTTCACTAAACACATTTTTTTCTCCTCCATTTATGATATGCTGCCTTTGCATATATTAAAAAAAAAGTAATGAGAACAAAAATATGCCATTCTAGAAAGACAGCTATATCAATATTTAAATGGAAAAAGAAAAGGATTTTTCAGAGTAAACACATTTATCTAAGAGATTCAGTTTTTGATCCATATGAACATAGGTATACAGCTTGAACCTCAAAAAACTGAAATTCACTATTTTTAAGGATGTATGTCTCTCAAAAAAGAGAATAAAGTGATGGCATTATTCAGCTAACTAAACCTGAAGACTGACTGGGAAAAGGACAGCAGCAAAGAGAGATATTATCTATAAACACTGAAAGCAAAAATACTTATGGCTGGATGACAAAACTATTTTCACTGCAAAGAAATTAGTAGATTTACTTCCAGCTAAAAATGGTACTTTAATATGATTCACATCTGAACCAAAGAATGTAATTAGATTTTTTTCATGAAATGTCTTAAATATTTAAATTCTCACTTCTCAGAAATTCACACGGCTATGTAGCAGGACTAAGAACACAGAAGGACCAGGTTACAATCCTACCATTGACACAGCCTCAGAGGGGGAAGAGTTGTCAAATGAACAAATAATTTCTGAGTTCCATTTCCATAATGTGCAAAATTAGGTGTAAAAGTGTGTATTGTTAGTAGCTACTACAGATGACAGATTTTTAGATTTCATACATTTTTGGCAGAAATGGACTGCTACTGCCAGACAGTCTCATTTTTTTAAGACAAGCCATAGCATGTCTTCTAGTCACATCTGAGGACAACCCACAACTGCTATCTTGTCCAGATGTGGAAAGACAGAGTCATCTCTCTCACCTACTGCCAAACATCAAGCATTCCAACTTCACATCTAGGCGAGGGCAAGAGACAGGCACCTCCTTAAGGCACTTCATGCCATCCTAAAATAGGAGGTGCAAAAGGTGAGAGGAACAGCCCTCTGCAAATGCCTGTCTCTCCTCAGCAAAAGGAAGCCCAGGATATCAGTTCAGACCACACAGGTGCAACTTGAGGTTGCTTATGTGAGGCGAGAGTCACCCACATTGATGGACAGAGCAGCTCTTGGCCAGAGCAACTCTTGCGTCTCTCCTGGGTGGGTTCGTTGGATAGAAATTACTTCTTTTTTCTTTTTTTTCTTTTAATTTATTTTTATTTATTTCTTTTTTACTACTGTCCGGTGCAGGGGTAGCTTGGCAGCGGTTTCACGCGGTGCGCACGATCTCCAACCCCCTTTCCCCGGGACGTCCCGCCTGCCGCAGCCCCGGGGCCGGAGCAGCCCGAGGGTCGGGGCTCGGCGGGAGCAGCCCGGGGGTCGGGGCCCGGCGGGAGCAACCTGGGGATGCGAGCCCGGGGGTGCGGGCTCGGCGGGAGCAGCCCGGGGGTCGGGGCCCGGCGGGAGCAGTCCGGGGATGCGAGCCCGGGGGTCGGGGCTCGGCGGGAGCAGCCCGGGAGGAGCAGCCCGGGAGGAGCAGCTCGGGGGTGCGGGCCCGGCGTGTTGGCGGCAGCAGCGGAGCCCGGGCGGGCAGAGCCGCGGCTCAGCCCCGCCGCCGGCGGGCGCGGCCAATGAGCGCGGCCGGGGCGGGCTCGGGAGCGGCGCCGCCGCTACTTATCCTCGCCGGAGGGGCCGGGCAGCCCAGAGCGGCGCGGGCGGAGCAGCTGGGTGGCGGCAGCGAGCACGGGTGGCGCTTCCTCTGCGGCGCCCATGGGGACAGGACGACTTTAAAGGAGTTTGGGGGGGTTCTGGCGCTGGGCGACCACGGGTACGGAAGGGGACGGGAGGGATCCCTCGGGCAGGGGGTGCCGATCGCCTGCTTTTTGCCTGTGCCTTGCGGGGTCCCGGCCGGGCTGCCGGCACTGGGCGGGCAGGGCCGGCAGCTCCGGGGCCGTGCGCTCCTCCAGCCGCCTCCTCGCACGCAGCGCTGCCCGGCGCGGTTCGGCTGCGCACCGCTGGAGGGAGGGCTCGGGACCCTCCGGCCGGAGCCTCCCCGAGCCCCCGTAGCCCTCTCCCCTCGCAGAGCGGAGACTCCCGGTGCAACTCCGTCCCCCCCGCGCGGAGGCGGCGGACAGGCTCCTCTCCTGGCGCTCGGAGCCGGCGCTCCTGAGTCGGGGCTCTGCCCTGCCCTGCACCCCAGGGGTAGGGGGAAGGGTCCGCACTGGGAGTTTCTCCCTTGTACGAAGGAGAGGGAAGGAGTCGGGGAGGGATGGGGGCTTAGGGCGGAATCTCTGAAATCTTTTGTATGTGCCTTGATTCTTTTTTCTTTCGTTCTTTCTTTCCTTCCCTCTGCGTGCACTCTCCTTCCCATCTCTTGTTCTTCTCGGTGTCTGCCCACCCCACCCTGCTTTAGATCCGGCGATTTCTGCCCTCGCCTCGCCCTGTCATTGATGGGAAATCAACTGGATCGCATCACCCACCTGAATTACAGCGAGCTGCCGACCGGGGACCCCTCGGGGATCGAGAAGGACGAGCTGCGCGTCGGGGTGGCTTACTTCTTTTCGGATGAGGAGGAGGACCTGGACGAGCGAGGCCAGCCAGACAAGTACGGCGTGAAGGGCTCCGGCAGCCCTGGGCAGGAGACGCCCACCCACCACCTCCACCACCAGCTGGTGCTGAACGAGACTCAGTTCT
Source organism: Anomalospiza imberbis (assembly GCF_031753505.1). Taxonomy (NCBI): domain Eukaryota; kingdom Metazoa; phylum Chordata; class Aves; order Passeriformes; family Viduidae; genus Anomalospiza; species Anomalospiza imberbis. The sequence continues at coordinate 13,344,949 of NC_089683.1, read as the reverse complement.
CCGCTTTCCGCGGCCAGGAATGCATCTTCTCCAAGGTCAGCAGCGGCCCCCAGGCTGGGGACCTCAGCGTCTACTCGGTGTCAGCCCTGCCAGCCCTCTGCAAGCCGGGGGACCTGCTGGAGCTGCTCTACCTGGGGCCGTCGGAGCACCCGCCGCCGCACTGGGCCGTGTACGTGGGCGGCGGGCAGATCATCCACCTGCACCAGGGGCAGATCCGCCAGGACAGCTTGTACGAGGCGGCCGCGGGCAACGTGGGCCGGGTGGTGAATAGCTGGTACCGCTTCCGCCCGCTGGTGGCGGAGCTGGTGGTGCAGAACGCCTGCGGGCACCTGGGCTTAAAAAGCGACGAGATCTGCTGGACTAACTCCGAGAGCTTCGCCGCCTGGTGCCGCTTCGGAAAACGGGAGTTCAAAGCCGGGGGGGAGCTGCAGGCGGCTGCTGGCACCCAGCACCAGCAGCAGTACTATCTCAAAATCCACTTGGCAGAGAACAAGGTGCATACGGTGAGGTTCCACAGCCTGGAGGATCTAATACGCGAGAAGCGCAGGATCGATGCCAGTGGCAAACTGAGGGTGATCAAGGACCTGGCTATAGTGGATGGGAAAGAATAGGGAGGAGCAGGAGTACGTGGCTATCTTCCTTCTGCCCTGCCCGGGGAGACCAGCCTGCCGTAGAGTCAGGAGGCTGCACCCTCCTTCCGTGGGACGCGACTGGAAGCAGGATCCATGGCAACATTCCAAAAAAAACCAGCATTCTTTACACCCATAGCCAGTATTTTGTTTGGCTTTTAATAGCATTAATGCTGAAAGAGCGAGAGAGAGGAAGAAAAGAGGGGGGAGGTGCAGGAAGGCTGTTCTCAGAGTATGTGGACAAAGTCTCTCCTGTCAATCGATGTTGACCATTCTAGCAACATGCCAATAAAATTTCAAATTGAAATTTCTTTTTAAATTTTTATTTCATGGCTTTAATCCATGATAAGTTTTAAGCATCTGGGACTGTGGATGTGGATGTAGCTAAATGAGATTCTAGCTAATATTTGCCTTGTGGCCAACCAAAAGCATCAGTCATACTTTGCTAACTGGGAGAGAAAGGGGGTGTTGGGGTGGAGGGTAAATGCCTCTTTGTTTTGTTTCTCCACACTGCTGCTTCAGCCTCTAGCTGCAACCCAAATTTTGTCCCAACCAACTCTGCCAAGCTATTTACTAGGAAAAAATACTTTCACATTTCTGCTTGAAATCTATCACATTGAAAATATTTGCCTTTGCTTTCTGTTTGCAGCTCTCTGATAAATATCATAATGCAGAGCTCTTTCCACCTCTTCCCTTCCCTGCTGTTTTTTTCTTAAAAAAAAAAAAAGTTGGTGAGCAACTGTTTTCCTAAAACTAAATTCAGTGCTTAAAAGGAAGTGGTGTGTTTTGGAGAACAGCATAGTCAGATATCCAGACACTAGGATTTCATGCTTGAGCTATGGATTTTGTACCACTGCTTCAATATCTCTTCATAGACAGGTCAACAGAATCCTGCAAGAAATAATTTTGAATTCTGCATGTTGCCTCTTTGGAACAGCAATTTATTGCATATTTACAATTCCACTTAAAGAAATAGATGTAATGTGGCCAAGTTCATCTTGCATTTCAAATTCCCAGCAACTAAAAATTCTGTTCAGTGTAAGTTTAGAAAGCCACAGCAGCATTTAAAAGATGCCTTTTAATGTGATGTAAGCAATGCCTTGTCTGTATTTCAGATCCTGTTCACTCATTGCTTAATTCTAAGTTTTGAAGTGAAAGATCAGAGATTTAAATATATTTTTTAAAAATCTAAACAAGTATACTGGGGCATTTCTTTTTATTATTCTGAGCTGCATACAACTTGTAATTTTGTCTTTGCATGTTTCAGTGCTGGAAAGAAAATGCATTTGATTTTGTTCTCCCCACATCAATGTCAGATGACAGAAGTAATAGCTCTCTTTTGTATATATATGATACACTCCACCCCCTATCAATGTACTGTGTCCCAACTCTTTTTTTTTTTGTATTAAACAATGTGGTAAGCAACCTTTTTGCAACAGTAATTTCATTTCTACAAAGCATTTGCCTACTACAGCTGAAGATGTGAGGGTGGAGTGTACTTCATTATACTAAAAGTGTTAGCATAAATATCTTTAAGAAAAAGCAAACAAAACCCTGTACACCCCAAACTGCACCTCTTCAGTGAAGGTCATGTAATTGGCCTTGTCCTTGCTAACACATGTGGCAAAATTATGTGGTAATAGGCAGTGCTACTTTTATCACTTTTCCTAAAGTACCTTACTTAGTACAATATAGGGTAAAAATGTGAATTGTAATTACTGTAAAATACTGTTGAAATAGCCTCAAACCACTTCATACTTTTTAATAAATGTGTAATATTTTAGCTTTATGTAGGCAATAGTGGCTGTCTGATGATAACTTCCCCCATTACATGAACAGAATCTTCTACCTAGCGTTTGTGTATCTTATTGTTGTACATTAGATTGCCTAAATCACCTGTTAGAACTGATTTCCCTGTACCACTTGGTGGGAGCACTGTGGGATTGCAGAAAGGCATTGGCTTTAGAAGAAGGCACTTACAAAACATTAAAATCTGATAGGAGAAGGAAAGGAGGGCAAAAAGCAGTTAATCTGATTTTTCCCTTATAAAAAATATGCATTAGAGACCTGAGGTTGCAAGAGGCAGGGAGAATTAAATGAAGAGGGAATAAGTACCAGAATGTTTATGAATGAAGGCAAGAAGAATAAAGTAGAGTTATAGTGTTATTTCTGGAATGCTTTTTCTTCACATTGCTGTTAGATTAATGGGATTAGACAGAGGGTCCTTGGAAGAACAGAATTTTATGCCCTCACTAGTGAGAATTCAAAACATACTAAATTTAAACTTTTCACTGTGCTTTCTGGATATTCTTTCACTCTAAGCCCCATTTTAACTGGATTTTTTTTGCAATCATTTAATAACCTGGTTCATAAACATGATAACTTTCCTTGTCTTACCCAGCTAGATGTAGAATGGTATTTTGTAGTATATAAAAGAAATTATAGGAGATAGTGTATGCTTATTTATTCAAGCTCTGTCAGAGACCTTTGGCATCACTCTGAATTTGTACAAAGAAAGGTACATCAATGTAAGGCCTTAGTCTTTTGCATAAGGACTGGAGAAAATATACTGGAAATAGGAAGAGCTGGTATTAACCAAGGATATAGTATTGCCATGACTGTGTTCAAGTAGCAGTCTGTAATTAAGCAACAAGGGCACCGATACAGTTTCTTTTGTTATTTTTCTTTAGCTAGCTTTCAGTCCAGAGCTACTGACAGCAATCTGGTCCTGATTCATAGCCCACTGAAGTTAATGGCTCTTGCTGGCCAGTGAACTTTGCATCAGATTGTTAGGAGGTGGTTAAAATTTGTGGAGCTTGAGGAAGAGTGAGATTTAAGATGACACTTCAGAGACCAGAAGAGCCACCTTTCTGAGATGGGAGATCATGGACACAGGCAACACTGAGAAAATACAGGAAGAAAACAGACAAGTTCTGAAACAAGCAGTGTTAACCTGAGATGGCAGTAGAGAATCTGTTAAAAAGACAAATGAAAAGTGGATATAAAAAGTTGTTTAGTGCCTTGAAACAAGAATTGGAAGACAGGGAGGAGTCAGCTACAAGAAAGGCAATGATGTGAATGACTGACAGGTAAAAACATAATTGATTGTATTCATCATTCAGGGTCAGTGGGCCTGGTGGAGTTAACATTTCCATTTCCAGCACTAGAGATATTGAAAAATTGTATTTTATCTCTGGAATCTGTTTGCATTCTTTGGTCTAGCTATCTAGGGTAAATATTTACATCCCATTCATTGCTCTTGAAGTTCTGACTTGTAATATGACAGCAATGTCAAGATATTTTGCAGTCTTTCTTCCATGTCACATTTCAAGCTTTCTGTTAGCTATTTGAGTAACAGTTCTATAGAATTTATTTTGCTTAGATATGATTCTCTTTTTGAAATGCAATCTTTGAATTGCTTTGAGACTTAACATTTTATTAAAAAATTCAATTCATGTCCTCTAGAAACATAGAGAGCCTGTGTGTAATGTTTCCCTGTCATGACCAGAGTGTTTACTGCTTATTGGCTGTGCATATTGGGAGAGGACTCTAAGGATGGGTAGCAAAATAGGTTTTGCTACTGTCAGATTTTGTCTCCATCCTCATCTTATGTCTCCAGAGGACTTTGTTTTCATTTTCTTAGGATTCTTTTTCTCCTTTCAAGTGTTGTGGTTGTATAAAATGGAAAAAAAAAAAAAAACAACAAACCCAACCAAAACCCTTACAGCATGCTTTTTATGCAGTATGCTATTGATCCATAGTGGATTTCAGGTTAAAAGCAGGGTGCAACAAGACATGTCCTTTGGGGTGTGACAAGAAGTGGCCCTTGGTCTGTGCTAGAATGTGCATATTCTTAGTTCTCTTGCCTCGTTTCGAGTGTCTTTCATATTCAGGTAAGTAATGTGCAAAACTGCCAGAGTTTATAGACCTGTTTATGTGATTTATTGAACATATCTAACTCCAGCCGTGTTTGCTGGAGTTGATGCAATGCTGCCTCTCACAGAGCATCTTGTGGGATCAGGTGCCTCAGCCTGCCAAGCTCCCCACCCTCTGTCTGCAGCTGCAGAGGTCTGTGGAAGCTACTGCTAATTTCAAGATACAGCTATTTTCTGTGAAAGATTTCTACTAGAGTAGTGTATGGACAGTATCCTGCCCACAATTATACTTGGATGTGGCTAAAACATTCTATGTGCTGCTGCTTATTGTGTGAAAACACTCTGCTTCCTGCTTTATAACCCAGGAGAAAGAAGTCCCAGTGCCAAAGAAGTAATCCAGAAATACTTAAGGAGGTATGATTTGGCTGCCTTGCTGAGGGAGTTTTACTGCAGAATTAAGGTCTAAAGGATAACTTTACATGAGTAGAGTGTGATCAAGTGCTGCTGTTAGTTTGAGTGTCAGTGTTTCCATGGCAAGTGTGGAATTTATTTGCTTGCCTTATTATTATGAAATATTTAACTTTTCTGTCCTATGAGTTCAAATTTAATATGTGAAGCTGCTCTATGTTCATGGATCTTCTGACTCAATATTAGTTTGAGCTGTCAGAGCTTTTTACAAGTTTATTGTCAAGAAAATTAATGCATACTGACTGGGAACAGATACTTTACTGAACTGCTAGTAAATCAAAAAGAGAGTAGTGTAGATGTTAGGCTTAAAAAAGGGAATGAACTAAGAATCTTCTGTTACTGGGCATATCCATAGATTTTTTTTCCAGAATATATAGTTATAATCTATACAGATATAAGCTGCCAGTGCTGTGTTTTTCTAAAGTGGTTGTGGAATTCTCTCTGTTGCAAAATACTATTATCAGTCTAAATAATCTGAATCCCCAGTAAAGTTCTATTTTTTTTATATTGAAATTCCACTGAAGTTAACAGTTAATTATTCATATTTGCCTTTGAGAAATAAGCTAAAATTATTTTGTTAAAGGATTTATAATTGAGCAGCTAGTAATACTTTCATTTCTTAATTTTAAAAATTTTGTATCAAGCACAAATGTATTTAAGTTGATATGTCCAGAGGAATGATAGAACTTCCATTAGCAGAGTCCATTCAGTTTAAGAATATGGTTATTTGGGTTTTTTTTTCATATTTTTATTATGGAACCTTAGGACATTTCTGATTCTACAGATAATGCATATATGTAAAACTGTTTGCCAGATCAGGATTTTTAAAATAAAAGATCTCTTCCCTTCATGTGGCGTTCACTTTGGGGTAAAATCAAGGAGTAGGACTTAGCCAGGATCACAACCTCAGCAACAACCTCCTATGGAATTTAATAGAAGGCTCATGTGTGTGATGTCTACCATAAGGGCCTTAATTACATTTTCTTACTTGTACATATAGCAATCATCTATGCAAATTGGCATTTTCCTAGGTAAAGTGGGTTAATGCTTTTCAAACATCCCTTGGACTTTCTCTCATATGTCTGTGTGGGTAGATGTGTTGGGCATAAATAAAAACCTGGAGTTTATTGCTGTAGACCCAATATCTCCAGCTTTTTTGACAGGAACTCAGGTGGAATTTGGAACCAGTGTGGCTATGGCAGGAAAGGGTGGACGAATTTGCAGTTAAACTTCAAGTTGTTCAAGGAAGATACTGAGAGCTAACCTTGAAATTCCATTCTTTCTCTTCTCCAAGGTGCTAGGGGCTGAGTGGCTGTGCACCCCTCAGACATTAAACCATTCACACTTTGAAGATCCATGCTACTGCCTAGACAAAATAGGGTGAGTAAAATATGCAGTGTCTCATCAGCCTTAAGAAGCAAATAATTTTTCACAGTTTAAATGCTATTTGGATACAGTGTGGCATTGGCAATCCATTTTGAAAAGTCCCATTTTTAAGATGATAAACAGCATAATGTTTATAAATGGGAAACCTCAATAAGCCTTCTTGTTAATCTCTATACAGCACAGGTAAGAGCTTGTTCCCAGTTTATGTAAATAAAGAGTAACCGCGATTCAGGAAAATTATCATGGGGTAGAATTTGGAAATAAATGAAACAATCCAACTCCAGATTTAGTTCTGATGTGACACCATCACTACTGCAGGTGAATGAATAGCAAATTATCTAGTAGTGCAAATATATACCAACTTCTGTATTGTGACACTTCTTCACAGCAGAATATTTTTATGCCACAGAAGGAATATTTGTTGTATGTTATTCAATATGAGTAAACATACCACAATCTGGTCTTAAAACAGATCTTTTCTTCCATATGTTCCTATTGTTTCCATATGCCCTTTCAGTCAACTGAAAGCAATATAAAAACTAAGACTGAAAAATATACTAATTGATTGTAAATATTTAGGCAGAAATTTATATGCATATTGACACATAACTAATAGATGTACTTGCATATACATACAGATTTGCATACTGTGTGTTATGCATACACAAACATGACAAGTCTTGACTATTTTGTTAGTATTGGTAAAAAATGTCAGTCATTCCAGTATGTATATTATCTATGTAACAGATGGGTACCCAAGACTTCGCTGACAGGATTTTAGCACTGTTCAAATATTTGTTCTTTAGGGTATGCCATGGTCTTCTGACATCAGGAGAAGTGAGTTAAATATGTGGGGTTTGACATATTGCTACTTTCTGGAGAAAAAATATCAAGAAACACTACCCTTTGCAATAATGAAGTACCCTTTTAGAATAAACTATGCTGCTACTGACTTGTGTATTTATAAATAAAATAATGATCCAATGAAGAATCCATTTATCTTTCTCTTTGGCATCTTTAAATGGATAGTGCCACACTATCCACACATTTTAATAATATGAATGTGCTTCCACTCAGTTGAATATTTTGGAATCATATCTCTGAAATTAGTAGTGTTGTTCAGACTTACTCAACTGTTGTTGTGTAGTTGTTCTAAAGTAAAGAAGTGGCTGGCATTGATATTTCCTGATTTTTCTCATCTTTCTTTGAATTGATAAGTTTATTTCAAAGGCTAAAAGGTGTGACTTCGAAAAGCACTCATTACAGATTGGACATTCTCCATTGAATTAATTAGTGATTTTTCACCGGAGTTATTTGGACCACAGTTAGGCTTATACTAACTTCTTTTACAAACTTAATAGATAGAGCATGATAGGATTTTACCTATCCAAAATTCTTCGTCCTCATCAAACCACCTGTGGGTGACATGAGGCCCTTTTCTATGTACAAACCCATGACTAGAAATCACTGACTATTGGAACTGAATCCTTGCACAGAGATTTCTGTCATTTCCTATGGCTGTTGGAAGTAAGAGAATTTACTCCTCTATCGAGCCAAAGCCCTTTAACAAATTTTTTTATTGAAATAAATAAGTAAATGCATTGCTATTAAAGGTCAATCCAGTGTAACAGATAATGGACAACCATAACATTGCTGGTAATTAAAACATTGGACAAAGCATCAGCAGCAGCTTCTTTAAAGAGATTTAGATTGCATGTTAAGGTATGCCATCACTGACAGAAGTACCTTAGATGAATGCAAGGACCTATTTATGTTTATCAGAGACTATATAATAAAACTGTTAATATGACAGAGCCTACTTTAGCTTTGGACTCAGACCTCGTTACATGATATGTCAGCCTACCTGGCAGGATTTCTGGATTAATATTTCCAGCCTGTTCTGACTTCATACCATTGATTCTTCAGTTAGGGGTAATCAAAGGTCATTAATAGTGAAAAGTTCACTTTAATTGACCCGTTGACTCATTTTAATTATAGCAATATAAAAGAGTGTCAGGTGCTAGACCCCTACACAAAGGGTTAGTTAATATGCAGATTCATCCTGGCAGTAATTCTGCCTGGATCCCATTAGCTCTAGGTAAGGGCTGTAGAAGAGTTTCTTACTTTATCTCTCAAGTTGAAGAAATAGGGGAAAAAAAAGACTGGTAGAAAAAAAAGGTTCTGAAAAGAAATTCATATTCAGAAGAAATCTTGGGCTGTTCTTTTATGCTTGTGCTTTGTATACAGATAGACACATGCAGATAAAACTTCTCTGAGTTAGAAGCACCAGCTATAGAAATGATACCCTTTAAATTTTGCCATGCTAGAAGCTTGCATACGTACACTGAATAAAGAGGATAATATTTTGCTTTTCCATTTCATAGCATGATAGTAACTTTTTTTAATCTGTAGGAACCCAAAGTTCACTGTCTGCTGATAAAGTACCCCAAAAGCAATAGAAATGTCAAATTTTTGCATATTGCAAGAGTTCTTGGTACTGAAAACTGATCTTCAGTTTCATTCTCCTGAAAGCCTTAATCTCATACATACCTTTTAACTTTTAATGACTTTCCTAAGAATAATGTCCAAGATAACAAGAAAGGAAATAATGTAGGAACAAAAAATGTCAGAGAAATAATTTGTTTCCTGTTCATCTGTGGACTGTCATATATTTCTTTTTTCCTTGAGATAGAAATAAGCTTCCTATTGGTATTTAGGGAACTGTTTGGTTAGCAGCCTTCAGAGACTTAAAAAAAAAAAAGGTGTGCTTTACTGAAACAAAAAATGCTAAGGAAAAGGAATACAGACCTTTTCATGTTTAAAAGAGTTGCTATATTGGCAGGAAGACTCAAATCATGTTCTTTAACTATTCCAATCCTTATATGAACTAGTTCCAGACTGAATAGCTCAAAACATGGAAGAGTTTTTCATTAGTTTTGTTCACAATGCTCTCTTTTACAAATATGACCTGTCATTTGTGGTACCTCAGTTTATCAGTATTTCACTGAAGATCTGTCAAACTGGGTTTTTTTTTTCCAAATGTCAAACTTCTGTCTCCTGAAAATAAAGCACCCAAGCAGACTCCAGTTGGAAACTGAACACTGAAGACAGATTATGTGGAACTTTGAAAATATTACTCACATATTTTAGAAAGCTTTCAGTTATGTAAAATAAATCTTACAAAACATAGAATTCAATATTCTATCCTACTAAATATTAAATATATTAGGATTTTTAATTATATAAGTTATCATAGTGTACTACATGTTAAAAAAAAAGGTAACTGCTAAGTAGTTTATCTTAAAAATGAACCCTCTATATCTTGAATGAAGATGTAAAGGTTGAAAAGGTATTCTTTAAATCTGATTTATGAACTAATCTACCCCTTCTGGGTGAGGTGTCCATTATCATATAAATAAATGTATCTATGTAGATCAATGCTTGTGGGATCTCTGTTATTATTTTTTTGTACCTTTGCAGAAGAATGGCTCTGTGTGATCACAGCTAACCCCTACAAAGGTACTGGCATCTCTATTATCTGTACATTGAGTGTGATCATTAACTGCTAGCCAGGAAGACAGCAGTAGAAAAATCAATACAGCTTTGGTCAGAAGGAAAATAAGCCAGGGGTGATAGTTGTGGGAATAATCCTTCTACAAATGACATTTTGTCCAATGTCTGAGTGGGAGCAACGCATCATGATGCAAATGCAACAGAGAGTGGAGATAAAAATCAATTCTATGACTTACCAGACATAAAAAAATGTTGGAAATGGCACAATGGAACACATAATGGCCCTTCCACCAGGGCCTGTAATATCATATGAAACTGACAAATTTTCATCAGTGGAATGATATTTAAAAATGTCCTTGTAATTCCCATGGTGTCAGTGTCACCAGGTGATGTAAATATAAAACATGCAATATAGCAAATCAACCTAGCTCTCATCTGGTTGCTGAGAAGCATCCCATGTTCTCTCAGGCCTTGGTGAAATGCAAAGTGTTGCCACATAAAGTTCTGATTTCAATTATCAATATTGACTTAGGCTTTTTCAGTAGTTAATGGGAACGGGATATCTGAACTATGTCATTCTCTGAAGATGCTTGGATCTCCAATGGGTTCAGGGAATGTTTAACATATCTAAAAAATTTGTTTAGCATAGCTATAATCTTAGTCTACATATTGTAGTGAAGTGGGATAAAAACACACTGAAAGGCTCTGATCTCCCCTCTTCCTCCTCACAAGTTTTTCTTGTTGAAGTTGTACATACAGCCTAAGTTACTCATCTGGACCATGCTCAGAGGACAACTCATCCTATATCAGCACATATGTAATAAAATCACACACTGCAAATGCCTTTCTCCCTCCCTGTTCAGTGTTTACACAACTAAGATTAACTTCTGGAGTGTCTCACAAAGATGAGAGCAACTTAGAAAATTGTTCTGAAATTACATGCTTTCTTCTCTGCCAAACCAATAAATCTTGGTCTACTGAGCTGGAGAATGCTGTCCATCCAAAACAATGACAGTCTGAAATAGATTATAAATAATAGATAAACCCTGTTATTAAACAAACATTAAATTACACAGAAATTATGTTGGAACTATAAACAATATATTAATAAAAAAAAATTAAGAATTTTAAAAGATCTGCTGAATCATTTGCCCAATTCTAATGACATAGAGAGAGAGACAGGAAAACCTGCTGCCCTCTAGTAAGTTTACAGAACTCAGTCAATTATTTTAAGGATTTCCCAGGAACTGATTGCCAGAGCATCTGGACATCTTACAATAAATTAAAAGCAAATATTAATTACACAACTATCCATTCAGATGGCTCAATGCACTTTAGCTGCCATTTATTTGTCTCACAAAGGACCAACATACTGACACGTTAGTTAATTGAATGCTTGATTGAACAAGTAAACCTTACACTACACTACAGCCTGCCAAATTTAAATTCTGGTGGCCTGCCAGAGGAATAGTTTTTCACTGTGAGAACCCAGCACTGATTTCTTAGAAAATGTTAATCTGATAGCTTGTTCTATGAGATTATAACTTTTCTGAGGAGATGTTCTAATGTATATAATGTAATGATATGAGAGATGATTTCCATAATACTCAAAGTTTTAAATATTGTTAATGAAATCTTCAAGCATATCTAAGAAAAAATTATCAGCACATATTTATAAATTCCTTTTTTATGCTAATTATAGCAGATTCTGTTAAAAAAAACAAGAACAGATACATTCTGTATTTGCTGAAAACTCTCAGGTCATTATTTGCATTGGTTTTCCCTTAATCTCAGGTAGCATACATGGAGACAGACAGAGAAGACGTGGATAAATAATACAGATTACATTTGAAAGGATGCTTTGTGCTAACAAAAAGAAGCTCATAGTCCTCTAGAATATCAGCTAAGTAACCTTACTTGTAAAGACTGTATTATGTTCTGTATTTCTGTAGATGACAGGATGTCCAGTCAGAAATATATTCACTTGTCTTCATCAAAACTCACTTAGGTAGTGTTAGTGATAGTCAGTACAGCAAGGAGACAGCAGGTTGCTTTCAGGAGACTGAAGTGTAAGAAATTAATGTAACCACTTGTGATTGAGTTAGTATGCTTTAAGATTACTAACTTACATTAGCTTTTACTCAAAGCAATGACAAAAAATTACTTGAAAGTGATGTAAGACATTTTACCAGAGCTCTGAGAAATCTCAGATTCTAAAGCTGAGGTCCTGATGTTGAGTTAATTTAAACTGAAGAAAGGTGAAATTAAGACAGAAGACCCCAATTTTATACCCTTAATTCCTCAAGTGATTAATTGCTGTATTTTGCTCAAATGTTCAATGATTTATTCATTAACCAGATTCTTGTTTAGTCATTTGCAAGCAGAGGAAGTAGTTTGCCCTTCTGTAGCATATACTGTGGTTCACTTTCTTACATCATATGTAAAGTTTTATTTAAAAGAGTTGATGCTACTCCCACAATCTCATATTCTTTACTCCTGTGATGTGGATTATTGGGATGTCTGTGGCTCATGAGGGTATGGTGGCACAAAGAGTAGAAGTTCTGTGAAATCCATTTATGTATAGCAAAAAGACTAACTTTTTTGAGGATTGGACATGGTTATTCAAGTGATTCCACTCTTATGGTTCAAAATCAGTTCACTAGCTGGGGACTTGTCAGAGAAAAGTGCTATGAGAAGTCCATCTTTCAGGGTTTGAAACTGCCAGTTTCTATTAGATGCAATGCCGAATTCATTTCCCCATTTGTGTCTAGTACTTTTAAACTAATTGCCTTCCTGTCCTCAAACTTCAAAGTTATAGTAGCTGTTGCTTTTCTTCAAAGGAAAGATAGTCTTATATGTTTTGATGGGAATGCCATTTCATATTCCATCAATGCAAATCTCTTTGACAAGACTGGTGACCTGCGGGTGAGTGCTCAGGCAGCAGGTGGGAAACCATTTGTCCTCCTTGTCATGTTCTTAGATCAGCACATTCCACTCACGGAAGTGGAGAGAAAGGCCACAAACTCTCAAAGACAGTCTTACTTTGTAAAATCACAGAAACAGTCACATCTTTGTATTTTCTAAAGCAGAAAACTGTTATTTCTCAGGTACCTTGTTCTTGGCCTGACAGTCCCTTATAATACAGACAATTCCTTACAATTATCACATATAATACATGTATTGTATTATATATTATATATAATGCTTGATATGCTTGAAGTTAATCAGATTCAAAGCCGCTGTCATGAAGCTTTGAATCTGATGAAAATGCAATTTAAAATGGTTTTTTGCTACAACTTGATGAGTGCAATTTTGAGCCAGGCCTGAATGGCTACAGAAGTAATTCTGATGTGGACAGTGTTTCCAGTCCTCTTTTTTCCATCAGCATTCCAACTTACCTCACCTGTACAGTCACCTACCCCTGGTATAGTGTGATGGATGATATTCCAAATGCAAAATCTGTGTCACTGTTCAGGGAATCACAGAAAATTCAGTAGCATTAAAAAAAAAGGATTATGTTCTTGCGTTCAGTTCTAACATCATCCTTGAAGGCAAACGTCCTATATCCCTGGACCTTTTCCCAGTGCTGTTCAATACATATTATTAAGGAGCAATTGTATAAAATACATGGACATCATCTGGAGCCATAATCAGAACCCAAGCCTGCCTGTAGAAGCTGGAAGAGTTCAAGCCAAAGCCCATCAAAGTCAATAGAAACTCTTTCATCTGTTTCAAAAGGTTTTGAATGAGGGCCAGACTTGCTTCTGAAGCTCTCTCTAGACTCAATTTGTTCATGGCTATAGTCTGCCTGTAGTTGCCATGGCACAGAACATGAAACTACTTAAAATGAGGAAGATATTGAAGTGCTAATGCTACGCAGTTCAAAGTATCAAAGGTGAATTTAAGTAATAAAAAATTCTAGCTACCTCTCTGCAAGTTCTTTTCTTCACCTCCTGATTTCTCTGTATTGAATTTTAGTTCATAGCTAACCAATGCAAGACAATGACAAGAAGCATTTGTATATCCTTACTTCACTGCTCAACTGTACTTTTTTCAAGTTTATTGTGATGGTATATGCTCTGATTGATCGGATGCCATAAATCACTTTATCAAATCCCATCAAGTAGTGACATTTCCTATCTAGAAAGACAGATGAAAAAAGGATAGCCAGATTAAAAACTGATATGCAGAAATCTTAAATGTTCCCTTCATGAATTTCAGAGTTGACTGAAAATTATCAAAGGAAAATGGCTGCCTGAGAAATTCCAACACCATTCCATAGTCCCTGCTTCAGTTATTCCTCAAGAAGGATAGAAAAAGGATCAGAGATAAAGCCACAATTGAAACTGAAATATCATTTACAGTAATATAATTTGTACCAGGTCTTTATTCACAGGCTCGAACTTCACTTTTTTTTCATTACTGGAAAAATGTACGAATATATTTAAGTAATCCTATTTTGAAATAAAAAAGTGATAATATCTATTCTTGGAAAGATGTTGTAGTTAGCATTTGGTTCATTAAATGAAACTAGTTATTCATTTATTAATTCACTTATTATGAGTGCACTTTAGAGTAAGATTTGAAAATGCATCTAGAAATCCAAATACTTCAGAAATCCTCATTACTTTTATGAAAACACTTTTTCAGTTGTAAGTAGATATAATTTGTTTTATTTCCAGCTTGCATTTGAAGATTAGAACATTTTAACAGGTAACAAAAATAAATATCTTTTCTCATACTTTTAGATATTGCATTAAACTTCTGCTGATCAAATTGTCTTTTCATAAGCTCTTCTGAAAATATGATTATCTCTTGATCTGGACAAATAATGGTGGTTGGTTGGTGATTCTGGTCATGGTATCAAAAACTAAACTATGTAAATATTCACACATGATCTTCAAAGTTATATATTTTATTCCATCAGGCATAAGCAGCAACCAATGGCACAGTAAAATCTATTTGGATTTTGAGGCATATTATACTTTTTATGCCACATGACAATAATTTACATTACATTTACATTAAAAAAAAGGACAAACATCTGCTGTAGCAATGCTAGTTCCTGGACTCTTCATAAAGAAATAGAAGAATTTTTAAAACAATTAATTGTTAAGTTGCCTATTGCCATCCAGTTTAACATATAGCAGTGAACAGCACAGTGCCTGCTTAAGATTCTGAAGCAGTCATACCATCTGCTCTTTGATTCAGCAGAAAACATGAGAGCAGACTACATTTTGGGATTTATTGTAAATCCTCACCCAATAGGTCTCTTCAGAGACCTGCATAATCTACCTGGTCAGCTCACTCGGCTTCTCAGGCTCTAAAATGCTGCAGATGTCAGCTCTGCAGTCAGCCATTCATGATTCAGAATGACTTACATCAAGACATTGCTCCATTGTGGAACGTTAAATTAGAGCTGATTTTTTTACTTCCATACACCTGCATTCAAGTTCTTATTATTAGGAACCTTAGTATTTCTCTACTGGAGGAAAGAAGGCGGCAGGAGGGAGAGAAGTGAGGAGCAGAGTAACTGTAACTTTTCTGCTACACAATCCTGAAGCTTTTCTTGGTAGAAGTGGTAGAATAACAATATCAGTTCTAATGAAGAGACCAAAATTACTGAAGTAATGAATTGAAACTCTATGGAACTTTTGGGAGAAAATAACATAAGTGGAATGCTATCAGACACTGTTTCCTACCAATACCTATTTTTTCGTGTGATGGCTGAGTCTTTCACTGGAGACTCACTTTTGCCTATTAAGTTTGCCAAGGTTGCTTCTTTTCTCCTTCTCTATGTGCATGTGTATGATTCCTTATCTTTAAGTTCTAGAAGACTCTAGAAGGGAAAAAATCCCAACCAAAAAAAAAAAAAAAAAAAAAAGGGTTGGCTGTAAAAATAAGCCTCATGCTGCCTTAGCATATTGAAGTACTGATACCAACAGCAAATGAAAAAATAACCCAAACCAAGCCCTCCTCCCCACCTTCCCCACCCCCCTGACATCCATTTTTTATTCTCAGGGTCTACAGCTTTTCCTGCTGAAGTCCAATAGATCAGAGAGTCATCTAGTGGACAAACAAGGGAATTTTTAATAAATTTAGTACTGTTGTCAACTTTTATAGGCTACCTCAGACACTAACAGCAGATGGGAATCAGGAGCAATGAGTGAAGTGATTGTTGAAGAAAATAAAAAGGGAAATTAAATCTTGTCCTCTGCTGAAGAAATAAAACAGTGCACTCTCAAGGTCATTTTAAAGTTAATGTCAGGTGAAAATTTGAGCACGACTATATCAGCCACTGTAGAGTACTGAGAATTATAGTCTTAGCTTGACCATGGCAATTATTCATGATTTGGTGACACCAATGGCATAATATAAATTTTATATAGCCATGTAACCAAGAGGTAGAAAGTCTTAGGAATTTATCTTTTCACTTTCCATCTGTAGGTACACAATGCAAATCAACAAATAAGCACTAGGCACTTCCCTAGGTTATTAGTTTTTATGCTTTGTCCAACTGTATTCCCTAAACTGGGCTTCATCTTCCTTTGATCAATGAACTTTTGAGTCTGTAAATTGAGTTTAAAATTTCAAACCTTGAAAGCCAAATATTATATTATTTACATTTAATTTTGAAAGCATTTTTTTCTTACTAGATTAATACATGTGTTTTTCTAACTCACTAAGGCATCTTTTTACAGTTACCAACACCAGAGGATCTAAGAGAATATGCAGATATTTATCTTTTTCTCTTCCAATTTTAAAAAAGGCACAATATCCTCTCCATTACATTAATTACAATTGATTATAATTCCAAACATTTTTGAGAACTTACAAACACCCATTTCCTCTTTGTTTTTCATCAAATTCCTGTCTCAGCATTTACCATTTTTTGACATCCTGCCTCCATTTCTCATGTAAAATCAATTCTTGTTCTATGATACAAGAGTTTCCCAATCTACTTTCAATATATTGGTAATGATTTTCTATCCTAATTTTTTCACCATGCTAAGAAATGGAAACACTGTGGTTTTATTATGAGTTTTTCTAGGCCTAATTTTTAAGAGAGTGTCTTCTGAGTCCTTCCATTTAGTAAAACTTTTCTTGTGCCTTCAGGATACCTGATAAGAGGCTGCAATTATTCCTTGCTTATTTGGGACACAGGTTTGTAGAAAGACATTGTAAATCTCCCTGTATACTCTTTGACATTTTTTATACCTCTTAATATCTTCCTTGGTTTAAAAGCAAGTTTCCTTCCTTAAAGCAAGTTCTTAATAACTCTTAAATTCTTAAGATAATTATTAAGATTCCTCACAGGTTTTACTTTTCCCCTATAGATTACAAAGACTTTTGGCAGGATTTTTACAGTATCTGACACCAATTTAGGGCCAGTAAGAAAAGGACATATTAAGTGTTTTGGAGAGGTATCTTACACACTTACTATAACCAAATTACTTCTTTGTCCTCAGTGTCTAACTGCTGCATCATATTGTAAAAATCAAAGACTTAGCAAATACAGATGTACTTCCAAATTATTTCCAGATAATATTTTTTTTCTTCCCCAGCAAAATACTTTGAAGTTCCATTTTCAGAGGAAAGCAATAAATGAATTGCAGGTTTTCAATTATTAAGTATTTATATAAGCTGTTTGGCCTCAATCCGAAATGGCTGCAATAAATCAGTTACAGAACAATTAAAATACTAAAAACTCATAAACAAGAGTTGCAGCAAACTTGCCACATTAATTTGAAAGATTTTCTGTGATCACCTATGTAACACTCTACCAGATCTACTGCAAAACCAAATGAAATGTCAGGTTTTTTGTTTGCAAAACATTACATACAATATTAAAATATCTGCTGTCACTTTCTTCCATTCTTCTCTGCCTCCTAAGAATGCAATACTTGCTGCTTCTTTTGATCTAGGCTGGTCTTCTACAGAATGATTAAAGCCAATGAGTTTTATTTTCTTCTTTCAAATACTCACCTAGTGCCTGATACATATATGGATTATCCTGTGGTGTTCTGAGGAAATGGGCCGGCCATGAGAGAAATGTAGCATAAGTTTTGAACTATCATTAAACAGGTTTGCTGAGAAAAATGGAGCAAAGCTACTCCTTTACTGCTCCTCTATCTGTAATAAATGATGCTCTCTGGCACAATGGGGCATTCAGTGTGTTGCCAAAGCAGGAAAAGCAGAACCTTGGCCAGTTCTGCTCATGTGAGCTTACATAAAACCCCAGTGCTGGTAAAGGAGTGACATACAGTCACTGTTTTGTTCTTTTCTACCTTTTCTGTTATTTTGTCCTTGCTTTTCTGTTAATAATCTATAGGGTCACCTCTCCAGATCTACAGTTCAGGATCTACAGCAATCCCACCAACCAAAAATTAGACACACAGCTGTAATTAAATTCAGCTTTCTCTGTCAAACAGGGCTAGAGATGTGATGCCAAATAAAGGGATGATAAGACCCCTTGCTTGGTGAGAAGTGGCCAAGCCCATATTAGAAGTTTATAATTACTTTTTCATTACACTTATGGACCAACTGAAATCTACAGGCTGTCCACAGCAGATTTCTGGAGTTCTTAGGCTCCAAACGCATGGGAAAAACCTTGCATATATTCCAGAGATAACATTCCACATTTTGTCCCAGCAAAAACCTTAAAAATAGCACATTATGGTCTTTAAGTACCACACTGATAAAACTTTTCATTCAATTTAACCTTTGAAACATCCTCCCTGTCTCTCCCCCAGATATAATTTGTGAGTTCAGCAGGGAATATCATTATTGAACAATGAGTGTTTCTCAGGAAAAGGACAACATAGTGAGCTTGGAGAATAAGCAGCTTTTCAGTTTTCTCTCACTAAAGCCCTCTTGTAAATTTACTTGAACTCTGATGAGAAAAAGACAGCTGCATTCAAGAGGAGTAAGACCGTGTGAGTCACAAGAAGCATTTATTCCTTGAAAGAAATGAGACAGAAAGCAGTTCTTTTACTCTGTCATTGATAGGGGTTCAAAATGTTGGTGGTGCTGGCAAGAACATAACTGCCTGCTAAAAAACTTCAGAGGAGAATAATCTAGTCTTGCCTCAGACATGAAAACATTAACATTTCAGAAGAAGCATCACTGTGTGATTTCAGCCTAAAAATTATTTCAAGGAGAGTGCTAGTGTTAAACAGCTGGTATGAATAGACAAGTGGCTCACAAGTGTTTCTAAAGCCTGCTCTTTTTTATCCCTTTTCCTCTTCTTCTGGATTCTTAGGGAAACATATTCTTTGTGTCCATTTATAGCATCTAGCATGTAATTATCACTAAACTGACTGGCAATTGAATCAGGCTGTCTTAAGCACTCATGAAAACTGTTAAATAAATAAATAAAAACAGTCTTCTAAGGACCAAATTGACAGCACAAGAATAATGTGAAATTCAGTCATTAGGGAGGTAAATAGCAGTAGAACTTCATTTTATGAGGATTTGTTGTGATCAGCATTATCCACAATTACACTGTAAGTTTTTTAAAAAGTTGTAATGGCAGTACTAATGGCTGCAGAACTGAAAGAGCTCAGCCCACAACATGCAAAAGCTGATAACTTACTTTTATGTTTTAGTGGGAGTGATGCTGTCAGAGGTAGTGGCTAAAAAGCTGTTAGTAGAGCATGTGAGCTGCTCTACACACAGGCTGAACGTCACTGAAATGTGACACTCCTGTCTCCAGTCATTGCATCTGCTGTAGGTAAAATGTTTCCCTGTCAGCAGAGGAATCAGCTTGTGTTTTTACTGAAGGTAAAGAATATGCCAGTCTGTGGAAGTTTGTAATGTTCAACACTGACTTCCTTTATACTTTGTTCATCCATCTGTGCTCAGAGAACTGCCCATTTTGGAAGTTAGACAGTTCTTGTTTATCCAGGGAAGTGTCAACCTTGATCTGCTGCCAGAATATTTAGAGGGCTGAACAGTTCAGAAAGGGAGAGGTTTATAGAGATAGCTCTAAGTCATGAAGTAAAAATTAGACAGAAACATTATTCAGTACAGGGATTTTAATATCTGGCCTATGAAAATGTTAAATATCAGTTGTAGACTGTGAAGAAAATGGAAAATCTAGATCTTCTGTAAATTCATATGGGATCAGTAAGATAACAATGACTTTAAAATCATTATTGTAACTATTTTCCTTATCAACCCTGTCGGTGTGATGTGAGAAGGCAGACTGATGGGTGAGAGTCACAAACATCTGGACCTGTGAGAAGTAGCTTATATTGGCCACTGCCAATGGCTCTGACTGGGGAGAGATCCACAACTTTTAGAGAGCTGAGTCTTCATCTTGGTTGCAGAGAGGGTTTCTGCATCTCACATGACAATAATTCAACAGATATGTCTCAGTTTAAACCCTCCAAGACTTTGTAATGGCCTTGGGAGCCCAGTAGGGAATCGTATCTTAGTGTTTTTCTTCCAGGCTTGAATTATATCTGCAGAATTTAAAGGGAAAACAATTACATGGAGAGTTATGTGTCTGATCAAAGATTCATGTTAGTGTCAGGCTAGAGACTGGTGATTCAGTTTTAATTTTAAAAATTTGTTTATTATCAAAACTCTTTCCCCTTCAGGTACTTTTTTATTGATGTCCTGTTTCTTCTTCTATGCATTTATGAAGATTTAGTATCATTACTGCATGTTGAGAAAGAATCCTCTCTGTGTGACTTATGTAACAAAAAAATCCTATAAAAATTCAGTGGAAGGGAAAAGATGAATATGCAATATTTTAGAACTGTTTGAATATGGAAAGTATCATCATAAACACAACAGATTCTGGTGACAGGCAAAGCAACACACACATTCACTGTTTAAATTAAATGCTTGGAGGCTCAAAGACTCTTCTGCAAACCTGCTGTTTTTCCTGTATGAATCTGGTGGGTGTTTTTAGCCTTTGCAATTTTGGAATACACTGATTCTGTTTTTCAATGAAATGGCATATTAATCTACAGAGAAGACTGGGCTTTTTTTGAAACCAGTGGAACTTAGATGCAAACTACTTTCTGTCTTTTATTTTTGCTAGGAGGATGGAAATAGACCTATTGAGATTTTGGAGAATTGTTGTTTGTAATTATATGTGATTACTATTTACACAATGATTTTTCAAGGGAAATCAATTTATTTATGGTTTTCATCTGCCACAGGAAGTGTGTAAATCACTGTGTCTTGCTGCATTGTTGTCACTCAGCTAAGGTGCTGCATATCAGCCTTTAGCCTCAGAAGGGGCTATGATCATGTTCTTAAAGTTGTCACAAAGCTGCCAACATTAAAACATTTTCATTGATCTTTTCACTAACCTTTGAATCATTTTGGTTTTGCTATAATGTGTACATAAAATACATAGGCTTTTCCTTTTTTAGTCTCAAATAATTTTTGTATAAAATACTAAAGACTGTCATATTACAGAGAATGTAAAAAAAATTAAAACAAAAGTCTGTGCAGACATGACCTCTTCCAAAAGGGACTTAAACTTCAAAATTGAGAACGGCTCTGAGATTTCAGTCCTTCCACTATCTGTCAGACTGCTATTCATTTCACTTGAATCAGGCACTTTACAGTTTCTTAATAGACAAAGCAAACAACTTTCCATAATAATACTACAGAGGCAAAGATTGTATAATGCAATCATGCACATTTCTTTTTAAAACTATATGATTTTGTTCTGTTGATTAGAAGTAAAGATATTCCTAGCAGTGAAACTTGAAATGCAAAAATTGCCCAATTCACTACTCATCTTCTGAGCCAACTGTTTTGTCTTTCATTCCCTTTCTTTTTTTGGTTATTTAACACACAAAATGCTCAAGCCCAGCTGGTAGACTTACTCAGGAGTCCTTTTTTCTACTGAAAAATAATCATGCAAAACTATCTTTGTTGCTTACTATTTTCCAGCAAAGGACATGAAAATTATTTGCAAATACTCTCTACTATATGCCTAGAATGTTTGCTCAGGTGTATTTTTTGTTAATCTGAGGCTCATGGGAGGTAATGGTCTGCACCTGCATAACTAAAATTAAATCAGTTTTGCTAGTGATGTCAATGAAATTAGGATTTAAAGTGTAGATAATTCCCTTGCCAGTCCTCATTGGCTATAGTCAAGGGAATAATTCAGGTACCTATTCATAGCTGTGCACTGCTATTTCAAATGTTGCAGTGTATCTGAGACATCAGCCCACAGTTGGCAGACATAAAACAAAAACGTTATGCAAAAATCTACTCTCTTCAGGAATGATGGCTGGAAGCCAAGTGGAAATGGTATCTCAAACAGCACTGAACATCCATGCTTGAGAACCTAAAACTCATTGCAGGTGGGAAGGACTCTCACCCAAAAGACAGAGAGTCTAGAATTCTATTTTCTAGAATTTTTCCATTCCACCAGAACAGGCAAACAAAATAGTGATATGAACAGTTTTCCTTACCTCCCTCCGCTGGCTGTGAAGGCAGACTATCTGACTCTTCAGTTAGTTTTGGTGGCTTTTTTACATTGTTAAAGTTGCAGAGTACCTCATGTCCTTGGAGTAAGCTTTACTGGAAATCAGATAAAATTATTTATGTGTGCTGCCATTATTATCTGAAAAGCTTGTCTGCCATTTACAAAGATCTAAACTCCAGGCAAAAATGAATAAGATATTTGAGTATAAATATTTGAACAAGAAGTTTAGTTTGAAATTATTCAAAGTAAAAGAGAGCTGAATAGTCAAAGCAATTGCAGCACACCGTTGAGTTATTCTCAGACAACACAAGTGTTACAGTCCCCAGCTACAAAGGATCTTTCTGAGCTCAAGCTGCTGCATTTCATGTTCTTAGGTTGAGGTTCCTGGTTCAGTCCCTGTTGTATTAACCAAGAGTTCAGCTGTCACACAAAGCTTGCAAACACAAAGCATAGAAAGGGAAACTTGAGTTCATTAATGATATAGGAGGATAAAGCTCCCTGTGCTAATGTGTTCTATGGTAATTTTCCACCCAAAAGGGCTATTTGAGATTCTACACACTTGGCTTTGTGAAAGAAAAAAAGAACCCAAGTGGAAGTTTAAAAAATTTCACATCTCAAAATTGACAAATTACAATTCTCTTTTCTTAGGATGATATTTTTACCGTCACTGATGGAAAGCTAAACCATATCTATCAGTACTGTCTTCAATCAAACTGATTCAACATATGATTTTTGGCATTGCATTTAGTTTTTGCTTCTGCCGATAATATGAATATGGCACAGTAAAAGCACTGTTTTTTAATACCATATTGTGATCTATCTAAATGAATTGAATGCCATGATTTCAATGTTTCTCTTAATGTTTTGCTGGAAGTGAATGTAAACAAAAAAGTGTATATAAAATAGTATACAAAGACAACAGAAATCTTCTGGAATTCTTTTTTTTTTACTCTGAAAACTGCAGTTTAGGGTTATTCACATTAGGAATCTTCTCAATGGGTCGATGTTTAGAACCCTTTTGGAAGCTATTTTATTAATAGAGAGCAAGAACAGAAACATATCTGTTTGTCTTGACAGAGAATAAAAGCACAAACTACTTCAGTAAAGTGCAAATACAATGCATGTTTTGTGTAGACACCACTCTGAGGAGCAGCAGAACCTGTAAGCCTGAGCCATCATGCTCTTAACCTCAACTATCAGCTGGGTCAGAAGCCAGCTCCAGCATGTGTGAATTAATCTATTTCTCCTGCCTTAACCATCAAGCTATGGAGAGATGCCTTCAAGAAGAGTATTATTTATTCCTTCCCTAATTTTTTCTAGCTACCTGGAACCTTTATTCTCATTCATTGCCTCAATAACAGTCATATTCACAAATGGCCCAGGGCCTTTCTGTGCTGACACAAAATGTGAAGCATGAGGAAGCAGTCCTGAGAAATTTACAGTCTCATTTCAGACAAGAAGCAGCAGGTTGTTGTAGAGCTGATCAGCATCAATCTGTAGCCGTCCTTGAATGGAGGATTACAAGTCATGACATAAGTGAGGCAATGCACAGAAAAAGCAAAAAGAACAGGTGCAAACAGAAAAAGTAACACTGGCAAGATGTTCTTTCTGTTTTTTTTTTTCCTAAAGAAAGGAAAATTAAAATTAATGGAAGCAATATCCCCTTATCTATCCTTTGAAACTCTTATATACTGCTTCTATAAAGCAGTAAATTGTTCTCTTTCTTATTATCTCATTCTTTGTCTTTTTTTTCTCTCTTTCTCTGTATCTGCCCTTCCCCCATTCATTTTTGCTTTGTTTTTTTTTTTTTTTTTTAATGTTCAGTTGTAGCTTGTTGCTAATAATTCAAATTCATTGCTCTGCGAATGCTTTCCAATTAGTGATAAATGACACTTCACACATTTGTTGCTTGTTTGTTTAACAGCTGCCACTCCTCAAAATGTATGTTGCAGATATCTGGAAAAATGCCATGTTTGTGTTCTCTACAGTAGCAGGTTGGTTTTTGTGTTGAAATTATGTTTTTGAGGAGCATTGTAATGTTCTCTTTATGGTCATTCACTGCCAAATTCAGGCACCAGACACATTATTTTCACTTCCAAGAGATGACATGACAGAAATAACAAGACAATAAATCACAATTATACTGCCTGAATAATCATCAGAAATGCTGATTACAGCACAATGATAGCAGCCTCCTCTTTATTTGCTGAAACATATTAGCCATCCATACACAAAATTTTGATCTCACATTTAAATCCTTGAATAAACTTAAAATAGGATTAGTTAAGGCTTTTTAAAGAATGGGTTGTTGGAAGAGGGGATAATAAATATTATTGGTTTTGAAGTTAAAAAAATAGCAACATCCTGCACCTGGATAGTGTTGAAATTTCCTAACTTAAATAAGAAGAAACTCAGCACTGTAAAGATCGTTTTGGGATCAATTTTTATCTGCTATGTACACATGAAGGTATATATATTTCACTATAAATGCATTATAATTCATGCATACAATGACTTTAAAGTTTTAATATACTCTTTTCATTTTTTACTTATGATTTCTCAGTTAGTACAGAGTTGTGTTTGTCTTAGCTATTGTTCTGCAAATTACTTTTCCTTCCCTTTATTCCCTTATAAATTCCACAGTCTGAAATATTTGACTTGACACTGTCAATATTACATTTCATAGATCAAGGCTGTGATCACTTAGGCCTCAAAATCAGGTTATTAAGCATCGCTGAAAGATTTCAAAGTGTTTGCTTCCTGCTTCTACTAAATGAGTTTGAGTTCAGCAACAACTTTATTTTTCTACCTTTCTCTTGTGCAAGAAATATGCAGAAACTTTTGATCAAATAAATAACATATACAGGCTGTAACTGAATCCTAAATTTAGTGTTTATAACACCAGTGCATAAGCCTTTATGCACTTGATCATTCTGATTGCCTTCAACAAACAGAAAGTTACTTCTGCCAAGGTGATCCAAAGCACTTGGATCCAGTCCTGCTAATTCTGGCTTCTAATTTTATAGATAGCAGTTATTCAGCCCAATGTAGGACATTGAAGATAAATGCCTAAATTAGGGTCTGATGCTATTTTTTTTTTAAACCCTATAATTTGGAAAATGTAACATAGAGATTTTGAGATGCATTCTGTCAATGCATTCTGTCAATTTAATAACAAAATATGAAGCCTGATCTAGGGTCTGTAGCACAAATAGGGGATCAAGAAGAGAAAAAGCGTTCACTAGATTTTTTTTTGTAAAATTAAATATATAGATATTTTCAGATCAGTATACACTAAAAATAGAATTTGATAGACTGGAGTTTGTTTATATGTGGACAGAAATGAATGTAGTGCTGAATTCAGAATCAATTAATAAATTGAAGATAAACAAGTTTCAAGGACCACATGGAATCACTCAAGAATTTTAAATTAATTATGATTAAATACTTCATATTTAGACATGTGAAGCTCTAATGTTGATTGGTAACTTACTTGCTGGTAGCTGAATTTGGTAATAGAATAAGAAAATGACCTTTAAGAAAAGGTTTGTGGGCTGGTGCAAGGTCAGATAGTTGAAAAAGTAGGAAGATATATATACGGATAAATATGACATACAAAGATCAATATCAATAATTAAATGGTTTTCTTGCAGAGGAAAGCTGTGCCTCCCAGAGCTATTACGTTTGTGATAAACTGAAATAGCACATGAACATGGGTGATCAATTCAGACTTTTACAAGACTTTTATACACAAGGCTTTTACAAGCTTTTCACAACATACTTGACAAAAACATACTCTTAGAAAAAGAAATTATCATTGGTCAGAAAGAGGTTTCACTCACACATAAGTGTTTAAAATAAGAAAATAATTTCAAGAAAACAGAACAAAAAAAATCATAGAGGAAGAAAATCAATGCTAATGCTGATTACAAAGTTACAGAAGTGAATGAGTAATAAAAGACATAAAAGATTCAGTGTTGACAAATGCAAAGTAATAAACATGGTGAAAACTATATAAAATAATTGGTTCTAAATGAGCTATTATCAGTTAGAGGACAGATTTTTTGAGTCCCTGTAGATATTTCTTAAAGAAATGTCTGCTTAACAGAAGTCAAAAAGGAAATATAAAATTAAGAAATTTTTAACAAAGAAATTGCGAGCTAAACAGAAAACTTGGTATTTACATTGTGTGCAGCTGCATCCCAAGCTCTCTAGATTATATTTCTTGAAGAATAGAGCAACACTAAAAAAGCAAATATAAATAAATAAATAAGAATGCTATACCAATGTACACAACTATTTCCGACTCTTTTAGTGAGCCACACTAAAAAAACACTTCAGCAACTACCTAAAACACTACTGCAAGGAGCTGGACTTCCTCCAGTATTTTTTTATACTTTTTTTTACTTCTTTTTTTTTTTTTTTTTTTTTTTTTTTGTTGGGGTCATAGCACTGTCAATGGAAAAAGAAAAAGGCTTCATCCAAAGGGAGACTGAAAACATGGAAAATAATAGTTCACAAGTCATCACAATTAAGAGGGAGTCCATCTTTTTCCTGTGACTACCCAGACAGACTGGGCAGACTCTAGTCCTGACTAAAGAAAATAATTCAAGGTTTCCAAAGTTGGGTAGCATGGTGAAATCCCTTCACCTTTCTTTATATCAAAGACAACCTTATTAAAATTAATCTTCAGCATTTAAATTAAGAAATTTTTTTTCTTTCCTAGTTCAAAAATGAACCAAATATATTCTTAAGCTTTCCAAACTGTTTCACTTATACAATGAAGGGATACATTTCTTATACTCAGAATGGACTAATTCCTGAGCAAACTGCAAGCTCTTTTATACTAAAAACATTGAAGTAAACTCAACAGGACCATCCTAGCAATAAATTAATTGAAATGACAGACATAAGCTCAGTGTACTCCAGAGCAAAAGGTCACCATGAGAATATTACTTAACTTCTCCTCTAATTCAATAAATGGCTCCCATGAGAGCTACAATGGGTGCCAAAATGGGAATATTTTTGCAGTGGAGGGCATTATTTTTGTGGAGTCATGAAAGCCAAATATTTGCCATATCATCAGTTGCTGGAAAAGAAATTCTTTGCAACACAAAAATTAGATGATCATCAGCTGTCTAATATTCATGTGAGCAATTTGCTTGAGCACAGTACAACAGGACAGGTACACAAAACCACTGAAATTTCACTATAATATTTCATACTGATACCTGACAGAAAACCCACAAAACTTCTTTTAGTGAAAGCTTTACTTTTAAATGGCAGGCTTTTTTTCTTCCTTTAATCAAGCTTCATTCAAATTCTCCTTGGAGACCTGCAGGATTGCTCTTGAGTCGATGTACTGCTTTTTCTATCCATTTAGGATCTCACAGAATAGTCAACAGTTTCCCACATGCTAAAGCAAATCAGCCATATGGATACTGAAAAAGAAATTTGCTTTTAAACACCCTCTTGATCTGGAAAACAAGCATCTTGAAATCATGATCTGACAGAAAACAATATTCCAAATCTTCTGGACTGGCCAGGAAAAAACTGAAAGCACAACATAGAAGTCTAGTGTATGATACAGATTGGTTAAATAATCAGGGGAGCTTGTTACTGGCACTGAATGTTGCAACTTAGTGAGCTAAATAAAATACAGGCATTTGGGAAAACATTTCAAGCATCTAAAGGTTAGAGAAAATAGTCTCAGAGTCAAGTGCCAGACTGCTTGAAGATAAGGTAGTTTATAAAACATAGCATTGTGGATGTAAGTGTTTGAGTAGGTGACACAATAAAAAATTATTTCTGACAGTTATTTCCAGAATGAAGGGGGAAAAATAATATCTCTGTGACATTCAGTAGGGCATCAGGTCATGTTGCATTAATTCTACCATGCAAGCTAATACAGTGTGTCATGATGAGCATGGTGTAAAGTCAGGGTCATCATGGCAGCGACATTCCTCTGGTTGTGCCTTGATGAAAAAAAAAAAAAACAAAAAAAACAAAACAAAAAAAAAAAAAAGAGGGAGTCTTAGGAGAATTTGTAAAGCTGGAATTAAACAAAGGCTTACCTCTAAAAATCATATCTAATTTCAGTTAAAAACAGGTTTAAGCTATTTAAGCAAGTTCGTGGCTCAGAAGATGTGATATGGGTAGAAAAGACATATGGCTATAGGTTGCTCAGGTGCCTTCAGTAATTTAAAAATTAGATTTCTATTTTAGGTGATTTAGTTTTCCAGCTATTTGCAGTATTGACCACTTTGAAAGTTCAAATCACAATCATAATCTCAAAATACTTCTATGAGGGTATTTCTTAAACATTTCCTGAGCTCAAACCCATGGGTTTGTTAGAACAAGTAGCCCTGCATTTTGCTGGATTAAAAGTGGATGCTGGTATATTTCTATGCAGAGTTCCTCAATCAGCATAGGAGGACTTGTGATTGGTACAGAATTTCACCCCTTATGCATGTTTCCCTCAGACTTCTCTTTCTCTCTCAAGTCCAATAGCTTGCAACTCATAGAACTATCAGAAAGCAATGTTGTATTAAGCCTTGGAAGGAAGTCTATGTGCATTTGCACCAGAGTAAAGATCACTGTCAGTCTTGCTTTGAAAAAAAACATGAAGCAAATCTCTGAAGAAATAGAAAAATCCTTCATTCCCTATGTCCAAAGGCCAGACAAAGATTTAGAGGGTTTCCAATGTAGCTCCAGCATCTTACATAAGAAAAAGTTCATTAACACAATGGAGGAGAAATAAATAATATAGTAATTTGAACATCTCTTTAAATATGTTAAATTATTTTCTGAGTCCCAGATGGTCTCTTCAGGGAAATTAAGTGTTAGGGGAAAAGAGATTAATCTATTTAATCTATTTTACTAGAAATAACCACAGTAAATTAATATGTGCTGATTTTCAACATCAGCTAAAACAATATCAATCAGATTATATCAAGAATTTTCTGTTCTGTGGTACCTACACCACATCATCTTGGCAGGCAATCTGGGAAACAGAAGGAATTGAGGAGCTAAACTAATGAAAACTATGTAGCAATATTTATAGGTAGACCTGACTATAAAGCAGGAAATCTGGTTCATTAAAAAAAAACAAAACAGCATATTGTGGAATGTGTTTTTGTTCTACATATGTTGAAAGATAGTTTTCTAAGATAAAACACTTAAGAAAGAAAAGGTTAGATTTCAGAACAGACTTAGATCTTTCACACCAGCATTAGTAGCCCTCTTTCTGAATCCCTAATTTGTCCAGCTGATGCTATAGCTATACAGTAGAGGCATCAGAGCAAATTTTGGCATCAACAATCTACTTCAATGGGTTGTGAAATCTGGGTGGCCTAGAATATCTAAACTCCTTGGAACTTTGTGCACCTACAGCTTGTTTTGTTGCCTAAGCAGACACAAATATTCAAATACCATGTTACTGTCTAGAGAGTCAATCTACCCTCCATCTTGGAATTTAAACCTGGATTTTGATGTTTGATATGAGATTTTTAACAGCTAGGAGATTGTCTTTTTCTAAAGTTGGTGCTAGGCATCTTTACTAGATGCTCATGGGGTTTTTTTGTCAAATGTTATCAAGATAGTAATCAGGAACAGAAAGAGAAGCAGTACTCTGCATCTTTAGGTCAGACCCACTGTTACTCAGCACTGAAAGAATATGGTCTTACTGTGTTCAAATTCTCAGCAGCTTGAAAGTCTACTTTTCTCAGTTTTGAGATCTAGAATATCTTTCTTGCTTCCTCCTAACATCCTTTCTTATGGGAGATGAATTTAAATATATGAATTTGAATTGTGTTAATATAATACCCAAAATATAGTAGCTTGAGGGTTAGGCAATCAAAGGAAGAGCTGTCTTTCCAAGAGACCTAGATAAGCTGGAGGAATGGACTCATGAAATTCAGCAAGAATTGAAGTAATGTTCTTCACCTGGGAAGGAAAAAACTCAAAATGATAATGTCTGGGAATGGGCTGAGTGGAGATGAACTCTGCCTCAAAGATGAACAGTGTAAACATGATTCAGCAGTGCATCCCAATATATTGGGTTGTATTAAGAGGCCAGTGAGCACTGGGTGGTTGTGGGGCTGAAGCACTGTCCTGTGAGAGCACCTGAGGAAATGGGGCTTGTTCAGTTTGGAGAAGAGCTGACTTTCAGGGGACATGAAAGCAGCTTCACAGCATCTGGGAGAGGGTCATCAAAAAGATAGAACAGTGGCCTTTGTAGTTGAGTATGGTGGAAGGGTGAGTGATAACATCATAAACTGAATCAGAAGAGATTCCATATGGAGGTAAGAAGAAAGCTTTTCCTCTTGAGAACAGTCAAACAGTGGAACAGGTAATCCAAAGAGTTTGGAGAGATACTGAAAACCTGACTGGATAAAGTTCTGAGCATCCTGGTCCAAACTCAATGTTGAGCAGAAAGCTGGATTAAATGACCTTCTGATCTCCACTCCAAACTGAGTGAATAGGCTAGATCCCACATTCCTGGCTATCCTATTTGAATACAGAGTAATCTGACTTTCTTTAAATATTTAAATAGGCAAAGTATTTTATTTGCCGAACTTTAAACATCCAATTTAGTTACCATTTATGTGCATTAAACTTTTAGTGCAGAGAATGAAAAAATGAGCTTTTTTTAGGAACACTTGCCCAAGTACAGCATAACTTCAAAGGTAAGTTGGAAAGAATTCATTTATCTAAATGTTCATGTCTACTTACAATACAGATGATGACAGATGTCCACTAAAGCTCTGAAGTCAGTGAAGAAAAATGGGCAATTTTAGGTATAATTCAGTATTTTCTGAAGTGGCTATGCAAAGCAGAGCTAATGAATCATGTCCTAGAATTTATTATTTCTTTCCACTCATCATAAAGTGCATGTAAGGTTATTAGTTCAGCCATGGAAGTTTACATGCTGCACACCAGAAATGAGGTGCTATGAAACCTAGCTACTGTATCTAACTCATTTTCTTTAGAAAATCACACAAATACTCCCAAACTATTAAAAAAAAAAAAAAAAAAGAAGAAAAAAAAAAGAAAAAAACCAGAGTACTGAAGGTTTGAACAAGTGAAACACCAGTCCTGAGAACAGAAGAATACAGTTGAATAAAATAGAAACTTTTCTTAAACTTTCTGGTAAAGTAGATCAGAGTTTATATTTTGCATGTCAATTTATTTTATTTTATTTTTTTTTAGAGGGAAGAAAAAGGTAAGTTTAAAAAAATTATAAACATAAATTTAATTCTGCCACTTTTCAACATGTGTATAAGAAATCAGGGGGAAATACCAGACATTCTCCACCTAGGCTTTGCATCCAGTCTGTCTCATGCTTTTCTTAAAGTCAACACCTAGTAAAGTTGAATCTAATGAAAGGAAGATGATGTGTAGAAAATGTGGTCCTACTGTTCTACAGCATCCTACTGTTTACAGTGCTTGCCAGGAATGAAAGAACTATAATTTCATAGTATGCTCAATCTAAGCAGGTTTGATTTTATTGCTTCCACTTCCTAAGAAAGTACTTAATCACAGAATAAGCTGAGTAGGTAGGGACTCACAAGCATCATTGAGTCCAACTCCTGGCCCTGCACAGCACTGTCCCCAAGAGGCACACTGTGTGCCTGGGAGTATTTTCCAAATGCTTCTTGAGCACTGTCAGGCTGGTGCTGTGACCACTTCCCTAGGGAGCTGTTCCAGTGCCCAACCACCCTCTGGGTGAAGAACCTTTTCCTAATATCCAACCTAAACCTCCTCAACACAACTTCAGGCCATTCCCTGAGGTCCTACCACTTCTCACCAGAAAGAAGAGATCAGTGTATTCCCCTCCTCTTCCCCTACTTGTGTTCTAGCATTTCTAGGATATGCTCCTCACTAAACAATTTGTAGCTCAGCTACAAGGATGCAAGATCCATAATCTTCCTGAAAAGGACTAGGTGTCACAAACCAGATTTCCACTGAAGAGAGCCATTTTAAAAGAAAATGGCTGTTAAAAATACGTATTTCCTTCAACTGAGCCTTTTATAGCTTTTAGAACTAGTTTGTTACTGGATTAAAACAATAAAAGTAAACAAACACAGTTGCAGGAACAGTAATAAAAATAGTTACTAGGAAATGGCAAGAGCCATCTGTGCATCCTGATCGCTTCAAATTCTTCTTATGTCCTTTCATGTATCCTGTTTGCTTAAATGTATAAACTTCAAATATACTTCATTTGTAAAAATGTTTCTCCAATGGCTTAGCACTAAGAGAACTCTCCTGGCCTCAAAAAAAACCTCCTTTTTATGAGAATTTCATTCCTCTCAGGCCAAACTTCTGTTCTTGGGTAAATATATGATATAACAAGTTCTTCAGTAACATGTCACCAGCCTCATGCCTCTCCTACTAGTTCTTACAGCCACATTCAAGATCATGATGAAGAGCACAAAATGCTTTCCTTTTAAATGCATTTCTTTCTTTGCAATTCAAAACATTTCTACCCATGCTTTTGTATCTGTAGCCAAGCATTAAGGAAAACTTTGGACTATATATAAAATCAAAGATAATTTGTGTGGGAAAATGTGTGATGGTGTTTTAAGAAGAATTTGGGTTCTTCATACTCATTTAAGACAGGATTTAAACAGCAGAGCTGAGCAGTTTCTTGACATTGTCATGCCCTCATGCCCTAGTTAAAACATAAATTAGTATTAACAAAAAATAAAGGTAGATACCTGTAGGTACCCATTAAGATTACTCATTTTGAGCCAAGTTTGTTTCTGGACAGTTGTAAGATTTTTTTTTTAATTATTATTTCTATTAGTGCTCCTCATTCTTGCTGTTTTTAGAGGTATAAAGGGTTTTTTTTAAGAAGTTTTTTGTGATTGTTTTGAGGGGAGATCAAAGTAAGAAAATACAAATTATCCATTACTGTGGTGGGAGAAGAAAATAATAGTGATCTTTTTTGAACAGGTGTAGAGTGAAGAATCACACAGTTTGCAGGATGGTATTCAGTACAGAATACCTCTCAGCAATTATCTACAAATGACCTTTTCCTGACAGACACAGGTTTAAGTTTGTTCTACTTTTTTTCTTTGTTAGTGCCAGTGGGCTTTTCTTGTTGTAATGAGAAACACGCATTTATAAACTTCATAATGAAATATTCTACATTTTTTTCATTAAATTAGTTCAGGACTACCTGAGTATTTATAGAATACCTCCATATCCTTCCAATCAGACAACTTGCTATAGCTTTTGCTTTGACCTGACCATGAAATATTTCAAAAGAAGCCCTGTACTGGGCTGAAGAGTGAGTGTATTTTGGTATCTCCAAACCACAAACTTGAAGCAGAAGGGACTTACTGTTTCATTAAGAGTGTTACATTCAAAACAAGCATTAATTTAGATCATTTTTGCAAATCTAAAATACCTTAATCCTTAAATAGCCAAAAATTGTCTTTTTTTTCTGCTTATAAAAAGACGATTGTCTAGAAATCACATCAGATTTTTACTGAAAAATTTTTAGATCATCATTAAATGGGCTTTAAGAACAATCCTTCCTCCAGAGAGTATCTCTTCCTGAAACAAAACAGAGAGTATCTCTTCCTGAAACAAAACAAAACAAAACAAAAAATACAACCAAATTATTATTTATGGAATTTGATAACAAGGATTTTCCTCAAAGGAATCCATTCTCTACCAGGGTGATGGAGTTTTAACATTAAATTCTAGAGTTACATATAAAAATTCACTCCTACTTCTAATTTTTTATGTGCCATATGACCTCCTAAATTAAAATTTTAATAATTTTTGTCACTTCACCCTGTTTTTCCCCACTGGAACTGTCTAAAACATCAACCAGATTAGTGCTTGTGATTCCTCTTTTCCTTTTTTCTCTACCATGTAGTACTATTTTTGTTTATTAAAAACAAGAAAATGTTCTCATATTAATTAAGGGGGATTAGGGGGGCTTTAGTTTTTTAGGTGATTTTTTGAGTTGCTTTTTTTGTTTTGTGTTGTATTTCTTCAGATTCCCAGGTGGTTTTCAGTTGGGATGTAATGGGTCTAAAAAGATTAAGAACAAACTAAAAATAGTAAGTTTAAAACAGACATTCATTTCTTGTCAACATATGCTGTGCATAAATGATGCTTAAATAAGCATTATTTAACCTATTTCTCTAGCTCAGAAATCACTTATTTTGCAAAAAACTCCAGTAAATATTATAATTACCTTCTTCTGTACTTTAGTCATTAGTGACTCCCTGAACTTGGCCAATATTTTCATTTTAATTTGCAGTGAGTACATTTTTTCCCATCCTTTTCATACCAGACATTCTGTGTTGCCATCCCTGGACTCCCCTTCTGCCCTCTTGACTCTTCTCTCTGCAAAAAGGAAAGCACAGCAACACACACAGCTACATGAAGCAGATAGAGTGTTCACCCATGAGCAGTACAGTTCAAAAATAAGTCATATATTTTGTTTAATCTAATCAAAGGAAGTCATTACTTTGAAGATGTTTTCATTCCATTCAATCTGAATTGCTCTCATAGTCTTATCCCAGTCATTGTTACCTAAAATTAAGAGAAGCTATGGTAGTCTACAGCTAACACATTTAAAAATCACAGATGAAACCATCTGTTTTGCTGAAAATTAATACAGTGTTTCTCTTATTGTTAGGACTTTGCTTTAGAAGAGAAAACTTCTCATTCAGAGCTCAGTTGGGATGGATTCCATGGGAAGTTTTCATGAAAAATAAAGGAGCTAGCAAGTGCAGTGCTGGGGTTTTGTAAAAAACACTCTCCTGGAAACATAAAAACAGTTTCCCTCTAAAGGGAAAGGAAGTAGGTGGAGAAAGAAACCCCCTTGTCCTTGTCCTAGCTCTGATCCATTAAGTGCTGAGACTGCTCAAAACAAAACCAGAGCCAACCAGAGATGGAAAAGAGGATGAACTGAGATCTACGAGGGTGCTGCCAGTGTGTGCAAAGATGGAGCTAGAAAACCAAGAGCATGGACCAAACTGAAGTTGGCTAGTGGTCATTGTGCTGCTGTGGCAAGGAAAGCCAACAAGGTGTGGTCAACAGGGGCTTTGCCAGCAGAGCTAAAGTCATTATCCAACTCCATTCAGCGCTTGTCAGGCCACACCCGAAATACTGTGTTCAGTTTTGGTCCTCATCACAAGAAAAAAGACATGGACAGGCTGGAGAGGGTCCAGAAAAGGGGCACAAAATATTCAAAGGACCAGGGAGCCTGACACATGAGGAAAGGCTGGGAGTACTGGGGTTTTTCAGCCACGAGAAAAGGCAGCTTTGGAATGGCAACAAAGAAGAGGGAGACTCCTTTTAAAAACAAGTCATATGGAAAAGATTAGGTGCAAGATTCCAATTGGACACAAGAGGAAAATTTCTCACCATGAGAATAATCAGTCTTTGAAATAATTTCCAGAGGAAAGTGGTGGATTATTCAACATATGCCACTTTTAAGACCCAGCCGGCCAGAGTTCAGGGCCATCTTGTCTGGATTCCTGTTACCAGGAAAGGTTCGACCAGATGATGCTTGAGGCCCCTTCCAACCAGGTATTCTTCCTTTGATTCTATGATTTATTATCTTCTTACACTCACAGGCAGGGCTTATAGTCTCAAAAAAAAAAAGAAGACCCCAAACAAAAAACCGCTACTATTTTTATTAGCCTCTGTACTCTTCCAATCATCTTTACTGCAGGATCACACACATTCTGAAGCTTGCACTGACTCATCCTTTTCTTTCCGTTTCTAAAACTCAACCCTGGCAAGGATTTCCAAACAAAGCTACTTAGATGAGTATTGCTAGCTGCCTTAAAACAGCCCCAAATAAAGCAGCTGAAAAAGCTGCGGTGATAAACTATGCAAATTATACCTTACTTCTAGAGGAAAAATGCAGAAAATGAGAGCTAAATCCTTTCCCCCCACTCTTCACCTACCAAGCATACAAATAAGGAACAAGATGCTTAACAACAATACCCATTTCATGGAGTGAAATTTTGTTCTCACTCCCACCTAACGGGTAATTTTGAGAAAGGGGGAAAATTGGAAGGATTATCCAGTTCACAGAGCAGTATACTCAACAAAAGAAATACCAAAAGATACATTTGATGGTAACAGATCACACTGTAAAACTTGCAATATACCACTACTCAGTGATTTTTGACCTAAAGCATGATTAATCATTCATGAACTTGTGTACTGCTGAAGAGAATAACGCAGTCTATAATCTTGAGAAGTTTTCATGGGAAAAAATCCCTTTCTCTTATTGGAATAAATCAAAATGTGTTTAACTCACAAGTTGCTTGTGTCCTGCAGCTCTTTTCCAGTAGGACAGACAATGAATGTTGGAACAGAGTGCCAGCTACTACATTACAGAGACTCCTTTACATAGTTTCAAACTCAGCTATTGACCTATGCCATGTCAGATACACAACTTTAACACTGCTTGTTTTCCCTGTGGGTAAAATAAGAATAATAATGGTGGGTTTTTTTCACTGCTGTATTTATAAGGTTTATTTAAAACACTACTCAGACCTGTAGTCTTAAATCCTGTGTACCACAGATCCTTTATTTTCAACCTGTTATTTTTTGTTCTGAGCCCCATACTTTGTTTTTTTGACTAACAAGCCTTTTTCATCAGTGTCTTAATCTGGAGACACTAGGAAGTGAAAAATCTACCTTTTATATTAATGATTTGCTGCAGTGTCTCTAAACATTCTCATATGGTATCTAAGTGTATCTATTTTCAGCAGTTAGCCAGCATCTGTCTTTTTCCATACAGCTACCTGTCCATGAATAATTTTCAGCAGTTTCTGCCTAATTTTGCACTTATGATCAGAGCTGCAGGACAGCTGTGGGACTCCTTTGTCCATACATATCCCCAATGTAATACTCAAATGAACTTAGATGTATGAGGCTTTGGGGTACCATCTGTACACTCAGCTGGTCATCTGGCCAGGAGTACCAGACAAACTACTGAACTCTCTTCTCTACCTGTTCAAACTTGAGTAGCTTGTATTTCTCCTGGAGTTATGCCTGGCTAATGCTAACCTAAATTAGGCCATGCTTGGAAGAGTGATCTTTGTCCTGAGACAAAACCATAACAGGGACCATGTTAACAATGTTTCATTGCAGAGTGCTGCTGGCCAGTCAGAAACACCAAACCTGCTCCTGCTCAGCTTGTTGCTCTACATATAGCCTTCATTTCTATGAATAACATTTTTAAGTGCTTGCATGAATAGTGGCCAGTGTACTGAGCTTTATCATCTCCTTCATATTCAAGTCTCAACCATGACAGGGTTGCTGAAGATACGTGTAAACCCTCCCAGGTGGTCACCCTGGCACAGAAAATAGCTGTGTACATGTCTAACAGCACTGTGGTGTATAATCATGAAAGGTTTACCTGGAGAGCAAAATTGTTGCAGTTTGTGTTTATTTTATTAAGTTTATTAAGTTGAGTATTAAATTGTATGTTCTGTTATCCCCCATGTCTTCCCCATGTTGGTTTCTCCCTAAATCATGCCCTCCCTTCCAGCTGTCCCTCCAAGTGTCCCCGCCCCTTGTTCCAGACCCTTCCCTGCCTATCAAGGCAATCCTGCCCCTCCTTCCCTGCCTATCAAAGCAATCCTGCCCCTTCTTCCCTGCCTGTCAAGGCAACCCCGCCCCTTGTTCTGGAACATTCACTGTCATCCACCCCTGAACCAATCCCTAACTGAGTCTTCCCTCCTCCCCCTGTCATGATTGATTGTTATCCCAAAACCCCACCTCAAGTGTTACCCCATTGCCTGTCCTGTTGTATCCACCCCCTGTTCTGTGATGCTTTATAATCCCTTGCACGGAGATAATTGGTGTTCTCTCTGTGTCCTGATTTCTCTGTCTTTAATAAACTGGTTGGAACTTCATAGCTGGAAAGTCTCTTCTTGCTTCCTTACCCAGTCCCTGCCCTGCCACATTGGAGCACCGCTTCTCCAGTTAGAGCTGCGATAGCAGTAAGGTGCCTGTGGCTTTATCCCAGCCAGTGCAGTTCCCCACTCTCATCACTGCTCCGGAACATCAGAGAGCTAGCCTGGGCTCTGCTAGGCAGTGGCACAGAATTTTCTTTGTGAGTACTGAATATAGTTTGTATTCAAACAAAAAATAGCTCCATATTATATTATTTTTTAAATAGTATATTTTATTTTTCTCTGATATGTATGTAATACATGTATTTACATATGCAAAAGGACAAATCCTATTCATATCTCAGGGATGTGGACATTATGGGCTTGGGGTACTACTATAGGGAGTTATTGGATGCTGTATACTCTAGTACGAGATGAAAACAGCCTTTTTGAAAATTTCTGGTAAATGAAACAATATCTGCAGAAACACCTTAAATCACTCTGCAAAGGTTTCACAGAGATCTTTGAAACAATATTATATGTGCCAAATATTCCAACCATAAATAAAAATCTGGTTTATGCTAGCTAGATTGTTAAATAAACCCAGACACCTGTTTGCCATTTATAAAAGTGTTCTCCTGTTGTGATATTATCCATATGTAGTATATGCCACCTTGCAGTTGTGCTACTTAGAAAAATTCCACTTCAGGGTTTACAAAATATTCCTGTTAGGAGCATCTCATGCTTCTTTTGGTTTTCTTGGTTTCCTTCTTGTTTTTCATCTAGGCTCAGGAGCTTTTCTTTTTATGTTGAAAAATTATCTCCAGGCTAATATATAGCAAGTTTGTTGTAAATACTAGTTGGGAGAAAATTGTGTGAAACCTTCTCAGGCCCTATTCCCATGAGTTCATACCCAAATTTCTTTACCTAAAGCTTCAGGAGAAATGGAGAGGGGTAGAAAGGAGTGTTTTTGTACTCTTTTTGGATCCAATAGATTTTGATTTCCTTATATTATCCTATACTTTGCTATGTTTTATATTTGTGATTAAAATAGTTAGAAGTTAAATGCATGAAGGCGATGGAGACCAGACTAGGCTAGTGGTAGCATTGTGTAGATGGGAATGACAAGAGGTCTAGAATTGTGTCTGTGGTAGGGAGAGATTGCCTTGATTGAATTTTGTTCCCTGTGAGCAGTCTGGTGGGGAAATGGCACCCAGTGGTGATGATCGGCTTAGAGGCACCAGCAGTCAAAGCACCAGTGGCAGGCGACACATTGACATGAGTGACGAGGTGGGCCATGGCTTGGAGAGAGGTCATTTAGAGTGTCTGTGTGTCACGGGAGTCTTAGGTGGGGTTAGGAAAGGTATGATGAAAAGTGAGGAAACACCTCAAGATGCAAACCAAAGGTTGTTACTGTAAAAGATAAATATTTCAGAAACTAGCGTGTACTGTAATTGACCTATTTGATTGCATTTAGGTCTGTTGCTGCCCATAAATATACTTCTTTTTAGGAGATGTTTGGTGAAATCAGACAACTAGATTTTAAAACATGTAGTTAGGATCAGTTCAAACCCTTTCTTTTCTTAACTGTCCATTCAAAGTCTTGAGACACATGTGCTTCTCAAGAATGAATTGTGTAAGCTTAAAAGAGATGGTGTTTTTTAAAGAATGCCCTGAATGACATGTTGGATGGAAACACTGACCAAGATCCTGCACAGAAACAACAAAATGCGCCTAATAATTTTCTGCTTAACCACTTTACCTGCTCTACTGCATACATCTGTGTCACAATAAAATTGCCCTGGACTTTACTACAGTCCATCTAGATAGAAAAAACAATTCTCTGAGAGGGATAACAAAGTGAAAAATGTTTTCTCTTAGGGCTAGTGTTGCACTTTAAAAAAATATATAAATCAAAATCAGATTATATTTATTTTTTAGAAGACATCAGTGTTTGCAGACTTTGTCGTCCTTTTTCCTAATTTTTCTCTTAACTATATTCTTTTGAGGGTAATTTGCATGTACCGTTTTGATGGTACAAAAGTACCTTGTTATTATGTGAAATATCAAGGTACAGTCAAAATCATGCTAGCTTATGTCAAAAAATCAAAGATGAAGTACTGAGCACCTGTAATAAATAAACCACAAGCCACAGTTTCTAGGTGTATAGATCTACTGAATACCTAATTCTACTCACTAATTACTTATGGTAAAACTCAAATCTGCTTATCATATTTCAACAGGCAGTAAATGTGACCAAATAGGCCTATTAAGTTAAAAATGACAATACCTCACTTAGACTAACTGATCAATGCTGTAGTATTTGAGATAAATCTATTGCTGTGTATAGTAAATGTTTTTGTATGTTTCACTATTCCAAGCAGTGTTGCCATCATGCAACACAACTGAAAAATGTGTGTTTTCACAATCAATTATATCCACAATATAATAAAACTTCAATGTAATAAATAATAAAAATTCAAATATTGGTGATTTAAAGAGGATTATCAGTGTAATAACACTCAATAATTGCAATGCTGAAAAGTTATCTGTATTCTTGGAGTCCTGCAATGAACCATTGATAAGTGCCTGCATTTTCTGCCTGATAAGTGGGGAGCTAGACATCTGAAACAGGAATTCAGAGTAGTTATTATAATAAGTTATGGTAGGTAGTCATTAGGAACTACTGAAAAAAGCAGTATGAGGCAATCTAAAATTGGTTTCAACTGGTCCCAGGTTGAGCACCTGTGAGAAAGTGGGACAGAATGTGAATTCGTACCAGCAGGTTCACACATTAAAAGGTACAGCTAAAGGAAGAGTCTGTGGGGGTTTCTTTGTCTAAAAGCAGCAAGAGTTAAGCATTACACCTCCCTTTCCCCACACCTCCCAAAGCTGCATTTTCTGTTGTTTACTTGAAGTGTTAAAGTTCAGTGAGGTGGTTCTAGAGACAATTCTTCTGTGTTGTTAGAAGGCATCTCCTGCTTTGTATTTAAGACTGTTTTCTATTAGATTCCACTACTTTAAAAATTGAACACAGAAATATTCAGATCTCATACTCATGCTGTGTTTCTTAATGAGGTGAATATTCCCATTGAAACACAGTTTATAAAAGGTTCCTTTTATGAGCATGGATTTGCAACATCTGGCTTTAAAATTTGCAGTTATTTATATTTGCCATGATAATTATGTTTAAAGTCTTGATAAGAGGCAATGACCTGTAATAAAGAGCAGTTATGTGTTAAAACTAAAGAAAATTTAAATTTCATGGTTAACGTCTAAAAGTTATGGAGATTTCAGACTAACCTTGGAGGGACAGAACTGGAAAGATGTGTTATTAAGATTTGTAAAGTGGACTGGAGTAAGCAAACAGTACAGAGGAAGTAACACTGGG
This sequence comes from Anomalospiza imberbis, assembly GCF_031753505.1. Classification (NCBI taxonomy): domain Eukaryota; kingdom Metazoa; phylum Chordata; class Aves; order Passeriformes; family Viduidae; genus Anomalospiza; species Anomalospiza imberbis. Next base: position 13,303,343 of record NC_089683.1, on the reverse strand, counting down.
AATAGTGTGATCTAATTTGTCTTTTTCATCTTTCATAGGTTATTTCTTGGGTCAATGCCAAATGCAAAACACTATCAAAATATTCCATCACAATTGTAGTATGAGTTCAGCTCTGGAGCCTATAACAAAAGAAAGACACAGACCTGCTAAACAAATCCAGAGGAGGCCATGAAGATGATCAGAGGGGTGGAGCACCTATCCCATGGGGACAGGCTGAGGGAGTTCGGGTTGTTCAGCCTGGAGAAAAGAAAACTCCAGGGTGACTGTAGAGCACCTTCCAGTACCCAAAGGGGCCTGGAAGAGAACTGGAGAGGAACTTTTTACAATGGTGTGGAGTGATAGAACAAGGGGGAAAGGGCTTTAAATTGAAAGAGGAGATACTTGGATTAAATTCTAGGAAGAAAATATCTACTGTCAGGCTGCCCAGAAAAAATTGTGGCACTGCTCCTACACCATGGATAGGGTCAGACACTGTGTATGGAAGAAGAGGGGAGGAATATGCTCATAGTTCTTGATATTTGTACCAAATTTTTTGTCCTTCCTCCCTGCTCCTAGCTACCTCAGACTCTTCTTGTTTATTCCTACTACCCACTCTCTAACTCAAAGCTGTGACCACTGTTCAATTTCACACGGAGTTCTCAGCCTGAGACCAACATTTTCTGGCTGATAATCAAGTTAGTACATTTCTGCTAAGGAAGTAAAATGAAATAACAATTCTACCCCTTTGGATGGCAGCATCTCAGCTAATTGTAATCACTGCTTTCATTACCCACAAAATGTTTTTCTTTCCAGAAAAAAAAAATCTGGTTTCATATGAAGATCTTCTGTGTACAGTTTAAATCTTTGGTAGCATTAAAAAAAAAAATCCACAGAACAAAAAAAAACCCAAACTTTTGAGACCTTTGCAAAAGTTTTTCAGTAGCTTATTTATTCCCTAAGTAGTTGTCCTCCAGCATGTTTTCACACTCCTCTGTGTTCCTGGAAAAAAAAAAAAATCACTTCTGTATTTTATACTGCTGTAATTACCAGTTGTGTTAAGAGGTAGAACAGTGAAAATTCTGTGTCTAATCTACTCTATTCAAATATGAATAATGTCAAGCTGAGGAATGTTCCATTTAATAATCTTGCTAGCCAAATCTCTTTCCCATTGCTGCCATCACTTTGTACTCCTAAACACAGTTTAAGTAAAACAAATGCAGTACTCCAATTTCTCTTCCAAGATGAACACACACTCATTGTGTTCCAGCTGATATTCCTGCCTTGGTAATAGAACAATTGCGATCTTTTCATTGAGAAGTGTCCCACTAATTAAAAACAAACATCACCCTGCTGCATCCTGTAGACATATCTATATTGCCTAAACCTGTTCTCTGCGCCACTAACACAATTTTAATGTACCACAAGATCTACAGAGCATCTTTCTTGCAACTCATCAGCATGATGTTGTCAAAAAAAATGTTATGTTTGAAAAAAGGTGATAAAACTAGTGTATAGTGATAAATAAAGTACAACATTTCAAAGCAAGCTACAAAAGAGGCAGTCAAATCAGCAGCTGCACTTCACTGGTGATGAGCCCTGGAAAAGTAAAGCACATCTGCTAGTTGCTGTTCCCTTTTGGCAGGCTTAATGTAAAGCCCTCATTTGGTAATTTTTAAATACAACTAAAGCGTCAGCCTGAAAGATAATTAAATTACTGACATTGTTTTTCACTGCTGTTTTGTTTTGAAAAAAACAGCATGGTGGTGTTTGAGGGTTTGCATTTTCTTTTTTCTCTGAAAGGGCAGGAAAAATTCTATTTGTGTTTCTGTTTGTTAAATCATGACTCATGCTGACTGTTAGGGGACTGCTTAAGGTATCATCAACTACCCAGCATGAAGGATTAAATAATTTGGAATATTGGGCTCAAACAGGAAAGCAAAGGAAGACTGTAACACCCCTACCTCTGCATAGAACAGTGGCATCAATATTTGGAATAAAGGTTTCTTGTTTACGTTCCATCTGCCCGGGGAGGTGGTGGAGTCACCATCCCTGGATGTGTTTAAAAAAAGACTCAATGTGGCACTCGGTGCCATGGTTTAGTTGAGGTATCAGGGAACAGGTTGGACTCAATTATCTTGAAGGTCTCTTCCAACCTTGTGATTCTGTGATCCTTAGCTGTAGCAGTTCTCTTTTAACTGGAGAAGCCACACTTCATAGTGGAATTTTTGGTTAGATATGTTTCCATACAAAAATGTGAGTCACCCTGAGCTGCCCAGGAGTAACTCCCCTCCGGCATTCATAATGTTGAAGAGTATGAGATTACCACTCCCCTCCTGCATTCGTAATTTTGAAGAGTATGAGATTACCACTCCTACAAGGCAGGAGTGGTACTCCCCCATTATATGAGAAAACAGTTGGTCAGAGAATTGTAAGAGTAGTGGACAAATATCCTGAGATCCACAGGGGTGGATCAACTCTACCTGCTCCTTGCTTAACAAGATGAGTGAATCTTTCCCTAATAAGCTTTCTCAGGCAGGTGGGCATCTGGCCCACCCCTTCTCCAGTGATTTGCTGAGTACTCAGAGTATAGTGTGGAAATGCACAATTCCCAGGCACTCACTAGGAAGCCACGTGAGGATATACTTATGCTGTCTATTATAGCACCTCTAGACATTTTTAACAATGATAGTTCTTAAAGCCAAAGAGTTATGGGCAATTCAGATTGCCTACTATTTAATACCGCCTGACATTTAAAGTTGTTGAGGAGAAGTCCTGACATCTAACTTAACAAATGTGGATATGTTACATAAATTGAATCATACCTGGGAATGTTCCTGAGCTCCACCACACTATTACTTGCACTTACAAACAGGCAGAAGTGTGCTTGGCATGGTTTCAGCCTATATCCACTATCACTCTCTTTCCAGACTTCTCCCAGGGTCTATTAGGGGGCAGACAAAGTTCCCAAAGCTCCCGATATGCAGGCACAATATGGTTGTGACAAACCTGGTTTAATGTTTAAAAGCATACAAAATACTGAAGGGGCAAGATCATGCCACCTGATCTCAGGGCCAAGAGCAGGACACCCACTGCTTAATTCATGACCATAGATATGCCTCATCATCAACAGTCTGTCCAATTTAAGCATAGTTTTTACCACTACCTGTTAAGAGCATGTTGGGAGATGTGCCTAAAAGGCAGCCAGAACCTCTCACCACAGATACAGCACCAAGTTTATAGCAGGCAGCCTAAATACAGCTCCTAGTGTTATCCAGATGCAGAGACCACCATGCTCCCCAGGCATGGAAGGAGATGTTGAAATACAAGGTAGGCCGCTATTTTTAATGCTACTATCAGGCCTTTAAAAGTTGTGAAAAACAGATGTTTAAATCACTGGGCCATTAAAATCAACTGAATGTCTCCCTCAGATATTTTTTGAAAATTTTATTTTTCAAGTTACAGGGAAAAAAAAAAACAAAACAAATAGCAAACTCCAAAACAAAACCAAAAACAAACAAACAAACAAACAAAAAACAAAAACAAAAAACCACAGAAGGCTCCTTTATATTATATTTAAGACTAGACAGAAAAGGTTTTTATGAACTTTTATACATGTATGTATGTATGTATACATATATATATATATATATGTATATATATTCATGTCTCTGAAAACATCTGTGTTTGTGTTTATAAAGAACCATGATCAGAAATAAAAATAACTTTTCAGGTGATACTAATTTTGTAACTGTTTTTGTGTTTTTGTCTGGAATATTGGATTGCATGTTTTATTTGCATTGCCAGTGGCAGTAGCCCATCTTGGATTACTTACTCTGCATAAAACCTATTTGACATGATCCAGACTAAAAAGATATAAGCACAGATGGATCCATGCCCTCTCCTCTCTTCTATGCTAAAACCCATAAACACAATCACAGAACCATTTGGGTTAGAAGGGACATTTTAATGTCATCTTGTCCAAGCCCTGACAATGAGCAGGGATATCTTCAACAGTTTGCTCAGAGCCTCATCCAGCTTGACCTTGAATGTTTTCAAGGATGGGGCATCCATAACGTCTCTGGGAGGCCTGTGCCAGTGTTTTGCCACCCTCAGTGTATGACAAGGACCATGGTATGACCAACGATCAACTTGGCTCTTTATTTCTAATATTTAATTTCTATGTCAGGCTCTGCAAATCCATTCCTTTGGTTGGTTTGGCTCTGTATCATTTCTTGAGGGACTCTTAAATCCAGCATTATACAACATATTTCAGTCCAAAACCACCCTGAAAGTCAACAGGGCCACTGTCTCAAGTTGCCATCAACACATTTCAGTTAAAATTCAAATATCCAGATTCAATGCTTGACTTCTTGGGCTTGGGTCTTTTAATGACTGTCAGTGATGCAAATTGTATTTCATCATTGTTGTGAGGAAAGTTAAGCTAGTTTTCAGCGATTTTTTTTCCCAGTAGCACAATTTTGAGATTTAATAAAATGCTTCATAATTTCATACAAAACCAAAGGACAGTTTTGATAAAGAAAAATTAGTAAAAAAGCACTGGAAAAAGCCAAAGTACTTTGTTCCTCAACTTCCATATAAAACATGCTGATTTAGATGGCGTTCTTTTAAATGTATAGAATTATTTTGTAGAGTTGAACAAAAATAACAAGAAAAATTTTCTTTTTTTACAAAATGCCGTTGGATTTTGTTCATTGCTTTGTTTTGTTTTGATTTGATTTGTTTTGCAGAGGAGGGATTCCTAGAGGGAAAGGCTGTTGGGACAAGAAACAAAATATATTTATAGCAGCTTGAATTTTAAATGTACACAATTTATTAATTTTGTCAATAAAACAGAATATTATTTGCATGACAGTGGTTCTTTTTCTAGAATTTTTTCCTGCTTAGATGAATGTCTTTTGTTCTGTTAATGGAATGATAGTTTTTAGCGGTTTTCTATTTGCTTGCATTTTTATTCTTATTGTTTTCTTACCATTTGGTAATCATCAATTTGACAAATATTAAACAATAGTAAATAGAAGATTTAAATTCACACTATAGTCTGAAGACACCTATTTCTGCATGGTTTTTAATTGCTGTAATGCAGTTTGAACTGTTCTCCTAGCTGTTTGTCTGCAACCAAGGGCATCATGGAGAGAGTGCAGTGGCTGTTCCTACCAGCAACTTACAACCTCTTGTTGTTACTCTGTGGATGCACCAATGACTCTGCACAGGTAGGGAGCATTGAGTGAATCCAGAATGACTCTGGTAGCTAGGTTGAAAGGAGCAGGAGGCCAGCTAAGGTTTTTCTCCAACCTCCTCCTAGTCAAACAGATGGACTAGGGCAGGAGCAATGCCATGCTGCAGATAAACACCTGCCACAGGGCTGCTTCCACTAGTAAGCCTTTAGTTGCTATGATCCAGAGACCACCTGCTGGTGAGAGACATGACTTGGATGAGAAACTGGACCAGGAGCCTCTTTGCAAGCAAGCTTTCAGAAAAGCTTTAGATTTGCAGGTTTAGATTTTGCAGGTGATGAAGGCCAAAGCTCAGAGAAAAATAGAGAAAGATGAAGTAAAGGAGATACAAAGACATTGCATGGAAAAGGATGGGGCTTTCACAGTTTCCTAGAGAAAGTGAGGAAATAGAAGATCCATTTAAGCAGCCTGTATACAAATGAATGCAGCCAGGAAAACACGTGGAAGGAACTGCATCTTAATGTGCAGTCACAGACCTGACACCATTGGGATTATACAAATGAGGTGGGGTAGTTTTTATGACTAGGGTGTTTCCATTGATGAAGAATCTTAGGGAAAGACAGGCAGGATAGTTAAGAAGATGGGAGTGTTCTTTACAAAAAGGAATAGTTTAACTACATGGAGATCTGGTATGGAATGGGAAAAGAACAGCTCAAGACTTTTAGGAGGAAGTTGGTAAGGGACACAACATAGTGGGCAGTCGCTTCAGAGCTTAGGAGATGTTCTTACCTGGAGCTGTAACTCTCTGAAAAAGGACTGATTGGAGTGTGATAGTCGATGACAAGTTTGATTCCAGTGACTGGAAGATGGAAGTTCCAGATCTTCAAAGAAAACCAGTTAAAGGACTTGAACTGCAGGAAAATAGATTTTCCTTTTTTTTTTGTCAGGGATATGAGGGACAGGATCTCAAGGAAGCTGGCTCTGAGGGAGCCCAGGTGAGCCAGGTGTTCTTCAGAGGCAGCCTCCTGATACAACAAGAACAGTTTGTTTTCTTTGCAGAAAATAGAGTAGAAAATAGATTAAGTACAAATTTGATTAAGTATTTGCAAAATGAAAGTGAGGAGGGGCTATCCAGGAGAAACACTTGGAGATGCAAGGATGAAATTAGGAAAGACTGGTTAGATGTAGTCAAAGGTTGAATCAGATATGAAGTGCAACATGAATGCTAGTTAAAGTCGTATCAGCAGCAAAATTATCAAGAAAAATGCTGATGATAATTGTTCCTGTGTGGGTCAAGTAACAGAGTGACAAGGAGAGAAAACAGAGACATTTTGCCTGTCTTACCTAACTTCCCAGACATTCATGACTATTAGCAAAGTTCAAGGGTCAAAGATTGCACTCATGACAGAGAAGGATCAAGTTAGGAACTAGTTACTTAAATTGAAAATAAGAACAAGTCCATAGGACCAGTGAGAATGTATCTAAAGGTAATGATATCAAAGTCACTAAGGAACTACTCTCTCTTATCTCTCAAAGGTTTTGTAGATTAGAGAAAGCTCCTGATGAATAGTAAAATATTCATTCTAGGAGCTCCAACGAGCTGGTTGTGCTCCTTATGGCACAGCACTTCCAAGAACAGGGAGAAGATTGCGAAACAGAAAATAAATTAAGTGCATAGACTGAAAAAAGTGGTGGCCTTTCAGAGCACCCATTCTCATAAAACTTATAGACTGAGTTATTCACAACATCAAATTATATATTTTAGTTTCCAAAGCAATTTTTTAATATTTTTTACTGTATCAATTAATGATTATGTGGATTTTATGCTTCATTCTGCTGACACTTCCTTCTGCTGGAAGCACTCAAGACATTTAGACTCCCACTCCTCAATCCTGACCTAGGCAGTTTTGAGTTGCTATAGCTACCCAGGATTTTATGCACTCCTGAAAGACTGAAGAGATAAGCCAATTGATACATATAGTTGAAGATCCGTGTTCCGTAGCTTTTCCTCTGTCACTAATGCAGCAGAATAAATGTTACATTTTGGTGATATATAGTGGTTATGGATCATTGACACCATGTTCACCCTACCTTGCTGTGGCTCACATTGGTTCTGCTGAGTTCCAGGCCTCTCACTGCCACAGAGGCTATGTGAGACAGGATTGTTCTGATCATAGTTACTTTACCATGAAATTCTTTTGCAGAAAATTAAGACTCGATGACTCTGTCTACATAAGGATAGAATCTATGTTGGGAACTTTGGAGAAGATACTGTACTTGAGGAAGAGTTAATAGTTTTCAGGGGGTTAGGTCTATTTTATTGAGTCTTCTTAGGGCTTGAGAAGTCCGTAAGTTATCATGAGTAGCCACTGTATGAGAACCTCCTGGAGAGTCCCATGCCAGGCTGTGCTACACATACAGGGGTATTATAACAGAGATGACAGTCCAAACTTTCTCTTAGACAAACAGTTTACTAATATAACCTGTAATTTAAAACCTCCTGGAGAAATGTGAACTGTATGTGGACCATAGGGTGAAATGTAGTGATCCTGACAAGGACAGCAGTGAATACAAGGTGTGAGTGACCCTCACAACTCTTAGCCTTAGCAGGGATGGGTCTGTGCTGAGCTGCACTGTGCTGCATGTTCAGTATGACCTTCAGGACTTGCTGGTCTGCACAAATGCCTTGGACACAGGTGCCAACTCATTGCAGCAGAGGAAGCTACAGGCAGCTTCCATTTGACACCGGCAGTTCTGCTACCTATATTTGCCTTTATCTAAAAGTAAAGCAAGTTCTCATGCAACTGTCTTTAATGAACAGGGTTGTTTTCGTGTAAGAAAATTATGTAATAGCTAAAAGGACCAGAAATAGGAAGCTTCTGCCACAGAAGGCAACTGCACAACATGCTGTGGGAAAATCCACCTGGGAGCCTTTTGACATTGCACAAATGCAGGGTGCACAGAATCTTAAGGGACAAAACATTTACTTGCTATCTGTATTCCTCTTTTTAGTCTATCTTAATAAAACAACTCTTTTATTAAGCTGTTTTTTGTTGGTCTCTATCTTACTGAGATCCAGAAACTACCCTGGACCATCTCTCTCACCCCATCTCCTTCCCTGGTGCAAACATAAATCTGCTTTAAAAATGCAGATTTCTGCCTGATTAAGCATGGAACTGATGTATACCTTTACTGTTTTCCATTGTTTCTGCCACAAACTTAGGTTAAAAAAAAAAAAAAAAAGGTCCAGACAGCAATTCAGCAGAGATTCAATTCTTAGGTTCTGTTTATTCAAAACTATCAAACCTAGGGAATTAATCAAAATTTTACATTAAACATTTCCATAAATATAGGTGTTCAGTGTGAAAAAATCCCACTCACTCACCTGCAAATAGGAAAGGAAGAATCTCTGTAGATCTTTAAAGCTGAACTAAGCTGGCAGCCAGCTTAACTCTCTGCACTGCTTCTGTGCTACAGAGATTGAACTTCTAAGATATGAAGAGTTGACTGCTGCTCCACACACTGATTCGTCTTCAGATATATCCTTATCAGTTGTTCACATGTGGAACAAAAAGAGGTGATTAACAATTATTGAAGACTGCTTTGATTAACTGAACTCATGATTGAAACATATTAGGAAATGTTAGCTCCCTGTCCCAAAAGCGGGTTACCTACTCACATACATATGGAGTAACCTCCCAGTAGGATTATGGTGGGAAATTTGCATGGAGGGAGGGATGGGGAGTGACTGTGTTTATTTTTTTCAGCCAGCTCAGGGTTTGGTATCCATATTTACAGAAACATGCTCATGCCAGTTGAGGTTGGTGATTAAATCAAGCCACCTCTTTCAGGAACGTCATTGCTCCAGGTCTCTTCTGCAGGCAAAGCAGATAAAAGGTATCTCCAGGGGCTGTTATCTTACCAAAATATGAGCTGCCTTTTGGATACAACATATTTCTCTCTTGACTATAGCAGGAATCAAGTATATATAGGCTTCTCATTTATATGCACTAAGTGTAAAGATGAAATTTTAAAGATAATTTGTTTAAAGATAGATGGGTGAATCTCACCAGCTGGAGCATCCACTCCATGAGGTAAGTAGGATTAAAATTTCAGAGTGCTGAATAATCAGCATCATCCTTCCTCCGCAGCCTTTTTAGGACCAATTTTTTCAATTATCTTTCATGCCCAGGTAGTGCTGAATCTTTCTCCCAAAAAGAGTGTTTCATTCCTTCAGAAATATTTTGTCCCAGTTATCCAATGCCTATGTGCATCATCACATGATAGTGCTTATCATAATTGCTAAACAGTTAGTTACTTGGAGAATGTTTTTAGGAATGTCTGGCTTTCTACTGTTATTTCAGTGTAATTTATTTCAGTAATTATTCCTCTATGATAGAATGAACAATTAAAATTCTGGAATATTATGTGTTTCTACACCTACTGGAAGCTTTAAAAATAAGAAAAAAATGACAATAAACAGTAAATATGTTTGATTATAAAAGCCTAGATATGCCCATTTTTGTTAATCTCCTGAAGAACAAGGCGATGTTAGGAACTGAGATATGCAACACTGCTGCTTTTGTGCTGCAGTATCTCAGGCTCCAGGTTTAGGATTTATTCTTATATTAAGCAGCTACCTCACCACTGTTGAAATTAACAATCAAATATCTACCCTTTTTTGTTGTTGGTGGTGGTGTTGTTGTTGCTGTCGTTCCCTTCAAAATCAAAACCAGAGATAGTTTCATTTTGATGATCTTCCAATTGTGCTCACATCTAACATATGCACCAGATCTTATCCATATTTCTTTATCTCATTCACTTTTCTCAAGCAGCATGTCCAAGACACTGAAGGAAGAATGCTGCTGCTTAGTTTATCTCCGTTTGGCTGGCTGCCTGTTTCACTAGGAAGGAACCAGGAGCTTCAGGTTCCCTCACAGCTCAGCAGAAGTCTGACGTCAGAGACCTCTCTGTCTTCACTCCTGGCATTTAGGCTGCTTCAGGAGGAGCACCACCCCTGCCCATGAAACTGAGGCATCAGATGTGTGAACTGCCCCATAACCAGGGTTAAACGCCTTTTTTTTTTCCAGTGATTTTTGGGATTTGAAGTTTGTTCCCTGAATAGCAAGGAGACTAAATATTTAATCTTTAAAAGACTACTTAAAAAATAATTAGCTATCTGCTCACTCTTCTAGGTCTTATTATACAGTGTGTTTTTAAAGGGTGGAAAATATCTTTGGCTAAATCTTAAATTTTATTTAGGATATGATGCTTAGTGCTCTGCTGTTTTCCCATCACCAGTGCATTATTCTTCTCTTAGCTTATTCTTCTTCTTTACCAATCTTTTTCTTTCTATTCCTGCCTAATAGCCTAGCTAAGACTGCCAAGTCAATTCCATTTCTTCTATTACTGATGGGAATGTATGACTAGAAGAGCAAATAGAGCAATATTTAAATAGATTGACACTGAAATAATTTTTTTCAGTTTTAGAATGGCTGCTAAGACCTTATGCTGTGTCAGTAATATCCATCAGTAAGGTTCAAATAAAAAAATAAGCATTTCCGTTTTCTGCCTCTTATACTATTCTTGCTAACATTTTACAGAAAATCATCCTGATTTCTCTTAAAGGGAGATGCAACAGTAGAACAAGATCGGGTCTGTCTTCATTCCAATAAAAGTCAATATGAAATCAAAACTACCAAACAAAAGAATCATATGAAGTCAAAACTATCAAACAAAAGAATCACTTTTTTCCTGCTAAAAGGAAAGTGAGTAATTAATACAGTTAATCTCACACCCTCAATGAAAAAAAAAAAGGATTTTTATGAAATTACAAATATTTAACTAAATTGTTTCCTCTCCCCTCTCATCTCCCCGTTATTTAATGAAAGAATTAAGAATGTGCACTGGCAGCTGTTACAGCGAAGGTTTCCACCAGCGTGTTAATATGATATCCCAAACTAAATTTCACATGTTAATGCTGTAACACTAGTAAATATATTAATACTCTCTTATTTCAAAAATCTCTTGTATGAACATAACAAGAATAAAATAGTTCTTCAATTTGTCTTAGAAGGCATGCAAAGAAAAATTACAGGTGAGTACTTTCAGTGATACTTAATACTGTAAATAACTGCTGTAGTATATGTGGACATGGAAGAAAAAGTGATCTCATAGTATGCAAATTAGTTCATTCAAAAATGTATTTTTTTTCTCTGTTACTATACCAAAATTTGATAGTGCTTCACTAGGGTTAAATGTTATACAGGAATATCAATGAAAAAAAATCTAACATTAGACAGACCTTGACAAGGAACCGTTGCATGTAAAGTGATGGCATAATAAGCTAAATTATCAAACACTCAGATCTCAAGCCCAGGAAACCTTATGAGAAATTACTATTTTCTACATCACTAAGGAATTAGATTGACCTTGTCTCAAGCTTTTACAATTTCATACTATTTCGGTAAATAATTAACTGGAGAAAAAATATTAATGAAAGTCATGTTTGTGACTAATTTCAGTATGGCTGTGTAAAATTCCACTTGTAATCTGTGAGCCTTGGTAATAATAAAGTATTACAAGTGAATACCTTACAATATGAGAGGGAGATTTACACATTTTTGCCAGTTCAGAAGTTTTAAAAACTCTTCTTTTTTTTCCCCTAATATATGTCACATTGATATTTCATGGTTCCCATGGAATACATGGTTTGTGGAGAGCAGCTTAAGTGAATATGCATTGCCATGATACTCATTGCATAATCAACACAGAGTTTAATCTTCTTTGGGAAGGTTTTTTCACAGGGGAAGGGTTTTAGGCAGCTTTAATGGTAGCTTAATTCTAAAGCCATACAAATCAGTAGGCCTTAATGACACTTTTAGAACCATGAGAACTCTCTGAACCATGTCTTAGAGCACAGAGGCCTGGGAGAGGGAAGCAGTGAAGACTAAGGCTAAGAGAGCTTAGTTGGCTGTTGCCAAAATACCCACCCCATACAGCAAAGAACTCATGTTTCGCTTGTTAGGTGCTTGTAGTTTACCATCATATGATAGTAAGATTTGGATCCATCTGGCTAAAGGAGGAATGTGCCTTGTGGTCAACAGTGAATATAGAAAAATAGAGACATGATGACTTACTGATTCTTGCAAGTAACATTCTTGAGAAAAGGGTGATCAAGGAGGAAAAGAGTGCACAGAAGATATCTGCCTGAAAATAAGCTGAGTAAGGATAAAATCAAAAGCAAGTGTCACAGTGGACAAGATCATGAAGTTTATGCTGCAAAGCCCTGTGTATGCCCTACAACAGTAGTAGAAGCTGATGTGTCTCTTCTCTTTTCACATGCTCACTCTGTTTTTTATCTCACAGGATTCCATTCCCAGAAAGATCCATCTGTTATTGTGCCCTCTTTTTTTACTTACTATCTCTAATTCTAAATCTACTGAATACTTCTAGTTCCCATTTTGGCTTGTGCTGCTTATTACTTCATGCTTTTGCCTGAGGCAGTTCCCCATTTGTTGACAAATATGTATATTCTGGTTGATTCAGTTTCCTTTTGCCTCTTGGTACCTCATGGGAGGGATAGATTACACCTCACAGCAAAGGACAAACAATAAGGTATGTTTTTTATATGTACCACCACTTCTAGGGGAGTAATTTGAGTACTTTTTTAGAAAATAATATCTCCCCTAGTCTGCTTCTACTTAGTCTGTACCTAATGTAATTTTCTTTATAGTTAAAAGATGAAGTGTAGTGATTGAAAAAGACCTTTTATTTAAAATCAATGTATAGAATGAAAGACCCCAGATATCTCTGCTGTACCAGTTAAAGGAACCTCAGTCTGCAAAACTACCTGACAGTAATGAAATCGTGATGTATACTAGCTTTAGTTTGGCCTAGAATACTGTAAATTCACCACAATGAAAATATTTCCTAAGAAATGTGGTCAGGAAACCCTCGAAGACAAAACACAGATTCTTCATTTTTTCCAGTAATGTTATGCATAGAAGCAGCCTCATAAGCTAGTTGGAAATGAAAGGCAGGAAGATGAAATACATAATAAATACATAATAATTCACAGAATCAGTTTTCTTCCCATTCATTTGGTATTATGTGATGAGTTTCTTGTTGCATAGCATCTGCCAGCTGTATGAACAAATGTAATTGCACACACAGATTCAATTCAATGTTGGCAACAAAACATATAATACAAGAGATATGTAAAGAAATATGAAAAATTTTGTCAAAGATCATTTTTAGGCTCTTTCCTTAGAAATTATTAGTAATAAACCATGTGACTTTTACAGTCATTCAAGAGGTTTTATTTCTGTTCTTTTCAAGTTGTTTATTTATGTTGTAAGGAATTAAATACTTCCAAAAGTAGTTAATTTGGTATTTCATTTAACTCATAAAAATGCTTCCTATAAATGAGAGCCAGACATCATTCACTCATAGAATTTAACACCTACAATGAAAAGTAAAATGAAAACAATAATCTTATCACCATTTCTTTGCAGATGATTCAATTTGCTGTGAATATCCTATCAACTTTTATCATGCTCTCAATTGTCCTTGAGAACATTATCTGTCTAGCATGTTTTTTAATCAGGCAGCAGTTCTTTGCAACATACCCAAATTCCCATTAGGATTCCTTTTTTGAATTAGTGAAGTGGAAATTCCTAATGTCTTCTTCAGCAGACTTTGTTTTCTTTTTACTGGAGTTCAATCAAGTCATTGCATTGATCAGGGTATTAAATACTTGGAAACAAATTTATTTTACATATGAAGAAGCCAGTGTAGCTGGCCTTTGATAGACCTGCACCAATCAAAAGCAATGGTAAATTTGCATTTTTCTTTTCCTCCAGGTTTTGAACTATTTCTATGTCTGCAACTGTTATTTCACTGGTAGTTAAAAGTCTCCTTCCAGGTTCTTTCATGATGACATCACTACTAATGTAAATTTATAAAAAGCATGTGCTTTTCCAGCCTCAGGTACAAGGGGAATATTTTAACTGGACGTCTGGGCACTTGCAGGTCGCATACAGCAGGAACAGTCACTGTAGGATTTTTGCATGGTTCATGATATAGCCTTGTACTCAAAAGCTTATAGCTTGGTTCAGAAGCATTTTTTCTGCTTACAGTGTTGTAGCAGGAAAAAAGCACCAATATGCCATAAGTGTGAAGAACTAATAAAAGTTTTAAGTCTGATACTGAGTTAGGAACTGATATGCAGAGCTTCAAAACTGTGACCCTAAGCTTTTGTTGGTGTATATGGGAATAATCTCTGCTTCAGGGGTCCTTAAGCAGAGCAAAATGCTGAGAGAAAAATATCTGATAAATCAGGATAAAGGATAATGTAGTTTTAAATTCTGGTATCTCATTACTTGCTATGGCTCTTAGAATTCATGCCAGGCCTGGGGAGCTGAAAGATATCAGATCTCAGAAATAATCCTGTTTTCTTGTCTTCATTCTTTATCAGTAAGTGTTGCTGTCTTTTGCTTCTGTTACGGTAAACAAATTAAATAAATTTTTCCTTCCTGAACACTGATCAGTAGAGGCCTGAGGTTTGGACTGGAGGGTGCACTGACTTCGTCTTTGGTTGAAACTGTGGAAAAGAGAAAAGAAAGAAAGAGAAAAGAGAAAAGAAAGCAGGAAAGGAAACATCATCTGTGTTATCGAGATATAAATAACATATGTCTATTAAAACATATGTGGGATGCAGTAGAGCTTTATATTTCTATGCCCATGTGCTCTTTAGGCCTCTGAAAATCCTTAAGCTAAGTTGCTTTCAGCCCAAAAGCTATGAATTCCATCGTCGTCACCTCTGTCAGTATTGTTTGCTTTTCTCAATTGCTCATTTTGGGAGGTCTTCTGCCACCAAGACGACAATGATGTGTTGATTCATTGCCCTGTCGCTAGTCCACATGGAGGAGTTACTCAAAGATGTCAGCTTGTTTTGATTTTGCTATCCTTCCTTCACTGTTTTTTATTTTTCCTGTCTCATGGTGACAGATATTTTCCTATTTTTATTTAAATACTGTCACAGAATTTATATTCCTACTATAAATGTGAATTAAAAAATCTTTCCAAATATTTAACAAGATGAAAATTGTATTTAAAGTCATACTGACTTCTCTTTTTGTCTGTCTTTTTTTTTTTTTTTGGTAAAAGTGTGAAAAGACCCTCCCCTCCAAATAACCCTTATGGCTGGCTAAAATCAATGTCAAACTGATTTAATTTAAAAACATGGCTAGATCCCTAATTAACTGACATTAGCATTCTTTACTACCTAAGGTTCATCTTATCCAACTATTACATCAGAAACTAAACACTATTATATGAAAATAGCAATTGTATGGCATGTATTCTTACACATATTGAGACTTTAGAAACAAGAAACAAATCCCAAACCTCTTCTTTCTGTCCAGAATGACAAAAGAGGAGAAGCAATTGTGCTGGCTTCCCCTACTGAGTGAAAATGTGGCTACATCTGAGTCAGAAGGACCATGTGTCAAGGAAATAGGAAATTTTAAGTTCTCTGCTGAAACTACAACTGAAGTGCAAAAGAGTAGAATCAGGGTGCTAAAAAAACGTATACTTTAAGAATGTGCCTAGGATACCAACTGCCTCTTGATTATCCATCACCCTAAATCTGAAAATAACCACATAGCTTTCTTGAAGCACAGGGTATTTCTACAGAATTTTCTCTATTTCACCACTGGATATTTCGGTTGTAATGTAGTGAGTGACTGGTTCTCTGAAGCTGAACTGTGACTTTTTGATGTCAGTGTACTTTCAATCAACCTTGAAAAGTTGGGCAGCTGTGTCTCCACTAAATGCAATCCCAGAGCCACATGTGACAAATTGTTCCATTTTCACAGTCGCCATGACACTACAAGATTTCCTTAAAAGTTAAATATAAGGAAAATTCAATCTAGAGTATTTGATAAATAATTTTCTAAAACAAGTAACTAGAGGAGGGGAAAAGTGATCTAATGTTCAGGTTTCGTTACAAAAGAAATTATGAGTTCCATGTGAACACATTTTTAGATACTTTGAATTGTTTAAATCAGTCCTTTTGGCTCAGGAAACTGCTGAGAATACAGAGTAGAGGATTAAAGTCCTGGCCCTCATGAACCTGAAAAGATCTGCCTTCCTCTTAGGATTTCCAGTGAGATATATCTCACCTATTTTTGATGGCTACAACTGGGATTGTCAAGCAAATAAGAAAGACACTTCATCAGACTGATATGAAATCTCTGTTTTAGAATAAAATTATTCATGCTGTCATACAGCCATTTATTTATTATTGATTGTAAGCATAGCCTTTAAAAAATTAGTTCATATGCAAATGCCTGAACTGTAGATATATCTATTTGGAAAGATGGAGCTGATTCAGAGTCTCAATTGGATTTCAATATCTAAAATGAGGTAATAATTTTCTATATAAAAGCAAAGTAAGAAAAAGCCTAAATGAGATTGTCTGTGAGGAAGACTGATCAGCTGTGTATGAAAATAATTTAATCCCAGCCTTTTCTGTGCTTAATTTTACTTTCTGGTTCAAGAGGAAATACCTATGGAAAAAGAGTCTCAAAAAAGTCTCATTGCACAAAACTATCTTTCTACCTAGTAACTAATTATGACCCTTGTGAAAGCTTGTGTGAGAGAGAGACGTAATCTGAAATTCTTGGTTCTAATCACACCTTAAAGGGAGAGGGGAAAGCTGCTTCATAGTAAAGTCTCCAATCCCTTCGTTCCAGACTAATGGGTGCCCACAACAAACTGTCACCTTCAAAGTCAAAGCAGCAATCTGTGTAAGGTAACATTCAGAAGTGTTACAATGAGAGCTCTGAGAGAACAGAGTCAAGAGCTGGACTTAAGATCTGTGCAAGGTGTCCAGACTGATGTCTGTATTTGCACAGTGTCAGATGTTCACATAAGCCTGAGGTGGGAAATTTTTTACAGAAATAGAATTTCAGTATGAAATGTCAGGGGCTTTGATTGCCTTTCCCCAGGGTAAAAAACCCTTCATTATACAATGTAATGGAGATATCCTAGATAGCTCAAATATAATTAGAATTTTTTTTTCATGTGTTCTACACTCTTACCTGAGTTTAGGGACCTGAATCAAAACATAACAGTAGCATTCATTATGTTAAATAAATGTAATCTTCTACATTGTAGCTGTCAACATATGCAGCAAGTGTTTAAATCTCCATTATGTTCAAAGCAGATCATAGAATCATAGACTATCTTGGGTGGGAGCACAAGAAACATCTTGTTCTAATCCCCCTTCCCTGGGCAGAGGCACCTTCCACTAGACCAGTTTGCTCATAGCCACATCCAGTCTGGCCTTGAAACAATCCTAGGGATAGGGCATCCACAGCTTCTCTGTTGAGCTTGTCCCAGTGCCTCACCATCCTCTCAGCAAAGAATTTCTTTCTAACATCTAATAAAAAACTTCACTCTGTCAGTTTAAAGCCATTCCCACTTGTTCTGCCCCTACATGCTCTTGTAAAAAAGTCTTATTGCATTTTCCTTGTAGGATCTCTTCATATACTGGAAGGCCGCAAAGAAGTCACTCTTCTCCAGGCTGAACAGTCCCAATTCTACTCTTCTCCGGGCTGAACAGTCCCAATTCTATTCTCTTAACCTTAGAGCTACCCAGTGGAGCCTAGGCAGTGATTCAGCTGAAAGTATTGAAGGCAATGATTGGCCAGATAGGTGCTTTTGATCTTAGTGGTTAGCAGCCCAAATAAGGGATCCCTAATGAATGGCTGCAGTATGGAGTAAAGAGAGGAGATCAGAAGCTGATAGATTAAGAGGCTGCCTCATTACTCATCTCTTCTGCTTCTAGGATGCAACTGTGGTCAAAAGTGACTTTATAAGGTTCCTATTGTCAGGGGCTCAGATAAGACAGGAAACCTACAACAGCCTGCTAAGGTTGGAGGAAAAGAAAAGGTTGGAGTGGTTCAGGTGCTGCTGTTATCTATGCTATTTCATTGGTCTGCCCTCCAAAATTTTCCTTCTCTAAATAAATCTAAAGAATGTTCAAGTGTGTGTGTCTTCTCTTTTAACAGTCTAAGTTCCCCTCCTGAGACTAGATTGTCTCTTTTCCAGTTATTCTCACATCACATTGAACAATACTGAAAGGAATAGTTTGTGATTCTTTTTTCATTTGTTTCTGCTGATACCAGTGCATGTAATCACACAGTCTTTGTATTTGTCTGTATATTCCTCTGGCAACTTTTGAACCTACTGTCCAATTTCAATCAAGACTAGAGCACCCCTTGAGCATCCCCTGAAAACCATAAACTGGGCAAAGAAGGTATCAAGTTTGAAAATGTTTGTTTCCTCCCAATAACTCTCAATCCTGTTTCTAGAATATAGTATTGAAAATGAAATATGGTCTTCATCTTGTCTTCCAAAAGGCTCTGTGACAAGACTTCTAAATACAGGCACAGATACTCAAAAGTATTATCAGCATTGGACTTAAAGATCAACCAACTAAGAGGCCTGAACCCATAGGAAATGAAGTTACATTTATTTGTAATTGTCATTGCAACTTATAAGCATGTGATTGAAATTATAATTTAAAGATTGCAAACATTAATGCAAGTAAACTGACAGTTTACATAAGTAGGTGTACAGGAAGAGTTACATTTTTAGGGAGTATTATTCATTAATTCATTCAACATTAGACATCCAAAGTGTCTTGCTGAGAATCAGTTCCAGTTTCCATTGATGTATTTACAGGCTTTTAAAGTGGACCTGTCCATTTCAGGAGAATTGATTTCACAAATATTTTCAAAGGAAGAAAAATTTCACACTTCTCTGAATGCCACTTGACTGCAAGTACAAATGTTAACAGCTTGTGAGAGTGCTAATTAGAGCATCATAAAATTTATTGGACTTCTTTGACACTAACTTAACCAGAAGATGAAACACAATCTGCTATGAAAAAATGAAGATTTTACTTCTATCTTCATGTCTGAGCAAGGAATCTTACAAGTCAAAATTCAGTTTTAGTTCATATAATGCACTTTTTATGTTACACATTCTTTTATCATATTTTTGTATGCTTCCATATTCCAGAGTCTCTTAATCACTGGCAGATCTGTTAGCTTTGTACTGGAAAAGAGAAATTCCTGTCTGCCTTTTCAAAGCAGAGCACATAAGCGTACAAATATATACCCGCACACAATTTATAAAATTAACACAAGACATCCATTGGGACAGATGAAAATATGTACATAAATGTCCACAGCAATGTGACTCAAATAATTATGATTTGGTCTTTGTAGCTGTATATGTGCATAAAAATGGGGACACAAACTGTAATTAGTTTTTGAGCAGATGATTTATTCAAATATTTTCTGTTTAGGTGCTTGTCTTTACAGTGCGTCAAAGAGAGGGGTAAATGTATGACAGCTGTGCTTTCTCTGTGAGAAAGGGTTAAAACTTTTATTGAGGAAGTAGCTATTACTAAATTTTGAGTGTCTAATCAGAGTTGCTTAAAAGCATTTTGTACACTGTTGATGGAATTAAGTGAAATGTCAGAGAGGTCTCAGGGAAGAGGTTCTGTCTGCTTCATTTCTACAACTGAAATTTGCGGACAGGATCTTTCTCTGGAGGTCTCCACAAATATCCAGCTATTCTCACTGCTGTTTATATATTTGTGTGGGGCCTTACCTATGTGTTCACATATATATGTGGGCCATTCTGTTCTCTCAGTGCCAAAATCTTGCATGCAGGTTCAATTCCCAGAAATAGAGAATGGGTCAGGTTGGAAGGGAACACAGCAGGTCATATGGCCCAGCCTCCAGCTCAAGAAAGGTCAACAACACCAAACCTGCACACAGAACATGCAAGGTTATTGCCTAGTTAAGTAGACATTTTCATTGCATTCCTACTGTCCTTGTCCTTAAAAGTGAGTCCTCCTTTCACCATTGCAGAAATTGTGCAAGTATCTGCCTTCCTGGCTACCTTGTTTCATCCTCCCACAAACACATTAAAAAGATGGTTGACTTACTAGCATTTAAAAACCCCTATAATTTATAACCTCTTGTTGAATGTCTTCATCAATACGTGTAAAAAGGTATCATATAAATCTAAAACCTATCAAAAACATCTGTATTTTATTTCCAGTCATGTTTGTTCTTTTAAAGTATAAGTATCTTCAAGCAAGTAAATTACTACTTTTGCTTCTCTTGGAACTTTGCAAACTTCAGTTACCTAAAAAAGCATTTTAGCATTTTGGATGTCTTACTTAAATTGGGTGATTCTGTGACTTACACTTATTCAAACAGGATGTTCAAGTGAACATACAGACATTTCACATGAACCTCAAGTGCACACAGTGACAGCATCTAGACGTTTGAGGATTGCATCTGTGATCCATGGACAAATGATTTTACAGAAGGTCAAGATATTGTTATTATTACCACAAGGATCTGGTTAATACATAATGATAAGCTCATCTTCATAACTTCCAGATACCGTATAAGTATTTAAAACCAGAATGCTTTTAAGCAGGATGTGTAACTTGCCCTTCTTAGATGTTAAAATCTTTAATAATTTTACTTGAATGCACATTATGATAATATAACAGGAGTACTAGCAGAGGATAGAAAAGAAAAGCAACAGCATTAGAGTGTGCATTACTCTATGCATTTCAGTTATTCTACATTATACTTTTAATGTTAATTATATATTCCTCAATTTCCTCATTTTTATTGGATTTTTTTCAGAATCTACTGTTCTGCCTCCTTTAAGTATATTTTCAAAAATATTAATAAACCAGTTCAGCTTTTTTATTTTTATGGGGTTTTTTTTTACACAAAATCATACTGTATTCCTAAAAAACCTCATCATTTTCTCCTCCTGCTTTCTCTCTTCACAATCTCTATGAATCTTTGACAATTTCACATCTCTTTTCAAAACTTTGTGTTGATATTTTGCTTTGAATTTGTTCTAGGTATTGTCAGTAGTTACAATGCCTATGATAAATTGTAAGTAATCGAAGTTTGGTGGCTCTTGCAATTATAGAGTCTTTTTGGAGGATATTTAGGTAATTAAAATTTCCTCCTGTTAATATTTATCATATGATCCTGAAATGGGAATGCCATTGATATTTAAGGTCTAGATGTTTATATACATCTATTCAAGAGGACAGCAATCCTAATGAGTAACCTAATGTTTTGTGCAGGTACCTCAGCTCCCTGGAAGAAGAACAGTAAAGCAGCCAGAAGAGACAGGACAATTTTGTTTTAATAAATTTCAGCACTCAATTTCTTGTAGCATATCAGGGTATAAAAAAATTGCTTAGAATCCCTGAGGTGCAGGAACACTTGCTGTGCACACATATCAACTAAAATAAGACCCTTCTATCCTTCATGCACTTCAAGACTGAACTCCATCAAAGAGTTTGAGAAACTTTTCCCAGTTGCTGATCCCTGACATTTCAGTGATGGGTCATCAGTTCATCAGCTTGCTTAACTGCAGTTAGTTTAGAATGTTTTGAAAACAGAGTTTAGTTTTTATTGCCATTTACAGCTAGCCCAGTTTTCTCAAATGTTGATTTTTAACTCATCTAAATAGATTAATGTCTGGCTTCAAGGTAAGTGACACTTGATTCATAGCTCCATACAATGTCATTCCCTTGAAAGGAACTGCAGGAAATGGAACATCAAGGATAATTGCTTTGCAATGGACTTTAGCTTTTCGCTCCACACTTTTTCAAGATACAAAAGTAAAGATTAAGCTCAGGAAAGAAAAACCCTCCATCTACCAGTGAAATAGGAGAAACTCTCTTCTCCTTCTCTTTCTCACACCTCAAAAGTAGCCTCCAACATACATTTAAAACTGTGTAGTGTGAGCATGTGGATCAAAAGCCACCTTGTGTGTAGAGTCAGTGATGGATTGAGATTTAATTTGTTAAAGGATATCTTTGATAATGAAGAAATTGAAGAAATAAACTGGGTTTTAACTGCTCTAACAGTCTTCCAGGAAGCTGATCTTTCTTGTCGTTAATTCAATCAAGTAGTACATAGCAGCTATAATTAACTATAGTAATTTTATAGTGCTTTTTCTCTCTAATTCACCCTACTGGTAGGAGGTACAAGTGGTCTATTTTTGTGCACAATACAGTAGGATTGCTATTCTCTCCCTTGCATCCTATTAACCTGATAAGCCTTCGGGAAAAAGAGATTCTTCTATGATTAATTAGGTAGCTCCACTGTGAAAAGCAGCCCAGACTGCAGCCTGCACTGCTTCAATGTATCAAGGGTAGAGTGGACTTTCTCTATTGCAATTTTATGCCGCGGAAAATAAACTTTTCATTCATATGGACTTCTAATATTGATAACCTGTCAAACTGGCAATAATTTTACACCTATACTAGCAGTCCCTAATGTTAAGTTTTAATCTAAAATTCCTTTCCCCACCCTGATCCAGAAGATGAAAAAAGTTAGGAAAAATTAAAGAATATTTTACATTAACATTAAATTTCTTCATTGCCCTAACAGCTCATCTTCTACTCTATCCATATATCAAAGTTTCAGTTAAATTTATAGGTGAATAATAATATTTTTTTAAATTAAAAATTAGCTATAAATGCTATAAAAGTAATTAAATATAATTACCCCTTGATTATCAAAATTTGCTTAGGTTTTTTTTAGTTGCTTGGTTGGTTTTTTTGTTGCTGTTTTTCAGAGTCTTTGATACATTTAGACTAAGTTTTCAGAGACAGGAAAAATTTCCAGTAAAATAATATTAATAATAATAATAAAAACCTTTTCAGATTTAGTGTATTCATATTTACCATGGGAATTAATGCAAATCTGCATCTGAATATTAAAATAAAAAATCAAAGTACAAAAGAGTATTTGTACAACCCTCTGACTGGCATTTAGGCTGCACAATTTAACAGAAATGCTGTAATAGGATTATTGGATATGTTTTCCAGTCTAAAATCCAGGTACAGAGCAAATGACTTGCCTGCTGTGCTTACATTTGGGTAATAGGCAGAAATGGCTGCTTGCTCATGGGTTCCCACTCTGGCTGCTTGCAGAGCAAGCTGGTGGTCATGACTCTTCTCCACTTGAGCACCATCTGGTTTGTTCTTGTCCCTACTGACATGATTTTACTGACATGTTCAAATAAACATCATTTGCCCTTTGCCTACCCACTGTTAAGAAACCCAGCCTTATTTATATCTCATGGAGAAGCTTACTTCCTTGTGCCTGCCACAAAACCTTCTGCTTTACTACTGGTGGAAGGGCTGGCACCATATGGGCTGAGGAGACCTCAGATTATCTGCTGCCTTGACTCCTGCTTAAAGCCTGAGCAATATAGAGGGTTTAATAAATCTTTGATAAGAATATGATACCAGAACTGCTTGAGGCATGCATAAAGACATCATAACACACATCAGACAATTAACATTATGCTTTGAAGTGCTGATGCACAAAATCGAGTAACAGTATCTTTTCTAGCAGCCCTCACTGTTAATAAAGAGATTCTGATGATTACATACTGAGTCCACAGGTGTTAGCTCCTCACACTTTTTCCAGTACTCTGTGAATTTTATTTTCTTCTGAGTATGAATGTTTATAAATTAATGCTCTATTTTCTTCCATGTCCATATTAAACAATAGTTTTCAAGGTTCATGAAAATGGTTCATGAAAAGTGTTAAAGAATTGGTAAAGGATTTTTGTTTCTTTACTCAAAGAACATTGATGTTTCCTCAAGCCAGATGTTATGTGAGAACCGCAGTCAGAAAAACCTTGCTATAAAAATGACAGTGTTCCAACAGTTCATTTAAAAAACTATCTTGTGATTTGGCATTGAATGCTGAAGATTCCCTTCCCATAACAATGGCCACTGTAATTTTCTATCACATACACCTATGAAATAAAATATTTTTGGTACATTAGGGCATGGGTGGATTTTGTCCTCAGTTGATAATTTTGTACCTCTGATTCCTCTGAAATTTTTTATTCTCAGAAATAAGGCTTTTAAACTTTGACCAGCCAATCAAGATGTACTGACCTGGTGAACTGTACATCTTGAAAAGGGAATTTACAAGACTGAATCATGGAGCAGGAGGCCAACAGAGACACCCTGTTGGGAGAAAGGAAGTAGCATTAATTTTTGAATTAGTTTCTCAAAAAACCCCAAAACTAATCTCAAGAGAATTGCTAGAACAATCAAAGCTATGTTTATGATCTTGAGGTGTTAATATAGATACAAGCAATCCTTTTCTCCTCTGCAGCAGTTCACACAAAGACACAATTCGGAGCATAGTTGCATGGTAATAAATGTCATGGAAAATATAAGGAGCTAAAGTGGGGGGAGAGGTTAAAAAAAGAAGAGAGAGAATCAGAGAGGTTTATATGAGAGAAACATCAAGAGAAGACAAAATAGCTTTCTGCAAGTAATTGTACTAATATGAGGAGGGCAGGATTCAATTATTCATATTGACTACATAAGAATTAAAGACAAATAAAGTATAGAAATATTTGGATGTAAGTAAAATAAAGGAAAATTATTTTGTGAAAAATTAAGCACTAAAATTAACACTAAAAAGAATATTACAATGATAAATAAAACTATTCTAAGGTGTTTCTTAGTAAGTTTGTTTTCTTATCATGGAAAAAGTAAAATGAGTTTAATCCAGTCCTGCCATTAGAGAAAGGGACTTGATAGCCATTACTGTAATTTCACTCCGACCTAATGGATTGCATGGTAAATTTAAGGTGAAGCTAAAACAAATGGCATTTGCATTATCATAGGACCAGTGACAATTGAATTGTTATGTGCTGGCCATGTGTTCTTTTTAAATGTTACAATATCTAGATTTTGTACTTGGAATAGGCAGCCAGATTATGGTCTACATAATTCTTCCCTTTCTTTGAGGTAGGTCAATCACTACCCAGAAAAAGACAGAAGAATTGCTGCGCTGGTTCAGAGGAAAGATCCATCTCATAGCAGGCAGTGGTAGAGGCAGTGCAAAAGAATGATCAGCTGTTTCAGTAATATGCATGTTTCAGTAATATTCAGTAATATTCCGCACAAAGTCTTCTTGAGGTGGTGGTTCAAGGGCTTTGCACCTTTATGTTTAAGGGACCATTCAGAAGAGGTTTTTTTTTTTTTTTAACATTCTCTCTTTTAGAAGCCGACAACTGTCTTTGTCTCATGAAAATGCTTTCATGTCAGGGCTGACCCACAGAACCTGAGTCTGAGGTCTGTTTTTATTTGGGCTTTTCAAAGTCCATTGCCATTATTCTGTTGTTTCGTCTCTTTAGTAACATGAAAGTGATAATTTTGTGTTCACTTTTGCATAAAATATCTTCCCTCCATCTCAATTTTTCAATCAGTCTTTGGGACTTAGTCAAAATCAAATTAGAATCAAATGTAAAATAACTGATCTGTGTTACCAACCCTTTGTATTTCCTTTAGTATTTCTGCACTTTACAGAAATGTTAGAAGTGTCTCTTTAAAAAAAAAAAATGTGATCTGGTTAATGTTTCTCCAAACAGTAATCAAAGAATGAATGTTGCTGTTACCAATATATTTATCTTTTGGTCAAAGAAAAACATTATCTACCTGCTAACATAAGGTTCTAGGATAGACTTCTCCTACAATGTCCCTGTTTCCTTCCAAGCAAATCTCACTGTGCTTCCCATCTCATATTTCTGGAGTGCTCTATATACAATATTTTCTCCTTGATATCTTTGCTGATCCAACTCTATACTAACATTCCAGTCCAGACATTATCTCACTAAACCTAAGTGAAGCCAGAGGGCTGTTTTTATATTTTCAGTTTGTGCATACAAACATTAAGATTCCTCTTTGTCTTTTTCATATAACATTGCACAGATAACAAAGATTTCAACAAGTTATATTGCTGTGTCCCCTTGTATCTCTGATAATCATGGAGCTATTTCTGTGGTCTTTCTCAGTGAGATTTCATTCCATGAGCCAAACTGTTTTTCTAGTCCCCAACCATACCTAAAACTTTAAACTGATTCATAAGTCAATGACCTTCCCTTATCTCATCCAAGATAAATAACCATGTTTCCTGGCAGTCATCTTTCATGGATTATCATGCAGTGCAATACAGGAAAGAATTGTCATGGACATACCAGTAAAAACTCCTTTTGGTGGTTCCTGAAGAATTTCTCTTCACAAGGGAAAGTAACATTCCTTCAAAATGTTACTTGTATTGTTGAGCATATGATGACAACCTCACCTTTTTCTAGAAGTTGATTTGCTAAAAATGAACAAAAAGTGAAACTTTCCTGTTAATTCTTCATATTTTCTCAGCTGACCTTCAAAAAGTTCTCTCAGGAACTGTATTGAGGTTTTTACATGAATCACAATTTGGAAAGAACACCCAGTTCATAGGAAAAAAAATAAAAGTAATAAATAAATGAATATCTTTAAAGCTGCTCTGTACTTCTGCTGTTCATTTCAATAAACAGCAGTATTTGTCTTGGGAACTGTGAAAGCCTGAAGGAAAAGTTACATAAAACAGTCTACCAGACAGTTATAAATAAGCTAAATGGCTATGAGCTGTTGAAATTTGGTGGAACTGTGAAAGTCATACAGTTTCTAGACCTATCTTTGGACTTCATATGGAATAGCCTACATAAAAAATGAACACTAGAAAACGGAGGAACCAATAAAACTACAATGTTCCCAGTATTAATGTAAGAGAGAGAGAAGCTCTCCCATAAGGAGAGGAACTTTTAGACCTGGAGATGAGAAGTAACTTCTGTCAGACTGTGAAATGGATATACCATCCTAAAGAGGACAGAACAGAAATCTGGAATTGTGCCTTTACACACAAAAAAGGGCAAAAAATATACAACAAACTCCCAGGAAGGGTCAGAGCACCTCTGCAACATTCAGCACATTATATGTATGTATCACATACTGTGAAAGCCACAGATTATGAAATATTTTATTCCTCACTTCAGGAAATTACTGATCCTCTATTAGTGCTCAGCTAGCTTCATTAGAGTGAAGTGATGGCAGCTTTGCAAATATATCCATCCAGATATTCCTCTTTTCTTTGTTGTATTCCTGGAGAGTTGATGCACGATAGGGTTGAGGAATACTCTGACTCTAAGAAAAAATCAAACCAATCAAATAAAATAAATCAAATCAATAGACAACCTGTTCTAAACAGAAAGGCAGAGTTTGTTTCTCAGACATTCTTTACAACTCTAATTCCATACAAAGGTGGTGAGTTACTGAATTCTAAATAAATATAAAAAATCCAACTCATTGTCATCTCAAGATTAAGATTCATTTAGTGACAACAAATGAGTCTAAATATATTTAAAGTAATTTTTTGGACAATCTTAAAAGAGAACAGGAAAGTTTTTTCTGCTCATAATATTAATGAAACAGTTTTGGTCAGATATTTAAAATATCAAAAATAAAACCCACATTTTTGCAGGCAGTACAAAAGATATTAATTTAAGCAAAATATTTTATAAACAGATCCAAGTCAGCATCTTCTAAATCTAACAGGGTGAAACCTCCTGAGAACTAGAAATTTTGTGACATATAGAAATTATTTTCACTTTTCAAGTCATTCTATTTCAAGAACAGAGATTATATGAGTCTAGATTCATTTTTTAGAGAAAAAGTTGGGACAGAAATCATGCAACACACACATATAGTAGACAAAAATAAATGCTGCAGTTATATCTCTCATGGGAGTAATTCTCTCCTTTCACAACTGGTGTGTGCAAAGAATACACTGCCCATCTGCTTACTCTGGGGAATACTACCTCCACTAATGTGTCGCTGTTGAGTCATCTAGCAGCCACACAAAAGGTAAATAGAAGAAAAATTAAACTCTATCTCCTGAAAGTCTAGACAGGTCTGGTCATTCTGCAACTACATTATAACCCACAATTAGTAAAATGCATGAGGAAGGCTGAAGAGGAGGAGACACCTGTGGATGTGCAGGTACAGTTTCTAGGTCTTTGTTTCCACTTCACATGGAATGGAATAGATCCACTGTAGGACTGGGAGAGGCCAGAATACTCACTCAGGAACAGGTATTTAAAACTGCTCCAAAGCCATCAGTTCTCAGTATATGCCAGCGGAAGCTGGGCTCTGGGACTCCATGAATGCAAAAAAGAAAGAAAACAACAAAGATGGTCTTTTTGCCTCTGTTTGGCTGTGATTATACCCCAGAGAGCCCCCTTGGTATTTCTGTCCTGGTAACTTGACTAAAGAAGTGCAAATTCTCACGGTGTCTCCTTCAGGGGCATCTGTTCAGGTGTTCATACAAAGCTCCTGGAGAGAACATGTGCTATTACCAGATCTTTTGAACAGCCAGTGCCAAGACAAAGGGATGCAAAATGTAAATTGCTCTGACAGCAGAGTGTTTCTCAGCAGGGTGTCCCTTTCTATCCTATAGTCATTACTACGAAAGGCAATGAAAAGTACAAGATGAATTGGAGACTCCAACATTCTTTGTCCATTTCAGCAGTTGAGGAATTGTTAGTTCTAGGGGAAACCTGACCAGCTGAAATGGCAGCTTCAGCAGAATTAGGAGTATGAGCCAGCTGAGTGCTTAAAACAAACAAGCAAAGGGGAAAGGGGTTTGGGGAGATCAAGGAAATCTCAAGGCAGATTAGCAACCTGTGAATAGTCCCTCAAGAGTCTTACATGCTTCTCTGTATTTTGGGGCCCATGCCACTTATGATCAGACACCTACAAGTACAGTAACATGTTCCTAATATCTGGGATGCAAGGGCATTTTGCAATGCTGCTTTCTCTCAAAATGATTCTCCATACAGAAACTGCAATTCTGGTAGTAACCTGTATATTTTAAAAATATTCCTCTGCATGACACCCGCTTTAAATGGCAAGACTATACCAGAGAAAATACTATACAGGGACTCTGAATAGGCGGCTAACCCACAGCCTTGAGGTTCACCTCTCTGTGACTGAATATTCAGTTTTGTGAGTCACAGCTGTGCCATATTGGCTCAATTTTACAAAGAAATCTGTTGCCTAAGCTGTAAGACAGAATGTAAGGTAAAGCTATGCAAGATAAGAAAAGTAAAAACACAGAAAGAATGCTGAAACACTCACGGTTATCAGCTAGGATTCAAAATAAGAATATAAAAAAGATATAAACCCTAAGCACCAAAAATAATAGTGAGTCAGAAAAGAAAAACAAGGAGGAATTGCCCCAAGGAATAATGGAGATTGATTCTACTCCAACTGGCTAATTCCTACCAGCTAATAGGGACTCATTGGGTGGCTCAGTGGGAATGGGGAACATATTAATGTCAGTAATATGACAATCCTTGCTGTTATTAACAGGAAAAACTTGCAGTACATTAGCAAGTTACGTGAATCTTGCTTGTAGAAACTTTTTGTACATGGTGAAAGTTGGCCAAATAAAAGTGGCTGGTACAGGGAAGATTACAGGCCTGCACATAAATAAACTGTTAGGCAGAGCACACAGCTTCAGCACAACTGTTCTTCCAAGTGGGGTGGGGAACCAGCAAAGGGGGCTGAAATGGATGCTCTCTGCATTCAGTAGTGATTATGGTGAGGGTAAAGAAATGCATTTTCAACATGAAGTCACTGTCAAGCCAGTACTTATTCCAGCTTACTTCAAGGAGGTGCCTCACTGCAGGATGCTCTTCAGGCCCAACCCAGGCACAAGTCTGATGAGGAACAGCTAAGGTTTGTTTAGCTTGGAGAAAAAGAACCTCAGGGAGGACCTTATTGCTCTCTGCAACTATCTCAAAAAAGGTTGCATCCCAGTAGGGTTTGGGCTCTTCTCTCACTTTGCAAGCAATAGTACAAGAGGAAAAGGCTTCAAGTTGCACCAGAGGAGGTTTAGTCTGGATATTACGAAAAATTTCTTCACAGCAAGAGTTGTCAAGCATCAGGGCAGGCTGGTTGGGGAAGTGGTGGAGTCACCATCCCTGAAGATATTTAAAAGATGTGTGGTAGATATTGCACTTAGAGACATGGCTAAGTTTGGAAGTGTCATATTAATGGTCGCACCAGATGTCTTTTCCAACCTACACAATTCCATGATTCCATGAGTCAACTTGTTATCTACATTTATATCACCTGTGAAACCCAATCTTGGTTTGGCCAATGATGTTTTACTTGAAATGTGTGGTTGCAGACATTGTCAATAAAAGTTACTGAGTTAGAAGTTCATGAAGTTTTAAAATTATGACAGGTTGCTGGACTACTTTGCATGCTACAGGTTCTCCAGTGAATTTTTTTCCCAGAGTCTAACTAGGATTGATCTATAGTTGAGAAGGTTTCCTTACTGACAGCTGTGGTCAGCTCAGCAAATAAGAGGAAGAAAAATCTACCTAGACTGCAGAGTTCACAATAGACAAATAAAAACTAAGTTGAAAGAAGATAAAATAGTTCATTTGGGATTGCTTATACATGTTCCAGAATTGAAGTTCTGTTTACCAAAACGGTCTCTACCTGTTTGATCCTACAAATCATTTCTGATACCCTTAAGCCCTGAATAACAGATGTGCATGAAAGGATTTAATTTATAAACTTCTGCACTGAAACTGCTTTCTTTCAGTTTTTACACAGCACTTAGAAAAATAAGTTGCTAATTTCTGATACGGTTTAAAATATTTTCCTGAATTAAAAATCATTATTATTAGAGTTGTACAGTACATACTTATTTATCTATTGTTAAAGTCAAACCTAGAAGGTTACCAGGGAAAAACATCTTATAGTGTGTATGTACATGTATGCAAAATAAGATAATCTCTCTAGAGGGCACCTGAGAATGCAACTTGTGGAAGTGTTAATCCAGCTGTCTTTAGTAAAACAAGGACACGAAGTGAGATACATGGTTCTTGTTCACTCATATTCAATTTCACCCCCTTTAGCTTTGTTTAAAGTATAATTGTCTGCAATAACACTCTTGCTCAAAATGAGAGTAATTGTTAAAGATGGAGTACAAATAAAAAGCTGAAAAATCTTCAATTGTTTAAATGCATATAGAAAATTTCCACTTTCAAACTACTCATCTCTCTGTGGCTGGCGGTGATTTTTTTGAGGCAGTGGAGCAGTGATGAATGATGCACAATGATAACTGAAGAAACTATTGAATCATGTGCAGGCAATTAAAGACAGTCCTTCAACAAATGTCAGTCCAAACCTATAAGCCTGAGGCTTGTTCTGATTACAGACTGAGAATCACTAAGCTTATGGGGACTGTATGATTTCAGACACTTCTTTGCTATCATTTACAAATCTCTGAGGTTTTCTACCTACCAGCCTCAACTTTTCAGTTCATGCTTGAGGGGGTTCCATTTTCTCTCTGTAGTTCTACCTTTTTTTGCTCTTCTGTCAGACCTGATAATATGGTTTTCACTTGCATACAGTTATCAGAGGTCTCCAGACATACCTTAATCTTTATCACAGACAGAGGGACAGACTGGAGGACTGCCAGCTTTGCAGACAGCATGTTTGACAAACCTTGCAGAGCTGAGTACAAGCCACAAGCTGGCCTAGAGTTCCTGTTAGGTGTACCTGATTCTGGCCAGGTTCAGTCATGTGATGCATCATATCTTAAAGTAGAAAGCAAAAAAGAAAAACTATCAAAATTTAGACACTAAGAATATAGTTTCCAGATTTGAAGCCAATCACAATAAGCTCCCCCTATAGTGATTGTGGAGTGATTTCCCTAGAAGATAATTCAGCTTATGTTTGTGAAATATCTAACTGAGATATCTGGCTTTATCATTACTAAGTTTAACATAAAAAGTGTTAGTCAGAGACACTTTCAGTGATGGTACCCTTTTCTGGTATTAATATTATATTCCAATGTTGTCTTT
This sequence comes from Anomalospiza imberbis, assembly GCF_031753505.1. Lineage (NCBI taxonomy): Eukaryota > Metazoa > Chordata > Aves > Passeriformes > Viduidae > Anomalospiza > Anomalospiza imberbis. Next base: position 13,271,298 of record NC_089683.1, on the reverse strand, counting down.
CTCAAAATCTTCAAGTCCTGACTCCAGAAACAAAATAACTGAATAATCTTCTTCAATTTGAATAATTTCAGCTGAAAGATTCACACCTCCCACTTTACAGATTTAAAGGAAGAGGGTGACCCATACCTTGTATGCTGATGCTGGCTTTTTAAGCAGCTAGAAGCAGCAGAAGATGCAAGTGGGAAAAAAGCAAATTACAACACCACTGTAGATTTTAGGTATGAAGCCTTAATCTAACACTTATGATGGCTGAACTCTAGAAGGCACTGCCAGCATTATCCTTCTACTTGTTGATGATGTCTTTGACAAAATGTAGATAAGAAAAATGCCAAAATACAAAGTCCAGGTGTTCTAACCTCAGAGGTTAGGCTCCAGCTCTGAATCTGCAGGTACCTAAAGATCTCTCCTGCTGTTTTTCATCACAGAGACAATGAATTTTGGTAAGAATATTCTGTGTATGAATATTTTCTCCAGAGACATTTTTTTCTGACTGGGTAGGGACTAGTCTTGCTGGTTTCGCTGTGGTCCTGTATCTGTGTAAACAAATGCAAATCCAGCTGAGTATGTCAGATTGCATATGATTTGAAAGACATGTTTTCTCCTGACTGAGGCATGCAAGCATTTAGTATCCTGTTTATTTAAAGTGCCAACACAAAAATTCTACAGGAGCTGGGTGTCAAAGTTGTCCACTCCCAGCACTAAGGGCCTATATTGCAGCACTGTAGTGCTAAATTTCATAAGGCTTAAGGCTTATAGGGGAACTAGTCTTAGGAACTTAGAAAGTTATGGAACCTACAAAACATAATAAAATCTGAAACCTGAATCATCTGCCTGACAAAATGTGTAGCCAAAACTGCATGTATAGAGCACAATTCTTGATGAAGGTGTTCTAAAACATCATCAAAGAAGCTAGAGTGAAGTACAGTCAACTCAGATAATTCTATGTCTCACCATGTTGCAGCAAAAGCAGCAAAGCAACCTTTTACAAGCTCATTTTATAGAAACAGAAACCAGTTATTAGAAAAGAATCTCCTTTAAGGTGTCGGGACAAATCAGGAGATGGGTCAGAGACTGACATGACCATGACATTCTGTTCCCATTAGTCATGGGCAAGATTACTGTTGAATTCAGTGAACAATGAACCTCAGAAAACCTTACTCCCAAATATCTAAAGACATATATTTTCTGTAAATATTAATATGTTATTTCAGTTTGAAACCCCACATTTTGCAGTCTGTACCTTCAGATATAGAATCATAATGAATGAAACTGACTCAATATGAACAGCCAAGAAAGCAGATTTTCTTGTACATAATTCTAATATATTGGTCAGCAAGTTTGGTATTAATACTGAAAAGAGATAAGCTTAGGATTTCATTTTTACATAAAGGCAGCATTGTGCTCTTCCACTGGCATGTGCAGGAAGGTAATAGGAAACTAGTAATGTATTTTATTTGTGCTTGCCCTGCTGTAAAATAAAAAGTGTAATGTAAATGAAAACAGTACTGAAGGTAAGACAGGAAATTGCATTGAGGAAAGAAAAGATCAAAGTTCAGCATTTTCCTTTTCTTATCCTGACTACACAAAGCTCCAAAATAGAGTTATTAATTCTTCAGCATAAAGCAACAGGTCCAAAACAATAAGGAGAGGAAAACATTTATGCTGTAGAAGACTCAAACTACAAGCTACAAAAACTGCAAATACTGGGGAAAAATATTCCACTAATAAGTAATCTCCTTTCCAGATAAGAATAGTTCTTGTAACATTGAAAATATTGTTCATAATTTTACCTTTAGCTGTATGGAAAATATATTTTATTGCAAAATGAACACTGAGCAGATAACAGAACAAATGACAGGGCCTTTGAAACAAAAGTAATGTACTGTGACTAGTGTTGCTCCAGATTTCTTGCCTTTTTTTTTTCTTCAATTATCAGATATTTCAATTTTAGAGAATTTTATATTTACTTACAAATCATTTGACCATACTCTTGTTCAGCCAAAATTCAGAACAAAATAAGTGTGAAAGTTTCTTTGTTGGTCCCACCAACTGTTTTAAATGTTTCGTTCCTGTGACCCACTGTGCAGATTTTTAGCATTTTCCTGAGTTAATGGAGAAAATCAACAGGTCACATGTGTTTGTCAAACTTATGAAGTAATGAAGACTATGGAGTTAATCTATAGGTAATTCTCCTATACAATTTTAACTGGTGGTTCAACATTTTAAACCATTTTGAGACAAAAATACCTGATTTCTATCCTCTACCTGTAATGTTACCCACTTGACCATAGGAGCATTGCATTATAAATGGGGGAAGATCTTTTGCCCACTTCACATACAATCTGCAAACTCAGGCACTAGAATATTTTGGAATTAATCCTTCAATTAATCTCACATTTCACAAAGTTATCATAATAATAAATATATACTCATATGCCTTATCACTTTCCCCTTTAATCACTTAGAGAAACTAGTAAATATAGCACTGATTGAAATTGCACCAACACTGTTACAACATTTGTTGAAGTGGCAGCTAATGGTAGGTATGCATTTCCTACTGCAAACCTACTGTTTGCAACTGTTTTGCAGATGCTGTCCTGAGTTAATGGAGAGCACGAGAGATTATAGTTTTCTGCTAGTAGTGTGAAGAACAATAAAATGTTTGGTAGCATATTACATATCTCAAAAATTATTTTTGATAAACTTGTCTATTACTCAATGACACGTGTTTTGGTCTTAATTTCTTTAGACTGAAGAAAGGGTGAAGGATGAAGAAAGATTGAAGAATGGGGGAAGGAAAGACTGAAGAAATGTAATGATATTTGAAGGGGGCTATAATCACATGAAAAAAAAGTCAGGGAATTTATTTGTGAATGAAATTGCAAGGATAACAAGAAGGAAACTCAAAATTTGGAAGAATAAACTGAGGGTCATAAAACAATGTATATATGAGAGATGGGCAATCACCAACCACAAGTTCAACAAGGGAAAGTTCAGGATTCTGCACCTGGGATGGTGCAGCTCTGGATGTATGGACAGACTGGGGAATGAGAGGTTGGAGAACAGCATGGGGAAAGAGACTTGAAGGTCCTGCTTCATGGCAAGTTAAACATGAGCCAGCAGTGCCCTGGCAGCCAGGAGGCCATCCCTGTCCTGGAGGAATCAGGGACAGCATGGCCAGCCAGGCAAGGGAGGGGATTGTCCTGCTCTGCTCTGCACTGGGGCAGCCTCACCTCAGTGCTGCGGGCAGTTTTGGGTGCCACAATGTAAGAGAGATTGTTAGAGACCATCCAAAGGTGACCATGACATTGGTGAAGGGCCTTGAGAGGAAGCCATGTGAGGAGTGGCTGAGGTCACTTGGTCTGCTCAGCCTGGAGGAGACTGAGGGCAGACCTCACTGCAATTACAGCTTCCTTGGAGGGGAAGAGCAGGGGCAGGCACTGATCTCTGCTCTGTGGTGACAGTGACAGGACCTGAAGGAATGGCCTGAAGCTGAGCTGGTGGGGAGTGGGGTTAGGTTGAATATTAGGAAAAGGTTCTTCCCCCAGAGGTGATTGGGCACTCAAACAGGCTCCCCAGGGAAGTAGGCCTGACAGAGTTTAAGAAGTGTTTGGACAGTGATCTCAGGCACGTGGTCAGATTCTTGGATGTTATGCACGGAGCCAGAAGTTGGTCTTCATGGGACTGATCTGTCCCCGCCACCTCAGCCTATTCTGTGATTCTATGATTCTCTGTCTACAACCAGATGAAATTATTTGAATGAATGTGTAAGTTCTACAGAAGCCTCTCAATTTTACATTCATATGAAGAATTCCTTATGACTGTGGTACAGGACCTGACATGTGATGTTTGGATTGTGACAGGAATTACTAAAGAGCTGAAACTAACTATAATTAAAGAAAAAATACAGGCATTAGGCCTAAAGGGCTTCATATCAGCTTCCCAATTTATGCTTGTTTTGGCATCTTTTCTCTCAGAAATTACCACCACTAAAGAAGGAAAATATTTTTCTTTTTTGTTTTTACACCAGTAAATGGTATAGTTGGAACCAACATCAAATGCATTACCACTAGAGCAGCAACCTGTGGGTGATGCTTAACAACCTGGACTGATAGGTATATCCCTCTAATTTAGTATTTCATGATGAAGTGATGCTCCCTGAAGCACTCCAAGTAGTATCTTTAACATTTTAAGTAACAAAATGCTGAACCTTGAATCTCATTTTTAAAATAAAGCCTAGCCAAAGGGAAAAGATAGCAATGGGTTGTGAAAATAAATGGCTGCACATCATTGTCAAATGGCTGAAATTTTTATGAGTTACTAAATGCTAGATAATCTTTCCAATATGATTTTTTTAAAATTGTTTGTGGGGATACTCCTACATGGAGATAAATTTATTTTGCTTGTTGGAGGGTAATTTCATGCAGAAAATTCTAAATAGCTGTTGTGATACAACATGATGTAATTAACACTGGTGCAGTGCATGAAATGACTGGTTTTAAAAATTACAACCAACTAGGATTTTGATGGAAAAACTAAAACCAGATTTTTGCAGACTCTTCTGCCACTTGCAGATTTATCAATTATACTATTGCTCTATTTGCAATTTTAATCAGAAATAGAAATATAGATGCCAATGAAACATCTTGGGTTTTACAGAAATCTTCTCAAAAGGAAAGCTGGAAAATTATTTTGCTTTAGGCATCTAGAAATTTGTTTCTACACCTGAAAAATATTGGTCTCATAAAAGTAAGAACATGTCTAGCTGTAAAATTTAATAGATGAATGCTATGTAAGATGTAAAACCCAGTGGGGAATACATTCAGATTTTGGTAAACACTACCAAATTACATTATCTTTAATATATCTTTAAGACAGCAAAAAAAGGAACATCTCAGGCTTGATATTAAGACTGTTCAGAAAAACATGTATTTTGTTAAAAAATAAAATTGAGTGACAAAAGACAAGTAATATTCTGAAATAGTTGCATAAATTGTGGTTTTTAATTCGTAGGACAATATATGCTCCTCAGGTGATGAGAATCGCAAATGTCTTCCTTTAGCTCCACAATAATGTTATTCAGCCACTGGGGTCTGACACTGGCCTTAAATTGACTTGTTTCTGGCAAAGTAAGAAATTCTTTTAGAATCTCATACCACTTATTTCTGCTGTCCTTTAGATCACTGGCAATTTTCTACTCAACATCAGCATAAAGAGCTTTGCCACTGTTGCTATGGGAATGTCATGTTTCTCTTCATTACACTGTTCACTCTCAACTACTGACTTACAGACATCCCTCAGCAATGCATTTGTGCTTTTTTGCATGCACAGCCATGACAACATGCATACAGCAGAGAGAGAGAGGCATAAAATTCATGCTGAATGTCAAAATGCCAAATCAGTTACAGTAAGGCAACCAAAACCAAAAAAAGATACACTGAAAAGATTTATTGTATTCTCAAGCCTAAAGCAACTTCTGTGGAGTCATCTAAAAATTAAGAAACTTGAATCCGAAAGCAAATCTCCTGAAGCAGTAGAAAAGGAAGGACTGTCACAAAGACTTGTAACAAAGCTGGTTTCTAGTCATCCTTCAGGGATCATAATTTTTTATTCAAATTTCATTTATTAATTTTTTGTTCGTTTTTTATCCTTTTAGACTGCATAGTAAATAGAGTATCTGTAGATTGGTAGTCAATCCTAACACATTTTCAGCAAATTAAGTTTATATCTTATTGATGCAATATTTTTAGGACTTTACAAATGCTATTGATTAACCTTCCAAATATACCTTGAGACACATTAGAACTTTCCCATCAATTTTATAGCTGGAAAAATCAAGCCAATAGTTAAATAGATCACCCTAGGTCTGGCAGTAGGTGGTGTCAGGAACAGAAGATGAAAATTACAGTTCCGGTTCTGAGATCATAATGGTCTGCAAATTATTGTCATGCAATTTTGTTTCATGTGTGCTGTTAATTGTATTATCCATAAAGGGATTTGGAGACAAGTGATAAAAATACATTTGAGTGCAAAGGCTCTAGACACTTACTAATGTAAAATGTTTTATAGCAGGCAAATCAGACTTAAATGCTGCCACTTACAGTCACATTCATTTAGGTTTTGAGGATCCTCCTTCCCTATTGAGGATGCTTAGAGAGTAGCTGCTTCCATTATTTTCCCATACAGCTGTAATCATTTCACTGCTTTCTATGGCTGTCTCACTCCCAGAGGTCTTCCTAACCACCTCTAAATGATTTGGATGCAGTTTCTCACACATTAATATTAATACTTGACTGTGAACATCAAACCCTTTAATTGCTTTCTTAGTGAATACTTGATGTGCCTGAGTAAACATTCCTTACTTAAAGCTGTAGCTCCATTAGTAATGATACAAACAATACAATTTAGAAATAAATCCCTGATTTTAATATACTTAAAGAGTGCAAGATATGAATAACTAATTACTTTTTAGAGATAGAGAGTTGGAGCATTAGAGAAAATGTGAATACACAGAGATGAACTGGAGAATTGAAGTTCTTTTTTAGAGGTCAGAGTACACATTACCTTCTATAAATTTACCTTTTCCCCTTACATTTCTTTGCCTTGAAATCCATCTAACATGATTTCTGGGATGTAGCCAGAATTTTTTCTGTCTGAAGTGCAAGCCTGACTGAAATCCATTTCTTTATCATTTTCCATTAGAGTAGTTCTATTTCTTTTATGGCTTTCCAAACCCTGCACTACAAACTACACAGGCTTGCAAAAGTCATTGCTCTTTCAGCAAATGCCTCCCTTTTAAAGTCACCTCTATCAATGTTTTCAGACAAATTTGTAGACGGGAGCCAGGCCTTTATCCCCCTGCTTTTCTAATTTTGCTGGGTGCAGTGTGTGAGTTCTGGGTCAGAGAATGAGGAGGACAGAACCACCACTTCTAGCCCATCCTCACTGTGGCTGCCTTACTCCCCAGAGCATTTCTGTTCCTGAGAGTAATTCATGTGGATTTCCTGTGCTCTGCAGTCAAATTGACCAATAGTGGCACAAGTGGAAATCACATTCTTCCTTTCAAATAATTTCTAGTCTGACAAAAGCCAAATATTTGCATAGGAGCACAAAGGATGACTGATTAGGTAAAACTTAATTGTGGTTTACTCATTATTGCCCTTATTCTGCAAAGTTCCAAATGCTTCTTGATAAATCAATCAGAATGGAGATCACTGACTTTTAGAAACCACATCTAAAGAAAGTGGCAGGAAAGAGTTCTGTCTTTTTAATGAAGCCAAATCTCTGCTTGTTCTTAAAATCAATCACGTCCTAGGAAAGAGTCAGGTATTAAATATAAAGTAGTTCCTTTACAGATTAGTCATCTGTCTACTTGGTGCTAACTTTGTATTTATGTAAGATACTTATGTATCTTCTCTCCATATATTTTTTTCTATTAGCCCCATATCTCCACATATTTGCTATTAACCTAGAAAATACACTCTGCCGGTAGAGAAGAAAAAAAGAAATGCTGCCTTATATATCAAAGTGCTTTTATAATTTCTCTTAGGTCATGTTGTGGAGAAACACAAAAGTTATGATGAGATCCAACTTAACCATGGCTAAATTAGTTTGGATTTGCCTCGATTTTGTCCTTAGGTTCACTATCAAAAGAAATCCAAAGTCCTTTTAAGTGCACTCTCTGCCCAAGTTTTATTACCATAAAAAATGTTAGCATAGTTAATGTTTAAAAGAGTAAAAACCCCAAATGACCAAGGGAGCAAGTACAGAAATGGAATGAAGTTATGAGAAATTCCCTCTTTCCATTTGCACTCTTCCAAAGAAGTAATTTTTTGCAGGTAAGTATTTGATACAAAAGATAGAGAAATAACTAAAGGTGAGTCAACAGATATTTCAAGAGGGAGGAATTGGTCAACAATGTTATCAAAGAAAGAATTTGTATGACAAAAAGATCATCAAATGAAGGGAATTAATGACATAAAGAATATGAGGAAAATAAATAAAAAAGAGTAAAATACAGTTTTTAGAAAAATACATTTTAAAAAGAATCTTGAAAGTCAGCAAAAAGGAGGAGAAAGGGAAAAAAAGTAAAAAGAAAAGGCAGGAGTTTGATTTAAGGAACACAAATACTAAAGATTTGGTTGCAGAGGAAAGACAGAAAGTACTGGAAGAGGTTAACATTTAAAAAGAAGAAAACATTACGTAGAATGTTTAAAATATGGCCTGTTTAGTGATCACAAGTGCAGAATTGTTTAAGTAATTGTCAGAAATATCAAGAGAAGGATGATATGGAAATTGAAAGGATTGTTAACACTAGAAAAAAATCTTTCTGAAAGTACATTTCTAAATAACAATAAGAGAGAAGGATCTGGTCTGTAAAATACTGAAATGTTTAACGCTTCTTTTTTTTTCTTTAATCTTTATGTTCACCTCCAATAATGCTTATAACCATACACCCATAAAAACATTAATTTTGCTAGTAAAGTATTAAGAAAAGGCTATGAATACAGCTGAATAAAAGCAAGGCACAATAAAAATCCCTCTTAGTTTAGAAAACTCTTTTTAGCTTGTCATATGTTTAGTTACAAAACTGGTTAGGAAAATTTTCGACCTCTTGACACACTATAGGATATGTGATGCACTGGGAGACTGAAAAAGAAACATGGTGTACATCAAAAAAAAAAAAAAAAAAAAAACACCAATATAGACCAGTTAGCTTCTATTTACAGAAGTAGCCAAACTATTGCTAATTACCTACAAGACAGCATGGAGATGAGTAAAAGCCTACATAATCTTCTAAGAAAAACTTGCAAATCAATCTAAAATACTTCTGCAACATGGAAGCTGGTCTTGAGAGTATGGGGAAAGAAAAGCATGTATCATTTATCTTGACCGCTGTATGATTTCTTGGCAGTGTCTCAGATGTCCCTCTCATAAACAACTTGACCAAAATAATATGGTTGAAGATAAAACATTCACGTATTTTTAAAGGAGGATAATTCAAAACCCATTCTTAGAGTGTAGTTATTAGTGGCAGTCTATCAAAATGAAAGACTTGCTCAATACAGCTCTTGAAAGATCTGTCCTAAACTCTAGATATGGAACAATTCAATTTTTAAATTAATAAAATGGATGAAAAAACAGAAAATTAAATCCTTGTGCATTCTTAGAGGCATGTTTGAAGACAAGATTAGAGCTCCAATCAATCTTAACAAATTGAAGATATAGAGATAAAAATTGGGTGCTATTCAGGGAGACAAGATATAACTTATGGGCACAAACACAGGATACAAACCTGGTGGTTAGGGAGCAATGTTAAAAGGTGTGGGAGTCACTGAAGTCCCAAAGTGAGAATGACCAGCAAGGTCATACAGCTGCAAAAACCACAACACACCTCTGTGCATGAAGACTAAAGCCCTGAAAAGACATGAAGCAATCCCTCTACTCTCCTCAGCACTGGTTATACCTCAGTTGCAATGCTTCCAGCAATTTTTGGACATCAAATTTCAAGATAAGAGAGGTTAGGAGTGAATTAAGAGACCATCATAACCCAGCGACAATTTTAGCAATGTTAACAATTTAATGGGTTGTTTTTCATACTGCTTTTGCCAAGTGCTAATGTTTTGATTAATTACAGCAATTTTTATATGCACAATAACATTTTTATATTATTATAAAACAGCTCTTCCCACTAATGCACAAGAAGAGAATTAGACTGCAGATAAAGCAGAGCTGTGCAGAGCTATGTGAAAGAGAAACTTATACAGTCCTGTGCTATTTACTACAGAAGCTGGAAATGTATAGTACTTGGAAAAAGTAAAGCAATGCTTTTATCAAAAAGGAAGCTAAGTGTTGCTTTGGGGAATTGAGTGCTAGCTATGTAATGGAAAAATCATTCTACTCAAACATTTAACAGGTGATCATTAATTGCATGTTCTTCATTTCCCGTGTTTTTAATTAAAGGCAGTGACTTTGGTTTGAATATTTTCAGCTGCAACTGAAATTATAGGAGCTGTGCTATATTTAAATCCAGAGTGCTGCACAATGCAACACATGCTGACATAAGTCAGATGCAGATATTCAAAACTGACCTCCAAAAACAATGGATGTTTCTCACTGTTATGCCTCTGTTTCCAGATTCCCCATATGTCAAATTAGAAAAACATTTCTTCATATTATGAAGCTGCTGAGAAAAAATAATAAATAAATCAGTGTTTGTAAAGCACTTGCATATTATATTAAGGACAGCTACAAAAACCTATAGGGAATATTATCACTTTTGTCTTCAGTGTAATAAAGACAACATGGGACCACACCAGTATTTGTTCATTAACTGCACAATAAATGAGACCAAGTCCTGGAGGAGGGATATGTTCTAATGTACACAAAGGTCCAAAAGTGCAAGCAATCTTCGCAATTACATTTTGCAGCATTACATTGAACAGTCAAACTCTCTAAAGCTCTTAACATGGATTTTTATATTTAATAAATATCCATATAACCAGGAAGTACCCAACAGTGTTATGGACATTATAGCATAATCAAAATAATTGTGATTCTGTGGTATCTATGAGCAAAAAAGACCCTATTTTAGTATATTTCATCCTTTTTAGCATGGCAGTGTTATTTTCTCTCAAGAAATACTTTTGATATCTCTGAGGTTATTCCTGCTAGTGAGGCAAACACACCTGCACTCCAGGGATTTAATTCAAACCTGAAGAAAACTAAGATTGGGATAAACTGTAAGCAATTCTCGTCACTCTTCAGTCTGAACCTGTTGCTCCCAATTTTGGAGAGAATGTCCTAAGGTTAAACAAAATATCCAAGGGAAATGATCTGTTGTCATATACTCAGGAATATTAGTTTGACACCAGAATAAGGGCAAATATGGAGGAATTTGATGGTGCACCTTATTGCTTAAAGTTACTTGTGAAGGAGTCCCGCAAATATAGTTTCTTTTTCATAGACTGCATAAAGTATTTAAATTTGAAAGCTGTGGTAGAGGAATCATAGTCAGAAGAACACTTGGATATTATAACCCAAACAACTGAAAGAGAAGGGTGTTTATAGGATCAGTTTATCCAGAAGAATGTTGATTCTGGGCATGATCTAGATGATAATATGCATTTAACCAGGCTTATTCAGAGAGTTTTAGAAGTGTTTTTAATGATCTACATTCTGCATAAGCCTCATTCCAGCTGCATAATCATTTGGGTCTTTCTCAAAGTATTATCACAGGCAACAAGTCTTACTACCATTTCCTCAGGTAAATTTATATAAACACAGAGCTGGATTCAACCAGACTCTATTCACACATGTCCAACATGATCTAAAACTTATAATTCAACTGGAACATCACGCTATTTTAACCATAGAAATAAACCATAGAGGGAAAAAAAAAGGGAGAGTGGGGCGAAGTTTTTGATGTCATGGATTGTATAAAGATCTCATTTTGATAATCTTTCTTTCAGAGAATTTTCCTATTTTTACTTCCTCCAAAAACTTAAAAACCTGTTTGCCTAAAATAAAAACAGCAGAATTTTTTTTCTTCAGTTGAATTTTGTTTTCTTAGACTAAGTAAAAACAAACCATGTCTGGATGGGCAGTAGCCAGTAATCGTCAATTGGTTAATCTTCAACTACAGAAGCATTATTTCCTAGACCCTTTCAGGTGCTTTTTTAATGACAGTTTTATACTGAACCTCTTCCACAGGGATGTCCTTGACTTAATTTGGTAGTCACACATAATGTGACTACAATAGTGTCGTGCCCCAATAATTGTCTTGACATATGTCTATTCATTTTAAAAGGATCAATAGGGGAAAAATATGGTAAAGATGAAATTAGGATTTCTTTTAATCTTTGTCTTTGAAAATTACCCAAGAACAGTACAGAGAGTGTATCTCAAAGAGCCATATGGTGAATCAATGTGGTTGTGTTTTAAGGCAAAAAAGTGTACAGTTTTCACCATAAGCTGAAACAGAAGATGAACAATTTCAACTCTATTACTATGTACCTGCACTGGGACACAAGGAGACAGGAGGAAGTCCATGAAGCACTGATGTTGCTCCAAAACCTCTCCTTCCTCAAAGCATTCTCCAACACAAATAGGTGCTACCCTGGGTGCCACAGATACTTACCCATTCCTGCCACATTCATCTCCAAAGTGACAGCAAGACAGAGAATTAGAAATATAGAAATAAGTCTCTATTACTACAATATTTTATCCTGCAGTGTAGTCCTTAATAAATACACGAGTATCCTACCAAGAGAAATCCTGGTAAGATTTCATTCAAAGAACTTTATCAAGCTAGTGGAAGTCTATTGGCAGATCCCCATGGGTTTAAATTATCAAAACTGTGCATTAGATAGATCATATATGTGGCATATATGTGATCTAAATATACACATACACATATACTTCAGCATTTTAAAAAAGAAATGTAGTATATTTTTTCAAGGACTTCTTGATATGTCATTCAAAATATTAATTCAAATTTAGGAAATTATGCTAGCAAAATGAAAAATCTCTCATTGTCTTACTCTTAACCAATGTTGAAATTAAATGGGTTTTTGGTGTACTGTTCTAATATGTTGGATAACAATGATTGTCAATGATCTCTCTCTTAATCAAGAAGGTACTGATAAAAGTTTTCTGTCTCTGTAGTTCTTTTAAGTTTCTAGAAAAATCCAGCATGATACAGACTTGAAGAACAAATAATTAAATTAAAAATAAATATGGAAAACTGTAAGTATAATATCTTTTCTATAAGTCTCATAGTAGTACCATTTGGCCCTGAAAGCTGAAATAACAAAATGAGACCATTGATTTATAGTCAGCATACTCTTTCTAAAATACTCTGCTTTCCAAGATAGCTTTGTCTCATCCTCATGCTGTATATAGTGAGATGTACAATTGATTTCATAGGTGTTTACCTTAAAGAAGCATTAAGAAGATTTAGAAATGACAGGATGCCCAAAATACTTCTCATGCACTTCAGTGATCTATTATAAAGAATTAATTAATAGAATAATGGTGGCTACTGTTTATGGGTCTGTTACTTTTCTGTATTTCATCATATCTGTCACAGTTTACTCTGCCATCAATATACAATTTCAGCTTGGGAGAAGAAAGTCCTCTATCCTGTTCTTTGAACCCAAACCCTTTGCCTGTCATAGTTCAAGCACAGATATTTCACCCCTGCTCTAAGTCAAACACAGTGCATTGGTCACCATGACAAGACATGATCAATAGATAATTAGCTAAAACAACTTGAACTTGGTAAAATACTTGGTTAAAAATACAGGAACTTATAATTTCTTCTTCAAAAGAAAGTTATCTTTGTACAACCTTTCTGCATTCACCCCACTCATAACATGTTAATTTTACAGCAATTTGTCTCTTCCCATTTGAAAACAATGAGATATGCCAGTTTTGTCAATTCATTAACTTCCAGTGGTTACCATGTTAATAAATCTTTGAGACCACTCATCATGGACAATACCATTCATGTATAAGTAAAGATGGCAAAATCCGGCTCACTATCATTCAGACAGCATCTGCTGGAAGATTATAGACTTCTGAATTACCTTTTCTACTTTTGGAAGAAAATGAAGGAAACTGCATTTCAAATTGAACTGAATTAGTTTAGTATTATTATTAATCTTTTAAATATAATTTTAATTTTAAATAAATTACCTCATTTCAAATTCTCTATAGACCTATATGTTACATAATATTCCAAACCTAAGTTATTGGAAGCTGTAGTCAGTAATAAACAAATTATGTGAACTTAATATCCATTGAGTTTAAGTTAAACAGAATTTGGAGACCAGAAAATACTTTATTAAGAAATCTGAGGAATTGTGCATATGGCTTAGAAAGCATGGAAAATACTTTGGTGAACATAGAGAATATATTTCTACATGTTTTACTGAAATAATATGTTCTGAATAAAATGGGATTTCAAATTTGGAAAACAGATGGAAGGCTGAGGGTTGAAGGTGTGAAAAACGTACCAGATCTGCAATTGTAGAAAAGGACAAAGAAAATAGATTGGTTTAGGAAACAGAGGAATCTGATTGCCATCTCTCAGTTAAAATTTGACTATTTATATGGTAGAGTTAGGATACAATTTAGGAATGAAATATTGAAATTTAAGACGTCTTTCGGTTGTCAGTGAATAAATGTTTATTTGTCATTTAAGTTATTGAGACACTTCTCTTGGATGTACAAGAGGTTGGCACAAATTTAGTACATATGATATAACTATAGTAGAAGACATGAATCTTTTTGCATCTTCAGATAAAGGCTGTACAAAAGATTTTATCTTAAATGGTTCTCAGTGTCTGTGTAGGGACAATTAACTGCATATAAGCATCAGCTTTAGTTCAAGCTTCTAGGCCTCTATTGTCTGCCATGGACCCTCAGTCATCCAACATTTTTGTAAGCAGTTGCACATAACCACCTGCTGCTCAATTCACTGGGTCCTTTGCAATATCATAAGATCCCAAAATAATCCATATGGGGCTGGCAGATGTGACACAAAAGCAGTGGGAGACACCTGACCTTTCCAACAAGAGCAGGATATCAGAAAGCATCACCTACAATACATCAAATGGCACTTGATGCTTGAATCAAAACTTGAATCAAGTCCCTACTGTTTAGCAGGTTTTGGTTCAGTCTCAGTGGGATTGCCTGTATAAGCTTGGAATTTGTATAATCCTTTCTCCTGCAACTGGACTTAGTTTGGAGAGTTTAGAAAATATATTCCATTATAATTTCTGTTGCATATGTTGCTTTCCCATTCTTCTATATGCTCTGCGTATATAAGTTCTTCTGTGGATTTTCATTATTCATTTTTCCTAGAGAAAATAATATTGATTATCAAATAGTTTTAATCTATTTTTTGGACAAATTGCAATTCATTTTAAATTCCTCACTCTATGAACATGTCATAAATAACTGGAAGATATTCAGAAATGTTTAAAATAAAGTACATAACTTAGAACAAATTATTTGCAAAAAAAAAATTTATATGAAAATAATGTAGTTTTTTCTTTCTATTTGATCAGCTTTTCATCCATAATTAACTGCAAACTCAAAACCCTAGACAATTTTTAAAACTTCATTTTTTGGCATTCATAGGAAATAAGAAAGAGGTGAATCATTGATTAATGTTAGAAAGGACTACACAAGTGTGTTATTATAATCAGAAAGCAGAACTAATTCACCTACTTCATTTGAACCTCTTGGGTTCAAGTAAATGCTAAGTCTTTGTATTTTAATACTGCATTAGCAGCAGGATTCCTTTTATTGGGAAAGTATCAAAAGGGATATATCCTCTGATTTCTAATAGCATTTACTTTTGTTACAAAAATTATATTTACAGTATGGAATATAGTGCACTCTATTCAATTTGCATGGTTGCAAGTGACTCATCATCTTTTAAGAAACTACAACTAATTACGGTCTTCCAGTTGAAATTACGGCATTTGCATTTCAGAGGGGGTATCATCTGTGCAGAGGGTGTCAAGTTCTTAAAAGTCACTTTTTGATTGAATTATGAACAAATTAGATAATTAAATGTCTTGTTAGATAAGTGTTCATAAATTAAATGTTTTTTCTCATTCTGTATACATGAATTGAGCTACATTAGATTCACAATGTACAGTCATTCCTATTTCCAAACAAGTAGTCACTTTAAATAAAAAGCGAACCAATTGTTTCCCAAATCTACCAGGGTTCTCTTCCCACTAAGCAGCTGTTTTGGGGATTTTTTTTTTTTCTCTTCACCCTCCTCCACTTTTTCCTTTTTTCCTTTATAAGATACTGAGGCAAAAGTTTAAAAATCATCATTATGGCATGGATAGCAGAAAAAAAAATCAGCTTTTTTCAGGTGATTAATTTATTTTAACAGAAAGTTTGGAACAACTGCATATTTATCCTAAGCTATTCCTTAGATACAGGGAAGTCAAGGAGGAAATTATAAAAATTTAGTAAGAGTGCAACTTTAGACAAGTTGGAAGAAGATGGTTTTGGAAGGAATTTCAAGACATTGTCCAATTTGTTCTCTTCAAGACAAGATCACCTGTACCTATACTATTTTTACAAACATTTAACTAACCTGTTCTCTGAGACCTCTGATAAATGAGATTAGTTTAGAATGGTCATTTCATTCTTTCAAAAGTGACACACATTCATAAACTGTTTACTGCTGAGAATGGAGCTATAACTATTTCTTTGATTTGATACTTTAAAATCTAGACTTTCAAGATAATTATTATAAAATACACATGAATATTTTGGAAATTCAGAAGATAATTTCTGGTTAGTGACATGTTATGCCAGAAATTCTACTGACAATAGAAATAATTTGCAATAAACGTTGGATTCCTCTATTCTGTCTTCAAAAAGAATGAGATGAAGAATTTTCTGTGCTAGTGTTGAAAAATAGTGTAAGTAGAATGAAATAGTTGGCAAACAAGGACAAGCTATGGGCCCCTCCTGTTGGTCACTATGCTGGGCAGCTGTTAACACTCCCTTATGTAAATTTAAATAGGACCATTCAAGACTTGTCATTTGGAAATCTGTCCTGCTTGCCCACCTCTGAATTCAACCCCTTCATTGGAGTTTACGCATGTATAAACATTACAACAGAGAGAGGTTCTCAAAATGTAATTTCTCCTTAGCAAATTAATCAGCCATAAACACTGATGTAGTGCAAACACTGTTCATCAATAGTTAAAACTGTGGTGTGTTATCAACACTCTTTTGGCCACAAATCCAAAACACAGCACCATATGAGTTACTGTGAAGAAAATTAACTCTACCCCATTCAAAACCAGTAAAATAAGGCACTCTTTCTATCCTAAATAATCTATAGTCTAGACAAAAACTACTGCAAATGACCTTTGTATACAAAAAAAGCAAAACTAAAAGTTGAAAGCAGGACAGAAAGTAAAAATGTCAGTGCTTTTCTTTTTAATAACCAGTAATGAATTAAAATAATAGGTAGACATAGTTCAGTAACAGTAGAACTAGAAAAAGTTATTTAAAATGTAATACTTTTTTTCACAAAATTAACCTTCCACCAAAGACATCACTGAAGTTAATGAACGGAATTGTGGAAAAGTGGGTGCACTTTTTGCATTATCTTCTAAATGTCTGGGATTTTTCCTCATTTCATATTCTTTTTTTTCCCTTTTAATTTTCTTCAGGAGAGAAATATCAGGAAAAAAAGTGATTTCATTTCAAGTATAAAAAAAAATCTCAAACCAAGGGCCATGTGCCAACATTTTAATCTGCTTCTCCTATGGTCCTCATGCAAAATCTCTTTAGTTGCCAATTTTGCAGAAAAGGATGCTTGCACACATACAATTCACACTTGATTTTGCAGTTATCTTTTTGAAACACATTACAATCTGAGTAAAAATTTAGTTAGGTCAATGGGAAGCAATAAAAGAGGACAGATGAAATTTTGTCCTATATGACTTACTGAATATCTGTTGTCTTTCCAGTATTTAATTTGGAATTTCTGATAGTATCAAAGGCCCAGAATGATGTATATATTTTGAATACTTCATCAGACCTACTCAACTTGGAATTGCCCCAAATGAAATGTACTTTTCTCAAAAGACACTTCTTATAGAACAACTCTTTTTAAGTACTGGAAAGGAAAACAGAAGATTTTGCTTGTCCTCCCCAGTGTTTTTATCACTTCAATTGAAGTAGGGCATATTCCCTAAATTGCAGGAGCTCAGCTCTGTCCTAGAAATAAGATACCCCATAAGCTTCCTCCTTACTGCCTAGATATTGCCTGCCCCTGGCTCTGGGATCATCATGAATTTAATCTCATTTTTCTTGGTCTGAGTGTACATTTTTCTCTTCAAGGTCTGTGACCTTGTAAATCCTGCATGTATGCTCCTCTGCCATGGTCTGTGGGTTTTAACTACTCTCACTGTTTTATGGGGCACTAACTGCTGCAGGCATGTCAGCATCAGATTGACTTTGGGGATATGGTATTTGGTTCCCACTGGATGGCATGAAT
This sequence comes from Anomalospiza imberbis, assembly GCF_031753505.1. Taxonomy (NCBI): domain Eukaryota; kingdom Metazoa; phylum Chordata; class Aves; order Passeriformes; family Viduidae; genus Anomalospiza; species Anomalospiza imberbis. The sequence goes on along the minus strand of NC_089683.1, from coordinate 13,253,249 downwards.
TTGTCATTTACAGACTCTAGATGGTAGAAGTTCTAATGAAATCAACAGTCCATAAAATACTTGAAGATTTGTATGAAGAAACTAATTTTGTGAGTATGCTCACCATCAAATGAATTAAAAATTGCAAGAAATGCTTTGGAAATATACTAGGGCAGCATACCGAAATACTGTAAATTTGTTGTTGGAAGAAAATTCCAGTAATGAAAACAGTCACAAAAATTAAGTTCAAACTTTTCATAAGGTTTGATCTCTCTGTTTCAAGTTCTTCTTTATCTACAGCAATCAAAATATCATTTGGGTTGTGCATTTCCATCTCAAGTTAAAATTAACTATCAAGGATATTAAAAAAAATCCAATAAGCTTTTATTAAAACTATACAATCATAGAGAACATCACCAAATATTAGGCACAAAGTTACTTAAAGACACATTTACATGACAGATTGTTGCACCATGCACAAATACCCAAGATAGAATACAACCAGCCAGCTCAGGTGACATAAGAGCTAGAAAAAATGTATTCCCATCCCATTCTGTTTCATTACTACTTCCTTGTGTTTCCTGCTCTCACACCTACATGGGGAGTCACACTAGTTTCAAGGGTCTAGAATGACTTTCTATATTGGGTGTTTCATTACCTCAAGATCTATTCAAGTTGTTTGTTTACATTCATACCATCATTTTGAAAGAAGTAATTTTTCTCTTCAAGATTTCATGAAGTGTATTCCCTGTCTGCACACAGAATATGGGTCAACATCCTCAATATCAGATCTTCAATTTGTGCAAATCAGTGTAGTTTAACTGCTGGATCTCTCAAAATTCTGACAAAACAGAAAAGTAAGATTCATGAATAAGATCACCCAAAATTATAATTATGAGCCAAATGCTCATCAAAAATGGACATAGATTATGCCCCAAACTACCTAAAATCTTGTATGAGCAGTTCATCTGCTTTGAGTCAGTCTAAAATATTGGAAAAGTTGTAGAAACATCTCTTATTTTCAACCCCAGGGGGGAAAAAAATAATTATTCTACTGAGATTTCTGTCTTTTCACATATTTTAAAATAAACCAACCAGTTTGAAATTATTCAGACTGGGGAATTTAAAAAAATAGATACTTTTCTTGAGAAAACACTCTCAAAACTCTTTCTAACTCTTCCAACACTTAATGAAGTGGGAATTTTCTCAGCAACTAAACTTAAAAATACTGTTTTATCAAAACAAATCATCAGTAGATGGTGTTCTGAGTTTACTTCAGGGAATAAAAATGTTTCAAATTAATCTTCTAATATATGTCATGATTTCCATAAAACCACCTACAGAAAAGGCTGCTTTAAGAGACATTGTTCTTGGTAGATATATTTTTAAACTAATCAGCTTGTGCTTTGAACCACAGAAATCTGCAATTCCTTCTTACTTTCTAAAAATAAGTATGTTTAAGTAATACAGTGTCAAAGCTTGTAATGTGCTACTAATTACTTCAGGGGACACAGAGATCTTGCTACAATAAGAAGTAAAAGCTACTCATAACCTTGAGGTAAGAATATTGAAATAAATCATTGATTATATTCTCCATTTCTGTTTTTAGAGATTAAATATTATTCCCATTTTATTGCTAATATTACATAGGAGAATAATTAAGCCAGTGTTAGCAACCCAAAAAAATTGTCACCATATGATTTCATACCAAATTACATGATATTCCAATGCTAACAATATCTGAGTTATATTTACAGTTAAGAAATTCTTAGCCAAATTCCCTTGCCTACACCTAACTTGATCACCCCACAAGTACAATATCTATTGCAATCCTAAAATGTTTGTCTTCCCCACAGCTGTGCTGCTTACAAGATGACACATCCCAGGATGACCCAGATCATATTACTGTTGAGGGCAGAGGAAGAACCCTGCCACCCTTCCCTGGGGAGACAAACTGATTGAAAAATATCTCAGCACTGAAGACAGTGCATTAAATTATCCAGGTGGCTTTAAAGATATAGGACAGCTTATTTCTCTTCTGAATTTCAGTTCAAAGAGCATGAAAGTATGTGTGTATGCATGATGAAACATTTTCTCACTGGGTACATTCTTTTCTTGTTAAACTTTCATTTTCTTCAGTTTAGGTTGCAAAGAGTCAACATCTAAAATACTTCTGTCTCTTTAGTGGCAGGATTTTTCAACCTGGAGTATTTTTTTAAATTTCATTTATAATACACCAATAGTACAAACACAATATTTCAGTGCTTGCAACAGCTTTTATGTCTTAGAGGCATATTTATTCGAATTTGTTGCATTATGTGTGAAATGGTTAATTTAATTTGTTGCATGGGAGTTCTCAGCTTTCAGTTCAGCTTAGGGTAGTTGCTTTGCTATTGACTGTATTGTTCTGCTACTCTGAATTAAAGACAACTTGAAAGACTGTTCTTGTAGTAATGTTTCCAACTTCTCCTTTAGGGTCTCAGTAATTATTGTTTTGTAATTTAACAGACTGAAGCTGTGTCCAACAGATAGAGAAAACACAAACAAAATCCACTTTAAAATGTTTTTCAACCAACCAGAAAGAGTTCAGTATGCAGCACTCATAGTTTCAGGTCACAACATCTAAAATTCTGTCCTTTTCCAACTCATTTGCTGAATAAAATGAATCATTTGAACTAAGCCTCACAATAACCTTCATAATAAGTGCAGATCAATCTGACTTGTTGATAACTTAGGATCTGAATTGTGCAAATGCTGCAGTTTACATTCAAGATCAATATCCTCACTGCAAGGATAAAATATTAATATATAGCATGACAGTGAATCCTTAAATCATCATATTTCAGGAATAGGAGGGAGCTGAATCTTAACAGCAGGTACAAATTTCTCCTTTGTACAAATATCCACTTGTACTCTTAAATTGGTTATAGCATTCCTGTGTTTGTAGTAAATTCTCCAAGGACATGATCTTTCTGTAGATCTGAAAGAATAGGTAGACCAGTCTTAAAATCTCATTACAGTTTGTTGTAGCCCTCAGTAGCTAATATGGCTTTTCATTAAGTTCTCCTCTGAGAAATCTCATCCCTTCACTAATGCAGCTATAGTACTGTTTGGATGCTTTACCACAGAGCTGAGAAATAATACTGAATTTTTGGGTCCTGTCAAACTATTTAAATAACAATAATAGGCAGATAGATTTAAACTAAGAGTAAACAACATATGAAATGTTTATTTTACTTTTTTAAATACTCTTTGAAAGTAGTCAGTTAACTAATTATTTGCACAAATGAGGTAATGTTTTATTTTACTTTGTCTTCATGGTGTCTCTTGGGTTTGTCATAAAGGTACAACCAATATTTGTCACATCTGAACAGTCACTGTTCAATTAGGAGATGGAGACAAAGACTATTTCAGGAGAGGGTTTATCAGAGGAGACAGGTAATATTGGCCATGGCCTTCTTCACCAAACAATTCTTCTTGAGGGAGAGAGAGGACATGCTCATGTCAGAAGCTCCATCCTGCTGGCAGCTCCTCACAGAATGAGGAGACACACCAGCCTTTACACAGGGCCTCAGGTACAGCATTCCCTCTGCTCCACATTTCAAAAGTTAGGATTAGAGTTTAAGGTTGCATGAGAAGTATTAACACATAGTCCAGAGGGAATTTGCCCCCCACTAAAAACAGAATCTGAAGTACTTGAAAGCCATAGCCTGTACTCAGGCTGAATTTAGAAGAAGCAACCTGAACCCAGAAATCTCATTCACTTGCAGGCCTTAATAGTTCATGAGCAATTCATAGAGCTGAACATGGACAGGCTGCTGCAGTATCAGAACCTATATTTTCATTGCTCCCTGTGCAAATGTATTTGCCCAGAGAGAGCTGGAAGAGAGCTCAGAAAACAGCCCACTTTATTTTGAATTCCCTTCCCTTATTTTGCTAAAATAATTTTTGATTTAAAATGGCCTAATGAAATTTAATGGAAGTATGCCAAACATTTGCACTAAACTTCATTGAAGTCACACCTTTCAAGCTGCAATGAAATTACGTAGGTGAAAGTCATAAAAAATATTAATTTTCCTAAAGCTGATTACTTCAGATGTATAGTTGATTACTATTTCAACAAAATAAATGGGACAATTAAAGAACACTATTGCTGGACACTGGTAAAAAAAGAAGATGAACAACATATCAAAATGATCCCATAAAATGCAGTATACTCGTACATTTGCTGATCTAGTAATGTAAGCATCATTGAAATTCATGCCAAAAAAAATTTGATGGCTGATGCACTACAATGAAAAATGAAAAGCAAACAGAATAAATTGCAAATTCTTAAGAATGATCAAAAGCTGCTATCAGGTAAATGAAAAAGGTTGATACACCATTAAATGCACTTTACAAACTCATTTGTGTCATAATAATGATGTACCTGGCTGTGCTCCAGGACCTGGGGAAGCAGGCAAGATGCCACAAGTCTTTTTTTCCCCACAAACAATACATCCTGTCATCTCTCTGATTCATAATCTATCAGTGTTTTTTTTTTTCCAGAGATTTGACTGTGATCTCTAAGTATTTGTTTGGTATGATCCCAGCCCACTGTAAAGATGAATTTTACCTAATTTGGCAGGATTTCCATGAAGGGCATATGTGTATTTCTGTGGGGAAGGGAGGATACTGCACTCTGCTAGATAGCAGCAGATCTTTTGATTGCTGAACCCACTCAAGCAATTCTGTGCATATTCTTCATCTAAAATTACCTCAGAATACAGAAGTTAAGAGTGGAAACTTTACTTAAATCCAGAGGATTTAGACTCCGAGGACTAATTTTTAATACCAAATGTATTAGGATATTTAAAGCTTCTATCTTCTGAATCTTTCTGTATGATGGGTATTCAGGAGTATTGTGGATAAGATAAGATGAAAAAATCTTATCACAGCTCAAAGAGACCAATATAAACCAATTAATTCCCTAGCTGCAACTAAGGGACCAATTAGCAGCAGCTGATATAGAAGACTGCAGCCCAGTTAAAAAAGGAATAGCAGCCAGAGGGGTTAGGGTCTATTTTGGAAAAGGGCCTCAGATCATAAATGTAGTTTCTTTAGAAAAAGTAGGATAGAGAACACAAAAGTCACAACTATTTGAGATGAAGATAGGAGACACCCAGAGAAGAGGAAAGCACAGACCCTCACATGCTACTGACTCCTCTGACTCATATCTACAAGGGGTCAGGGAGGAACTGGCCTTTAAATGTAAAGGACAAGAAGGGTCGACCTTCTGCACTTGGAAGGGCTCAAGTACAGGAATGAGACCCAACAGACATTGCACTTTGTTTGTATTTTCTATTACACTTTGATTTCCTTGTTTCTCTGCCGTTTGAACTGGCTGGAATAATTCTAGCGTGGCTCTTCAAAAGAGAGTGAAAAAGGATCCTGCTCCTGCAGCTTTGAACTGCTGCCTCTGTAATCTACCATCTCACTGACCAGCTGAGCTGAATGATTTAAAATTTTTGTAAGGTAAAGGCTGTCGAAAGAAATGATGAACAGAGCAAGGCCCTTTCCCCAAATTGTGAAGTCAGTAAATTTGCTACATTCAATTCCATTTTGTTGTCTTCAACCCAGATTTGCTGGTATAGTGTTTGAATCTCCTTTTGAAAGGGAAAATAGAAGAATTTTTTTTCAGATGTATCTTTAGAGTTACCAGCACTCCTGGTCCTGCAGTTTTCTACAAGGGGATTATTACTGTTTTTACTGTTCTATATGGGGAAAAAAAATCTACCATTTAATTGCTGAATTGATCTATTCGTACAAGCTTCTCATCTATGTAACACCTTGTATTTTGTGTTCACTTTTGTAATGAAGACAGTTGCATGTATATGTTGAGATACCAAGTGTAGGGACAATGCAGGTATCTCAGTCTTTATGATGGTACATAAAGTGACATTTACTAAGTGGACAAAAAGTATAAAATGACCACTAAAAATGCAGTGGTGACTTTTGTTCTCAGGTATGCTAATCCCATAAATTCTTCTGTGACTAACCACAGTGAAGACCATAACATAAAAAATCTACTCTTCTTGAGATAAAACAAACTAGTCACACGGGTCATTATGCAGATTTTTGCCATTATTGATTTAAATTTTTTTTTTTAACATAATAAAACTAACCACTTTTCATGGATGAAACTATTTATGTTTCCCCTGAAGTTGATTTTGGACATCAAGACATTTATTATTATTTTTAGTGCAGTTTAAAGAAATTAAAGAAAGATCTCAGGGGTGTGTGATGTCATGCATACCTGATCTGGTTCGTGTTTGATACCAATAATAAATGCTTCTGTAAAACTGTGAGAAAAAGCTGTTCAGCTTGTGAGTGTATGTGCATGCTTACTTCTCTATCTTGCTATCTGCCTTTTATGTCTTTTAAAATATTGGCTCCATTTAGATTCCTTGATAATAATGTATACTTGAAATGACTGACAATAGAACTTGACATTGGAGCCACTCTATTAAGCATTTTAATTCTGACTGTGAAGTCATATTATTCATAACACAGTAGTTTTACCCTTTTGGTATTCTGCAATTATTAGCATTGTATTTAAATATATTAATCATATAGAATACTTCCTTATCATATAGTAGATTCATATATGGTCAATTTTATGAAAATGAAGGAAATATTGTCAAAAAGGAGAAAGTATTCTTTTTTTTCTGTAATAAATTTCCTTGGGAGAAATCTTGTAAGATACTCATCTTAATTACACTAGTATTTCAGTAATGCTGCAAGGATAAGATAATGATGAGGGTGAGTCATGCTAGAAAGACCTCCAGCCTAAATTAAAGATGATTATTTCCAACTTACTTAAAGCATATTTCCCAAACTTTAAAGTGCAAAGGGCATCTGTGTACATAATATTCTGCCTAAGGCTGAGTGATTTTGCCAGAATGTAATTTAATGTAGAAAATAAGTTTTCTGAGGTGTACAACCAACACAGATTCATCCCAATTGTAAACATATTTTTCTGTTAATTCAAGAAGTAGAACTCTCAGTTTGGAAACACAACTTGTTAATTTGGACAAGAAAAATTTGACTGCCAAGCTGAATAAAGTACTGCCCTGATAACTTTCACATTTACAATTAGCAAGTTTGTCAGAAAAACAGGCAGGGAAAAAAAACCAGAGCACAAAGGGTTGGGTAAGAGGGTAACAGTCAATTTGATAGTTACCAAAAGTGACCATACTGAGATGTTTGAACTTTGCTAGGTTAGTCCAAAGAAATGTTGTCTCTTTGGTTAGCAGAGTCTAAAGAGAGATCTATTTTACCAACTGTTATCATGTGGTGTGATTTCAGATTCATAAGATATGAAAGATACACGCATGCAATATCTTAGGTAAGAAATAGAACATACAGGAAACTTGCCCTTCTGAAAATCCAGATGCCCCACAGGGTGGTTTGTATGGTGTGAGATGCCTACCTATGGACAAGTCAAGCTCATAGTGGCTGCTCTTGTGCTTTAGACCTTGTTTAGGTAACATAATCAGTGTACACTAAAAGTGTTAATTACAATGTCATGAAGAAATTTAGTACCTATACAATGTTTTCAGGGATGCTTTTTAGAAATCATTACATATTCCATTCTATTCCATGCTAGCTCAACTGTGTTTGAAATAACACTGGTTTAACTTTGGCAAACAGACAACTGCTCACCCAGTTGCTCACTCACTCCTCCTCCTCCTCCTCCTCCTCCTCCTCAAAGGAATGAGAAGGATCATGAGATGTGGTAAAGACAGAGAGATTGCATACCAAGTACTGTTGCAGGCAAAGCAGACTCAGATTGGAGAAAATGTATATATAGTCAATTAGAAAAAGATTTGGGTTGTGAGAAACAAATAGAAACATTAAACAGCACCTTTCCTTCCACCTCTTTCAGGTTCAGCCTATTGCCAGATGAAGAATTGTTTGCACCTGGAGGCTTAATACAATGCTTATTCACAAACCACTGGCTTATAGAACCTCACAATGTTTTTCCGGTGGGAAGAAGTAGAAAGCTACTGGCCCAGTTGTGCCAACTTTTACCAGTTCAATAGGCAGTCAGGTATGACTCTGGGGTGTTGACCACCAGGGACCACCAAGGAGACCCCCAGGACAGAAGAACTCAAGTACAGAGAAGCGGGGGGGGGGGGCGGGCATCTGTTAATGATTTTGGGGGAATGTTTATCTTATGTGTGTTTATTGCAGAAAACTCAAAGAATATGTATGTAAAATACAGTACCTAAACAGAAACTTTTTCTATAATCAGCATGTATGCTTAGTGGTGTTATCCCCCATACATCTGGCTAAATGAATAATGCTAGCTTCTTAATGCTACAGTGGTGCTAAGGAGATTTGTTTTTAGCAGGTTTCGGTAATTCACTCCTTCACTCCTGACTTCTCTGCTGCCCCAAGCAGTTCAGAGGGGGAGTGGGATGGGGGATTAAGGAACATATTGGTTCCTCTCTACAGCTGCTTGCATGCTTTCCCATGGAATACAGCCCTGCTCAAAAAAAAAAAAACAAAAAAAACAAAACAAAAAAAACCAAAAACAACAAAACACCTCATCTTTTGCATAAGTCCACCAAAGGTTGCAAGGTTGCTATTCCTTCAAGAAATGTTAATCTGCTCTGGTGTGCTTCCTCCAAAGGTTGCTACTCCTTCAAGAAATGTTAATCTGCTCTGGTGTGCTTCCTCCACAGGTTGCAGTGGGTATTCACTCCATGCAGCACCTCCTCTAACCTTTCTCTCCTTTCTGCTGCTCCCTGCTATTTTTGTGTTAATCCACTTCTACCTTAAAAACCCTTTTTGCTGTCTTTAATAGTATTTCACAGAAGTGACATTAGCTTTTCTGGTGGGCTCAGATGTGTCCTATGGTGGGTCCATTGCAGAGTCAGCTGGAACCAGATGGAACCAGCTGTGCCCAGCATGGGGTAGCCCCCCTGAACTCTTCCCATGGAGGACGCCTCTGCAGCTAATTCACCGACAAAGTCTTAATACCTATGTGCAGTTCAGAAGCCAAAGAAAACAGAAAAACAAGGAAAAAAATAACCACAAATGTATTATTTACATCCAAACAGTCCCTTTATAATTTGTATTCAGCAGTGAATCTGTCCAAAAGGCATAACAGAACAGAATTTAATCAGCTCAGCAGTCATACCCATACCACTCAGAAGTCTGCCTTTCATGCTTTTGTAAATGGTGATGAGAGAAGCTCAGATCTTCTTGAGATGATAACAGAGGACATCTTTGCAAGTAAAGATCAGTATAAGCTGATCCTATTGTTAAAAGTCAGAAATTAATTCTTACCATTGTACATGTCCAGGACTACTTTTCTCATCATTTCCTGCATATCCCCACTTATCTTCATATATATTAGAATGGAAGCAGAATCATTACAAATTTCACTTCTTACCAGCAAAATTATTAAAGCACATACTTCTTTTCAATATAGTTGTGAGGTTCAGATATATGGACAGATTTGTGATCTTATTTACTTGCAGATCATTTCAGTTGAAGTCATCCAGCAGGTAGTAATGGTAAGACTATGCCTGGCTCCCTTTGTAATCATTGAAACAATTACAAGATTCCAGGTGCTAATTTATCCCGTCCTCCCCAGTGTATCCCTTTTGGCTTCCAGCTGTTGTTCCAGAGAGGCCTAAGCACACTATGGGCTCCTTTCATATTTAGTATAATTGTATGAATTTCCTATATACACCATGATTCAAAAAAATGCATCGACTGCCCAGAGTCTTTGTTCAATGACTGATGCCAAATCACTCTTCACCAAAAGATGGATGGGCTTCAATAACTCTATCAATTTGATTTTTTCTGTCCATATTTGGAGTGTAGATAATCAGCATTCATGTGGATTTTATACTCCAACAAATTAATTTAGGTTTTCTACTCTACAGCTGAATGTCATTCCCAAAATCAGTGATCAGAATTCCTTCTAAAGTTGCATGTGCACTAAAAAATGTAACAGCAATATAACTACCTGCAGTGTTAGGTTTTTAGAATTTCAGTCAAGACCACATCTCCCAAAGTATTTATGGCTATGTTTTAACAGCATAGGATAGATAATATTCCCAGTAAGCAGTTTGGATGTGATTGCCCTGGCCTGAGATCTAATAAATTTTATTAGTATATATGTAGCCAGACTGTTCTTGCTGGAATAAAAGACAGAAAATAAACTCTAGCACCATATTTACTTTGAAAGACGTAGACAGAAGATGTCAAAATTAGTCAGCTATAAATCTCCTTAGTGAAGAAGTAATTTGCAGCTAGTTAGTTAAATGCAAGGAAATTATGTCCTGCATTATCCACACACTCCTACTACCACATGGAAGACAGCACTGGCAGCATTCACCTATGAATATAAAGAAGTCATGCTTAGGTTGTCCTAAATGCACGTGTACCCTTTTTTATGTGCTGTGTATAAAATAAACGTGTCACAGCAGCACCACAGACTACAGACTATCTTACTGTACCCTTTATCTGGACCACAGACTATCTTACTCTACCCTTCGTCTTCTCTGCTCCACCACACTCTGGGGCATCCACTCACTGTAGGTTTCCTTCAGGCAAAAATCATAGAACAATAGAATAGTTCGGTTGGAAAGGACCTTAAAGACCATTTCATTTCAACCCTCCTGCCATGGGCAGGGACACCTTTCATGAGACCAGGCTTCTTGGGATGAGTAGGTATGTTGGTTCTACAACCTGACTTCTAAGGTCAGAAAAGTGCAAGTCCCATTTTGATATCATATATTCCACAGAGTCTTTTAGGGACTATGGGTTTTTTTCATGTTTCTTCTCTACATCTCTGTGTAAAGGAAAAAAAAATAGAAAAAGTAGCCACTATTTTTGTGTGCTGAGGGTATATTAAATTATTAAAACATAAAGCTATTCAGCAGAAAATATATGCTACGCTTTTCCCTTAATAGAAATTGGCAAATGCTCACTTTTTAATGCCATTTATATGCAACATTTTTCTGTCTTAAAATGTCTCATGCTTTGTAAACTGTGCTTTAGAAGCCTCTAGAGATATGATGATGAAATATTGATTGTCATTTTCTTGACTTTTCCCACTCCCTAAACCCTCTTCACCACATGCAGTTCTTCTGATTTATATTTTTTATTATTTTGACAAATTGAAAACACTTCATACTGTGATATAACTAGTAACAAGGGAGAATTTCATACACACATACATAAGAAAGAAAAACAAACAAGCATGGAGCATATATATTTCCATTACTGCTAGATGAGCTAACTTTTCAAGCTCCGAACTCTAGCCTTGTCTTGAATTTATGAGCTGAATTCAGAACACTTAGTTCTTGATTCTGTAGACACTTGAGGGAATGCCAAACCTCAAGCTTATGAGCAATTATATGGAAGTCATATGTTAATAATTCAATATAGCATTAAGTGCTTATCGGTTCTTTATTGTTAGACTGACCTAAAAGCAGTATTCTTCTAATTTATTTCAGTCATCCTAAATTTGATTTGGATTGTCTTTTTTTCTTTATTTAGCTTACTCTATGCCTTTTCTATATTAATCAAAATTATGGTCTATAAATTTAACTAGAAGTGATGTATTCTGGATTACGAAAATCTGTGAGAGTTAACATCTCAGTTTAAATCTGTGGAATTTTCCCTATAGATGAGACCTAACAGGTAAATGTGTAAGAGCAGGCAGACCTTCAAAAACCTTAAGAAAATAAAATTGTACCTACATATACTGTAAGTTTTGTCTGCAAAACAGCAACTGCAAAATTATGAGTGCAAGGCTCATGACAGCTGGAAAAAAAAAATTGGTCTAATAAATCTGTATCCAAAATTTTGCATTGCTGACTAGGAAATTGGCTCAAACTGTTGGTGCCCTGATTTAACTTGAACCTTTAGCTTAAAGTGTCGTAAAAGGGGCTGCATCTACCCCATATATCCATGTTGAATCTTTCCTAGTTATGCCCCTCAAAGTAAGATGGTTCACTTCCACATACCAAGAGAATAAATCTCACCTGAAATCTACAGAACAAGAAAAGGTATGCCAAAATCTGGGAAGAAACTTATCTATGCATATAAAAATAATTTTAATATTCTAGCATGATTAACAAATAGAAAAATGTAATATGTTTGTTGAAAATGTAACTTGTATTTCAAAAAGAAAAATGAAGTCAGAAGTCACTTTATAACACTATCTGATGTCTTTTTAATAACATAGGCTGTGAGAATCTCTGAATATTTCACAAAAACTTTCTGCTTACTTCAAGTTTTAAAAAACATAGGTCTATAAGAAGAATATGGACAATTTTCAATGATTCTCTTTAGCACAAAGGATTTTCCCATTTTACTGTTATATTTCCATTGCAAATTCCATAGTGTTGCAGTAAGAGGCAAGCTAGCAGGTTGATGACCCTCATCATTTTCATTCAGTAAGTAACTGAAAATTAAAAAAAAAAAAAACCAGTGTACTTTAAAGCAGCCTTTTAAAGTATAACAGCAGCACAGTATTAGGTATCATTGCTAATGCAGAATAAGGCAAACTTGTACAGCTGAGTGCTAATCCTTCCTGAGTGCTGTAAATTCAGTTCCCTTTTCAGATCTACCCACAATGACATTTCTGCAGGACAGCAGAAACAGCTCAGAACATAAACTATAGGCCTAGCAATTCCATCAACTAATCAGTAGCATTAGAAACAAGGTCATTTTTGGTACAGTACTTATCACACACTGTTAATTCTTGATAATATACCACTGGAGATTGATCAATGGATAATAGTTTACATGTTGGTCTGCATTGTTGGTGTCAGCATATAAAAGATTTGCTAGTTCTTGCTAAGAGGTACTTTGAAACTTTTCTTTACAATTTGATCTAAAGGTTTTTATTGATCTGACCCCTATCTCACTGTTGTCACCAAACACTTTCAATAATCCTGATTCTTAACCATGGGAGGTCAGAGACATCCAATGTCTTCCACCTCTGCAACTCCTATGAATTGAATTAGACACAAATCCTGACTAACTACTGCAGGCACATTTTATTTTTAGAATTGACCCAAAGTTTTCTGAGCATTATGGAAATTACAGCTATGGAGATAAAGAGCATGCCTTTTTCAATTTTTGCCCTACAGGTGATGCAACTGAATAGCTTTGACATTCAGTAAAGTTTTGCAGATACTTGCTTATCTTCTGATACTTGGTATCATTGTTCTTATTACAGTTATCTTCCTGTGTTTTACTGGCTCTAACTCTAAATGTCACAACAGCTGAAATGGGGAGCTGATGTTGCTCATTTGCACAGCCCAGGAAGCAGACCTGTTAACAATTTCACTCTCTGATCACCTGCGGCGGCTACCTGCCACGGCCACAAGCGGATGAGATGCGCTGGCTAGCACTGCTCGTATAAGGCCGGGTGGCCACCACGAGAGTGGGCACTCCAGGGGAATGGCTCCGGCCTCCCTGGTAGCGCTGAGTGCTGTGGCGTGTGTCGCGCAGCTTAGATAGCCGGAACACGCTGGGAGGAGGTGAAGAGAAGGAGGAACGGACAGTCGTTTGCGTGCCCAAAGAGTCTTTATTCCCCAGACGGCACAGGAACAAAGATCCTCTCATGGTGGGTGCAGGGATGAATGTTGGTCAAATCAAGGGTTACAGTAACTTAAATAGGGAGTGGGTGGACAGGGGTGTGAACCTGTCTCGTCCAATAGGGACAAACTATGAGGGGATTGCGTAAATCATAACAACTAATGACAGCATGACAGGGGTGGGTACAAAGCCAGGGGACAAATGGACCAGTTAAACTGGGGTGATTGACACAGAAACTTCTGGGAGAAACTGGGGGTGGTTACATGATTGACAGCCAGAGGGGTGTTAACAACTTTGAGTGGCAGTACCACCTAAGGAAAGAGCAGGGAGGGGTGAGGATACTGACAGTTACCTGGGGAGCCCAGTGGCGGGAACTTCTAGGGTAAACAACTTGCACTGAACCAACTGTGAGGGAAAGAAATGGGAGGACATACCATTCTAAACTAACATAAAATGACTACCTAAACCTAACTTTACCCAACCTTTTTAACCTAAACCCCAACATTCACCACCCACTTACAGCTACACCCAGCAAGCCAATATGGGTGTAGCTCTAAGACTCAAATGAGGTTTCTTTGAGGGGTAAATGAAGATTATTTTAGATGCTAACTTCTATGGAGAGTGTAGAGAGATAATATGAAATTTACCTTATTTTCACCCACGCTTCAGCACTGATCACTTAGACATTGCATGCATACATGTCACTTTTACCTCCACAACATGGTCTGTGGAACATGTCATGCATGTTGTGATATTATAATACAATAATTATATTATAATTTGTGGCAAATTAAAAAAAATATTTTAACATTCCTTGGAAACAGAGAGATCACTTTCTTGAAGGTCACAAAAATGTATGAATGATGGAATAAAACAAACAAATAAATCAAATCTGTGATGACAAATAATAAGATCTCTGACCTGGCTCCAATAGGAAGTGCACATGGAATCTGCACTCAGTAGTAATATTATGTTACAATAAAGTGGCACTTTCTTTTGAGACTGTGGTGTGTGGTCACAAAGCTAAGTATTATAGTTTTTAACCCAAAACTTTGCAAGCAATCAGGATGGTTTAGAGAGTAATGGTACAGACTTGACATTATACAAAGGCCACTGTAATTCTCAGAACATTTAGCCTTTTCCTCAGACATCCTGGTCATTCCCTGAGTGCACACTTCCCACATGCCCTCCTGTGAATTCTGGGCTTGATTAAAACATGCACGTAATCCTTCATTGTCTGTATACATCTATTAAGGAGACCAGGAACTGTGAAATAGTAACTCTTGAAACAATATAGACTGGCACTTTGAGCCACAGAAGCTGATGGGGAAAAAAGAAAATCTATCTATTTATTCCAGAGAAATAAATATAATAATTTTGTGAACACTGATGAAAAATATAATGTTCCATTTAAGATACAAGGAATTCAGGCAATTAAGAGTAGTTGCCTAAAAACTGGAACCTACAGCATTTTCAGATGCCTTATTGTATTTTTCCTGTCCATTCAATGGGTCATTCTCAGACCTTTTGCCGCTGTTACTAGACCCATTGGGATGTCTCAGAGAATCTTAAGGGCCCCAGATGACTCTGCACACATTTTTTAGGCAAAAAAATTGAGCCATGGAAGCCAAAAGGTAGAGGACTAGAAAAGCCTGCCTCTCAATCAACTGCTCAAGGAAGAGCTGTGTGGATAGTTTTGACATATTTTTTCTTTGCACAATAAAAGTACACAGTGATTAGAATAAAAACACAAGAACCCAAAAGTTCCTCTTCAGGAAGTTCTACTCAAATGAAACACACACTGCCTGGGGAGTATTAAAGCAAGAGTAGGACAGGGCTAAGCAGGATCAGAGGCAACTCTCTTATTGCATTAGGAACTGGGTAGCTCTGAAGTATATTTTTAAAAATTCATGGAAAAGGAAAAGATCAGTTAAGCCTAATGAGTCACTCTAGGAACATCAGAAGCACCTTTTAATGAGAAGAATAAAAACTATTATTTCTATTATTTAAAGCCTATGTCATAGTTTTATAAGATAATGGTATAAATCCAAATGATGTCTTGAAGCACCACAAAAGAAGTAAAGTATTTACTTACAGTAAAAAAATACTAAGACCTTAATCTTTAACTTATCTTTCAAACTCAAATTTTTACAAGAAATTATTTTTCTTGAGATCATAATTTTACAGTTTCTTTTTATTGGTGAAAAAATGAAACAACTAGGCACCATTTCTAGAGCTGCCTATCTCAATATCTAGCAGATATTGATTTCTATTTTTTTTTTTTTAAATTAATTTAAGGATTGATAAATTAAATAAAAATTAATAATCATTAATGTGTTTTGTGGATGTGAATGAAATAAAGTTATATTACACACACAAAAATCACAAACATTAAAATCTTAATTATTCTATAATATTTTATTTCTAAAACATCAAATGGTATTTTTCAAACTAAAATAAATAGCATCCCTACACAATTAGAGAGTTTGTTTCATATTAGGTAGTCAGGATTTACAGTCTTATCTCATCCATGAGCATATACAAGATGGTATTCTTTTTGCCAAATATTTGTAGGGGTTTTTGTAGCTGATTTATTAATTTACCCCACCTATACCACCCCAAGAAGTTAAAAAATTCATTCACTTTGAGTCTGAGCTGGACTGACAGGAGTGAAATTTTTTTAAAAATGGAAAATATTTTTAATTCAGCCATCTTGTCATTTGGGATTTTCTTCTTGAAGTGTCCCATTATTTTGATACGATTTATTATGACACAAACTCCCTTGTAGATACAGATTTAGTGCAAAAATCTGTTCCAAAAAGCTTTAAAAAAAGGCTGAATTCTCATTTTCATTAACTTATTTATTTTTTGTATTATACTACCCTTCCTGTACTGGGTTTGTTTATGTCCTATGCATACTAGAGAACGCAAACATACAATGGATACTTCCACTGTAATCTGAATTTCTTTTCATTACTGCTCATGTGTTTTCATTACTGTTCCTGTGTGTCTCACACTTTGTTGGTAATGAGATCAAGCTGGATTTCTACTAAGACTGTGACAGTTGTGCTGTCAGCTTTTAATCTGTCAAGTCCCCATGAAACCTCCTTTGAGTGCTTTTGTGACTTAGTAGGTCTTTTGTAGTGTCCCTTCCTATATAAAATGTTTTGATCAAATTCCTTCTCATGTTCCATCAAGATGTAACATGCATTCAGTCATTGTACAGAAATATAGAGGACCATATTCCTTGCAGCTGAAACACAACCTGTGTTTGTCTGACAGCTCAAGAAATTGCCATTCAGAAACTGGAATAGAAATCAGTCTTACTCAAACAGACAGGAGTGTTGGGACTGCTGTGAATTTTACTCACTCCTTTAGCAAGCTTGAAATGTTGTGACAAATGATAAGTATATTTAGAAGGATTGAAAAGTGTGTCTGCATAAAAATATATTTCTTTATTAAGGATGTTTTCTTGATCTGACTGTCTTTATCAGTCTCCCTGCTAACTCCCTCCAAACTTGCCCCTGCATTTAGTCCTGAACTAGGCTACACTCAGGCTACACACTCAAGGCGTCTATAAGGCTTGCATAGAAAAATAAGGTCTTTAAGAATCATAGGGTAAAAAAAAAAAAGGTTTAAAAAAAGCATTTGACAAATTGACTTGTAATCCACTAGATTTCTGGGGCATGATTGTTTGCAGTCATATTCTTTTCTTCTTCACTTCCTTGCCAATGGTTGGCATGCAAGTCCAAACCACTGAAGTCCTTTCTAACTCCTGAGTGGTGAAAAATATCTGTTGCTCCTTGGATAACTCAATATATCCCCTAAGGGAGCAGATATCTAGGGTTAAATACAATATTAAGATTATTTAAATTAAAATTAGTAAAATTGTTTGAATTAGCTATAGAATCATTAGGCAGATTAAGCAGTCAAAAGATCTGGAGAAGGATTTAGACTGTACAGGGCTGGTGGAGCATGTTTGGTGTGCAATTAAATACACATCTAGACAATCCTTGTGGACACAATGGAAAAGAGCACAGAGGATTTAACCTTAGACTGTTGTGCCTTTTAAAATACCAAGTGGTCTCATAGACAGACATAGGTAGATTAAAAATGGCATTCAGGGAACGTGGACTTAAGAAGGTCTATTTTGCGTGCTTAGACTCTCTTAAGAGGTCATCATAAGAGGTTGGTTTCCTTTAAGATGAGGAAGTAAAACAAAGAACTCTCCACATGAGAGAAACAATGTCCAATTTAAGCTGGACAGAAAAACATTTTTCAGCAAGAATGGTTTTGTTCTATTTATGTAGCAGGACCTGAAACTACTGAGCTGGCTGAAAGGCTGACTGTAGAGCAGTGTCATAGCAACAGACACTGGCCTCATGGGCATGACAGAAGTTGGATGTCTGAAGGCATCAGAGGTCCTTCTTGCATATTCAGCTGTCAAAAGCTGAGATGGGAAATCTGGGAACCTTGTTATGTGCAGATCTCTGGGGACTACAAGGTCAACATGGCTAACAGCAACAGAAGTGCCTGTAAGCATACGGTGTGGGATTCCTGGAATTCCTAACCTGCCCCTAACCTCTGTACATTTTGTTCAGAACAATGCTTCCCTACAGGCAAACTCAGAGAAGGGCAGTAGAGGAATTCACAGCGCAGTCTCACCATGAGTCTTCTTTATGAAAGGCACATTCCAAGGGTGCCTGCATTAGCAATGTGAAGATTGAAAATGCCTTCATACCCTCATGATCTTGAAGCCCTACAGTATTACAAAGTAGAATGGGGTGAGAGGAAATCTTAATAGATCATGAGCCTTGACTTATTAAATTGAATTTTTAACAGCACATCTGCTAAATTCTCTGGGTTTTCCATGATATGGAAGTACATCACTGAAAGATAGTAATGTAACACAACTCAGGAATACCCCAAAGCACTAATCACAAACATTATTTTCTGTGAAATTAGAAGCATAGTGAAATAGCAGGGGCAAAAGCATTCCAGGGAGATACTTATAATGTAATCAAATTTACCACCTTTAAGTACTCTGGCATGAATTCCAGAAGCTATTATGCTCATTAAGAATCAGACCAGGAGGAAATTTCTTTGTATACAATTTAAATGCAGCCTGAGATTCAAAACCAAAATAGGAGTTTTGTCCCTTTTGTTACTTATGGGCAATCAGCTATACCATATAATTGCCCCATATCATTATGTGTGATGAGTAGACTGTAGAACACAAAGCCCTGGCCTAAGCTTACAATGGAATTGGAAGGAGTTCATTATTACTTGTTTCAAATCCAAAAAGAAGAAGCAGTATGAAATAAATCACCAAAACACATCTGTCTGTGCTTGAACACCTCAGTTTTCTCTCAGAACCAACACAAACACAGTTTAGTTCAAACAAAAGGGAATGAAACACAAATAGCAGCATTAAATAATTTTAAAAATTATCAAATAAATGTGGAAGTCTTTTACGTAATCTTTATTTTTCACAGATAGTTTTTTAATTGTTCGGTTTTAGAATATTTCCACAAAGTGACTCACTTTTGGGTAATCAAAGCACACTGAATTTCCCAGTGCAGATCTTTGACTCCTGTTTCTAAAAGATCTAGTCATTTAGTTCTCAAAAAAATGTGTGGCACCTATTTCTTCTTTATGCATATGTGTGTAGCTGTCAAATTCTTAATTTCACTGAACTTCTTAGTTCTCAAAGAAACACAATTTATCAAAACACACCTTCAGAATACATACATCTTCATTCAAAAGGTAGTTGAAGCACAGACTTCCAATTAGGAAAGAAATGAAAGACTAATGTTTTTATGGCACTGCAAGTCAATAAATTTATTTCAAAGTTAGGAACCTGGCTTTCTAATGTCCAATTTACATGATTCAGTGTGCTCTAATGCCAGATCACAGACTAACAAGCCACACAGTTCTCTGAAACAAATTGCGGGTTCTCCTTGTGAAGCCACTACAACTTCTATAAAAATCGTTAATTTGGGACACATCTGGGATGTCTGCCTAAAAAAAAGATGAAGAAAAGACAGGTTCAAGTGACCCACTCAGATGATATTTAATTCCAAAACCTTCCAGGCAATTAACTGGCTTTGGTTTTGAGAGATGCCAAGAGCTGACTGTGAGCCAGCAGTGCACCTTGGAAGCAGAGGAGCATCCTGGGCTGTGTGAGGAAAAGTATTGCCAACAGGTCCAGAGGGGAGATTCTTCCTTTCTGCTCTCCACTGGTGAGGCTACATATGGAGTGCTAGGATCAGTTCCAGGCTTCCCAGTACAGGAGAAACATAGAGATACTAGAGAGAGTCCAGTGAAGGGCCACTAAGGTGATTAAGGGTCTGGAGCATCTGTCTTCTGAGAAAAAGCTGAGAGACTTGGGACGTTTTAGCCTAGTGAAGAGAAGACTCTGAGTGCACTTAATTAATGCATATAAATGTCTGAAGTGGGGATGAAAAGAGGACAGAGCCAGACTCTCCTCAGTGGTGTCCAGAGAAAGGACAAGAGGCAATGGGCTCTAGAAAAAAAAATACAGGAAATTCTATTTAAATATAAGGAGGAAAAAAAATAAAACACACAAAAAAAACACACCCAACCAACCAAAAAAGCCCAAACAAAACAACAACAACAACAAAAACCAAACCAAACAAAAACAACAAAAAACCCACTAAACCCCCCCCCAAAAAAACCCGAAAAACACAAAGACAGTCTTTAATTTGAAGATGTCAAACACTGGGACAGGTTGCCCAAAGGAGCCACGGAGTCTTTGCTCTTGGGGATATTAATAAATTGACATAGCCTTTAGCAACCTGTTCTGGCTGACCCCGCTTTGAGCAGGGATTTGGTGTAGGCAAGTCTCCAAAGGTCCCTGCCATCCTCAACCATTCTGCAATTCTGTGAAATTCAATCTAAATCACAGAGGGCAGATTTTTAACTAGGAGATCAGGTTAGGAAGATACTTTGAACAATATTGTACATTTATTTTAGTGAATGATTTTGTTTTATACACAGATTTCTTAACAAATAGAGGGGATTTTCTATAGTGTTTCACAATTACTTCTTTTCCTTGAGCATCATTCCAATGTTATTGCATGTTAGTTCTGTCTAGGGCAATACCCTCTTTAGCCCTGAAGCTGAAAACACATATCACAGTAATACCATGAGAGCCAGCAGGTTGGGTGGTGATCATGTGACACTACATTGAACGGGATCCATAACGACAAATAAGAAGTTTCCCACATTAGGGTGGAGAGTTAAACTGAAAGTTAACTGCCTGTAATTAGGAGGATAATTTACCTCTGGTTCTTGGAAGATAAATACCTTTTCCCTTACTGTGTTTTACACTGACTTTAGCAGTATTATGAAAGATATTGAGGGAAATGTGCGTCAAAAGTATGGTGTAAGAAAATTAACATGTCCTTAGTATCTTCCATGTTATACCTACAAAACTAAAAATATCAGTTTTTTAAAACAGCAATTGAAATGCTACAGCAAGAAGCAACAGCTTAATTTTGACCTGAAAAAACTCATATTAATAATACACTTGTAGACCTCAGCAGTTTTCTAGTCTTGCTGACCTTCTCTTAAACAAGTACTCAGAGACAGCAGTGAAGCCAGCAGTCTGATGAGCATTTCCCCTTTCCTGCCAATGGGATTTACAGTTCTCTTATGTAGACTCATACTACTGGGGATTCACATTTCTTATATGGTAACATTAGGCCAGGCATTTGGCAGTGGAGTGTAAAAAGCACACAATCTCCTCTGGATTTTTAGACACCCACTGTCAGTGCAGTTGCCAAGAACCGTTTCTTCCAGGACAGCACCAGTGAATGCTCCCTGAAAATAGGAACCTTTGCCCAACAGTGCTGTACCTGAGATGAATAAACCACCCAGGTTAAGGCTATTCCTGCAGAGCTGCAGCTGCTGTGGGGGCAGCACTCTTGACCAGATGTGTTCAAAGGTTCCATCAAGCAGGCCATCTAAGTGAAACAGTATTCATACAAGTGAAAGAAAAATATTGCATTCCTTGAAAGATACAAGACTACAGAATTAAAAAAAATTAAGTGCAATGTTTTATCCGTAGCTTATGCTCTCTTTCTTCAGTTGAGTTAATGTTGAAGTTCAGTGCAGTGTTGTCTGATACTGCCACATATCTGAGTTCTGTGTCATCACAAACATCACATCAGACGAGATGATTTCCTGCCAGAGTACACATCTGGTGAATGCCAGGAGATAATTTCACATTTACTTACAGTTATATAAAAGTCTCTTCTAAAATACTATTCCAAATATAAGATTTTATTAGGCAACTATTTACCTAAACTTCCTTTTATAAAATAACAGGATAGAGCTAATGAACAATGTGATTTATCCAAAAAATATATTTTGAGGTCTGGTTGTTTTTTTTATTATTATTATTCTTACAAATTCTTGATTACTAAACAACTAGAATGATAGAACAGTGTGTGAGGAGGTTAATTGCACTGAGACCACATTACAGCTAAAAAAGGTGACGTTATATTGCCTTATGCTCAAGCATTTTGTATAATAATGTCTTTTAATAAAACATTTTTAAAGGATTTAAAAGCTGAAATAGCATCATTGTGTATCATGCAACCACATACAGAGAAAAACAATGTAATGCTGAAATGTAGTGCTGGCAAAACTGTCAAGGGGTAACTTTTGGCTCTCAAAACCAAATTATTCTAATGCCAAAATATTTTGTGTATCTCAGACTGTGACATCTGCTTAAGAAACAGTAGTTCCTACAATAGTTTCCTGTGTCAGTGCATAGGATATAGGGAATATTTAATGCAGCAGAGGAAAGTAGGGAACTAACTCTTCAGTAATCTCTGTCTGCATAGCACAGCCATTCCATGTTTTATTTCACAGAGGTTTTATACTTATTATATTTGCATTCTTCTATTCTGGCTTTGTAGAAGAGTTGACACACAGCAGAGAGCTTGGTGGGGCTGTGACACAAGCTTTTACAAAAAATCACCCTTTACTCAAAAGCACTAAATGGACACAGTTGAATAAATCAGAGTTTCCAGCTCCCCGCTGTTCAGACCAGGCTGTGCTGATGTCTCCCTCGGAGCAAGACGATCCCCTCCTGCTGCTCAAAAAAATTTGTTGACCAGCAGAATGTGGAGAATTTCCTTGTATAGAAGAAAGTGCTACAGAAAATGTGTTTAGGAAATGTTAAAAGGGGGGTGGTTGACTTTCTGTCACCTGCAAACAACCTGGGATATTCCACTGGTGGCTGGTTAATACAGAATTTTATAGATACCTTTCAGGTAGCTAGAAGAGTAACACTTGACTTCAAAATTTATGACTGCCACTTTCTTGTTCTGTTAGTTGGTAATAAGACCCAAGTCCATGTTCTTTCTCTATGATCTATTTTGTGTAATTTGCATATGAAAGAGCTGTAAAGTGTCCCATATCTTTTAGGCAGGAAAAATGTGCAATGCAAGTGTATAATATATTTAATTATTTTTCAAAGAGGCAGAATTTCTTAAATAACTGTAAGTGCCCTGTCTGTATCTTTGGACTTCTTGAATTCCCAGTCAGTTCAGCCTAACTTTAAATAGAAAAGAAAATAAATCATAATCCTGGAAAAAATTCCCATCTACTAATTCCAAAACTTAAACTCTGCTGATATTCAAGTGATTTTATCTTTGATTTAATATCTTAATTTAATTCACCATTTCCTTAGAAAAATATAACATTTGAAACATTGTCTTTTTCAACAACACTGAATAACACTTAACATTCACCACTCGGATCCTTGAGGACATCACATATCCTATCTCCCATGGAGATGAAGTCACTCTGCTGTGATGCTCCTCAGTAACCTGTAGTCCTGCTGCACAAGCAGGAATACCTCATTTAAACCAAAACATAAGGCAGGTGAATACAAATGAAAGTCAGGGCTGAGCAATGTCCATCCAAACCTGAGTGGCCAAGACTAAGTACCCTAGACTAAATCCTCTCACATTTGCTCAATGGAACAGTTTACAACATGAATTCACAGACAGCTGTATAAGTACAGTGGACACTAAAATGGAGAGTAAGAGCAAGCAAGTGGCACAGAAAAGGATACCAGGAAATTTCTATTTGGCTTTGTCACTGAATACAGCATTTTCTACTATGATGGCCAGGCTGTGCTCATCTTTGTCAGTGTTTAATGACCCTCCCTACCCTCTGACTTGAGAGTTTGGCACACACATCAGGTATGTGTATTATTTGATGGTAGGGAGCTATAATTTTATGTCACATTTAAATCTGGTTAAAAATTAAAAATTTCCAATTTCTCTCTGTCAGGACATTGTGTAAATGTGATGTAAAGTATACTTCTATACTAGAAAGTAATATTGTCTTTGGAACGCTTTCTAGTCCTTCAACAAATAACAGTGCATCATGCATCCTCATAAATAAACTCCCTGGGTCACTAACACAGCACCAAGGGATCTACTGTGGCCAGTGGTAATTCCCTGGGAATTGTCCAGGGAGTGAATACTAACTTAGGCAAAGACCATGCCAGGGACTGAGCAAACAATTTATCAGCTAGGACCTTTATAAGGAATGCTTGAGCCTATACTTTCAGTATATATTTCAAAACTGTAGATGTAGCTTCCAGGTTAGATCTCCCATCTCAGGGTGGAGTTCTCTTATTGCCAGTGAATTTCAATAATTCCCATTATTGCTCACTCTCTGTTCAGTTCCAGATCAGCATAGATTCCTGGGACATACATAAAGCTCACCACAAACCTCCCTTTCACTGTTCTGCCTTCCTTTCTTCTCCATAACTGGCACCACCAGCAGAGCATGGAAAAACAAATGGTTTCAAGAACCTGAAGCTGGATTCCTTTTCTTACTTGTGGTCAGTGGAAGAAAAGGGAGCTCTAGGGCTCCTGGCAAGGTAGATGAGACAAAATACAGGAACCAACTGCAGAAGGTGGATGATATTCACTGGGCAGGGGAACTGCATGGACCTTTTGCCTAAAAAAATTAGCTGAAGCAGAAGGTGGATGATATTTTCATTACGTTTCTCTGAGAAACTCTGAGTCCCAAACCAGCAAAATTCCTCTTTCATTGAAAGAAAAGAAGAAAGTGGAAGGGGGAAGGGCTGGAGGCTTGAGGGGCGAGGAGAGGTGTAAATGTAGTCTTTTCTCTAAGAAAGCTGATTCTTTATTAGATATTTATGTTTTCTGCATGCTCGTCCAACTCACAGTGCATTACTTCAACATTGTCTTTGCTCTGTGTGGTTCAGTTTAGGTGTATTTACAATTTAGGTGAGTAGCAAATTTAGCCAAAATTTGAAAATAAACAAAAACATTTTTACTGAGCACAATAAATAAGCAATTTCTCAATCTTTCATCAAGTTTTGCAGACGTCATCCAACTTAGAAGACATTTATAAGGATGATGAATCACTTATTTTCCCCCAGAAAACCAACTCCTATAAGTTTTTAGTTCTTTTTTTCCAAATGAAGTTACTAGACCTTCTTTAAAAATGTTTGCAATAGTTTTTATAATACATGAAAACAATATTTCGGTGTGTCCTATTGTTAGGAAATGAAAGAATTGATTTTGTTCAAGCAAGAAAGCAGGAAATCAACCTTTTGCAGTTATTTGGTGAGTAAATTTTTACCCCCTGTGGTTATGCTCTGTCAAAATTACAGGCCTTTGAAAACAAGGTGTTATAATAGAAAATGTCAGTCATCCTTAATAACAGACTGACTTAATAACTCTGCCTATGATGCAGAATATTGTAAAAGAAAGAAATAGAAAAAGAAAGAAAAATAAGATTTTTAAAATCATTCAACTTAGACATCTGAGGAACAGTTGGAAATTCACACAGGATTTGTTTAGCCTCTGGTAAAAACCACTACCAGAAAAAAAATTGCTCTTTCATCTCTGCAACACTATGAACTAAATTTTTTAGCAAAATCTTAGACTTAAAGAAATGGATGGCTCTCTAGGGGATGTGAAATGCACTTTCAAGCCTCTAATTTTTCAGAAGAGGGCCTAAAAGGCAGAAGAGATACATGAAGACTTCAAGATATTTACCTAGGTATCTATAACAATAGTCAGTGTTTCCCAAAGATTCTTCATATTCTTGAAATGTCATACAAATATTATGCAAGACATCATAATAATTTTTAGAATATGGTAAGCCATAGAAACTGAAACATAATTACTTTTTAGAGATGTAGAGAGAGCCTTCAGGTAGGAAAAAAAAGTTAGATAATTTTGAAAAATATGGACAATTACTCTCAAAGCCATCTTTTCAACTGACTAGAAACTTGTGGTCTCTGAAGTTCTGAATCCAGAATAGTATAACATTTTTGTGAATAAGGAACTTGGAAATACTTTTGGAAGTTAAACTCTGTCACTTACTGTTAGCTGAAGATGGTCTTAGAGGATATATCAACAACCTTGCTGAAGAACCAAAAGTTCAGATCAATGGACTAAATATGTACACTTTGATGAAGAGAATTCCACAACTATAATGTGCCATGAATGCACAATTATTTTTTGCGGTATAGGAAGGTACAATCAACAGTAATCAGAGGTCTGAAGACAGGGAAAAAATAGAAAATTTCATATGATAACAGTAACATCCAGCAGGCTGTTGATCAGAAATTGAGAACAATACTATCACTGTTTTATTCATAAAATGATCATGATATTGTTCGAAATTGGTTTGTATGGGTGTCATGATGTTTGCATAGACCATTGTTTGATGTTTGGTTACTACTTTGTTTGATAAGTCTGGTATCCTGGGCTATAGAGAGTCACACACAACAACTGGACTTCTGGATGAACAATTATCTGAAAAGTGCAACATTTAAATTGTAGGAAATTCCGTTGAAACTGGACACACTAACTTCAAGGAAGTTAAAAACAGGAGTTAAAACTGTTGAGGTGTTGCCATGAAAAGATGGATTTATAAAACAGGGATATGAAGTTAGTAATGAATACAAGGAAAGGAGACAGTAATGAAAGAGAGGAAATGAAGAATATGAAGGGAGATATATGCAAAATTAGATAATTTCATTTGGAAAAAAAATGAAACTAAATAAAACAGAAAAATGTTCAGGGATTTATAATGCCTTAAACAAGTATGAAATGTCATCCAATTAATCTAATGATACTGCACAGTCAATTTGCTGGTGTAAACATCAGTGCACATTTTGATGGCAGAAATCATGACTGACTGCTCAAGGACAGCAAATACAACACAAAGTCTATCTTCTTTTCAGCTTACAAATTTACAAGATTCTGAGCATGAAAGGTGAGAAGAAAAATGAAAAACAGCACCTTTTAATATGCAACATTTCCCTCTGCCAAAGTAGGATGGTAGAGCGATTAGATTAAAAAAAAAAAAAAGAAGAAAAACAACAAATTCAAGATGTAGTGAAGTAAGCATAACAGTGCTGGTTTGTAATGGCATTTGTGCCATCATTTATCACTCAAAATATATTCCTACACCTCTGCTGCATCATTGCACCTCAGTTCAGCTGCTGCAATGTATTCATAATCATGGAGAGTGTGCTGAGGGGAAGAGTGGAAAATTTAAACAAGAGTGACAATCTGAAAAAACAACTTTTGTTCCTATTCAGTATACAGTGAAAAAAGGAAATAATAAACAATATATAGAGAGAATAAGAAATAAGGACAGTAATAATCTTCTTATAAGTATTGTATCACAGGCAACCCACAACCCTGACTGGCTTTTGAACATAAGGACTACAGGAGACATAAGGAATTTCATGTTACCCAAAAACATCAGACAAGAATTTTCAGTCATTGTGTATCAAGTCCTACAGAGTGGCTAACCTGAATGTCACATAATAAAGGAGCCAGAAGTCCCATATATGAAAAAATATGTCCCCTGTGGTGCCCTGTTACCTTGTTCTCACACACACAGATTCATCACACGATCCTAATACAGAATTAAGTGAAGCTATTTTCACTATTCTCAAACATAGTTTATCACAGATGAAACCCATCCGATCTTTCCTTTTCCCACATCTGCCCTCTCCATGCTCTGTAGAGGTAACAGCTTGGATTTTGATTATATGGTAGTTTTATTCAATGTTGTTGCTTATTAGTACTGAGTTCATATGAGTACAAAAAAAAAATTTACTTTTAGAAAATTGTATCTTTTGTCTCAGGTAGCTCCTACTTTCACAATCTCTCAAAATAAATGAGAATAAACTTACCTTTACTTCTCTTTGAAGCTCTGTTTGACAATTTTGATTCCTACAAGTAAAACTTAACCAACAGAGCCCTTAACATAAAGCAATGATTAGCAACTAGAGTTTACAGAGAAGAAAAAAGAAAAAAAGAAAAAAGTTGAGTTTAAACTTCAAACAAAGTCATAGGTGACGAACACACTTTCTTTGGAAGTATCTTCACGGTGTTACAAGTGGCTGAGCTATATGATTCAAAGTTATTTTTAAGTGAGTGAAGTTCGGTCAGAAGAAATCCCACCTCCAATAACTTAGTTACAGAGCATAGAGGTTGACAAGATCTAGGTAAATGACAAACTTTTAACTGTCTGCTAAAATGAAACTTTTTTGTCCCATTTATGAAACCAGCTAGAGACATAAAACATTAGTCAATTGTAATTTAAGGGCAAGATGCTCAATCTCTCCTCTAAACACCTAAGTGTTTGTTGATTCCCTGTTGTTAAATTGGAGGTAAACCCTTTTGAATCTGTCAGTTTATCTCAGTTGTAAGGGATCAAATTATAACCAAGGGTTTCAGATAAGCAAAATATTCTCCTAAACCATTTGGTACTGTGTCTTATTACACTTTTGAATGAGAAACTGGCTTTTAACCCTCTACTTGATAATTGACAAATTGTTCATTGATAAATTGATTGTTTAAGTGAATGTACCTATCTCAAGTCACTACAGCAAAGTCTGTTCATTTAGAAATAACATGTCAGGTTATAAAATGCCCAGATATATTCTTGGAAAGATATGAGCATGTGAAAAGTTAAGTTATTGACAGCATATTATAATTAATTTAATTTTCCTAGATGGAAACTTTATTGTTGTGCTGGTTTTGCATCATGGAATGATAACTTTCAGAGCCTTGTGTGACCAAAGAAAACCAGGTGCTTTCTGTGAAGGTTGTGATTCAGTTAAAGAACAAAAAATGATTTCTTCTGGGCTTTGACCTCATGTCATGCAACTCCCCACAGAAACTGAAGGAAAAGGTGTGTCATCTACTCTTTCCTGCAGGTCACATATCCCAGGACCTCTCCATGTGCACAGTCACTTTAAAGTTTTCCAGAGTTATGCTTGCATTCACCACAGCTGGATTTTATTCTTATATTCTTGGAAACAGAGAAATGGATGATAAGTGGCTTCAACTCTGTCATCAGCCACAGGAAGCTAGGCAGCAAATAAAATTGTCAAATAGCTCAGGTTCACAGCTACAGCTATAGCTGGGTTCCAAATGCTCCTTCCTTTCTCTTGACAGCTGTTTCCACAACCTGCTCATTTCCCTGAAGTGAATGAATAGCTTCCTTTCCTAGAGCAGCAGTGATGATGACAAATTTGGCCAGCCAAATTTCCCACAAACTGGCCAAACCCTCTCACCACCTATGGTTACAGTCCAGGCCAGGGAAGATACACTGTGTGCAATAAAGAAGCAGAAATCAGAGTGCCTTTCTGGACCATTGCTTCACACTTTGCAAAATTGCCTTGTACTTCAGTATCTTGAAAACCAGACAGCAGCATTTCATATCAATTTCTGAAATAATTTTACTTCAGTTGGCAATAAATAATTTTAAAATTGAGTAGGTGATGGATGTTACAAAAGGTACTAAATCAAAGAATAAATAGCTCAATAAATATTTACCATTAACAGCAATCTTTGTGCCACATCATTTCTGAAGTTCCTTTAATCAGCCTCTGATTTATAAGTCAAGAAGAGAAAAAAATGCACCTTATCATCTCTCACTGCACCAAGAATGTCTCTGAAGACAATGAAAAGGGTGCTTATTTAAAAATGTTCTTTATTTATACACCATATGAAAGTACTTTATAGGCACTTTTATTTCATTACAAGCTTATTTCAGGTCACCTTAGACTGTATCTTTCAGATCTGATGAAGGTATTGCACTGTGTTTCACACTTGAATAGCCACTGAATTCAGGTAGTCCTTTCTGATTTACACCTGTGTAACTGAGCACAAGATCAGGCAGATGATCTTTCCCAAGGGACTAGAATTAACATTCAAATTTCAGGGAAGGTCTATTGCAAGGCAAGTAAAGACCTTGCAATGTCTTGATGTTAATGTGTTGTATTCCATCCATGCTAATCCTACCAGGACAGAGTTTCAGCTGCTGCAAACAATTGTAGCTTCAAGATTTCACCTGAGTTAAACATTCTCACTAGCTGAAAATCCAGCTAATTGTTCTATAGTGCATCCTGAAGCACATCAGGAGGAGCATAATAAATTCTTTATGGAATTAAATGGGGGAAAATATGTTAATGGGGATTTATGTCTGTGATGTTATGCACACAAAAGACAACATATTTAAAATTATATTCCCCCAAGCAATTTTAACTCAGCTGCTTTGTATAAATGTATTAAAGCATTAAAGCTAATATCATGTGCTGAAAACCAGAATGCAACATATGTGCCAAGGGATTGGGATATCACCACAGTGGGAACTGTAACTATTAATTTGCTGATTTTAGTGAAAATAAATAGTAACTTCTGGCATTCTTTTTCTCTATTTATTTATCATTTTACCTTTTTAGTTTTACTACAATTATTCCCACCCAACCTGCTACACTAGGTAAAAAATTATACAATATGAACATAGATGATAATTCACAAATCAGCAAGATGTCAAATATTGAAATGCAGTTCTAGGCAGAAAAGCCAATGTTATATGGACCTCTTCCAGCCAAGGTCTTACAAGCAGCAGAATTTAATTCTTAAATACCAGAATTAAATATTTTGTTCCTGAATCTTTATTAGACCCTAGAGAGCCAAAGTAGGGGAAGTTCTGTGCCAATCTAAAAGCAATTAGAAGCCAACCTTTACAGTTTTCAGAAAATATTTGTAGTGCACAATAGCTTATGCTAATTCGCTCATCCTGTTTCCACTGAAGAATGCATGAAGATGTTTATGAGTCAACAGGATATAAAGTTTTGTGGCTGCCATTTATGTTGGAGAAAATGGCAATAACATTTTCTTTTTTATTGTTGAAAGCAATAAACATGGAAACTTATAAAGAACGTTTTGTGGTTGGCATGCAGAATAAGCTCTCACAGAATCAGAACTCTATACCCTTTCAGATATCTTTCATCCAAAGTAGCCTTAAGCAAAGATAAACAACCTCCTAAAAGTAAAAAAAAAGAATATATTCAGTTAGTAAAGTGATGGATGATATAGAACTAAAGGGTAGCTAATTATTAACTATAACATTAAACAAGTAGTTAACAAAGATTAATCTTCAAGACAGTTTACAAGTAGATAGCTCATTAGATTACTATATTTTTTGTGCCTGAATAATAAAAATTATGCAGAATTCTCATTAATGACAATGTTATTTCCTCTCTGCATGAATACTTGACATTTTGTTTTGTTTGAACGTCACGTTTGATATGCATAAAAAAGACTATGAGCAGATGACTCTTAATTGGAAAAGAAACTAGCACTTAAACATGAATTCCTAATTACCTTTTTTAAGATTTACCTTTTTTATGTTGATCTGCAAAATTGTAATTTCCAATTAGAATCATGATTTTGTCATGTTGATGAGATATGGATTTGGTGGTTTTTTGACATAGTTTTTTCTAAATGTTAAGCATGGAAATCCACATATTACCACAGAATCTTTCTACAGTCCATTGAAATGTATGCTTTGCCCCTGAACAAAATATAGCTCTGAATACATATTGTCTTCTGAAATGCTGCATTTTTTTGAATAAAAACATTAGTTTAAAAATATAATTCCAATACTATTTACAAACACTAAAAATATAAAGGAAAATCTCTAGGAAAATAATCTAGATATATAATTGTTCTAGGTAAAAAAGTAATGTCTGGGTTTTTTTAAGATCAATATTTTAACAGTTTAGTTCCATCAACAGAAAGGAACAATTGCAACTATTTTTCCCTGTCTGAAAATGCAAACATAAAACTACGAGAATAGCATATTTCTGTGGTGTTGAGCTCTCTGGATGTTCACAGGAGCCATTTTCTGCAGTACCCTTCTGCCTTGTTGATGTATTACAATACATTTAACCAGTACTCCAGATCCTTGCTTATAGTGTTTGTCCTTTTCTTCACTGCACATTTTCAAATCAACTGACGAAAGACTAATTTTTTTTCCTTCTTTTTAAGCAACTTCAAGACAATTATCATGCCTGAATTCCAAAACTCTAGGAAGTAGCTCCTATCATATAACTCTTTATTAAATAGGTTTCAATTAACTATATTTTAAGATTAAATAAAACTATATACTGAAAGAAATTTCTCTACATATTTGTGACCTGGATTATTCAACTTCTTTCTTGAATATATTGGTGATCTCCAGCTATGCTTTAAATCTATTCCTGGAAGTGCCCCTCATTTAAGACTCTCCTGATTTCAGTCTTAATCTCTAGGTCAAGCTGAGAAATATCAGTTGAGAAGAATAAGCATGAATAAATCACATGCGTGTCAGTACTCCTGCTGTGTACAGCACTTGGCACAGCTAAATCTCCCAATGGCCTGTGTTCTGCCTCTGTGTCGAGAGCAAGTAATCCAAACAGCAATTTCATCACATTACTGAAATGAAAATAATATGACTCATAAAGTAGATCTGTAGCCACAACCATACTTAATGTCTGATATCAGAACAGTTTGAACAAAATCTGTTGCATCACATAATGTCCTCTACTCCCCTTCACCTGATGAAGTGCAACGATTGAGAGACAACAGTTTCAATCTTGCATATCAGGAAAGAGTTCTGTGCACCTGAGTCAGAGAACCCAGGAAAAGTATCAATCATCTGTAGGACTTAAAAGACCATAAGAAAGTTCATAGAGGAAAAAGCAAAGCCCCCTTTAACATAGTGTTCTCTGGCCAACAGACAAAACCAATGAAAAAGGATCCAGTCTTAATAATACTTAATAGCTCATTCACTTCGCAAATCTGAATTCAGCTTTTACAACACATCACTTTATGTGTTTCTGTTCTTTGAATCTCAGCTAGTTTTTACCATCCAGCTTATCCTCTGACAAGCATATCATCTTGTCTATATATTCTGCAAAACAATTACTTCTTTTGTTTGTTCCAGATGAGATAAGAACTCTTATTCCCTATTTACCTTCCCCATGCCACTCAAAATTCCATAGGATTCTGCACCACACAAAATAATTTTATTTTCTTGCACCTTAAAGAAGGTTTTCTTGTATCTTAAAGAAAGTTCATACCATATTTTTGACTACCTTGATAATCTTGTCTGTGCATTTTTTTAATGGACAGAAACAGCACATACCATTCAGGATGTGTACCACTGGTGTACATACTCTGTGCATTATATTTTTGTTTTCTTCTTTGTTTTTTTAACCTTAATAATTTTTAGGTTTCTAATTACTGGAAATTAAGCTAACGTTTTAATATTACAAAACTAGAATCCCAATCCTTGGGTTTGTAGCACTTGGAAATTAATGTTCAGCTCAAATCTCATCTCTGTGCTAATAGGTTGTTTCCAATGCTTCACTTTCTAACCCATTTATTTGATACTATACCATGCAGTCAGCATTGGCATGTCCTTCTCTAGTTTTTCACTGTCAGCTTCTTTGTTTCTAAACAACTTGACAATCATAATAACTATTTATCAGCACCTAATATTGTGAACACATCAAAGATCCCCATAAAATGCAAAGGTGCCTTCCCTTCATGGTGAGGGCTGCATATCCCCACAGTTTGTTTCCTATCTTGTAAATATTATTTATGGAGACGCCATCTTTTATTTTTCACAACATCTTTATTAAGAGATTTTGGTAAAGGTGTTGCCCTGGAGAAAACTGGTTATGTAATCTGCAGGTTCCTAAATTATGCTCATTCATTCATTCACAGAAGTCCACAGATTCATAATAGATGACCTCCCATTACAAAACTGGTTTTAATTATTTTCCTTCATCCATATGCCCCATAACACTGTTCTAATCGATTTGATTGATTATTATACAGATTATTATACAGATTATATTGATTATTGTACAGATTATCCTGTCTACAATAGTTTGAATTCTCCCAGGTAACAGTTTGGGAAATTCATATCGTAACTGTCAGCTTCTGAATCACTGGTACTGAGTTAAATTTATGCAAGAGTTTACACACCATGATCGATAATTCATCTAGTTCATACTTTAGTTCCATTAGATATCTTCATATCTTTCTAGCTGTAATTGTTTATTGTTTTCAATTGTTGTATAATGATTTTATTGACATTTGCACGTTAGACTAATCTCCAAATTCACTTTGCATTAAAACAAGGTCCATTGTATGCTCTTTGCCCTCTCCAACCCACTGATCGTAGGTGTAATAATTAGTTTTTCTGATTGGGATTTATCTTTTCAAACTGCACTTTATATATATTGATCTTGTTTTCCCTAAGACAATGGGGGATTGTTATCCCCAGTGGGAAATCCCTTATCCCAATGTGTTTGGTTTTTTGGTTTTGTTTTTTTTTTTAATTAGTTTTAAGCATTCTATATCATTTTCTACAAACTTCTTTTGACAGTCTTGCTACTGATTTAATTTAATCTGCTATGGTTTTTATTTTATATTCCTTTTTTCTCTAGGATTTAGCCCACCATTTAACTAAGGGGGAAATAGGGGATTTTTTCTTCCTTTTTTTTCTTTCTAAGAAATTCCTGTTCTTAATTATTGTTCGTATTGATTCTCAATCTTTTTTATAATACTGATGTCACATCATTATGGCCCAGCCATCTACATGTAATGTGCAAATATATATCCTCCTAGCTGTTCCTTCTAATTCTTTTTTATCATGATTTTCTAATTTAGGCCCATGCCCTTATTAAAAGTAGGCATTATCTCTGGGGGGTGGTCTCTGCTAATCTTTCTGGAATGTAAGTACCCTGTGGCCACTGATTTCTAGTATTTTGTTAATAGACATTTGTAACCAAAACATATGCACTGCTCAAAATCAGTTCTCCCTTTGTGGGATGCTAAGAGTTATTCCATTATCTGTTCATTTACAGGGTTAAAGAGTTTTATGGTTTGATTTTTATAGAGTATGTTTGTTAAGGGTAGCAATTTAATTATAACTTATGAAGATGACTGGTATTTAATTACATTCTGGGGTCTGGGGTTTTTCCCCCAGATAGTATGGGGTTTTTTTTTTCTAAATGTTATGGTCAGTATTTGTCAAAGCCTTTACCTCAGCTGTTTCTTTTTCCATTATTTTCTGTGAATTGCAAGAGAACAGGCTGAGGGGAATTTCTTAACTTTTACACATTAAAAACAATTTTTCTAAGAGTTTATTGTTTAAAATAGTTAGGAAACTACTTCTCTTGACATTTATTGTGATATTTTATAAATTTTTGTGAGTACAGTTGAAATAATTCATTATTACTGCTCTATTAGTTTTCACTCTCTTAAATGTCTCACAACACTCTCTTCTCCATTTGCTCTGATGATGAGGTCAGCAGTACAAATCTATTACATTTTCTATCCTCTCCTGAAGGTTTAGTTCCACATGTCCATTTTTATTACCCATATCGTTTCCTCAAGGAATAGTTTAAGACTGAATCACAACGTATGATTGATTCTCTTCTTTCAGCTAAATTTTGGTAATATGTATTTCAATAGAAAAAATTTCTCATTTGGCCAGCCTTCCTTTCAAAAATTTCCCTTTGATGTTCACACACACAGCACATGCTGCACTAAATTTGGCTCCCATTACTCAAAATCATTCACTTGGCAATTTAACTCTTTCTCCGGATTTTTCATCAACATGCTATTATCCTATTGCTTTTTCTCTCTCTGCTTTGGAAATAGAAGTGAAAGGTATATCCTGAGTAATTGTATTCTGAATGGAATTAATCCGTGTCAGAAACTCTTGAAGATCTTCTTTATAGTTCTTTTCCAAAGTAGAAGCAGTACAGGATTTAGCAGACTGTGAACTAATGTTTAAGGCAGCAGCTATATACCTAAATAACAGATTAGTTTGCTTCACCAAACTCAGAACATTTTTGCTTCTCAGTTTTCATTTCCAGGTGTAACAGGAACTATAACATTTTTAAGGAGATGAATACCCCAGGATGAAAAGAAATCAACTTCAATTTCTAATTAGGTCCATGTAAGTTTGTAACTACTACAAAAATTTTTTTTAAAATCTCAAGCAACACAGGACATAACTTTCTGGAAGATTCAGAGCACACCTCAGAGCATTTAAAAGCAAGGACTTTTCTATACCATTTTCTGTGGTATAATGCCAAATTTTATTATGCCTTATTAGGTTCCTAACACTTGATGATCATAGTTCTGAGCAGAGTCTGATTCTTTTTTTCCCTCTGTGCTGATTACACATTTATTCCTATTAATTTTCTATTTTCTAAAGCTGAAAACTATTATCATCTTCTGCATTTAGTGTTCTCATTTCACTTTACAATTATTGTTTTATTCTGGTATCTGGCTTATTTTCTTCATTCGCTTTTACCTTTTGTGAATGAAGTTTGTGGGGTTTTAACTGGTGTAACAAACCTCACTATTCAATTTCTTTTATTTCTCTTGCTCAGCAACACCTGTTTCTTTTTATGATACTTTCATTTTCAGAAAGACAGTTGATTGATGGGCTTGGAAGCAGAAGTCCCATTTGTATGTTTACCGGATTTGAGCAAGCTGAAGCAGTAAAAGATTTTATCAAGGTATACCAGCTTCCTTGGAAAGGCCACTGATGAGGTATTTAGCCCAAGTTCTCTTCTCTAACTCTTCCCAGGTTGTTGCTAGTTGTAAAGGGATTTTGTTTTTTAAATGGATCACTGCCTACTGGACTTAGATAAATTGGCAATTTCTGCCTTAGGAGCACAAAAATTTTTTCTCAGGCCAGAAAACATCTATCAATTGCCTAGTTACAACTCCTGCATTCCTTTATAAATACACAGTACCTGTTCACCCTCTTCAACAACAAAGAGCTTCATGGTATGTTCCAGTGAAACTTCTGTGAGGTGAGGAAATGCTTCAATTGCCATTTACAGACAACTAAATCAGGTAAAAGAGATTAAAACTGAAACTTCTTAAAATATTGAGGAATTAGTTTATCCAGCTAAACACCTTTCCTTGATGATCTGGGTTTAAATGAGATGCTCAAGTGCACACAAGCCAGCTGCCAAACAGAGCAAAGTATTTAAGCCAAATTTGTCCACCATTACGTCAAGTCTTAAATCATTAAAGCTTATTAATTTTATTTTTTCGTGTAGGTCCAAGTCACTGAGATAAATTTTGTGTCCTGATGTGAAGAAGGGAACATCATTAGAAACTATCTCTAAAGTAATTTTCTAAAATCACTGTTTTGTTTTACTTACAGAAGTCAAATATTTGGTCAACTGCATAAAAGTTGTCAAAGACTGTGACACTTTTATTACCACAGTTTCCCTCATTATAAAATAATTATTGTCTTCAACTTTTATCTTGAATTATGTAGCATTCATATAGATCTTAACTCTAGTTCCTTGATACTCCATGTCCAGTGGCTTAACATGGAGACTTGTATTTAAAAATTGTTAAAGAAACCTGCAGTCCATTTGCAAAGAAGATCCAGTCATATCCACCTAACTATATATTTTCAAAGCACAGCTCACTCAGATACAAAGAAGTTCTCAGCTTTTCCAATGACTGGATTACTATATCAATATCTTGGACATTTAAGAATGATGTAAAGGATGTGAACATGTTGGTCACAGATGAAATAATGAAAAATGCACTTTGACAAAAAACATGAAAAAATAGCAATGCTTCTCTAGATGAATGACATTGTACTGTCACTTCAGATCCAGAATTGCATGGGTAAGGCTCTTCTGAATATCTTGATTTAAAACTCGTTCAATTCCTCGATCACTGATCAATTTTATTTAGAGCAACAAGAAACAACCTTCTTATTGGGAACCAATACCTGTTGGCTAAATTAAATGAGAGGTAATTAACAAATCACCTTTTAATTTTGGGAGATAAGTCTTCTTGTTGATGTGCTGAGCATGACATGAACAGTAAAAGTCCTGAGATTAGTGTCAGTGTATGAAATGTCTCTTTCTTAGGTAATAATAAAAAAGATTTTTGATTGTGTTACCTGTTCTAGTATATAAATTATGTGAAAGAGGGAAATTTCATAGGGAATACTTGTGACAGAAGAGATGAAATTGAGTCCAGCTATCCACATCTTCACTGTCCCATTGATGCATTTTTCCCAAAGGCTCATAATCTTCATCCTTTCATTGTGAATATCAGTAACTCTGGAGCACAAAGCGCAGTGTGTAGCTTTCTGACGTGCTATGGGAACTAAGTATCTACAAGCAAACTTGCTATTTCTGAGTTAAAATTCAAGGTAGAATATAGTGTGGATTAAATATAAGCTGTTCCTCATAGTGCTGTTATTTTTTGTTTTCTTCTAAGTTGACTATCTAACTGAAAAAAGACAAGTTTTAAAATCATATACGGCAACTTCTGATTAGAGTAATTTCAACTAAAATTCACTGTTTGTGGATATTCTCAGTTCAGTCAGAGAGAAAAAGAGACATTTCTACCAGGCTGGGCCTGGGAGAGAGTTGGGAAATAATGTAAATAATTCACTATCTCTCTTGTTGTTCACATTGTTTATAGATATGTTCTGCCACCGTGCGTCATTCACAGAGCACCAATGGTGTGAGATGTTTTTACTTTAAGACAATGTAGTGTGCATGATGTTCTCTATAAGTAGAGTGGTGTATTTGAAATAAAGCAGTTTTCCTTCTCGCCTTCTGAACCAGAGTTCTTTCGTTCACATCCTGCCTCAACAGCAACAACCGTTCACTATCTAGAAATGTAAATTTGAACTGAATGTCTGCATTCTCTTTATAGTCAGTGGAAAGCAGCATATTTATTCACAATTCATCTACTGTATTTTAATTTTTATTTGATAATGAGATGAATGTTTAAGTTGAATGTTTTATTGTCCATATTTGCTGAGATTAATCCTCTGTTTTACATATAAAAAACTTGATTGGTTCCACAAAAAGAAGGAGAGAAGGCCGTGCAGGAGCTGGACAGAGAGTTTCAGAGTGTGACTTTAGCAACCCTAAAGTGATCACCAGCTTGTGATCACTTTAGGGTTGCTAAAGTCACACTCTGGTTGTAGCACCTGTTCATGACAAGAACTTCATTAGCAAGCAAAAATTCTTTGGCATATTTTAAAGCCACAGTTCTTCACAGCTGCATCTGCCTAGGGACATCCCTTTCCTACAGATCTTTGTTTTCAAGTAACTAACAAGAAAAAATTCAAATACTTAGCAAAATATATACAACAGTCTTTCATCAGTTTATGTGCCTTTGAATCTTCAGTGACTTGTAAAAGACAATTTAGAGTAATGTGCACAAATTTAGGGAAACACACTATTTATTAATATTTTTCTGTGCTGCCACTAACATACCAGTAACTGCTGATTATTGCCACACTTAAAAAAAGATTTGTCAGTGATGCTACTTCAACACTGGTAAATGCATAGCTTCTAATGCACTAAATGCCACTTGAATATTTATTGGCA
This sequence comes from Anomalospiza imberbis, assembly GCF_031753505.1. NCBI lineage: Eukaryota > Metazoa > Chordata > Aves > Passeriformes > Viduidae > Anomalospiza > Anomalospiza imberbis. The sequence goes on along the minus strand of NC_089683.1, from coordinate 13,213,858 downwards.
TTATAGAACCATCTGCTTTCAGATTTTCCAGACTAAAACATAATTTCCCCTCACTGGAATGCTCTCATTTTGCCTACACAAGAAAATCCATGCAAGCCAACTAACAGAGATAACAGAAACAAAGCTGAATTCAAAGAAAAAAAAAACAGCTGATTTTTTTTTCCATTCAGCATTAAGAACTGCTTTCAGCTACAGATTCCTTATGCTGGGATATTGACATAAAAGGAAGAATACTGCAATGAGCTTGAGGAAGGAGCAGAAGAGGGACTGAAGCTGCAGCTTAATTCCCTTCCAATAAAAAAACCTTCAGGGGTGTTCTTTTGTTGAACCATTCTTGCTGATGCCACTAATTACTGGAAGAGGCCTCCTGTGATTTTGAGTCATCCCTTTAAAATTCTTTGTTGACATATTTTTTGTTTTGCTCCATAGCTGCACAGTGTAAATACACAGCAAAGGACCAGGAACTGCAAAGTTAGGACTCAGGCTCTAAGGCAAGTTCCCTGAGCTCTGGGTTAGAATCTTGCTCTTATTTGTTGTCCTTCACCTTCATGACTTGCATGCTTTTCTGCAAAGTAGTGCAGACTCAAGGAAGAGTATAGTGAAAGATGCTGTAGTGAAAGACCCTATTGTTCTAACATGGACTGATGAAATAAAAGATCAGGGATCAGTCTCTCCCTGGATAAATTTTCCAGGTGAGGACAGCCTGCAAATTTATTCTGCGTGAGCTCTCAAACAGCCAGACTAGGTCACAAAAAGGTAGATAACACCATCAATACCTGTTGTCATAGAAAAATGCAGACAATTAATTAGTTACTATTGCCAGAAGAGATCTTTGTTCTTTGCCTCCTGAGTGGATGGCAGCATTTCACTTACAGTGTTATTCAGAGAGGAAGAAATCTCTGACAGACCCCTGCATTCAAAGGGGTAATGGCATCTAAAAGTAATAGCAATATTTCTGTAGAGCATTCTAGCTTTCTAAAACACCTTTGGAAATCATTTTTCTCACCATCACAAAAAAGCTTACCAGTGGACAAAAAGCTTATCAGTTTCAGTGAGTATAGATTGTCCTGTCAAAGTAACTGTTGACTGTCTTAACTGAATTTCACTCTAGGAATAAAAGCTTATAGGCTATCCATATGAATTTACGCAAGACAAAAATTACGCTATCCAAATATCAGGAAGGACAAACAGAGATCTTACTAGAGTACTCATTTAGTATCTTTTCCACTTCAGTTCCCTACATCAGAGCCCCGAACACTCAAGGGTTCGACTGCCTAGGCTCAGGGTCAGGCTCAATGGTACAGCCAGGCAGCCTTGAATCAGACAGATGTGTAGAGTTGTGTGAGAAAATGCTCTGACAAGCAAGGTCCTGTCCCTCTCAGCAGGAGCCGCACTTAAACTCTAACCTTTGCTTTTCTCCTGCTGTCATGGCCATGCCTGGCTGTGCACCTCTCTGACCTAGACTGGACCTCTGATTAGTCCTTGGCTTCCTGGTTTGATCTCCTGGCCTTGCCACTGTGAATGAGTCCAAAGATCTCAGGATTAGCCTGGCCACTGTAACCAAATCCACTTGCTTTTCTTGCTCAGGTACAGTGGAACTGTACCTTGTGTGACCTTGAGGGTCCTGCCTTTTCTGCCTCACCAGGGCTCTTGTCCCCCCTGCTCATCTTCCCTTACAGAGGAGCTATGGCACATGGACAGTTCATGTGCCATAACTTCCTTCTCTGTTGGTAAAAGCAGAAGTCAGGTCACACCGTTACAACTGCTGACACTCAGCAACGATTTTCTGCAATGCATTGTGCCTGTGGCTAATGATAGAGCTCAGGAAAAGTCCTTAGCAAGTGTGGAGCACATTACCACCCTTCTCTGCACAATGAACCATAACAAAATTGTTCTCTTTAATCTTATTCTATTGCTACCTGAAGACTTCAGTCCAGTTTGCAACCATTTATGTTTGAAAAATACAAGTATCTCAGCAACAACACTCTCGTCTCCCTGTGATGTAGTAAGACAACTTTTTTCTTTGGGATAGGAGAGATGCCCAAACATTGAATTGAAGCTCTGATTCAGGGAGGAAATCTAAAAAGATATAACCTGAGGCATGTCTGCTGTCTCTAAAAGTCAGTTGGACTACTGACATGGTTGAAAGTTATGCATAAATTTGAGCACCTTTTAATCATGAACAAAATAGAATAGATAAAGCATTCACATTTGAGTCTTCTCAGATGTGGAATGAGCTGCCTGAAGAGATTCGACAATCTAAAATCTGACAGCTTTTAGAGTACTCCACTAACTCCTTTTTTAAATTTCTTTTATATCACTTGAATGGCAACAGAAGAAGGATAAATTGTCAGAGGCAAAGAAATGAAAGAAAAAAACCCTGTTAAATAGACTTAGCTGTTAAATAGTTATTACAGTAATAGCAATTGAAAAATAGTAAACTGATAAATAGTAATAGGAAAGAAAAAAAGAATTCCTATTTCCTAATGCTGCTTTCAACTGTTAGTACTTTGAAGAAACAGTCAGATTCAGCCTGCATTTTATAAAATCCCTATAGAACATATTGGTACACAACATCCTGCTAAGAGGCTGTTTGTAAGATGAGTGAATGGCAAGAGTGGAGTGATTAAAAAAAAGACATACATCTCCTATTTCAAAACTTTTTTAATAATTAAAATGTTTTCTATCAAAGCAGGATTTAATAGTTTCCTATTTAATTTACATATTAGCCTGTAGATAACCAAGGAAAATGATTACATAATAATATGATTCAGGGAAATTTGTGTTTAGGTTAGTATTTAGCATAAGACTCTTATTACAGTAAATCTGCATTAGCAAATTCATTATTACTACAAACAAGACAGTAAAAGGGAACAGTACAAAATTAGTTACAGAACCACTAAGAAATAAAACACTTTAATAATGTCTTCTGGACACAAAAACATGTAAATAACAAGTTGTGCTATGCTGAACTCTTCCAATCATCTCTGTCAGAGCGTTAGTAACCTGCAACTGATTCCAAATTACAAAGTATCAGCCCTTACTTTTTTTCAAAATGACAGCTGCTGTTGATTCCCTCACTGGAACATCAAAATGCTGTACAGCACGACTACAGAGATTTGTCAAGTGTTGCACAGAGGGAACTTCAGACAACTGCTATATCACATTGTTTCCCTCATGCTCAGGCCTGTGGTTCATTGACTCATGGTGCTCAGCTATGACCTCTTTTCTGGTTCAGATCCTGCCAGATCAGAGCACAGCATTTCCCTCACTGTGAGTGAGAAATCTGGCAGGTTTGTCAGTGTGCCTAGGAACTATGGAACAAAGGTAAGAGAACTAACAGTAAATCAAATACAGACTTTGGAACATAGTGGCTTATTTGATGTAGCAGGATTTTCTTAATTCTGAAAGCTTAAGAGAAAAATACTACAAAAATCATAGAGTAATAGAAAGGATTGGGTTGGAAGGGACCTTAAAGATCACCTAATTCCAACCGCTCGGCCGTGGGCAGGGACACCTTCCACTAGGTCAGGTTGCTCAAGGCCCTATCCAAATTGGCCTTGAACACTGTGGGACATCCACAGCTTCTCTGAACAGCCTGTTACAGTGCCTCACTTTCCTCTGAGTAAAGAACTTCTTCCTAGCATCTGATCTAAATCTCTTCTCTTTTAGTTTAAAACCATTTTCCCTTTTCCTTTCACCATCTGTCCATGTAAAAAGTTGCTGTCCCTCCTTCTTATTAGTTCCTGTTAAGTACTTGAAGGCTACACTGAGATGTCACCAAAGCCTTCTCTTCTCTAGGCTGAACAACCCCAACTATCTCAGTCTGTTTTCATAAGGGAGGTGTTCCAGCCCTTGGACCATCTTTGTTGCCCTGTTTTGGGGCCTCTAAGCAAGACCACAACTTTCTTGTGCTGAGGACCACAGAGATGGTTGCAGCACTCCATATGAGGTCTCACAAGGGCAGAGTAGAGGCAGTCTCCACCTCCCAAATTATATATGCCACACAAAAAGAAGGGCTTTCAAGAGCTGAGCATCTTGGCTATTTTACTCTTTTGTCTACAGTTCTCTCATTTTATAAAAGTGAAGTTATAAGTTCCATAACTTGTCATTCCAACACCAGAGCACAAGTTATTCAACACCTTATCCCAGTCATCTGTAGTTGTGAATCTGCAGGGTAAAGGAAAATTGTTCCGTCTCTTCAAGATACAGTGGAGAGAAAAACAGCTCAAGGAAGATTGTAAATCTTATGCTAGAAGAGCAGTGTGGTTTGTAGACTGTCTCTTTAAAAATCACATAAGAAGAGTGAACCTGAAAATATATTCCTATTTGGTTTTGAGATGTAGAGTTCCACACAGGTGAAACACTGAGAATAATCTAGAGCTATTGCTTGGAGGCAGCTTGAGGATAAATTGGCAAATAGCCATGTCTGTTTTATCCACAGAACTAAAACAGAACTTTCTGTAACTGACAGGGTTTTTTTAGGAATTAGAGGATAGTGGGACCAAAGCTAATGATGCAATTCAGAAAAGACTGAATAGCCACACTGATATGGAAAAAATGTAGAATTGGTCAAACAGGACCATAAAACTGAGAAAACTAAAAATTTAATAATTTATGTCGATTAAATGTGTAAATCATTATTATCAACAAGAAAACATTTGCATATACCAATAAAGTTTTTTTTCAGTACATAATTATTATTCACATTAACTTGGTGTTAGGGAGCCAACATGTTATAGTGAATATAGTTGCATGATCAGCACATAAGGAAGCCAATGTGGTGTGTGAGAAAGGTCCACATTTCAGCCAAATCTATGCAAAACCAGAAAACTTCAAGCTGAATAGACTGATGTAAAATACTTTTAAGATAATAAAAATATTATCTTTTAAGATAACCAAGAGATTGTTAAGAAATCATAAGAAATAGGAAACAGATTCTGGCCATGGTGGTGAGCAATATCCTAAAATATTTACTATCACTGCTTAAAAATTTGGACAAGTAAAAGCTGAGTAACATGCCTCCTGGATTAAGCAAATCCATAACAGAAATTTGGAATTATTTGATTTATATAACATTTTTTTTTAAAATCTAATAAAAAATATCAAAGACAGAAATTTGAGACTATTGGTAACAGGTGTAGAGATGCAGTTAACATAATTTCTAACCCTTTTTTGGCTCAGAAATGACAAATTTTGAGCAATTAAGAAAAGGTGGTATGACATTAGAACTTGCTGCATGAAAGTGAAATCTCTGGAAAGAAATATGTCTTCCAATAACAAAACAGCTCACTAGGATCTAGAAAGTGAAGTAGAAATCGAGATTTCTACATTGCCACTAATAGCAACAGCAAAAGGATCAGAGCCACAATACTAGTTCAGCTAGAAATAGTACGGATACTTACAGACTTTCTAAAAATGAGCAATTTAGAGATAGAGGGGGAGTGAGTAGGAGTACTTATAATGTGAACTAGCCCCCTCTTTTTAAAATAAAAGGTAATAGAAAATTAAGGATCAGGAATAAAGTAAAATTAAGTGTGATAATGAGGGTTTGCCCAAATAAAAAGAAGTTAGCTGTATGCATTCTTCTGTTTTACCTTGCCGCTTTAGTCAGAAGAAAGCTTTCCTAGCCAAATTCATAAATAATAAACCCTTCTTGAAAAGGATCAAATGTCACTATGCATGCTATGCATACTCTGGAAATCACACCAGAAATCTGGAGACAGTAATGAATACCAGGCTCTATACTTCAGCAACATACAATATGTCTGTATTATTAGATACAGTATTTCATCACAATACAATATTCACACGGGAAAAGCAGAACCCTTCACACATAAGTATGTAAAGCAGGACTGTGAGACTCAGTTGTGGGATAATCCTAAACAAAGGATCAACAAAGATCTTGTTCCTTTCACCTGCACCTTTTCAAGGGAGGTGTCCTCCAAAAGTCTGCCTTTCCAGCAGACTTTAGTGGCTTTATGGATTTGTGCAAGCTCTCAGTCATTTCCTAAAGATTCCCTGTATTTCAGTCAGCTCTAAGGTATTCTGTATCTCTGTTTCTGGATGTCACACCTTTTCCCCAGCAAGGTGCCTGCCAGTTTCCAGCAGTGTGATGATTCACTCTTTCCTGTTCTTCTCCTATTTCTCACCCATATTTCCCAGCTTAGCTTGTCCAATACCTTAGGAAGGCACAGTTTCCTGCTCCCTCCATATGGATTTTCCTGGCCCTGATCACAGCAGCCCAGACAGACAAACCAGCCGCCTTCTTCCCTATGGAATGCAATGTACAGTATGGAGTACCTCTAGCAATCCAGTTTTAATTTTATCAGCTTTAAGTAAGTGTGTAACCACTAGTTTTAACACAATTTTATGTTGTTTGAAACAGTTACACCCTGCTTTAAGTGGTCTAGATATCTCAGAGGCCATTCCTTGAACACAAGGTTCAGCGCTTCCCCATTTTCCCAGTTTAGTGATGACATCTGACATTTTAGGCCGCTCCATGTTCTATCTCTTACTCCAAGAGCCATGTGAGATGGTGTCAAAGAGATGATAGAAAACTGTGCCTCACTGAGGCACTGCAATTATTTCACAGTCCACCATACAAGATCAAGCGGACAGGGCCTTAGATTATGGAGAATGTTCTGGTCTAAGTTTTACCTCCTAATTGTAAGCAAAATGAACTGTGAATGGGTACATTGAACACTAGAGAGTCTGCATAGCTCAAGACCAAGTACAGAAATTACTGTAGCCAAATAAAATCTCTATATCTATGCTACCTATTTACCTAGGAAATTTATTGTTCTGAGTAGCCTAAGTTCTGGGACTCTTCTAGTGGTATATCTTCAGAGTAATAAAAATATTTTTTAAATATGTAATATTTTTAATCTTCATAATAAGATAAAGATAGCAACATCATGCAGTAGCCTGCGTGTAAGCATTCTTCACCAGCCTTTTAACACATGTACTGTGTTGAGTTTACCACTAAATTAATGCACACAGATCTTGAATAAAACCAGATTGTTCATTTTGAATAGCAAGGATTTAAATAATATGCTCAATTATCTTGTTCCTAGTTAAGTTTCTATTATGGGCTATAATGCCTTCTTCCTTAAAACAGTTTTATAAATAAAGTAGACACAGACTAAAAGATGTTTCTCAATTTTTGGCTTGTTACCCTTGGTTTTCTGACTGAGTAGTCAGGCCACTCTGGTGAAGACCATTGCTTACACAAGCTTAAGGCATTGTCCTCAGCTTCATCATTCTTCAGAACTCTGGACTTCAAACCAATTCTGCAGTGTTGGAGCCTCAACAGCTGTTCTTCTTCAGTGTCATAATCTGTAATAAAAAAAAAATTATGCAGGCCATTAGTTCATAATTTAAATAAAGAATATTGTTGTTGAAAGATTAATGTGGCACAAGAAATCTTTTTGTTGTATCGGTGAGTGTAGGATTTCAAAGAGTATGAGTTTATCTGGGTTTTTTTTCAGACCCTTTCCTGAGTAACAATTTTAAAACAAAAGAAAATTAATTTTAATGCAGACATTCAGATCATACATTGGGTTAAAACCATATGATATGAATAATAAGATACATTTTGAGAAAATCTTCATCAATGCCTGTCTTACCAGCTTCAGCTACTCCATCCATTTTATTTAGCTGCTATTTTCATTTAATCTTACCAGAATTAACTTCTGTTGTATTAAGGTATACATTCTCACTCTTGGCAAAGTAGTTAATTGTAACAAATTAATTGTGTCTAAAATTCTGTGTATTCCAGTGGAAATCAGTTGTAGTTTCACCAATAGAATTTACTGAGATTTACATTTGTGTAGCCATCATCTGCCTTGGTGAAACACAGGAAGACTATGAATAGCTACTGTCTTCCCATCCCACTGGTTGCTCCAGGAGGGCATAATTCCTTCTCCTGCCTCCCTGAACTAAAGGCTTTACCAGCTCCATCTTCTGTTACAAATCTCTTTCAATACTTGGTCAGGGACACCTGCCACTACACCAGGTTGCTCAAAGCTCCATCCAACCTGACCTTGAACATTTCTGGAGTTGGGGCATCCACAACTTTTTGGGCAACCTTTGCCAGTGTCTCATCACCATCATAGTGAAGAATTTCTTCCTAATATCTGACCCAAACCTTCCCTCTTTCAGTTTTAAGCCATTCCACCTTGCCCTATCATTTTCTCTCCTTGTAAAAAGTCCTTTGCTCTTGTAGCCCCTTTAGGTACTGGAAGGTGCTATAAGGTGTCCCCAGAGCCTTCTCTTCTCCAGGATGAACAGTCCCAACTCTGTCAGCCTGTCTCCATTGGAGGGGTGCTCCCTCCCTCTGAGCATCTTCATGGTGTGCTACCTTCTTGTAAAGTATGGTCATAGGGTCTTGAGCTTTGAGTGGACAACAAGGAAATTTCGGCAGACAGCAAAAGTTATGACATGAGCAAAGTGAGTAGACAAGCAGATGCAGAATGTTGTCACACAGGTAAAAAGCCAAGATGAAAAGAGTGGATTTGCAGCATGAATATTTTTTCTCCCTTGAGACCTTGGTGTCTCTGAATAAGAAACAGCAATCCAGACTGATGTTCCGCCTCCAGGTATGTATGCTTACCACTGCCCAAGTGCCAGCATTATGCTTATATAGCCATGTGACAAGTCAGTTTAGTGAACTCCTTAATGTAAAAGTATAATTTAAGAAAATACATTATACCTCTCCAAGTAAATCCCTTTCTCAGTTTCAGTTCAGTTGTACCCTGTGTATTGCCAATATTGTGGTTGCCCTTTATAGGGCCCCTGAGGCTCGCCTGATAGGGGAAAACCACTTTTTTAACAGTTCTGTGCCAGGATTGAGAGATGCACAAGACTTTTTTCGGTCTTCAAGTTGCTGTTTATTTTTATCTTATCAAAAGTTTAGCACACTGTCTACACCAGACATAGCGTGCAAGAAAGTACAGCAAAAATGGTCACAAAATGTACCATTTCAAGGTCTTTTAAAGCTGTTTTATCCAATCAACTCTTAAAACATACTTTATTTCTACCTTTCCACCAATAACTCATCCGTTGTCTGTCCATGTAACTTCTGCACTGTAGCTTCCCCCAGTCAATCACCCTGTGCCACCAACACTACAGAAAATGGTGAACACAATGCAGAAAATGAAGAAGAAGCTCGGACAAGACCCAAGATCCTCCATCTTGCTTCCTATCTGCCTCTATACTAAAATCCCAAAACCTAAATTTCTCACCCTGTGACAAACTACACTATTCTCTATTATCTATTTCACACACTCTCTATTGGAGTCTATTGTAGACTCCAGTCCATCCCAAAGTCTTGGAAGCTTTTTCCATGAGTGAAAGTTAAAAGCAGTGCTTTCCTGGGGGTCAGGACCCCTCGGGGTAGGCAGAGAAATATTCCCTGTGCCCTAGGTTCCAACAGAATATAAAATTGCAGCTGTATTTAACAGCCAGAAAAGTACCATCCCATCAGCAGTGACCTGCAATTATATTGGCCTGAAATTATCAGAGACCTTCTGTTTATGCACAAAATTTCTACCTTCCATCTTGCCTTGGCTGCATGTTCTCAGCCTGTCACTTGCAGGAATATTGTATGTGTGGTAAGAAAAACTGACATTCCTCTACCACCAAAAGATAGATTATCCCATCTGTCTGTTATCTGCATGGTAATTCCTCAAAATCCTCTGGTGCCTCTCAGCACCTGCTCTGATATAAACTCACTTATTAAACCCAAGATGAATAGAAGAAAACAAACCAATGACAAAGTATCCACTGTGAGCTCAAATGAGCCCCAGAATAAGTAGAAGGGAAGTGAGAATGAAGCATAGAAAGATTTAAGAAGTAGTAAGTCTGTATTTCAAGAGCAGCTTCAGACTAACTAATTTAGCCATTTGTGATCTCATCTAATACCATCCTTTCTTACCACTCTCCCCAGGAGACCACTCACAGCCTTTGAGCATGTGTAGGTCCCTGAATACCAATTGTCATATCAACCCCACATCTGCAGCATGCAATTGTACTAAAAACTGTTCTGAACAAGTGAAATCTGAAAGAAAACTATTGTCAACATTTCACCAGCATTTACTTTTTTCAAGGTTTCATTTTTTAACTATCCTTAGATGTGCTTGCTCAAGTGGAAATACTTTTTTTGACACCAAGACTTCTCTTTCTGAAGGAACAGTTATTCTGACTTCAGCAAAACAACTTTAAGAACTTCCAACCCCCTTCACTTCCCTGCCCTGTCGTTACAGCACCACTGGTTTGATACACCACTTCTCCAGCTGTGCTTGCACAGCAGTTTGTCTAGCCACGCTGGTGAATAGGAACACTGAAACAGTCTAGGTTAAAAGTAGCACTCTGAAACAAACCACTGTTTTTAATCCAGGCTGTTGCTGTCATCTGCCTCTGCTACAGACTCATGAACAACTGTCTCTGCATAACAGGGAAGGTAGAGTGGAGTTCGAGATTTTCTTCACTCCATAAATCACTGAGTTATATACAGTTCAGGGGCAGATTTCATCATACTTAGCTATGACTACAATGAGCTAAGATCAAAAACTCTGAATGTAGGTAACTTCATGAATATATTTACATGGGTACCAGGTATATAAACTCTAGGATACTTCATGTAGAGAAATCTAATTCATGCACAGAGTGATTCAGCTGACTTCAGAGAGGAGACAGCCTGAGACACCTGTATCCAATGGGTACCTGTGTTTAGGTGACTGAAGTCAGCTGTAGGAGCCTACCTGAGGGTGGACTACATTGGCATACAGCTCTGCTAGCTGTGTTGAGAAGCCCTCTGTTGGCTAAATGGGACAGTAGACAGCTGCCAGGTCTGTAATCTTAAACTGAATCCTCATTCTAAAACCTTTGTGCCCACTCACATGTATCTCTTACTGTTTGAGACCTGCCATGGGAGCCAGGCTGCGTGGGACTAATAAGGTATGAGGTTCAGCCTGTGGCTCGATGAAGCAGCAGGCAGGATATTTGGATAGCATTGCACAAAAGTGTTCAGAAGGCCTAAACCCTAATTTATGGGCAGGTGTGTCTCATGTGCGCGGACATTTTTCTGATGGTACAGACACCATCTTTCCAAGCCGTGTCACCTCTTAGTTCTGCCACAAGGACTCTCTGTGGGTTTCCCTGCTGAATCAACCTTTAGGAAGTCATAATCTTTCTCTGAACTGATTTACCCATGACTCCAAAGCCAACTGTATTGAAAGAAGTCATGTGATGATACATGGAGTCACTGAGAAACTGGACAAGGAATGGACAGAATGGGAACAGCAGAAACTTAAACTGCTTTTACACCAGAAAAATATTTCTGGAAACATACAAATTTTACATATATATTTAACAAAATCAAAGCAAAATAACAGAATACTCTGAGACTCTGTAATGCTTAATATGTGAACTGCAGCATCGTGTTCTTTTCCCCCAGTCCTGCACAGCTCCGGAGAGCCTGGAATGGCGCTCCTTCTCGGCGGGACCCGGGGCTGCTGCTTGCTCCCAGGTGCTTCTGCGTTCCGCACTCCGGGGTGGGCTGGCTGCGTTCTGCTGCCGGGTGTAAGGGGCAAGGCAAAGAGGGAAGGAATTTTCCACTCTGTTTGCATGGTCAGCTGGAGGCTTTATTGTTGCGTGGAGCTGTGACGGAGAAGAACAACTTGCTCCCCAGCGCCACATGGACAAAATGGCCCCAAAAGAAGGAAGGCATGGGGTTTTATAGGAGGTGGGCCGAGGGAGGCGGAAGTCCCCCTCGCCCAATGGGGGCAGGCTATGGGGGAGTGATGTGGACCAGGGTAACCAATGGGGATGTGACAGGGGCAGACACGGGGCTCCAGGGCAAATAGGGTTGCGGGGATGGGGTAACTAACAGGGAAGTTTCAGGAGGAAACGGGGAGTGGTTACTGGAGTGACAAGGGGTGCAGCTTCGCGTTACTTTTCTCAGCCCCAGTCAGCTCTCGAGTGCCCGGCTTGGGCATCTCAGCTTTTCGTCGGGGCCAGGGCTCACCGCAATTCCCGGGCGCTTTTGCTGCCGCGCTCTGGGGTGGGCTGCTGGCCACACTTCGCCGTCGGTGTGAGGGAAGAAACAAAGAGGCAGGGAATTCATCCAAATCCGTCCGCGTGGTGGCTGGATGCTTTATTGGCTGCGAGAGCTGCGGTGGAAAAGCTGCAGCCCGCTCCCAACCTCACACAGACGAAAATGGCATCGAGCATGCCGAGGAGTGGGATGAAATAGGGAAGGAACAGGGCAGATGGGGAGTCCTCCCGCCCAATGGGTACAGACATCCTGGTGATGACGTGTACTACAGCGACCAATGGGAACACAGCAGGGGCAGACACGGGGCTTTGGGGTGAGTGGGACCGCAAGAACGGGGAGATGGACACGGAAATCGCAGGAGTAGGGGAAAACCCGGGAGATGCACGAGGGTACACAGAACCGGATAGCTAACAAAGAAAAAATCCATAATTTGAACCCAAACCCAGGATGCAACAGAGGGGAGGCTCCAATGGTAATTGACCCGGAGCGGACCACCGTGGGGGGAACAGGGGTGTACAAAGGGGCACACAGAACCGGCTAACTAACATATATCAGAACCCCTAATCTGAACCCAACCCCGGGACGCAACAGAGAACAGCATGCTTCACTACCCAACATGCTAAGCAGTTTTGTTTCCTGCTAACAGACTAATTGATAAGGCATGTGCATAATTAACGTAATGCTTATGTAATGAAAAATTAATTTAAGGTTGTATGTAACCTTTACTTTTCACTTTGTATATTAACTAATTTTAAAAAATAAATATGCATGAGGTTTGTAAATAATGAAAAATATATTCCACATTTCTAATACCTTGAAAAATAAGTACTTCTAAAAGGCCTCCTGAAATACAAGTTGGAAATTAATTTGAATGTAAATGTTTCACTGTAGATTATATATCACATTTTTTCCAAAAGTTAATTGTCCTTTTTATGACAGAATAATATAGGCATTAATTTCACCTCAGTATCTGTTCAGTTAACAACCTTGCGGAACTGTATAGTCAACATGAATGAAAAATGAAGATGAGAAATTGAAATTATCTGTAATTAGACTAAGGTTGTTGGGTTTTTTTCATAAATTTGTTGTAGAATATGGTGCACTATGTAGGAAGGAACCTTTCAATTTTTGCTCTCAGATTCAAGGTTGTGAAAATGTAAAATTCAAATTTATTTATTTATATTTTGATTGATTTTGCCTTCATTTAAAAACACTTGGTCTTAACATGTATTTTAAAACTTTATTTAAGACCTACTTTGATTTGTAAGATAAGTTGATTTTTCTAAGATTTATAATACCAAGATTTAGCTTGGAAAAAGAGTCTTCATCCATTGTAACAGAGCTAAGAAAACTGGAGAGAAATATAAATCTCTAATTTAAAAACAGATTAAAGAATCCCTCTAGTTACTTCCTTTTTTTAGAATTCTTGAGGTCTACAGTTTCTATAAATGGGGATTTTTTAAAATATTTTCTTCTCAATTTTTTGTTTTGGAAATAAAAAGCAGAGGATGATTGAGTTGTTTGGGAGATGAAGAGATCTTATTTATTTGCAGAATATTTTAGATGTGATTCAGACAGCAAAAAACTTCACACCTGTCTTGCCATTATGCCTAACTTAGTAATTTCTTAGGAAAGCAGGTGAATTTTTCAATGGAGGTCTACGGTCAAGGGACTGAAAAGATAGGAAGGTCAATGGCACAGAGATACAAAGGGAAATTGGGTTGCCCAGGGTGTGAGGGACACATGAAGGCAATTGGACGGGCTTTTGAGAAGGGCTTAATTTATTCAATATTCAGTGACATTGAATGCATAAGGACAAAGGATGAGGCAGCCTGCAGACAAGACACTTGACTAGATGAGGACATGTGGAATGGAATAAGGCTGGAAAGTCTCAGTAAGATCTTTCTGCAGAAATCTGCATGGCTTCTCTTCTTTTGTCTTTTCTCCCTCTCCATCCCAGGCCTTTTAAGTCATTCTCATCCTTCCTAATCTACTTAGGGTATGAGATCTTCTTCTCAATTTTGCACCTGCTGAGTCCTCACATGTCCGCATCAAGATCACCTATTTCTATCCCTGAGTTTCCACAAGTATTTCCTTCCAGTGCTCCTTTTACAATTCCTCCTACATACTCCTTTGAATTTATCATTGGATTGAATCCAGATACCACGGAACTAAAATGAACTAAAAAAATAAAGTCATTTAGTCATAGGTACTGTGATATATCTTGTATTCCAGTCTTTCTGTAGATTGTATGGGTGAGATCCATACAATGCGTGTAGCTGTGCAGGGGAGCATGAGAGAAGATCTGTCTAAGACAGGGTGATGAGCACTGTCAGTGGCTTGGATGTGCAAAACAGCCTGAATTTAAAATAATATTTCTGTACCCAAGGTAATGACTTCCTATTTCAGGCTCACTTAGCAGCAACCTGGGAACTCTGTTCTATTGTGCAGTCACCCATAGATGCCTACAAGTGAAGCACAAAAAAATAGCATAGGCAGAACTTTTTCTCACAAGATGACAAAAATGCTGTGAAGCCTCTATGCATTCATCCCCTCAAAACATCCCTTACCTCAGCAGGGCTATGATAGATTATTTCCTCCAGAGCTTTTACAGCTGCAGATGCTGACACTGGGCACTATCTGTTGTCATGTAGTTACTCTGGAATTTCTATTGTATGTAGAAAACAGACATATTTTTTCCACAATGCTTCCAATTCTAGACCTTTTTGATACAAGCCCACTGTCTTTCATAGAGTCTGAAAAGTGGGAAAGGAATCTAAAGTTTATTTAGCCCTACACAACACAAAGTATAAACTATTTGCTATTTTTCTCTAGCAGCACCTTATATCTTCCATCTTGTCTTTGCAAATCCTGAGAAAGCAGACATAGTGGGACTTGAAACAGTTCTCAGGGTAACGGGGAGGCAGGGTTGTCTTTGGTCAGAAAATGACTGCTGAAGTACCCTTCATAGGCAGAAAGGCCTGCAGTGCTTTGAACAGAATCATTCACATTTATGGTACAAATCAAGCATTCTCTGTGACACTTCCCGCTATCACATCCTACAGACATCAACAATCTCTGTTGTGCACACCATCTGACAAAGTCCTAATCCCTCTGCTTTAAAAGCCTCTTTGGACACCTATTGCTCTCTGCAGTTAAGCATGGGCTTTGTTGGCTCTTACAGACAGACATTCAGTAGGATGCACTGTGTGGAAAGGCTCCTAGGAAAAAGGCATGTGGGGATATCACACTTGGAAGCATCTTGCTAAACACTGAATTCCTTTTTAGGTGCTTTATGAGAAAAGGTTTTGTGAGATATAGCATTAATTGATGTTTTACACATAAAATATAAAGGAGAACTGGTTGGTGAATTCTTTCTGACATTAGCAATGCTCACTGGATTTTGGGATTAGCAAAAAAAAATAAGAGCTCATTTGGCTGACACCATTAATTGCCAAAACCTAGGCAAGTTATTCTACACTCCCTGGACAGCCAGTGTTGAATAACTATCATTTCTAGAAAATAATCCATTGCACTCTAAAGTAGATATTTTGGATGTCTCCTACAATTAAGATAAATTGCATCCTAACATTCTAGAAGCTAGTGGTATCTTAGACTTGGCTTTTTTTACAAGGAATAAACTTCAGAAGAGCTACTTGGAAAAATAACCTTGGAAGCAGTAATCATGAATTTAAATTAAATAGTCTGTAATTGAGTCATTTCAAGGGGGATGACTTTGAGCTATTTACTAAAATCAGTGTAAATGAAAAATAAAGGACAAGAACACAGTGAAAGTTTGAAATTTCTTTTAAGGTGCTGTGGAAGTCTTAAACTACAAGCAAAAACATTGAATAAAGGGACTTCAAGCTGTCAGTGGAGTATTCCAGAAATAATACATGGAATGAATGGAAAAAAAATAAAATTAAAGAGGTGTCAAAACTCAACCTAATTCAGTTCATCTAAAACAAATCAAAATAAATGGAAGAGATTATTCACTAAAAAGTGCAAAAGAAAACAAAGCAAGTAGAAGCAGATATTAAGAAGCAAGAATGGAGTCATTATTTAAAATACTGTAGGTATGACCTATGAAACAGGTGACTGATGTGTATCCACTTTCAATTTGGCTGATAATATTGGTGATGGAGAAAAAGACAGAACAGCTACAGACATGAAAAATAGTAACCTAAACTAAGAAAATATGAAATTTTATAATGAAAGAAAAATAAAAACATTGTGGAAGGGCAATAACAACTGAAGTTATACGTGCACATTTTTCTGCTGCTTGGAAAAAATACAGATTTAAGAGCAAAAAGAAGAACTGCAAACTGCAGCTGATAAAGGAAATTTTGGTTTTAAAGCAGTCTAGATTAATCCATATTTTTCTGGATAAAAGTTATTTTGGAGGAAAAAATATATTTATTTTGGTAAGTCTAAATGTTTTTATATAGGTACTATAGATAATAACTTTACATGAAATTATGCTCATCTATATCCTCCAGACTACAAGCAGGAAAACAGCAATAGTATAGGGAAAGACCTGTAAGTGACAGTCACAATTGTATTCACACAAAATCTGGTACCCAGGTTTTGGCTATGTGCCCTGACTGAATACCACTCCTCTGTTTCAGCTCCTCTTCTTTTTTCCTTCTCTCTGCTTCCTCTTAATCCTTCTGTCCTGGCTCCAGACAAGCCAGGGTCAATTTTGGCAGTAGCCAGAAGTGGGCATGGCTGGGACATGGAGGCTACTTTCTAGCACATCACATGATTTTCCAGGAAAGGGGGAAATGGTTTTTCCAGGCTGGGGTAGCATGGCCAGGAAGTGGTAGGGTATTTTGGGGCTCCACATGGTATAATGGTGACTCTCTTCCCTCTCTTGTGCACTTTTTTTGCTGTTGCTGATAATTTTATCTCATTGTTGTTCCCAGTAAATTGTTCTGATATCAACCCACGATCTTTACCTTTTGTGCCTCCACTTCTCTCCAGTAGAGGGGGAGGGGGAAGTGGGGGTGAGCAAGTGGCATATGCTTTCAATTGGAACACTTAACTGGAGAATACCATTCCAAAACCATGACACCTTCCCATGCTCTCTTTCTGGCCAGAAACACCAACAGCAACAGTATATTAAGTAGAACTGTTTTTTTGATATTGTTGGTCTGATGATACCTCAACTGAATAAAACCAACCAAAAAAAAAAAAAAAGAAGAAAAAAATAAAAAATAATTCAAAACAGACAAAAAAACAAAACAAACAAGCAAACAAAACCAACAAATAACAAAACCACAAAACCCCTCAAAATTGGAGTTGATTAATTTATGAAAATAAAGAGTTTCACACATGATTTTCACAATGCAGTAAAGTGTTTGGAAATCAGCTTGGCATCTGAGCTCTCCAATCAACCACTATCTCCCATGGAACTTGCCTTTAACCATTTATAGTTAGACATCTGTATTTAACAAAGTATTAAACAGAAGCTTAAGCCCCATTAACATCAGTGACTGAGTTGATACAGGTGTTTAAGTTTTACCTTGAATGACGATACTGCTCTCAGCTATATTATTAACACAAAATCCTGCACTCCTCTTGGTACAAAGATTACCCTCCGTTTGGTCTTTTCCAAGGAAATTGTGGTGACTCTGTGTAAGGAATTGTCAGGTATTTTCCTACTCCTGTGAAAGTGGATTAAACAATCCACTATTTTAGCTTTACAAACATTTTTTGACATATTAGCCCTAAATCTGTAATCACTTATGCTTTATATCTAGGTAATAATCTATACTTTAATCCTATTAACATAGCATGGCTTTTCTCCTTTTTGGGAGGGATTTCTTATGGCTGCAAAAGGTGGCCAGACTGAGGTCTATATCCCCAGAGCTGTTCAAAGTAACTATTATTTCTCTGTCACGCACATCTAATCATATTAAGAAACTCATGGATGAAGATTAGCCACAAAATATGTACAAAAGAAGTTTTAATTTTAATGCACAATTATGCAGTTAAAGTTATTTAGATGGTTGAAATCTGCCAGTTACTTTAAGCATTCCTGTAATGGAGTAAGCAATTCCTTGTAAGAGGAGTCAGGGCATTATTGTCACCAAGCCATAGTTAGGGATCAAAACAGTGCCATAAAGACAAGAAATAGAATTTTGTGCTCAAAAAGGGGTAGCACTTTACAGTGTACTGGAAAATGCCTCAAGGTTGTTTTAAAAAAGCTCTCAAGGAATGCTCTGGCAAATGACCTGACAGCAGTCATGATTTATTTGTATTTTCTTAGATGTTTCTCTTGAGTCATAAGAACAGATTATAACCTAGTTTATCTGTGACATGAGATCATTAACTCTGGGAAGTAAAAAATGATACCTCTCCTGGGCAGAGTTCTTTAAAATGCTGTTGCTAACAATTTACTGGCCTTAGAAAGTTCACTGCTTTGTCATATTTACAACTTGTATCATATTAAAGCCTCTCACACACATCATTTTGAGGTCAGATAAATGGATAATACATACTGTATTATAATGTGGTATGACATTTCCAGATATGGATCAATATGAAAGTGTATTTTAACATGAATATTCCTAGAAATGTAATATCTAATGAATGTTTTATATTTTCACCTTATAGAGATTTTAGATGTTTGGGAACATAGATGATGAAATCAATAAAACAACAATGTCTGAATAGGATCTATCATTAATTATTCTTTCACCCGTAGACAGACTACTGCCATGGAGGCAGAGCTGAACAGAAGAATTAAAGGAGTTAGTTTCTCTTTTATTATCCAGGTATTGTCTTGAGTATCATATTCTTTTAAAGTGTAAATTATCCAGATATTCAAAAGAGTTTTGTTGATTTTTCTGGGGAACTATTGGCTTTTTTTAATTTTTAAAGAAAAGTCCAAGCCCTGGATTTACTGAGATGCCATCAGCCTGATAAACACTGATATGTAAGTGATTAAGGGGAGCATGAAAGGCATCGTTGCAGAAACAGTGGTCTTGGTGGCAATCAGCACTTCATTAATAAGTGAATTCTGTGCTCTGTAGATATTAGTATCAGTGCAGTGCAATAAAAGTTGACCTGTTAAGCCAGTGGAACACCACTCTTAACTCTGGGAATCTGAAAGCTTATTTGAAAGAAAAAAAAATCTCTGGATTACATGTGTAACCAATGGTGAGAGAGAGCAGAGCACCTACAGAAGACAGTCAGAGAGAATCATTTTAGACAAGTATTTCAATAGGGTTTGTCTCGCTTTTTCCACTGACAATAAAACTGAAGTGTAGGGATGAAATTCACCTTTTTTATCTTTATCTATGTAAAAGTTAGTATTCTAAGGTTTATTTTTCTCTATTGACTTGAAAGATATCTGGCTATCTTTGAGATATCTGCACAGATGACATGCAAGTTTAGGTGAGATGGAATCCCCTCTAATGACTCTGTATCAGGAAGTCTGTTTCACTTATTGCACTCCATGCAGTTCTTTCCTTCCTGGCTCTGATAAATTTCACAGATTTGGAGAAATGTGCTGATTTTATCCCTTCATACTACCTAAAACACAATTAGGCCAACACTTAACAAGAGATTCTCAAGCAAGGATCTAGTTTACCCTTAGAAATATGTGACTCAAGACTGCATTTTAGGCATGCAATAAAATAAGCACACCATCACTTTATTATTTTCAGTGGTTGAAGAGAAAGAGAGAATCTTTATTTGGAGGCAGAGCCTTATTACTTTTTATTGACTGTATAGATATATTAGGTATTAATTTAAGGCTATATCACTAGAGAAGGGCTCCATCTTGACTATCTGTTAAAAAGTTAGTTAGTTAGTTAGTTAGTTAGTTAGTTAGTTACTCTTTGGGTAGAATTAGTAAATACTTAAGAAACTCTAATCTTTAATCTGTTCAACACTTGAAATTTGTAGAAAACCTCAATTTTGTCAAAGGAAATAGTCTAGAAGTACTGTAGGGTTGAATTTCTCAGTCCCAGGTATTTAAATGTCTTATAACTTGGACTGAAAAAATCCACCACCAAAATATTATGGTTAATCCCTGCAACAAAAATATATAGCTTAGTGGATCCCATTATTATTATGGTATTAATGTCTCCTGCTAACATATGAAAAGGCCCATTAAATCCACAACAGTCCAGCAGTAAAACATATTTAATACCAGCAAGTAGGATCTTGCTGAAAATTATTCTCACATAATGAATCCTTTACTCCTCTGGAGGGATGTAAACTCCAATGTACAGTGCAATGCATTCACTTTATGAAATAAAAATTAATTTTCCAGCTATGCTGTCACTCTCTTAATCTTTCAGATCTCAGCTACCTGACATGCAGGAGGGTTTGAACTACCCTCAGTTTTTATTCTGTGGATCAAAGACATTCACAATCAGCAAATTATATGCTAAGCCACGTTCTTTTAAAAAATAATAATAAAAAATAAAAGCAGACAAACAGGCCAATAAAAAACCTCAACCACATAACCACTCCAAAAAAAAACCCCTATCATAACAAACCAAACATGAACTATGCCTGCAAAATTATCCCCTGGTAATAATCTCAGTTTCAGACCTAATGAACTGTTTATTTGGATCTAACTTTACCATCTCCATAGAATAAAAATTCAATTTCTTACCCACAGAAATCACATTGTAATCAGCTTCTCAGTATTTTCTCTCAGTCTTTAAAAACATCGAGTAGCTCTCAGGCTACTTACAGTTTAACTAAATAGATTGATCCACACTATTGCTGTGTTTTGTTGGAATGAGATTGTTTTAAGTTCCCCTAGGACAAAACTTTTTCATTACCTCACAGTGATTACCTAGATACTATCAGAATATGCTAATGGCCTAAAACTACTTCATAAAGAATGTGGGCTCATTTCTGCCCGAGGTCATGCAAGCCAGATTTCCAGCATGAGTTTTTAAAGGTAAAGGCATCCATGAAGAGGAGACCATCCTAATCAGTTGTTCAAAGAATGTGACTTTCTAAGCCATAGGCCAGATCCTCAGACTTTTCCAGTCTTTGGGCAATACTGATCACTGGTCTGAACATCTCTGGGCATTTGTACCAACATTCACACCCATTTTTGGCTCTGGTGTAATGCCCAGTCATGATGGAGAATCAGTACATACAGCTGGAAGCTAGGCAGAAACACTGATATTTGTTTATTGCTAGATATTGCATGTTGCTAGATATGCAGTGATACTTGTGCATTGCTAGAAAAGCTAAACAGCTTGGAATTTACTGCTGCAGTTAGGCCACGTGCTAGAAAGGTAGTAGAAAACTATTTAAATGTCTTCCCCAGAATCTACTAGTATGACACACCTGAGCATCTGGAGCATTATGGATAAACATGCTTACAGCAGTAGCAGTTGAGAGACCACAGAACACTCACTTTTGTTTACATGGTTTTTAAAACAAAGTCAGGAAGGAAAATGACAGAAAATCAAAATAGTAGTAGAAGCAGTACTTTTTTTTTAATAATTATTAATTTAATCTTAATAAAAGCAGATACCCTACCATATAAACCGTTTTAGAGAGTTATGTTATTATCTATTTATTTTTAAAAATATGTATTTATGATAATTAAATTATTTAGTGCCCATCTTTGTACCCTGAAATCTCAGAGGGACAATATGATTCATTGTATGCCAGTTAGTCTGTTCCCCAGGACCTTGTACCAGATGGCTTTTGAATTCTTCCAAGGATAGACTACACCACCTACCAGGGCACCTGTGACAGTTTTCCAGCACCCTCAGAGCAAAAAACTGTCTTTTGATGATCAGGAAACCTCCCATATTTCAGGTTGTGCCTACTGCTTCTGGTGCTTCACTTGGCATTATTGAGAAAAGCCTGCCTCAGAAAGGGCTGCAGATATTTGTAAAGCTGAAATAAAACAAATAGCCTCCAGGATAAAACCAAAACCAGAACCTTTCTATCCAGAATAATGCTTTTCACAGATGTTCCCTATTATATGTGCCATCTGAGGAGAAAAATGTGTGGTATTATAGCAGTACTAGAGGCCATTTCTGAGTAGAGTCAGAGGAGAAGTCTGTCTTCTATTAACTGTAGAATAAAGTGGCTGTTATTAAGAGTCAGGGAGGTTTTAGTCTTTGTAAATGAGCTTCAAATTTATGTAAAGTGCTCGAAATGAACAAGAATGGAGAAAGAACTTCTCAATCATTACAGGACAAAATAAAACACTAGAGTTGTAACAATATAGTTCTTCACTTTGATTCACCAAGATGACTCATTCTAATACTGAGGAAATTTATTTTAGGGTCTAAAATGTAGTTTGGTTGATATACCCATGCAGCTCTGGCTTATATTATTCATTACTCATTATGAACTGCTTAAGAACCCCTCTCAAACATAATGCCAGGAGGGTTGTTAATTGTAATGGCAGTGCAATGCTGTGAACACTCACACTTATGACATGGCCAAAACTCAATTTATTTCTCAGGGATCATCGAAACAGTCTGTTTTGATGACCCCTGAGAAATAAATTGAGTTTAGTCTGTTTTGATGACCTTATAGTCACGAGCAATGGAGAAAACAGAATTATTTTTAAATGTGAAGTCACAGAAATAATATAGGTAGGCTTAAAAATTATTTTTTGATAAGCAGACTTTTCTCACCACTCAGAAAAGGAACAGTTGACAAGTGGTAGAACGCTAAAGGTCTACCTATGTATTATGAGCTATGATTAAGCATGATTTGATGATAAAATAAGTACTATTGTTTGTTGCTTTGACATGCCATATCCACTAATTTTCATAGACTTACAGAGAGCAAGTGTGACATTACAGATAAATGTGATTCATAAGAAAGATTTATTAATGAAGCTCTAATTCATGTATTAGGCAAGAGACTAAAGTATGCTGCATAATAACGTTGTCCAGAGCTTTAAGTATAGACAATCACAGAAGTGCTGGGTTTTTTGCTGTATTTCAGAGAATCTGGAATCACTTTTCAGGCTTGAATGCCTTTGTAATGGAAGATGCAAACTGCATGCACATTAAAAAATCCCGAGGATAATGAGTTTGCTAAAGAAGATCCTTTCAATATGTTACAGAAGTAAAGCATCAGCAACAGCTACTATATGAAAAGTTAGTGTTCACATCAACTTTAATGACTCTATAAGTGATGGTTTGGTACAATGGAAAACTGGTCTGTTTTGAATTTTAGTGAGATAAAAATAAATGAGGCTCCAAACAGTATTTTGAATACGGTTCACATCTCTTCTCTGAACCTGATGATCCTAAAATCAGAATATATCACAGCAAAAAAAAAAAAAAAACTTGCAAACAAATCTTAATGCATTAAAAGAAATACTGCAAAAAGACACAAACAAAGTCAAGAGAGTGTCCAAGCACAAAAGCATTAGCTAGTCTGCCATAATTGTATGTGTTTATTGGACAGAAAAAGTGTTTCCATGAATGCATCTATATATGTAAGAGAGAAGCAGAAATATTGCCAATCTTTCAAACAAAGTCTTTATTCTATTGAAATTTATATTTTACTGGCAGTTTTCTTATAGATATGCACTATATGAATGAACTACTATCCATTTGTAATAGGTCATAAGTGGAAATCAACATAGAGAAACAAAGACAATAATTACAGTTTGAGTTCTACTTTGCTGGGGTGTTTAGAAACTTACTTTATGTGAGTAACAATATGTGAGGACAATAGCAGATACCCATCAAAATACCATGCTTCAAACAGGGCTGCCGCCGTGCCTGCCTTGAAGCCCCCTGGCTTCGCCTGCCTGGCAGAGGCACAGTCAGCTGCAGGGGACATTCCCCTGTGTCTCTCGGAGAGTCGGGGAGCAGCTAAGACAGAGCACTGTGCTGTCTGCCTTGTGTGGAGGAGAGGAGGCGTCTGAGGAGATAATGAGGGAGTTGACTCAAGGCCGGGGAAAAAGTCTCAGGTTTAATCCAAGCTCCGAGGAGATCCGAAGGCCAGAGCATCTGACAGCCGAAAGCACCTTCGAGGCTTTCGCAACAGCTCAAATACCGGGGCAGTAACCAGGGGGAAGTGACGCCCACCACCCAATGGGGGGATTTGGGGGAGTGGAAGATGGAAGGACAGACAGACACACAAACCAATGGGGGAAGTTCAAGGGAGGGACCCCTGGTCCTCATCCACTCACTCGACGCCCAAGGTGGAAGATTCTGGGAGAGTGGGATGAGGAGCTGAGTGATGGACAGGGTACCAGGGAGGGGACAGGGGAATCACTGAGCATTTTCAGGGAGACTGGCATTGAGGGAAAGGCGGGAAAGCTCAGGGTGGAACCACTGGGAGAAAATGGGGGGTGAAGGGGCAAACCATGACAGAACTGTTACAGAGATATAAAAACACAATACAACACAGGGCCAGCCACATCTAAGTGTGGCTCTTGTAGTCATGCATCATTTGGAAGTCCTGAATGATATCTGGGGGTGGTATCATGGTATCATTCAGTGGCTAATAGTTTTCACAGATCCTGGAATCACAGGAGACTGGGCTCATTATCTTTGCAAAATAAAATGTGTATTAAAACAGGGAGTCCTCCCCACCAGACAGATAATGTAGTGCCAAAACCAGACAGCTCAGATATCTGTAAAAGCAGAAGCTATGTGTGATTTTGAAAACTCAACCCCATATTTAATTAGCTGAGTATAATCAAAGTTCAGATTCAAATCTCATAGCTTCTGCCTTTTCTTCTTTAATCAAGAGTAAAATAGCTGTTTTAAAAATTATCATATATAAGGATCCCTGCTGTCAGAGGAGGTACCAGTGTGTAAATCCCAGCTAAGAGTTAGGCTTTCCACATCTGGGCTATCTGAAGGGGAGCCAGATCTAAGTTTTATAAATAATTAGGAACACAGACATGATAGAACCTTAACAAAGCATGCAAGAATTTGTTTGCAAATGATTGATGAGGAGAGCTATACTACAGAGAGTAGCTCTGTCAGGATGAATGCTTTCCTTTCACAAGCATTTATTTTTTGAATCTATTGTGATATTAAAATTTAATATCATTCATCTGAATGTTCTCATTTAAAAGAAATGTGCATGTAATTTATCCTGGGAATAAACAAGCTAAATTTAGGTTGAAAGGTTAAGTGAAGGCAATGGAAGATTCTATTCTGCTCAGATGAAAATTTGTTTTTAAGTCTGTTTTTTATTGTTATCAGCAATGAAAATAAATTTAAAGGGACTCCTTTGTTTCACTACTTGGTTTCATTCAATAAGGCTTAGGGTTATTACTGAAAAAGTTATAAAAATCCAGTGTTTGTCATCCTGAAAACATAGCTTTGAAATACTTCAAGAGTAAACTTATCTTTAAAAGATCTGCACAATTTTAACATTGAAGCTGGGAATTCTGTACTGATAAAAGTAAAGAATCAGAAAAGTAGCTGGCCAAGAAAAAGTAGCAATGGATTTAATACCTCATTCCCTTTTTTAAATTCTGTGACCCGTGGTATTCAGGTCAGAATACATGCTTTCAAAGGTGTACCAAATTAAAGTTAGAAAGCAAATCCAGGGCATATGAATTTTATTACTCTCTGGATGGTACAAAAACTTTATGCTTTTAACAACACCTTAGAAAAAGAGAAGAAATTTTCTTGATCACAGAACAGTCATTCTTTGGGATTCCACTTCACTTGTCAGAAATGGAAGTAGAATAAAATATTCAGAACCCAAAGACTGAAATAGCAGCTGTCTTTTGGAATGGAATGCTGTAAGTATATATAGAAAGCAGTCAGCAGTCAGGAGGCTCTGCAGAGGGATCTAGACAGGCTGGATGAAACCTCAATAGTTTGAGGTTCAACAAGGTAAAATGCCCAGTCGTGCATTTGGGTCACAACAACCTCCTGCAGTTCTACAGGCTGGAGAAGAGTGGCTGGAAAGCTGCTTGTCACAGAAGAACCTGCGGGTGCTGGTCAATAGCAGCTGAACACGAGCCAGAGTGGGTCCAGGTGGCCAAGAAGGCCAGTGGGATCCTGGCTTGTATCAACAGTAGTGTGGCCAGCAGGGCATAGGCAGTGGTCTTCTTCCTGCACTCGACACTGGTGAGATTGCACCTCAAATCCTGTGCTCAATTTTGGCATCTCACTAAATGAAAGACACTGAGCTACTGTAGCATGTCCAGGGAAAGGCCAGCAGAGCTGGAGAAGTGTGTGGAGCACAAGTCTGATGAAGAGCAGCTCAGGCAGCTGAAGGTGTTTAGCCTGGAGAAAAGGAAGCTCAGAGGAAACCTTACAACTACTCTACAACTACTTGAAAGAAGGTACACCCTTCTTCCCCAGGTCTCTTCTCCCAGGAAACAAGCAATAGGACAAGATGAAATGGCCTCAAGTTGCATCTGGGAAGGTTTAGTTAGGATATTATGAAAAATTTCTTTGTGGGAGGGGTTGT
Organism: Anomalospiza imberbis; assembly: GCF_031753505.1. Taxonomy (NCBI): domain Eukaryota; kingdom Metazoa; phylum Chordata; class Aves; order Passeriformes; family Viduidae; genus Anomalospiza; species Anomalospiza imberbis. The sequence continues at coordinate 13,187,394 of NC_089683.1, read as the reverse complement.
AAAGTATTGGAACAGACTGCCCAGGGAAGTGGTAGAGTCACCATCCTTGAAAGTGCTCAACACACATACACATATGGCATTTGAGGGCATTGTTAAGTGGTGAACATGGTGGTGGTTCTGGGTTAGTGGTTGGACTAACCCAGAAAAGATCTTAGAGGTCTTTTCCAACCTTAATGATTCTATTATTCTATGATTCTCTACACCCCATGCAATCTACTCTTTCTTCTCTTGGAATTCTTTCTAGGACAGTTTCTGATAAGAACTATGTTTCATTCAGTGACTAAACAGTCTATTGATAAGCTTGAAGTCTGAAATTCCCTTATCTGGCAGAAATAGAGCTGAAAAGAAATAATGAACATTCCTGAAAGAAGCAGCAAAATCTATGAAGTAAATGTAAATCTTGGAGTAGAATTTCCTGTTACAAGAGCTTATGCAAGTCCTTTTGAAGACATCTTTGCTGAGGTGACAAGTTTAGATATTTTTTTTTTGCATGATATGCAATTCCTACTACCTGAATTCAGGTAGTAGGAGTAGAACTTGATAGGGAGTTCTCCTGCTAGATGTAATATAAAGTATTTTAAATGGATTAAATTTGGACTAAGTAAAATGAAACATTCTATCCTAAGCATCTAATTTGCTTTGCACTTATGCATTTACAGACATATTGGCAAAATGAGACCAATGTAACTGTGAGGTACAATCAGATCATATTGTGCTGAAATACAGTTGGTACATGAAATCAGCTGGGATTAGAAATAATAAATGGAATCCATGGAGATGTCATATTCAGCCCAGTCCTAGAAAGGCTGATGGTAGAATATTGGAGATTTGATGTGCAGTATATCTAATCTCCAATAATTCCCTCAATTGTACACCAACCTTCCACTTTCTTTATCTTACCTCTTAAAGGCTTTTTTTTTATTTTTTATGATACATAATGGCATTTCAATTTATTTGGAATGTCATTTTACTTATCCCTGCCTGACTTTTGTGAGACAGCATAAGATAGTTCCAAATTATTTGCTGAAGAACATTTGACTCCCAGTTGTCTGAGAGTTTGGAGGAAAGTGGAAAGACAGGTTAATAGCTGTGTCTTTCTCTGTCTAATAGATTACTTTCATCCTAAAAAAACAGCAGTGGAAGTTGTTTGCTTATGCAAGGCCTTTTATAAACCTTTCTAAATCTAAGGCAAGGACAAAATGAGAAAGCAAATGAACTTTTAAGATTGAGAATAATCGACTTGAAATGTAAAGGAGTCAATGCTTTGCCAAGAGTTTAGATAGAAAGACTATATAAGGAATATGTGAAGGAGAAAAAAGTCTTCTCAAGAACACAAGAAAAACATTTAGCAACAAAAGTCAGGTTTAGCTAAATTGGGAGTTATCACTTCTCTTTCAAGTCATCACCTAGGATAGACAGAGACTTCCAAGGATCATTTCATACTACATACATTAAGTGCTTTCCCTAGAATTATAAACTTGATTTCTGTCTACCCCTCTACAATGCTAAATGGAGACATGTTTGTCTCCTTACATGGGGTAGAAAGGGTGTCTGTTGTGTCAGATGTGTTACATCAATTCTATGTTTTAGATGTCAAGATTGCCGACATGATTCTTCAAATGCTTGATGATCAAGAAAAACATGAAAAGGTTACATCAGCTATTAAGAATGGGTGGCACTTGAATACAGAATAATTAATTCATTCAGCTATTTGAATATTTTATTTAGAAAGTTACACTCAAGGGCAAATATACTTTTGTTCTGGTTCCTTTTACAATGCTGTTATATATTGCAAATTGCTTCTAAAAGAGGACACCATTTAATACCAAAGATCACAAAATTTCCATATCAAGCACACAGCAGTTAATAACAAAATGTGCTATTTCTTAATCACAAGCCTTTCAGATGAGATACAAGGTCTGAAAATCTAAAGGATTTTTTATCACTTACAGAACCACAAATAAGGATTCAGAAACTCAGACTCACTGTTTTTTATTCTCTTCATGTAGGAGGTTAGATAAAAGTTTTCTATCACATACTTTATTCAATCTATAAATGCAATGAGTAAACTAAGCTGAGTGTATCATTTATTAGTCCAAACAATGTGTAGTAAATGACAATACCATATCAGTTTAGCTATATATTTGTACTGCATTAGGACTCTCCCAAAAGCTTTACCAACACATTTCTAGATTTTATGTAAGGCATATGAAAAGGAGAAAAGAAGGGAAAAAAATTATTTTTTCCAGAGCTTAGATCAGAAGTCTGTTGACTTTAATATCTGAAAATATTTATTTTGTTAGGAATCAGAGGCTAGAAGTCATAGCTAGTCACTCACTAGGAAATACTTCACAGCAAGTAATAATCTGTAATATTGTTTCATATTCCCCAAATCTCACTTTTGAGCATACCATAAAACTATTCTAACTCAGCTGGCCTTTTTGAGGAGCAGTAGAGCAGGGAACTTTTGGGAACATCTGTAAATATTTTTTTTTTTTCTTCTCTCTGTAGTGCTCTATTTTTCTCACCTCTCCAGTGAGCTGAGGGGGAAAAAAGTCTGTTGCTGTTCATTTTGCAATATGTAAGATCAGTTTGAAAACTGTCAAGCTACTTTTCTGATCACCAATTTTGTTCTGCTAAAATTGCAATTTAACAGTCAAATTAAACAATGGAGAATCAAGTAAAGAAGAGTGATTTCTGTACAGTAATTTTCTTAGGTAAAAAATCTCTCCCTTTACATATACTACTTTTGAAAGAAGAATAGAATATTAGTTTGAAGCCAAAAACTAATGTAGTGCAAAATCTGTAGGCAATAAGGAATTATACACAAGAATGTGAAAGTAAAGACCTGTGAGGGACTACAGGAGATAATTTACTCCAGTTATCTGCATTGGAGTGGGCTTGAATAAAGATAGATAATTTCTTCACCTAGACTGACTAGTCTTCACCTGGTAGTAAGAACTTTCTTTGAAGAGATTGCACAATCTCCTTGCTCTGCTCTAGCATTTCATTAACTGTGTGATGAGTATGCTCAGTTGCTACTGAGAATGATTAGCAGGGAACTATAATCCTTGACATTATTTTGAGATCTTGAGACTGATAACTAAGGTTTTAATTAATGCTAAGATTGGTTTGGGATTTTCTTCTAGTTCAAAGCAAGCAAAAGTATGTAATCTGTTCATATGTTTATTAATAGTGGTAAATTTATAAATAATGTGCTGTTACTTGTTGAAGAGCTTTCTTATTATATGCATAAACAAAGAATCTTGTCTACCCTTCTACCATAACTCAACTTCCACGACCAACTTGTATGGTTTTGAAAGAAGTTGGACATTTTTTCATTAGAATTCCTCTGGCAGTATCTATATGAAAAGAGGAGGTACAATCATACATATTTCTTTAATTCACAGACTATTATTTCCTGTGTGGCACATTATTAGTGTATTTCATGGCAATGGATGTTTAGTTGGATGATTAGAAATTCTTAGCACTCATTTCCAAAGCCAAAACCCAAACCAAGCCACCACCAACAAAACAGAGCAGAGAAAAAAAATTACCATAACCATATTTGTGACTTTCATTTGTCTGAACAGAGAGTTTGAATTTCTCATTAAGCTGCTTAATTCAATTAAATCAGATTTAACCTCCTTGGTTATAACTCCTTCCTGTAGTTGGCTACTGACAATAACTGTGTGGCTTCCTCATCCATCTGTAGGTGTGGTGGTCTGACTGCCTGACTGTTCCTTTGTCAGGCTTTTTTCCCAGCCAGCCATAGTAATTTTTGAACCTACTAGCTAATTTTAGTTAAGCCTGAGAAATGTCTGGAGGCCTCAGTGATAATCACTGCCTGAAAATGGGCAAATGATTAAAAAAAAAATAGAAAGAAAAAAATCCAAATTATCATTTTCCATCCACCCTTTGGCTAAGGCTGAAATGTGAAAGTAGTTATCGAATTATGCACAGGAGAAATCAAACAGGAGAGAGCTATAGGAAACTAATCTGTAACTGGTGAGGCACAAAAAAATTTGCACAGTTCTATGTATGTTAAAATGGGTCGGGTAAAAAAGGAAAATTTCTAAAAAGTTTAAATAATACGGCTGCAGGTGAAATGTCATGTTGGACTGAAATTCCTGTATCCTGCTTTAGGTATGAAAAGCTTTTCTGTCTCTGGTGCCTTCTTTACCCTGTGTTCAGGTAACAATAATTTCCTCCTCTTCCCTTTTTACTGAAGCAAAGTCACAGTGAAGGACTCACAAACCTCTATCAAAAATTACTATTTGGCACAGTCAGACCACTGTGTCAGTCTCATCACTGGCATTTAAGTATTCCTTAAACTTTACTTACTGAGTGGCTTGAAGTAAAAATGTCTTATGCTGAGTCATGCCAAGACTTCAGAAAGTTGGAGACTTGAAGTTCATATAGAGTTCATATCAATAAGTGACTCAAACGTTAAAAGTACCAAAACCAGAAAACATTAGTATGGTGGGGAGAAATGGAAGGGTGGTGCAACATTTAACATTTTCTGAAAATCAGCCAGTTATTGATATCTAGTATTGATTCTCCCGACTGAGGAGCATCCTAAATTCACTGGCATGTGAGTAGCAGGTCATGTCTGACTGTGCTTCACAATTATCATTTCCTTTCACCTGAGATTCAAAATATCGGGTGCTCACATGGGCTTTGCCACTCACTCACCTTTGAACAGCAGTATTTACCTGTGTTCAGGTATCATTAGCTGCTGGTAACGTCAGCACATTGCAATGAATGCCCCCAGGCTCTGCTCAGTCACAGATGGAACAAAGGATCCACAATGATATGTTAGCTCTTTGTCTCTTTTCTGGTGCCTTCCGAAGTGTTGCCACTTGAGAACATGGCAGCTGATGCACTGAAATTTATTTACCTATGCACTCACTTTTGGTGACCAGAGTTTTCCCATAAAAGTCTAATTTTGATACTTTCTGAAGTCATGATGTCTGATCATATCATGTATTGCAACAACACATTTCTTCAGACTAGGTGGTGCAGTATTACCAAAGTCAAACTTTGAGTTATTTTTTTTTTCAGTTTTCTGAATTCATAAGAGATGGCGAGTAGTGTCCAAAAACTACTGATTGCTTGAGGCAGTAAATGCAAATCAATCAATATTAAAGAAAACAGAGATACTTTGTGCCCCATAAACACAGACTCTAGAAAGAGACTGAGCCTGAGAATAAAAAGCTATTGTTAACATCTATTTATTTAGCTTTGAACTCTGTAATTATCCTTCTCCCAAAGGCCTTATTTTATAACTTTCTCCACAAATCCTGGAAAGAATTTTAAAAACAGGAGAATATATTCATCTGTTTCAAACTTCAGAGAACAATTCAATTTGCTGAGGAGTGTGTGCCTGCATGCATGAACATTTGAATGTGTATGCTGTTAGCAACTGGTATCATGTCCCATTTCTGGTTTACTTTTGTCCCAGTGCCATGATTTAACCCCAGCCAGTAACGCAGCCACACACAGCTACAGACTCACGGCCCCTCAGTGGGATGCAGGGGAGAATTGAAAGGGTAAAAGCAAGAAAATTCATGGGTTGATATAAAACATTTTAATAGGTAAAATAAAGGCCACACACACAAGCAAAGAAATCAAGGAATACATTCCCCACTTCCCATGGGCAGGCAGGTGCTCAGCCATTCCCAGTAGAGCAGGCCAGGTTATAAGGTTGATGTTGAACAGACATCCAAAAAGGCATCCAGGTACTTGGAAACCTTCATCCTATATCACTGTCTAACTGGGACAAAAACTAAGAGAAACATACATTTTTATAAGCAAAACAAGATAGTGCAGAAGTCCCTTTTCCAGGTTGGTAAGTAAATTAATGGTTGAGGAAGCTGGAAGGCATGCATCCAATTTCCTTATCTCTGAGATCCAGGCTGGAAATATTAACCTTACACCAGATCCTTGAGGGCAAGGCTGCTTGTTCCCCTGCAATGTTCCTTCTCCTCTGGCTTCTCACTGACACTGACAAGTACAGATCCACTGAGAAAGTTTCAAAGAAACCATAGTTTTCCCATGGAAAGCTGCACTACTTTTGACAAATCACAAAAATCTTTTCACCACCAAGAATGTGTCAGACCTATAGAGCTTTTCTCACATCTTTAAAGACTTCAGCACTCCTGTGCATCCAGGAATGGTAAGGCTTCAGAAACTTTTGGGTGCTTTTCATCACACTGTATGTGATTTATAAACATTAATTATAAAGTCATATTTTACCTGAAAAGGACAAAGAAAGAAATGAGCAGCTGAGGTTTTTTTTTTTGGTTTTTTTGGTTTTTTTTTTTTTTTTTTTTTTTTTTTTTGTTGTTGTTGTTGTTTAGTTGGTTTTGTTAGGTTTTGGGTTTAATAGCTGCTTAATTTCTCTGCTCTGCAGTCAATATAATAAAGCTTAGTTGTAACCTAACCTTTTGGATACTTTTTCTCTTTCCTAATTCTTTTTTACTTCTGTATATTGATTGTGGAGTGTGCTGAATAGTATTGATCAGTACCCTACTCTCTTGCACACAGGTAACCACTACAGTAATTTTCTTTCCAAAGATCCTCTTATCTCTTACAGTGGAGGTTTATAATAATATTAATTCTCAATAGAATGTAACCTGCTGCTTTTCAGAAATATACTGTAAAAGGGGACCTTTTTATTAGTTTATCTCCACAAAAGGTGGGACACAGTTATCACTAATTGTAGAACTGAAAATATATGCATCAAGTTACATCAAAATTACTCAATATTTTTCTTAACTTGCAGTAAAAATCAGGTGTCAGCATTAAACTGGAGGTTAAAAAACCAACAGCCATTTTGTAGATTGCCAGAGACATGGTAATGTGTATTTCCAGTCATTGGAGACACCCAGTAGTTATAAAAGCTCATATACAGATCTGCTGAGATGTGTATGTAGCTTGGATGATTGAAACAGATGGTTTTCAATTTATATTGAAATATTCAATAGTCTTTCATGAAGGAGTAGGTGTGAGGGCATTATCTGGGGTTGTTCATCCCGGGGAAGAGAAGATTCTGAGGAGACCCTATTGCACCTTCCAGTACCGAAAGAGAGCTTATAAAAAGAGGGAAAAGCACTTTTTATATGAGTGCTTTTTATAAAAGGGCTTTTTATGAGTAGATAGTGACAGGACAAGGCGGAATGATTTTAAACTGAAAGAGGACAGGTGCAGATTTGATGTTAGGAAGAAGTCATTTACTCAGAGGATGGTGAGGTGCTGGCACAGGTCACCCAGAGAAGCTGTGGATGCTCCATCCCTGGAAGTGTTCAAGGCCAGGTTGGATGGAGCTTGGAGCAATCTGGTCTAGTTAAAGGCCAGTTTCTAATTGAAACTAGATTATCCTTGCTTCTATGATCCTATTCTACCGGAGAAAAGATTTCCATATTTAGAAACCTGTTCCTTCCTTGTAGTTGTTTTTAGTTTGGATGGATGGATTTTGCAAGGTGCCTCCAGTTGAGTTATATTTATTTGCTGACTAAAGTTACCCAAATTAAATAGACTACTATTTAGTGAAAAATAAAGACATTACATATGAACTTGATCAATTCACTGCAAATAAATCAGGATTATCCCCCCTCCCCAACCCCCCAGCCCTCACCCCTGCACTCTGCTAAAAAAAACATGGCGTGAGGTTTATAAGAAGATTGGGAGATTTTCAGTCTGGCTAATGATTTTTTGATATTTTTATAAGAAAAGGCACTGGTAATACACATTACAGCTGGTAATGCAAAGAAATTGTAGCAGTAGAAACAGGAATGATCTTCTGTTATACACCTTCTGTCATGTTACCTTTTCAGCCATCAACTGTTGCCAAAAACTCTTACTTTAAGTAGGTCCATAACATAGATATGAGTTGAGGTGGTCCTTCTTTAGCATCTTCCTATTCATTGTAAAATTTGCTCTGAACACCAGGTAGCCCTTTGATATATAGTCTGAACTATATCACAGAACAAATTTTGACACCAGTAGTAACCTAAAAATAGATGTTTTCTTAGGCTGATCATAACATCCTTCAGTGATGGGGATGCTGCAATCTCTCCCAGCAGTCTGTTCCACTGCTCCCCTATTACTGCAACAAGAAATGGGTTTTAATCTTTAAACTGATTCTCCTCTGTTGAAATACGATCTCATTACTTCTTGTATATGCTTGGTAATTATGAACACCACTTTATCCTCTTTCTGTCTGCAGCCAACTTTTCTGCACTTGAAATCCATTAACATTATTCATTCCTGCCTGTCTTCTCTAGGTAATACAGCTGTACTAGGTCACATCTCCTAAAGCTCTGAATATTCATATGATTCTCTGGTTTCTCTCCAAGTGGTTTGTAGCCTTCAAAATGGATATAACATAAGTTTCAAATAATTTTAATTTTACTCACATAAGACATGAAATAATAACACTCAGAATTTTGAGCTTTTATTCCCAAAGCTTGATTAATTTAGCTGTGATTAATTGGTGATGAAACATAATTTTTAGTTCTATCCAGAACCTTTCACCTACAGTGTGACATGCAAAGACTAACTTTGGGGATAGTATTCCATAAATAGTGTTCTCAATGGCATTAGCCTGTGGACAGCAGTATCTGAATTTTTTTAAAGTTTTTTAAAATGTCTTGTACTAATGGATGTAAATTATTGTAATGGGTGAGACAAAGTAAATATTCCCTTTTTCCAGAGGAAAATAGTTGTTCTGCCCTCATGCTTTCAGCCATCTGGTTGAAGCTCTCCAGTTTATTTTATTTTGTGTTTATTTAGACATATACACATAGTTTTGTTTTTTTTTTTCTGAATAATGAACATTTTAGTTCTTCAACAGCTACATTCTTTTCTTCATTCCTAAAATTTTAGAGACTACTATCAAAAAGTGTAGAACTGTGCATGGTATAAGGCTTGTGTGGTAGGTGATGATAAACACTAAGGATATACTTATAGCATCCTAATCAGCTAAAAATCAATCTGCATCCATAAAGGTAATGTCTTTTTAAATAATTTATTAAAAATTTCAGTTAGATTAAAAGATACAATAAGATAATAAAGTGATTGATAATGACTGAAATCATCAGTGTAAAATTTTAGCAAGGTGTTAAAAAGATGTTACTGTTCCATAATTAAATATAATTTATTGTTTTAGGAAAATTATCTGTATGTAAATAAAGATATATTGAGGTTTCTATATGATTTAGCAACAGTTATACATAAAATAAGGAATTAACGTTTAATTTGTGGAAGTATTCATGAAAAGTTTTGCTTGTGCAACTGCTGGTCTGCAGAATACCTACCAGTGTCTATAAACTCATTAGGCATAACCTATCATCATAAAAAACACTTCAACCTCAAATTTATAGTTTTATGTGGCAGGACTTCCTAAGGCTAGAGGCAAAGTCATTATCATAGTCTTCTTTCCATCACATTGAAAACAAATGTTTGATGGCTGAAAAATATGCCTGCTTTTTTCTTCTTCTCCAGAAGTAATAAAATTGCATGCACTTAAAAGTAAGCTGAAATTCTGTATTTTGTTCATATCATATAAACTAAACTTCTTTCGATGGTGCTGTAGGTATTCTTTTAACTGCTAGCTCCAGGAGCTTTTAATATAAGGTTACCAACAAGGATGTACTTTAGGTGAGAACTGATTATCATTTTTAACATTAATTTAGAAATACTTCAAAATATTTCAATGGAAAACCTTCTGGAAGTACAAAATGTGGGAATTATAGTTTTCTTTCCCAAAGTAGAAAATAAATGAAGTCAACAATTAAAACACAAACAAGAAAATTTAAATACAAACAACACAGATACTGCTAAGATCTTTCTTGCAGAACTTGATGTAAATTTTATTTGCTTGAACATTTTATTTTTTTAGAGTGGATTGTGTATGAGAAACTTGTATGAAGTAAGGCAAGATTGATTTGGTTCATTGTTTTCTGCTATATTTTTATTATTTCTTGCAGACAATATTCTGTTTTACTATAGATATCATTATAATGTAAAGAACAGAAACTAAATGCATTGGCTTTTATTCAGGTTTATTTGTGTGGAAGATGCCTAGCAGCAGAATATTTCAGTAAAGTTACACTACTCAAGAGAGTAATAAAGTATGTTATAATATTCCTACCATTTGAGTGTGCAGACTATGATTTTCTGAGGATAAAGTACAGGTGGGGAGGTTTTCTAACACCGGCAGTCAAAGCTTTTGTTCTCCTCTTTTTGTTTACAAAACCTTTGGGATATTTTGTAAATGTGGCCATAAGATAGTAAAAAGTGGGTTTTACTGGAATTACAGCATTTAAAGAACTCTGCAAAGAGCTGACTGGGGCAACATTTCTGTTGAAATTTGTGAACCATGTGCAGTGTGTTACTGAACTGAGGTTCTAGCACATTTCTGACATGCACTTGGAGTTTTCAGTGCACTTGTCATAAGTCAATTATATTTCTTATTTATTTGGAGGTAGGCCAACTAAAGAATGAATAGCTGTACCTGGTGACACCAACTCCATTGCCCCCTCTGGTAAAATCCAAGTCTTGATATACCCAGTAAGCAAACAGCAGTGTTTCTCAACATAAGCTCACAGACACCAGGGATTTGGGAAAGTATCACCTCTTGATTGGAGGCACATCCCCATATCTAATTGTCACTGATGGATTTTTTATTTTACTCCTTTTGGAATTAAAAACTCTAAAAAAGGCTAGGCACTTTGAAAATTATATATAATCTAGATCTTTTGAAGACTTCTGTTTAAGCATGGATAATGCTTTGGCATGCAGCTTCTTTTTTATATGTCCAGGAGGAAATTTCTCTAACATATTCTTTCTTCTTAATTAATTTAAAAGCCTTCCAGTGTCTTTGATAAGTGTTTATTACTCGTGCCTTTCCTCGGAGAGTTATCCCAAAAGGAAAGTCTTCCAGTGAAAAAATTGGGAAAGAAAGTAGAAAAATAAGAAGAAATTTTTTTTCAAAGTCCTTTGGCCTTATTCATGAGTAGCTGAGCTTAAAATTTGTAGGTAGTTATCTTAACCTCCACACCCCAAAATATCTTTGTCCATGAACTTGGACTGTGCAAATCATATCCATTGTCCTCCAGCTGACACACCATGGAGCACAGGAGAGGTGCACAGATATTGTACCCAGGACAACCATATCAACTGAAGGCAGCCAGACTTCATCAGCATCACTTACAAAATGCAGCCACACTGCACATTAAAAATGGAGGCTTTATAAATGCTAAGCCTGACCAAAGCATGAACATGATGCTGCCAGGATGCACCCTGTGCCACAGGAACAGCACTCAGCATCACAGTGCACTGAATGTTTATAACTCTTTCCTAACCAAATAGAGTCAGAACAGTATAATGAACTGTAACTTTTCCTACCCTAATATCAGTTTTAGAAAGAGCAGGGCTGGTACTGCTCTGTATTAATAGTGGTTTTACTTTTCATTTCCTGTGTCCAAGTAAAAGCTTTGTATTTTAAAGGTGGGTCTGCCATAGAATCCAAAGGACTGCAGTGAAGTTATCTACATCTGCCATCTTTAATTTAGCTAGCTCAAGTACTGATCACAGTGCAACAGCAGCCATACAGAGGCTAGAATTTACAGCCCTTTTTGAATCAATAGCAGGACTGTTACTGACATGTGGGATGCCTACTCTAGATATATCTCTGGATACTAAAGTATCTGAGTTGCTTTGCAGGGGTCTAATGTGAGATGGATCAATTCAAATTAATCAGTTTAACCAATGCATATTTTGAAAGTTCTGGTTTTTCCATAGCATAATAGTATGAGGTCTGACATTATTTTAAGTTCTTGGATTGTTTTTAACCCTACCTTTGTCTAGGAATCAGGCTATTTTAAAGTGAAGGTTACACCAATACACAAAACCATCATAAGTCCTTCTTCTCCTTTCAAAAGGGTAACCAATGTCCATTCTTCTCTGCCTAAAAAATCTGACATGGATGCTAGATAAAAGCACATAGAGAGGGCTCAGCATATTGTGAAACTCAGGAGGTTCCCTCTGAACACTGAGAAACACTTTTTCACTGTGAGGGTGGCTGAGTGCTGGCACTGATTGTCCAGGGAAGTCAAGAGGTGAGGGATCTCCCTCCTTGGATACAGTCAAGAGCCTAGTCCTGGGCAACCAGATCTAGGTGGCCCCAATTGAGCAGCAGCATTGGGCAACATGACCTTCAGAGATGTCTTCCAATCTCAACCATTCCATCAATTCGTGACTGAAATGTCTCTCACCGCCCACCACAAGCACTTTTTCTAACTGAGCTCTACATCAGCCAGCTCAGACTGTTTAATCAGGAGCTGAGCTGTACCTCAGCTGCCATTCAGCCATAAGAAACATAACAAGTGCCACAAAATGGGAATTGCTAAGGACACCTTGAGTGTAAACCAGCCTCATTACCACCCCTGTCAGGATCTTCCAAATGGTGCTTTCCTGGGGAAGGGCACAAGCAGAAAGACCACCTGTATTTCCCTATTAGCACATTCCATTTACATGACCACAGGTTGGTCTTCATGTAAGACTTGCATCTTTACTCTCTGCTGTAGACGGGAAACAGGACTTTCCCAGTTTGCCATGGAGGAAAATATCATAACTGGTTGAAGATTCAGTAGCCTGTTTAGAACATTTATGTTTTAATTTCTGCTTATATCATTGATTAATGCAGCACCACCATATACCATTTTATTCTCCAAAAATGCATAACCAAAGTCTGAGCTAATAATATTTTTTCTCAGGCTCAGTTTTTTGCCAGATGGAATAAGAAATGTTAGGAGATATTGGATATCCAAAGCCAGCTTTCACTTTGCCACAAAAAGGCAGTTGTGCTAAGACAAGAGTACTATTTTTAAAAGAGATATTCCAAGTTGACACCCTTTTGGATAATAATACATTCTCTTTTATTAAAAGCACTTCTGAAGCAAACATCATAGGGATGAATATTTTTTAACTAGTATAATATTTCTACATACATGCATGTGGATGTGTCATATACATGTACAGATTCCCTGTAATTTATTCCTGTTCATCAGGTGTAAAAGGAAAGAGAGAGAGATAAATATTCTATATCTGGATTAACAGCCTAAATTGCAGTGAATTGATGTGTGCTCAGCAGGATCTGCTTTTCTAAATTGCATTAATGTTTTAAAGATCTCTGAAATTATAAAATGGGATTGAAAGAACAAACAGGTTAATAAAAAGCAGGTGAAATGGTACAAGTGTAATTTGTTCCCATGTCCCAGCCCTCAGAAGTTTTTACTGTAAGTATGTGAGCCTTAATGAGGAGCAAATTAAATGACAGATTAATTCCTAGATATGTGGGAGTGCATGTGGTGATATCAATGATTTCTATTCACAGCAAAGACTCATCTCATCTGCTTCTTGAAATTCAATAGTGAGAACTGGACTGCCACCATGTTTCCCAATGGCAGCACTAATTGCTTTCAGATCTTACATTGCAGGGATATCCTCTGGTCTGTTCACAGGCACTGAGCCCTTGTGGCTAATTAGGATCTAGCCCATAACTCTGAATGAAAACCAGAAATTTTTAGTTCATTTTTTTTCTTGCAACATTTATCCATAAACCTGCTATCAAGATAACCATATCTAATAAAAAAATTAATAAATTAATGAGTTTTCTCTCAGATTAAAAATTCTTCTCTCCTACAGAAGACCCTCTGTGTCTACTAGCATTTATCTGAGATAAATAAAATTCACATCCCTTTCTATCTAAATACAATTGTCAGAAATTTTTGATGCCAATAGGAATGTCTATCCCACTTAGAGGATTCTTAGTATAAATCCAAAAACTTCATTGGTAACATTTGGAAAGATGCTTGAAAAGAAGCGGCACTGATACATTCAGTTCCTTTTTACCTTCCTTGGCTCCCAGGGTACCGAGGACCGTAGGACTGCTAGTAATAAAATCACTTTAATTCTCTAACACTTGTTACCATGCCTGAAAGGCTAAGTTTATTGCTATAAAAGGTAGGAACATTGTACTATCTATTAAAATTAAAAGCATAAATACCAAACACTAGGGAAGTGATTCAGTAAAGGTCAACAATCATCCACTGAACACAGTCACTGCCAAGATATTTTTGGATGTGCATGCCCAGGATCTGCGGCAACAGATCATCAGAGTTTGGTGTGGCTTGAGCAGGCTTTCCTAGAAAAAGAAGAGCAGGGAGTACAGAATCCCTGAAGCAATATTTGTCTGTTTTATTAAGATGATAATATACCTCTGCAATATCATAGTGTTGTTTCCTTTCATCTTAATTAGGGAAGCCATGCAAAATTCTGAAGAGACTGGGTAATTATTTTAGGTCCTAGAAAGGGCCAAGTGAGATGCCCTAAGTCATGCAGGGAATGGCAGAATCAAGAAATGAATGAGACTTTGAATACACTTTTTCTATACAGAAAGTCAGTCGCAGAAAACCTATCCTGCTATTCAGATATACAAAACAGCTGCACTATTTATCAGCTTCATGGGAGGTGAGTCCTGCAGGAGACAAAACAAATATGTTTGATTTTCTTGTGTTAAAAGCAAATATGAGGAGCTTTTAGTGCTATTAGCCAACTTCATTTGACAACAGGATTTAGATCCACAAAACAATCTGAAAACTGTGGATTTGCTGTGTATAAATGGAAGCTTCCACTACAACAAAAAACAACAACAAAATAATTCTTTCATGCTACTATTTTAAATTTAAAACACAGATTTCAAATAGCTAAACAAAATATCTGGCCTTGTCAGACTGCTTCAATACTGATGTATACCTAGTTTTGCCTGCTCAATGTGTCTGTCCTCATTCAAGGTATTACCTTTCATTTTCAAAGGGATAAACAAACAATTCTCATTTATGTTCCTCTGATTCTTTCAAATCATGCATTATAATACATGCATTAATAGGCTGGAGATGTGGTCAAAACCCACTTCCCAAATTTATTTACATTTAATATAATTCAAGAAAGAAAAATTACAATACCACTTGTATGTCATTAAAGACATATGAGAATTTCTACTAAACCTATTCTTGGACATCCTTAGAAGTGTAAACTGTGATTTTAGTAATCATTTTTACTCATCATTCTTAAAGAAATTATACCTTGCTTGAGTTAAAATGGACATGATACATAATATAGAATCAGCAGCATTATCTTTCCCCCTTTTTTTAATATCAAATTTTAATTTTTGTTCTGATTCCAGTCTGAATTAATTGCCTTGTAGAAGAATATAATAAGAACTGTCAGATATTGCAAAGGTCTCTCACTTATGAAATCTCATCTAGTCAGAAGAAAGGACGAAAGAAGAATAAATGTTTCAGTGTGATGTATGTCATGATTATGAGTGTGTAATTATTGTGTTTCACTACTGAAACAACTGCAAGTCATTTTGCTGTGCATGTCTTTCCTTGTGCCCTTCCCAAGTGCATATGATTTTTTCCTGTATATAACATTCATATTAAGGCTTCTAATTGAAAGCCATGTGTTAACATGATACATGTAGAAGTGTAGTTCTGCTATGAGAATGCTGTAGCTTGAATCTCAGAAGACTTTACTTTAATTTTCTGTCTAACACAAGCTCAGTCTATGTTCTTCATTTCAATATTTACCTAACAATTTTCCTCCACCTCTATCTATCTCTCAACATGCCAGTCTGGCTTTCAGCTAAAGCTGATATCAGCTGAGATTCATCCCATCTGTGTTAGGAAACTAAAACTAAAGTGAGTACACTCTACAGGAAAAAAAAAAAAAAAAAAAAAAATACAAGTGCAAAGTAGCATTCCAACTGCAGGTTGAATTTATTCAAGAATGGAGACTCCACAGTCTTTCTGGGCAACCTCTACCAGGGTTTGTTCACTCTTTAAAAAAAAAAAAAGCAAGCTTATTTTTCTTCATGTCCTACCTGAATTTGAAATGAGTCACTTGAATCTCTCTTTAGGTCCTTTAAGTAGAAGAACACCAAAAGATTTTCTTACTTTTTTGCCTAGATGTTGAATGTCTAAAGCTAAATGAAGTTAAACACCCAGAATTACCAGCTGCAGTCAAATAGGTTGGTTGTCACAGAAATAAACTCCTGAGGGTATAAACTATATAATTTAAGTCCTTACTCTCTTTAAGGAATTAGAATTTACTTTCCCACATTTGGATCATTTAGCCATTAGAGTTTTAGACTATTTGAAGTACTGAAGCAGTAGTTTTCTCTCTCTCTCTCTTTTTTTTTTTTTTTTTTTTAATTAGCTGATTCACATTCCGAGCAAATTCATGTTTTGGATGTCTAGAAGAAGGAAGATAAAATAGTACCTGTTCTGCATTAGACCACTATTTACTCATCACTCTATTTACACCAAACTCTTCCAACATTGTTCCCTTCTGGATAGTTATGGAAGCTCTCCTCAGAATTGACTACTGAAAATATACATCTGTCATGACCCCTTTTCCCCTACTCCCTGAGTATTAGGGGGAAAATTGACATATAACAGTGACAACTTCTTGGATATATACATAAGTACAGCATTTTGGACCTTAATTCTGTGTATATGACTGAATTGCATACAGTGCTGTAGTATTAAATGCACTAAAGGTTTGACTCAGCTGTAGGCAACAGATAATCGACTTCGTGTGTGAATCCACATCCATCACTTCCATTTTTATGCACAGTGGAACAGTTTCAGCTGTGCCTTTCACTACAGCATGAAAGCACATTTTCTAACATCTTCTATGCGTGGCTCACTTCTCGTCATATCACCTTCCCAGGGGAAAAAATGGATGCATGCTGTTTTCATTTTCATTTGGTTAATTTGGATAATTTGGGTTTTTTTTTCTTTTTTTTTCTTTTTTTTTTTCTTTTTTAATAACATCTATATACATATTCTTGTACTCTTGCAATAGAAATTATACCGTAAATAAAATATGCCACAAACTGGAGGCGGTAAGCAATTATGTTTGAGGCTATCCTCATCCCAGAGGAATTAATTCTATAGCTTGTGACTGGAGTCCCCCAAGCTCAATTTCCCATGTCCTTTTTCTCTTTCTCAGTGGCATGGTGCCCAAAGGCAGCTACATGTATAGAAGAGTTTTTCATAGCTGCTTGTGTCCTGGCTGATTTTCTGACAGGCAGCAAAATCTCTGTTTAGTTAGTTAAAGCTGAAGAGTCTTAGAGGACGACATAGCTTTTTTGCATATGCAGTATGTAAACATAGAATCCATCCCCTTTAGACTTATTGGAATGGACATGTTTCATCTCTGGGAATTATTAGAGATGCTGTGAGTACAAGTCTTTAATTGATCCAGTTATAAAACACAGCGAATCTTTTTCATTACTGTTGAAACCTGTGTTGAATCCTCTCTTAATTATTTTATACAGTGGACAGTATTAAGGAGCTAACAGGTGGGTTAATTTATTGTGGAGAAATATTTGAATATAATACCATTGTTCCCTCTCTTTAACACAGTTCACATTTAAACAATGTTTAGTCATGCCCTTAACTTAAAAGTACGGAATAAATCAACTGCTGGGCACTACTGAGTTTACTGATGTAAAGGCACAATGATTCTCTACTAGACTGATAAGGTTCTCAAATAAAGGAAGGTAGTTTAATGGAAATACCTAGCCTTCTGTGGGTATGTCTATAGGCCATTTTCTGGGGGTTGTTCAGCCTGGAGGAGAGAGGCTCCAGGGTGACCTTATGGTGGCCTTTCAATATATAAAGGGGATTATTAAAAAGGTGTGTGTGTGTACATATACATATACATATACATATACATGTACATGTATATATTTATTTATATATTTGTTTATATATTTAAATATATTTATATTTATTTATATTTATATTTACCAGGATTGTACTGACAGGAAACTTTTTTGGTTCATTCTTTTTTAAATTAAGACACTCCAACAGGTTGCCCACAGAAGTTGTAAATGACCCATCATTGGAAGTGTGATTTATGATTATGATGATTTAGAGTCCCCATATCTCCCTTCAGATATATTCATCACCATTATAAAATCACCGAGGTTTTAAAAGTTGATTTTCATCCTTTCGTTGAGAAGATATAGAAGATAAATTGTATCGAGAACAAAAGATATGTACAAACAGTACTGGAGATATCAAGTAACTCAAAATTGTGTTAACCTATGAAAGACAAAGGCATCTACAATCTGTCCCCCACCTGGGCATTCTCACAGTCTGAACCACTCAGGGGCAGGGTTAAGCCTTAATTCCAAGCTTATCCATTTGTCTTTTTTTTCCTCACCTTCATTGCAAGCCCTGCATTTTAAAATCCTTGTCCAAAAAAAACCTAACAAAAAGTTATTCTTCTAACTAATCACTCTTCTGCATTGTTTCTCTGTAGATATAGATAATAATAAATAAGGCAAACTTAAAAAAATGGAAAAAACAGTTGATTTACAATCCAGTCTCTCCAATTTATTAGTTAAAAGCACAGGAAAACAATTGAACTCTTTTGAATACCAGCATATCTGAGCTACTGCAGATGGAGGGGAGTCTAACTCAAAGATTCTGCAGTAAGAAACTAAACTCCACTAGGAGTCTCATCAAAGCAGTAGGAAGTAAAAAAATTGAGATTGCTGAATGAAAGGCAGAATCAATTCTTCTTTTTAATCTTCCAAAATCCTGTCCTCTTTATTAGGAAAACAAATCACTCTTCTAGACTATTCAAAACTGCAGAAAGAACCCCAATGAAATAGAAAAATAACATAGCTAAGTAGCAATGTCTGGATATTCAGAAACTGTGATCAGATCAATAGCTTGGGATATGTGAGCCATTTTCTAATAGAACATTTCTAGAAACATTTGTCAGCCTTTTGTCATGTCCTATGTTTTGGGGTTTTTTTCTTATTTTTTCAGAAATAGTCCATGTAAGAAGAGCTTTTATCTAAGTGCTCAAAGGCTTGAAGAACTCTAAGTAGACCAGAGAGGGTGTGAAAACTAGCTAAAAAGTTTTCTAAGTAATTTTATCTCCAAATTGCTTGGTTTGGCCAAGTTCTCAGCCATCTATTTTCATCCTGAAAGCAGCTCATCTTCAGTGCTGGTGGCAAAATTGTTACAAAGAGGGATTTGCTCAGTGTGCCTAATGTTGAGAGGACCTAATGTTCTGAAAAATGAATTTGGAAAACTTCCCAGCTTGCACATCTGCCCCTAAAACATGAGAATAATGGACTGAATACAAGAAGGGAGGATTAAGTGAATACTTCCTCTCCTCTGCCTTCCCTTTCCTAAACCCATGTGGTCCCTCTGGATGACCTTTATCTTAAGTGCTGCCTCACAGAATCCAGGCCACCAAGCTAGCTTACAAAAGCAAAAAGACCTATCTGACAGGCAGATGTATGGATGTGATGCTGCAAATCAGCTGGTTACATGAGCACCATATGTCAGCAGTTGGAAAGAAGGTGCATTGGAAGAAAACTCACACTATGATTAATTAGTAACTTGAGAGGTGTTTTCTTAATGCTACTCTTTTTCTTTCTTTCATGTTAGGGACTCTGATATTGCCCTGATAGCAAAGAAAGAACTGAACAGTCTCTATATTAAATAAAGGTGGACAATAGAAACACAGCATTAAAAGATGAAGAGGATTCTCAGATCATCACTTCCTTTTCCTGCTTTATGTGGCTGTTTCACAGAATGTGTTTTCTTAGCCTCCATCTACTTGGCCATATGATCCAAGAAGTTTGGCTTTAGCTATTTTCAATCTGGGACAATCCTAAAGCATAATATATGTCACTGTCAGAAAATATTTTCCTGATAATCAGCCTAAACATTCAAGGTTTAGGTTGATTAGCTCTCATTAGTTTTTACAGAAGACCTCAGATGAAATTACTTATTTCATCCTCTGTGCTTAAATCTAGGCAAGGAAAAATAAATAATGAATTTAAAACAGATCTCCAGAGGACAAACATACCCAATACCTGTTCTAGCTCGACCTACTTATCAAAACTATTGAAATTATAGCTGGTTACCCCTCACCTCAAACTGTCAATTGATGTTTCCTCTTACTGATCACCTTTGCTATCACTGCTTGCAACCAGTGATGCTGAAAGCCTGCACTCTGGATGTCTGCCTCAAGCAAGTATTTACTAATTTATTTTAGACTTTAGTTAGAAAGATTCTATTGGGGAATGAAGGAGAATTACTAGCTTTTAAAAATACATTACTGCCTCAGATGCAAATAGGAGTACTAAAAAAAATATGAATGGATTGAATGTGATATTCAAGACATTTTTTTAACTACCAAAAAATCACCAAATTTTGGATCAAAATAAAACTCCCTTGGAAATTTGACAGCATCCACTGTGCTAATAACAGAATCTTCCTCTAGGTATGCACTACCACTTTAGTGAGCTACTATCCTTGTAGAAAAGACAATATAAATACAGTCTGATCCATTTCATACAAAATCTGCCAAGTATGAACAGACAGCATAGAAAATTTGAAGATCTCAAACAGTCCTTCCATCTTCAGATGGAAAGGGCCAGTCAACTCTAGCCAGCAAGCAATGCCTCAGGGCAAAACCCTCTTCAGCTATCATACTGAGATTTAGAATGGACGGTCTGAATTTGATCTTGAGGTCTACTTGTGCTGTACATGCTTCCCGGAAACTCAGCACTTTGTTTTCAAATATTCTGCCTGTTTTGTGCATTTTCCAGTTCAGAATCTTGTGCCCTGAACCAAGGTTTCAATATATTCACTTGCATTTTATACAGAAGGTAAATACAGTACAAATTCATAGTGCACTCCATGGAAAGGTAAAATGGATTTTGGATGCTACTGTAATCTTCCTTAACGTGTCTGCAATAACTGACAGTCTCTATCCTCCACACAATACCCATTCCTTTTAGAAAGTAAGATCTATCTGTTATCTGAGATAAATTTTAAGGTTTTCAGTGGATTCACTAACCCCAGCCCCAGTACACTGAATGCTAACTGACATCAATTATTGGAAAGTACTAGTACATTTTCCTTTCAGCAGAAAATATTAAAAAACAACACAGAACAAGATAATTTTTAAGGCAAGCACTAAGCAGAATTCACTTTTGAACTATTTCACTTCAAGCAAACCTAGCGTCAGAAAAAGTCAAGGTAAGATGAATAAATAAAGATGTTTTTCTCTTTCCTTCTAGTTTTCTCCCAGGCCAGTTTGCTCTTGTGGGGTTTTTGATGATGCTGTTCCTGGCAAAATTTATCATACCTGAAGGAAAATAACATAGCCAGATGTTTGCCTGTAGACTTTATAAATAGCTGCAACAATCTTAATATTGTTCTATTAGTTTGATTGCATAATTTGATTTTTTGTCTGGCATTGAATCCTTCTTCTTCATGTACCAGCCACAAAACTGCTGTCTTTTTTTTAAAGTCAGGAGATGTTGACTTCCATCATATAAAATATTAAAGCAAAATTCCATTTATATTTGTTAAGCACAATGTTGTTATAAGTGAATCGTATGCCCAATTGTATTATAAAACAAAACATCCATTATAATGATTATAATAACTGCTGCTACTTTGAATTTAGAAATATACATCAGCTAATGTTAGACAGAAGCTCTTAGAACCAAGTAGTCATTATTGTGCACACAGTAATTTTTCCATCATATGTCTAGATTTTTCAGCAAACACTAGAGAGTTAGAAAAGTAAGTGAATATATCTGAATTTAGAAGCTTCTACTTAAATGGAATCTATCTCTATATATAGATATTTATACACACACATGCAATTATGAATAAATAAAGCATTTCAGAGATGTATTAGAATGTGGAAACATCTCCTAGGAATCAGGTTCTTTCATGTCACACTAAGATATGAACCAAAATGAGATTACAGCCACAACCAGAGTGCTGTAGAGTGAACTACCCTGTGAAATCAGAAATCCCATTGGGACACACACTTGAATGATGGATTTTTCCACACCTTTGATTGAAGTCCAAGCATCAAAACAAAAAAAAAATAAGACAGCATTTACAGTGAATTTTCACCTCAGCCACTTTGTTAGCCATAGGCAGTTCATTAGCTGAATTTTGTCTTCCTCTTAAATATATTACAAAACTTCCTTACATTAGAAAGTTTCTTATAAATTTGTAAATGTAAGAATTTTAAGGCCATATTTAAAGAAGCTAACTGTGGCAAAATGAGCATTTTTGGCTAACTTTAGGATGTTGTCCAGTTTTATTGTACAGTCCCAACCAGTGAAAAGTGATGCCCTTATGGTTGTCTGAGCCTGGGGAGGATACTGTGGTGGGAAAAAAAGAAGCTAACCCATGTCTCATTTCTTAATGGTTCTCTAGGAAAACCTCTCTGCAGTCCCCTTGAAACACTATCATTTCCCAAAACTTTTCTTCTATCACTTCTGCTGCTATCAAAAATCTTACCTTTATCACCTTTCAAAACTGTCCCTCCCACTCATATTTACATAGTGTTGGAAATAGCATTCAGCTCAGTTATATCCTTTATATACTAAAACAATGGAAACACTATAATTAAACAAAAATAACTCATCATCAAAATCCAGGATAAATAAGCAGAAGGAATATACAGAAAATATAGTCTGTCACTGAAGTACTAAGTCCTTTGCCAAGGCCGTTGCAATAAAGTATTTGAAAGTTCATTTATTTTGTAAAGCCATTTTTGTTGTTATTTGGATTTACCAAAATTGCTTATCCACTGAAAAATTTTGCCAGTATTTATCCAGATTTTACATAAAGGTGTCCATAAAGCATTATTTGCTTCTGATTCACTGTCTCTTGGTTTTAGCTCTTCATTCCATTCAAAAATAATTTTGATCAATTTAGTTATTTTTAAAAAAATCTAAGGCACTCCATAAGAAAGTATGGAATACTCTAATTAAAATACAACTTAAAAAAAAAAAAAAACATTGTAGAAGCTTATTAAGTGGAACAGTTAAATTCATACATTTGCTCACCTTTAGCTACTCTTTATCTTTTGGGACTCTTTTTTCATGATGTATTGGTATGCTCAAATGTACTGTTTCCATTCTTGCATGTTTCCAATCTCAGACACACTGATGGCACTTAATTACCAGTTAATAAGGCTGGCTCCTATACTAGCTGTTATTCAGCCCAGCAGTGAAGCCAGCCCATGATTCTGTCCCATCAGTAACAGAAATCGTACAGAGTTATGTCAATTGCTATGTCCCATAATTAGCACTTTCTGTGCCAGAGCCCTTTTGTTTGACAGGAGATTTGAATACATCACACACATGGTATTGACACAAATTGTTTTAAGAGGGCTTGTTTTCATATTGAGTTCATAACTGGCTCTGGTGGATTGCCTTATTTGAATAGAGATTATTTTCACAATCTCTGTTCATTGTGCTACCTGTCCTAAAGGCCCCACAATGCTCCCATCTCGTGATAAAACACATCAATGAAACACTCATCTTGTTGATTTGGCACTGTAATAAACCTACCTCAAAGCCAGCACAAAGACTTAAATATGTCTCCAAGTCAATTGTGTGAGTGTAGAGCAGCAATTCCCTTTTACTGCCTTAGTATGCAATATATACCCTAAGTAAAGCTAGTTTGGGAACAAAGGAAGAGTCATTATTTCCTATAACTTTTTTTAATAATTAGGATGTAATGATAACAACATCCCTGTTGAAAAACAAAGACCACTGATCAAAAACAATAAGAAAAAAGAGTAAATATGTAAATGCACTATTAATCAGTGACAACAGATGTGTTAGGGTGCAGGATTATTTATAGCAGACCTGAAAATAACTGATTTGTAATAGTCTTAATGTTTCTTGTTCTGCAGCCAACACACCCCAACCATTTTATGTGCAATCATCATGAAATAATACACCAGAACTGACCAACTGTTTGAAATATTCTTAGTCAAGATTTAAAATTGAAGTCAATTAGTTAAAGATTTTTTTAATAAGTTAATTTCTAAACCATAGCTCTGCGATTAGTTTATAATCATCAGTGGAGAATGTATTGGGACAAAATAAGCATCTTTTTTTTTTTTTTTTTAATTTACATTTACATTGTCTGGAATTATTTATGTCCAATTTCCACTCCTGGAACCAACCCTGCTGTGAAATTGCAGCCTTCTGAAGCACTTGGCAACTGAAAAACCTAGCTATGAAATTTTGCTCATCATTACATTTTTCTCCTTTTCAATTTTACACTTAATTATAGACCATTAAATCAGTTCTCAATAAATGTATAAGATTTTCTGTCTTATGCAGTGTGGTTCTTTATTTACCATCATTGAGAGAATGTTGGAGCACTCAGAAAGAATTCATTTAAACATTTATTTGTTGTACTGCTTACTGTAGAAAATGCAGAAATTCTTAAAATAGCTTCACAGTCACAATGCTTGGCAGTAACAGTCAATCCAAAATTGCCAAGTCTCCTGTATTTGTTGCAGGTTCTCTTCAGCCCCATATATAACACTTTGCTTTCCTCTTCCTTCACCCCTCTAACCCTCATCTTTTCAACATAAAAATATCTTTCAGTTCATTTTAATAAGTTCCTTTTTTTTTCAGTTATTTTTCAGATCACTGAGCTTGGAAGCTATGGTTCACTGCTAGAACTACAACCTTGACTGTGGTTTCAGTCAAGATGAAAAAGAAATAGATAAGAAACAGAAACATAAGAACAAGATAGGAAAAAACTGTATTTCCTGTGCCTATTAAAATACAGGAGGGAGACTTTAAAATTGCTATTCTCTCCAGTGTTCTAACAATTCCCAGGCTAACATTTCACACATACCCCTGGTCTTCTAAACTTCATTGTAATCCAGAGAAAGTGCAGAGAACCTGAGCCTCTGAAAGCATTCTAGGAGCATGGAAAGTCACACAAACAGCACTACAGCCATCAATTAGCACAGCACCTTGCTACCATTCAGAACCAAAATAGAGAAACATCTATTTTTGTGGGTAATCCATTAATCAGCATGGGGAAATTCAAATCTATGTCTCTGTTCCCAGGGAAAAGGGAGTTTGTACCATTGACCTAAAGACTCTAAACAGAAGTGCCTGTCCTCATCCCATATAAGTGGTGTAAAGACACCAGTAACACACAAACAGTATAATCTTTTAAATTTAGTGATCAGGTTATTAAACTACAGACCAGGGCAAAATATCTGGATTACAGTTCCAGCTACCACATCTTGTTATGCTTTTAATATGAGACATTGCTTGGATAAAACACAGAAATAGTGGTTGGTCTGCAGTAATGAACTGTGTCCATTTTAGTTTGTTTTTGTTTATAGAGACTTTATATACTTCCTATTTCTCTACCACAATCAAAATCCATTTATCTCCACAGGAATATATTGACAAGATCAAAGACTTGAACCCAAGTCCAAGAATGTTTCTGGATACATTTATTTTTGAACAGAGCATTACCCCTGAGTATTGTGGGGTTAAATTCAATATGTAGTAAAATGTGAACAACACTACATATACTTTATTTATTTTGGAATCAAATGTCCTGATTTTGATAGAGAAAAGCAAGTATTAGTTTGCTCTTATTTCTGTTAGGCTAGCCAATGTAGCACCAAATAGATGCAGTGAAGTGAACTTCCTTCCAACTTGACTGCCATCAGTGGGACAGTGTCTAGGCCACCCTGTGGAGCCAGGTGTGCAGCACCCCTTGTAACCCAGGAGGTAGAGGGTGACACCATACACGAAGATGACGAGGTGGCCAATGATTCACCAGAAGTATTGCTGCAGTTACAGAGATTTGTCAGAGATTTGTATGAATTAATTACATTAGGATGAGGGAAAAGAGAATTAATATTTTTTAATGAATTGAGCATGGTGGAGACTGCTGAGAGAATGTATATCTAAACCTCACAGAAGACCTATTCCAAAGACTTTTACAGAGCAGTGGTTCAGTTAATGACGCAGAATATATGAAGGAAAAAATGACATATTATAATGAAACAGTAATGGCCTACCTGCATAATGTGAAAATATCCCTGTGATACAGAATAGATGGAATCAGTCATCTGAATATGTCTCACCTCCACTGTGCTGAGAAAGCACAAAAACAGCAGCTGAGGAGCATGAATGGTGGGGCAACCAGGGGGGAAAATGAAATAAATTAAATAGGAAATAAAGTGGTTGAGGGTTTTTATCTTTCTCCAGTAACAGATCAGTGGACTAGAAACCTGACCCTTCCGCACTGAGGGTTTCATTTCTGTTTAGGAGCTTGTGCTGCTCATAGTAACTCAAAGCCAGAATTCCTACACAGAATTCCAACCGTGACCAGGTTTCCAATAACTTAGAGAATGCCTGTATCTGATGGTATTGGGCAACAAGGGATCACCACTTTCAGAAAGTGCTGAGCTGAGCTCCAAACACTTGCTAAGGCAGCATACCTAGCTCCCCACACTCTCCAGTGAGTATGAAGATATTTTACATAATAGGGCCATGGGTTTTTATTTCACATATCCATTATTTTTTGTCCTATTTTTTCCTAAATCTATTGTTTTATCATGCAGGAAACAATTTATCTGTATTTTAAATAACTTCTCAAGAGGACATTTGAGGAAGATTATTTAATTGGTATGTCCTGATGTTTCTTTTCTCCTTGTTATGGCATTATCAAACTCCTGCTTCCCACAACTGTAGGTTGTAGCTGAATTAACTGCTCATCATTTACAATTAGTTGCTCAAAAAAAAAAAAAAAAAAAAAAAACCTTATATCACTGTTCATAGAATTCTTAGACAATTAAGCTGCTTAGTCTTCTTCAGTGCTGGGGTGTTTTCATACTACATTTTTATGAAAAATAATCCTGCCTTACATGTTTTCAATTGGGAATAAAATCGTCATAAAATTTAAAAAATACTTTTTCCATAACTAGAAATTCTCTTAATTCTATAAATTTCAAGGTACAGTACTGCACACTCTAAGAAAAGTATAAATCTAAAGATTTCATCCCATTAATTTCAATTAATTGCTTCATTTATTTGTGAGAAAAGACAACACTTATTTCCCAAGAAGACATTATTATAGTCTTATAATGATTATCAAAGAAACATACAGGCTCAGAAGTGCAGTCACTGATAGTTTTCTAAGCAGGGAAGCAGACTGAAAGATTCTCAGTCTGTTCTCAGATATCCAGAAAGCATTTTCTGTGATACTGAGCAATGGTTTATGCTTTTGCATTTCCTTTGGAAGAAAGAAATTCCTATATTTCTTTTATTTCCATATTAAATTTTTCCTATACAGTGCTATCTAATATCTGTAACAAAAATAACTCTTCCCTTCACATTTTGGTGAAACATCTCTCAGTTTTCTGAGCAGTAACCTGGCCAATAAAAATAAGAAATATCTAAATCATTCCATGTTTTAATCTTTTGAAGATCCCACCAGAGCACATAAATAAAATAAATACTAATTAATATGTCATATCATCACTATGATCAGTGCTGATTACAACACTAAACCTAATAATATTTTCTCAAAGTACCTCATTTTCATGAAATAGAATTCTTATCCATCAAATAGGAGTTTTAGATCCAAGCAGGAATTCACCATTGTAGCTTTTGTGTTAACCAAAACTCAGTAAAGACCTAAAAGCCCTCTAATTTTCAAAGTTTAGCAAGAGTAGAGCTATAACCCCCAAATGTGCTTGTGAATTTTGTGATAGCTTACAGCTATCAAAACTAGAGCCAGTATTTTAACTTAAAGAAAACCAGGTTTAAAATTGAAGGAATGTAGCTGATCCATGCATTATAATGTCCCAGACTGAGAAGAAAGATGTATTCATTTGCCATCTGTATAGCAGTTATCTTCTGTTAAGTGAGCAGTTTTCCTTATCTCTTCCACAACCAGTCCTCTCTCAGGGGAGTCATCTGCTGATAATGGGCTATTGAATGTCACTGCATGACTGATAAGAACTATAACATCCCATTGCCAGATGTTCTGCCCAGAGGGAGGAGCCAAGCATTCCTACCTGGATATAATCTTGGATTTCTGGAACACCAGCATGGCTTTTTCTGCACTGGATTTCCCAGAGGAACAGCTGCCTCTTCCACTGCAGGAAGACTACACTTCTTTTTTACAGGATCACTGCTCCAACAGAACCACACCTGCCACTCCAGGAGGACTGTAGCCACAATTCCCAATTGGACTGCTGCCAACCCCCTGACTAACAGGGTGTCAGGTTGTATTCTGACTCTGTCAGTGTTGTTTTTGTTCACTGCATTGTTTATTTCATTTCTTTTTTTTATTTTCTTCCCTAACAAAGAACTGTAATTCCTGCTCCCATATTTTTGCCTAAAAGCCCCTCTTAATTTCAAATTTATAACAACTTGGAGGGAAAGGGTTTATATTTTTCCATTTCAGGGAAGGCTCCTACCCTCCTTAGCAGACACCTGTCTTTCCAAACCAAGACATATATGTTAGTGAATTTCAGAAGCATTGATTAAAATAATCATTTAAAGTAGAAAGATTTCTAAATGGACCCTGTGTAACAAGAAGAACCAGTCGGTCTTTTTAAATTAAACCTCCTGCTTCTTTGTTAAATCATGATTTTTATAGGTATCAAAAAAGCTACAGGGGAATTGTTTGAACTTTCATTTATTACTTCTTTGAACTTTCATATAATTATTGGCAATATTCCTCAATGTTAAAGAAAATGAGTAGGTTAAGAAATTTTGGGTGTAGCAAGTAGTTTTGAGGGTTGAAAGCAAAACCAGGAAAACCTCATCAAATACTGAGTGATAAGAGGAGAAAACAAGGGTCTGTTTAGCACCAATCCCAGATCTAATACTTACCAGAAAACTGTAACTTCTCCTCTGTCTTTCTCTCAATTTTTAACACTCATTATATTCACCTGCAGGTTGGCTGCTTGTCCTTTTTTTGAGGAAGCACTTTTGCACATAAATTAACTAATTTTAGGAAAAGCCACAATTATGGAATCTCTGCATATTTAATGATATCTTAGATTGTCTATACAGGATATTATTTCTCTTCCCAAAGATGTGTACAAGCAGATGTTATTTTTCTTCAAATACAGAGAAAAGATTTATAGATAATATCTACACTTTCTTCACCAGTAATATTTGAAGTAGAGATAATTTTCTTCAGCAGTTTTTTTTCCAGGAAAGACTATGTCCCCTCCCTTATTTTCCCCTTCTCACCCACACCCCCCAAAAGAAGACATTTAAAAGACTGAAGGACCTACTTTTGTAGGAACAGCAGATCAGCAAATTATAAAATAAAACATTCGCATGTTTCTGTGAGAAATATACTATTTGGTGTAAAGAAAGACACAAGTATTTCACAAAACAAAAATTACAAGGATAATGTCCCTAGCTCTTTTTTTCCACTATTAGGTATCTTTCTACACAGGAACTGAAATGCTATCTATCAGCATGTCACTCTATTTCAAAGTGCTTTAAAGTCAAGTGCTGCATGCAGCACTTCTCTAAGTGACCAAATGCAACCTGTGCTGTTCTATTAAAGTTCTGTCTGCCTTCTTCTCAGTGGCTCTCGAGGCTGTTTTTTTTCACAGAAGTCTCATGTGAAACCACTGATATCTAATGATGCCTGTGTCCTGAGCTACAACGTGAAGCAATTCTTACTGTTTTTTTGTTGTATCAGTCCCATGATACTTTCCTGGAGAAGTTGCATTCAATCAGTGTAAGCTGTTTCTAGTGATGTGACTCATAGTAACTAAACAGTTTTGTGCTATCTTTGGAAAACAAACCCAAAACTTTACAGTCAGAAAAACTTCTGAGTAAAAGATACCAAAACTCTGGAGAGAAAGAATCGGTGAATGACAAAGAAATCTAGAAATTCTGAGGGGTTTTTTGAACCAGATTGATGACACATGCAACTACTGAAGACTTGTCTTCAGTAAAAAATCATTCCTGGGAGAAAAATTCTCTAGTTTCTGTGACACAACTCCACATACCCTTTTAGCTCAGACCAGAAGTGAATTTTGCCAAGCTAATATCCAAATTCTCCTAACAGGTTATTCAGGCAAATTTCAGCCTTCTCAGATGAAACAAAACTGGAAGGTGCATTTCAGGAATGTGAACTCAGACTCTGATCTGTCATTAAGGCATACAGTCTCTGGGTCAGATGAGAGCTCAGCACAACCAAAGTCCCCAAGGTGGGGGACTGAAGTTTCATTCTCTGGGTCCTCTCCTGTACTCACCAGCCAGTCTCCTGCCCACCTTACACTCAAAATATATCTCATAATTTTGGGTGTAAGGATGCCATAGAAGACTACATCAAAAGCATTTAATCGGAAATCAATTGCTTTAGCCAGGCAAATTTCCTCATGGTGAAGAATTGCTGGTCATTCCCAGACATCTTCTTGGATCATCAGAGACCTCCTCTGATCATGATACAATTAAGTTAAAAAAAATTAAACATATTAAAATGATAAAATGTATCAACTGGTTCTTTTAGAAAGGTATAGAAAGTGCAAATTAATATTTGAGGAGGTATAAATACTATATTCAGAAAACCTTAGTGGAAAGAGCTGGAAAATCTGGAGAGAAACTTAAGAGATACAAGAAAGTATCCAAATTGATAAGGAAAATTGCCTTATTCTAGCAAAAAAAAATTATACTTTTTCAAAAAAAGACTTCCAGAAAGTAACAGCATATATGAGAGTGCAATCAGACCTCTGGGACAGGGCTGCAGGTAAAAAACAGGATAGAAAGAAATCAAATAGACAAACATTCAGTTCAAGGTCAGGATATCTACCTGGGGGATTTAGATATGGCCAAAGTGTCTAAGCACCATCATAGTCAATTAATACCTTCTCAACACAGTCAGTGGTGCCTGAAGAGCCCTTAGCTGATCAGCAGCTGGATATGTCCTGGAGGATGGGTTGGTGGCCCTCAGCCCACTGGAGGAGGTGTCATGAGGTGGCACTGCTGTAGTACAGCTGTGTGGCACAGGCTCAACCTTACCAAGAAAAATTTGTTGCAAACGTGTGAGAAAGTGTGTGAACTGCAACTCTGCAAGACAGGCTAAATGGAAACATGGAAGGGAATTGCTGAGGTAGTAAAAGCTGTTTTAGAACCCAAGTAGAAAAAAATACTGATGTGGAGAAGGAATTCTGTGAGGAATAAAAAAGGTGGAGAAAAGTAAGACAACAAAGTAGTACCAATCAGTCTGTTCGAAGGAGCAAAGCAGACTCACCTCTCCCCACAAGGCTGGTGACTGGCTGACCAGAAATCACCTTCTGGGTGCTGTGGGTCACCAGCATATTCTTGCTCAGTCTGGTACACCACAAGTCCCAGATATGCTGCCCATGTTAGCGCACAGTGGAAAGATGGATGGGGATAAAATTAGAAGAAACTGTGAATTTATATTTACATCCTAACAGAAGTTACAATAGCACAGAAATTAGGGTAAATTAGAGTTGCTGCTCCCTGGATGGAACGCAGTTGCCACGCTTGTAATTCATTCCATGGTGATTCCCCACACTCACAATCTGCAGCCACAGCACCTGCTAAAGGGGGTGGAACAGACTGGAGGCACCATGGCCAGGCTGGGCTGAAATCCTCGCAGGGAGGGGAATTCAATGCTGCTTTGCAGCTGGAAAACCACACAGCACCTGTCAGCCAGGGGAGAGAGGAGGAGCCTGCTGCTGAGCCAACAGCTGTGCTGAAATCCCTCTCCTCAAATGGACTTAGATCATTACAACCTAAGTGTAACATTAACACACACCTCCAACCCAAAAGGACCACCTCCAAGGCACATCTGCTCCTCACTGGTCATGTATTTACTGTATCTTTAAAAGCAAAGCAAGAGAATTCTACATCAATCAGTAACAAAGGTATGCATGGCTGGAGTCACACAAGCTCCACCTAAAGACAAAAAAATATTAAGATGAGAATGGAGAAAACATACGGAAGAGTCCATCATAGCTGCCAGGATCAGTCAAGGGTCTGAAGCTGTTTTCTCCCCAACAGGGACACCCATTGGGTAAGAACCACACTCTGTGTATGCTGAATGCTTTTACTGTGGATTACAGCTTCTCTATGTTTTGCTTTGAATACATTTTTACAGTCAGCTACTATCAACAACAGTCCTCAAACCTTGACCTGCCACAATTTTATATTAATAAAGAGTGTTATTCCAAAAACTGTTGGTGTGAGTATTTCACAGGTGCTGGCAGTCACTGGCAGACCAAAATGAAAAGGAACATCTGCTGAGGAGTCTCCCTGATGTTGTTGCCATATTTCCCAAAACAAGTCAGTCAAACCACCCCTTGATCCAGCAGGACTGTTCAGTGAAGGGTCCCCCTAAGGGGACACTGACAGACTGGTCAGGCACAAGGGTCTCAGTTTTCCTGGGATGCTGACAGACAAATCAAACACTAATGGTCAAGTCCATCTCCCCACATTAAGGGTTGAGGAAACCTCCCTTTTTCACATGACACACATAAACAACTGCTCTGTATTCCTGTCTGTGTTCTGCTTCAAAAGTAATTTCAGTCATGGTGAAAGGCACCCAAAGACCAGTAACGCAGTGAGGGAGGGTTACCAGCTCAACAACTATAAGAGGAACTTAAATATTCTGTGCATGTCAGTCCCTGAGTAAAACTGAGTTGCCTCAGAAGGGTCATCTGATTTCATTTTAAGACACAGATTTTACAGGGCCTAACCTTCAGGTGCTAGTTCAGAGGGGTAACTGCATTTGGTTTTTATCATGATAGGACTTACCTTCCCCTGATGCCTTCAGTAAAACCTCTCCAGCTATCAGGTGCCGACCTGCCTTTTCTGGAAGTGAGCTGTTGTGATTTAACAAAGCTATAAAACTGTAAAAACTCTGGTTTCCATCTTCATATCTTAATAATCGTTTTCCTCTCCTTCTCCTTGCATGCTCTTTCTCAGTTCAAAATAAACTTTTTTCCTAATCATGGCAGATTGATTACATTGATTACTATGTTGTCCTTTACCCTTTCTCCAGTGGATACAAGACCACACTCTTTATGTGCTTGTAAACAGTAAGATCTAATTTTTTTTTAATTTTCCCCTCATAAAAGCTTATTTTCTCATCCCCTCAGCATGTGCATGATAATGCAAAACACAGACTGCAAGGCACAACCCAGGAAGTCTTCTCATCTTTAAGAAACTATTTTTTACATTTACCATTTCCATTCCTGGCTTACCTATAGCCTACTAAAGATGCAAAAGTAAAAGTTCATTTCGAGAGCTACTTTCAGTTTAATGAGTACTCTATCCTTACAGGAATGCCTTTTCTGTAAGCATCTACATATTGGCCAAGTCTGATGCCACAGAAAGGTAAATTAGAGGCAAACTCTCTTTCGCTTCCCGCTGCCTGCAAGAAGTTGCTTTAAGGGAACGTCTGCCAGAGGATGGAGTCATGCCTCCTTCATGGGCTAAGCTTGCTGCATTTACCACAGGCACAGATTAACAATCCTTACCACTACCACCACCCTATTTTATTTCAGGGTACCACACCACTGTTGCCTGTAAAACAACTGGAAAATTAAATTACTTACTGTGATAACATCATCTTTGCATTTAGGTTTTTGTAAATTGTGAAAACAAAGTGTTTCCAAGTGTTGAAGTTTTACACGCTTCAAGTGATGCATGCATTTCCTTTAAAAAACAAAACAAAATAACATTTTGCACAGTTTTTTATCTGTTGCTCTAATTTAAGATGTCTGTTTCAGACTGATAAAACTGGAAGCATTGCTAAGTGTGACCAAACATTTTTTTTCAAAATTATCAACAACTCATAGCATATCTTCTGGAACTTTTGACATTTTCTGTGAAAGGGCAGACTGAGATGAGGAATCAGGAAAGCATTTTTTTGGCTCAGATCTAAGCCAAATAAGTATAAAACTTTGTTAGTTTTGATTAGGCTTCTATAGTGACAGGAAAAATATTCCTGGCAGCCAAAAAAATTACTTTTTCCTTTATTCTCTCCTACTCAAAAATAAACCAAATTATTATAATAAAATGAAAATTAAATTATTGATTAAGTTTGGCTCATGAGCAGAGTCTTCAGCTAAGTAATTCTGAATTGTCATTTATAGAAATACATTAGTAAGCTGATTCACTTGAGTAGCAAGGAAGAATATGAGTTGTGAGGACAACAGTATATAAATATATATAACTATATATAACTACATGGAAAATAATTCCTGTCAACATCTAATGTGAAGAAAGGACAGAATTAGGAGGAACAAGGTTACCTTATTATGCCAGCATCTAATATGAAGATGACTGTATTTTCAGATTAACTATAGGTCAATGAAAAAACAGTCAAAAAACCAAGAGTTCCTTATTTGAAACTTTTTGAAGTGACTTCACCTTTAAAAGAGAACATGAAGTAGTAAACTGTTAAAGACTGAATACATATATGAAGAGGCATTTGAATAGGTAGTTAACAGCTGTTATTGATTAAATTGTATGCAAAAAATAAGCATAAAAAATAAAATAAAAATAAAATTTGTCCTTGAAAACCTGAAACCCAGCACACTGTGTAATGATAGATTAAATATATCAAGACCCCTGACAAAATGTTATGTGTATTCAACCCATTTTTTTATACAAGGCTAGGGAAGCTTTGAGCTGAATCTCATATGGTTCCTGCATGAGCTTCTCTTCAAAAGCATCTTTAAACATTTTCTTGGCTTCAAATACTTTTATTGAATTCATTATATTGTGTGACTCACACATGTGCTTAAGAGTCTGAATAAAAATCACTTTAAATATGTGCTGTGTTTGACTAAACTGGACTGTAAATGTATCTGGTGCTTTTCCCAGTGGGAAACAGAACCCGGCAAGACTGTTAATTAAGGTCTAAATTAAACTAGTCATCTATGTTTCCTTGTCACTGGAGACATGATTGCCCTCCATAGGTGATTTTTTTCCTCGGCGCAGAGCCCTTCCATCTGGACAAGTTTAGACAGACGTAATTTTGAGATGGCTCCCATGAAGACAGTGCAGAGCCAGGTCTGAATTAAACATGCTGCCTCAGGGTCCAGCAGGAGACTGCCAGTACCAACATGGACAACGTCTCTGCCTGTCGTGTCACTCACACTGCTCCTGCTCCTTCAGCAAGACCCAGAACGTCTTCTGTCTGCTTGCATACATGAAAACCAAGCTGTGCAATATCATTGCCCCTCCCAAAAATACATACTCTGAATTGGTTTTTTTAGTACAGGTTGATTCTCTGAAATATTTTGAAAAAGAGGACAGCAGGCAGCACTTCATGACTAGAAAGAAGCTGGGAATTAGAAATTATGGAAGCATTTCAATGCAAAAAGGAGTAAGACTTGGGAGTCATCTTCATCCTCAGCAGGCTGCCTGTTCAGTCTGTCACTTTTCGTAGAACCCAGTCTGAAAAGTAGATTTTCCTCCTATCCGCTGTTCAGGAAACCAAACTGTTTAATCCAGGTGTGGGTTACAGTGCAGAGAGAAAGCAACCTAGAAGTTATCCCCAGTCTGAGTGAGATGTCAGTGTTGCACCAATGAAACAGTTGTGACAGTGGCAGAGCCCAGAACCAGCAGACTGTCTAACAGAAAGTACTAACTTTCTATCTTTTGGCTGAATCCTGAATTAGATAAATGTCCAAATGTACCAAGCACTTCTTCACAACAGAGGGGCAAATAAATACATTTTAAGATTATAAAATTAGATTTTTTGAGAGCATTTATGTAGAGACTGGAGCTCACAGTGAGAAAGAACAGTCTTCCCTCTACTCAGCACTGATGTTGTCAGACCTGGAATCCTGTGTTTGGTAACGGGCTCCCCAGTACAAGAGAGAAATGGACACACTGGAGAGAGTCCAGTGAAGAGATGCTAAAGTGATTGTACTGGAGCATCTCCCCTAAAAAAAGGGTGAGAGAGCTTGGACTGTTTGTTCAAAGGGTCAGGGGAGATCTCATCAATGTATGTAAATTCTTGGAGGGGGATGCAAAGGAGGCAGAGCCTGGGTCTTTCCAGTGTGCCCAGAGACAAGACCAGAGGCAATAGGCACAAAATTAAATAGAGGAGGTTCTGTCTTAACATGAGAAATGTCTTTGCTCTATGAGAGTGACAGGGCACTGCCACAGGCTGCCCAGGGAGGTGGTGAGTTCTTCCTCCTTGTAGATATTCAAGAGCCATCCGGACATGGTCCTGAGCATGTGGCCCTAGGTCAATGGAGCAAGTGGCTCTAGGTGGCCCTGCTTGAGCAGGGAGGTTGAGTGAGATGATGTCCAGAGGCCCCTTCCAATGTCAACCATTCTCATGGTGATGTGGTGATGTGGTGATTCTCCCTCCTGTGTGGTTTGTGTGGTAAAGAGCTGGTGTCTGCCTGGAAGTCTGAGCAGTGACCTCATCTGGAACTAGGAAATAAAATGTGTAGTGATCTGTCTGTTCATCCTGAGACCAAGCAGTGCAGTTTACTTCATTCTATACAGATCAGCTCTGTTCTTCCTAAAATATGGTTGTTTCATCTCTTCTACCTTATAGATCCATGACTTTTATTGAGTCAAAAACTAGCATTATTTGGGCTAGTGCTAAGCAGCAAAACCAAAAAATGAGCCATGGAATGTGCTAATGATTAAAGACTATGAATGCTAATGTCCCACGCTAATCCTGGGACAATGTCCTGGGCTTGTTCAGCTTAATGGTATAGATATAATATTTATAACAAAATAAAGGACATAAAATAGAGCTCTAATTTCACTGTATTAATAATTAGCATCAATTTCCTTAGCAACACCTTATCCAGTGCTAAATCTTATAATGATGCCCTTGGTTTTATATCTAACCAGTACTTCCCTTGGTAATGAGATTATGGTCTTCCTACTCAGTTTTTGGTGTGAGATGCCTCCAAGAAAATCAAGAAAAAAAATTTAAAATATATTGTTTTTCACTCTTGTTATCAGATTTGCATCTATAAATGCACATAGGGCAGAAATCTCTAGAAATTTATTTTATTTTCATGTATTTTTTAATACCTTAAATTTAAGGAATAAAAGGCTGATTTCTGCTTCTGAAGTCTACTATTAAAAATGAAAATACTGTTTAGAAAGCTACAACTATTTTTGCCTGAAATCTCTATATATTTTTATCATCAAATTTTTTTTATTGTAAGATGTTTTGTATGTATTTCAATAAGCATGTCTAAAATTACATTTATAAGCATGACAAAATAAATTATGTACCACTGATTAAAGGAAATACATGTTATAATTAGGTATGACCAATATCAGAAATGCTGGGTGAAAAACAGAGATAGAAGGCTTTATTTATTTTAAGGCAGAGATTTGTAACTTTCACATTTGCCAAAGGAAAATAGTTATTTCCACTTAATTTTTAGTCTGAAAATGTATTACAATTCTTTGCTTTCCTTCTGGCTGCACTGATATCAAATGTAAAGATACATGTTCTTTCTAAAATTAGTCATAGTTTTGACAAATTAAGTGTCTTGTTTCTCTGTGTCAAGCAATAGTAATTTTTTTTAAATACTCAAATACATGAATAATTACAACTTCTTAAAATATAATTTCATATATACAGTTATTGGTTTTGAATATGGACAATGTAAGATACAAAGCTTAAGATAATTCAAAAATACTTATATTGTACTTTCAGTTCAGACAGTGTCATAGAAAAACTGATGCATCAGTCTTTGAAGAGCCTATTTTTCTAAGAACTAATGGATGTGAACCATTTCTCAGATGTAGCAAATTGTCCTTCAAAACGACAATCATGATAACAGGAAAGGTCACCTTCACTTCAGCTATAGATTAAGTATAATTTCATTGTTATTTCTTTCATTATATCCTGTTTAATTTATATAAGTTGATGTTGAGCAGAGGAGTTGTGGTTTGGCATCTGCATGAGCATGAATTAGTCTCTCAAAATATACAGGGTAGTCAGATTTTTTTCTTTTTAACAACTACCTGTTAACACTTTACAGCTTTTAACCTTTAAACAAGGAAAGAACCTCAAATTAAAATTAATAGTGTCTATCCTACAATTTCTTTTCAACTTCAAGACTCCATTTCTCCTTCTACCTCTGCCTTAGTTGTTTCAGTACAGATATTGACTTTACAAGAAATAAAAGATTTCATCCTATTTGTCCAGTCTACATGCCTTTGAAAACAAGGAGCCATGGTCAAGGTATAGATCACTGAAGGGGAAAGCTGGATTTTCATCTTAGCTTTGCCTTGACAGTTTGTGAAATCTGTGTAGGATTCACTGAAGTTTATTTTCTGAAGGTATAAAGGGAAGAAAAATAACCCCTATTATTTTCTCAAGTGCTTTTGGGATTTAGAAATGTGAAATGGAATGTTAGACTGTGACATCTACAAAAATATTCTTGATATTTCTGTAATCTCTATAGATACACTTAAGATGTAGTTTGATATGAATGAATATCAACAGATCAGAAACACCTGCTATGTGCATATAACTTAACAAAGCGAGTAATGTTTCATGCTGATAAATATTGAAGACATTTTAAAAAATGGAGTTATCTTTAATTTGGGATTCTTCCACTAACCAGAAGGTATGAATTTGCTTAGTCATTAATGGAATTTAAAAAAAAAAAATTCTATAGTTTACTTTGCTGGGATCCTTTTATTTTTCTGTGTATACTGCAGGCTTATAAACATCCTGTTACTTTGTTCAGTTTTATATGCTCATTACACAGATAAGTATTTCAAATTTTCATGTCAAACTCTAGACTTCTTATTTTTCAAAAGAAAGGAAAGGGCATGTAGTATGCCTAAAAAATTATTCCCCAGCCTAGACTCTGTGTATCTCAAAGAGTCCTGATTGTCCTCAGGTATAACATCTGGCCTTTCATTTCTTATGAAAAGATGGTCTAAGTCCATGATATGGGACATGATTCTTCTCCAAATTGTAAGAAATCCCAAGAATGCTCCATCCAACATTCATCTATGCTCTTTTCTATTTCAAATCTCTCTCACTGGATCACTCTGTTCACTGGAAGTTTTCTACTTGTGACTTTCTACTGTGACTTCCATAGGAAGAGCCCATTATTTAACTAAAGACAACAGACACTGGGACAAGGATGTGAGTAGGGACTAAAGCAGCTCCAATTGATCATCATCTCCACCATCTCAGCTGCCATGAGATGAGAGGACATCAAAAATGTTATCTCTCTTTTAATGTTGTAACCAGATTCAAATTTCCTGTCTAGGAGAAAACAGTTTTGGTGCAAGTCTGCAAGAAGCTGCAGGTGTCAGGTAAATTGCAGGAAACAGGGCTGCAGAGGAGTTGGTGTGCATATAGAGTCCTTAAAGAAAAGTGTTCATCCTCCCCAAACATAGACTGGATGTGCTATGGATGAAGTTTGAGTGGGAGAATGGAAGGTAACCTAATCAATGGGAAAGTGAGGAAATACTGGGAGTTGAACTGTGAGAATTCTCAGGGTACTGTACCACACTGAGGCCACAGCCAGCTGTGCCAGAGGTCTGTTCTGTGAGGGAACAGGGAGCAGTGGTCATCACTCCAGAGGAGGCTGGATGTTAGTCCACAGCAATGCACGGAGGAGCAGCAGCAGGTGGGAGGATGACCCAGGTAAAAACATGAAAGGTGCGCAAAAATTACATTTGAGAACAGTGGCTCTGAGAGATGTTAAGTTATGGCTGAAGCTGCCCTGTTGGAAAGATTCATTAACCTTCATCACAAATAATTCACTTAGCCCTGAATTTAATCAGTAACCTTTTACAACACCATAATATAGGAATAATAATGTTTAAATCCTGTTATGAAGTCATATTCTGGTGTGATCCTAAGCAGAGTGGATATTTAGGAATATCACTGGGTAAATATTCACAGATATTTCAAGATACATGATTTGACAGCTGACACTCATTAAAAATATATATCTGTATATTTCCATTTCAAAAAAGATAAAAGCATCAAACAAGGTATTGATTTAATGTTCATTCAAATTATTTGTTAACAGAATCACAGAATACCAGGTTGAAATGGAACTTCCAAGAATCATCTGGTCCAACCTTTCTTGGTAACAGCATGGTAAAATCTTGGTCTAGACAAGATGGTCCAGCACTCTGTCCAGCTAAATCTTAAAGTGTCCAATCTGGGGGAATCCACCACTTCCCTGGAGAGATTATTACAAGGGCTGATTATTCTCATTGAGAAAACTTTTCCCCTTGTGTCCAGTGAAAATCTCCCCAGAATTAACCGGTACTCATCACCCCTAATCTCTTCCACGTGACTCCTTCTAAAAAGGATGTCTCCATCTTCTTTGTAGCCACCTTTGAAATACTGGAACATGGTGCCAAGGCCTTTTCTAAGTCTTCGTTGTTCACGGATGAGCACACCCAGATCTCTCAGCCTTTCCTAATATGTCAGGCTTCCCAGTCCTTGGATCATCTCTGGACACCTTCTCTGGACCCTCTGCATTCTGCTCACATCATTTTTGTATAGGGGGGACCAGAACTGAAGATAGTGTTCCAGGTGTGGCCTGACAAGCACTGAGTAGAGTGGGATAATGCCTTCATCTCTGCTGGTGATGTCCCTGTTGATGCATCCTGTTGACTTTCTTTGTTGCAGCAACAAATAGGTTTTCTTGCACTTACTTTCCAAAGTTTCTTAGGTACTAAGATGATGTTTTCAAGACATAAAACTTCCTGTCATATAATCACATCTTCTCCTCCTCCTTCCAGCTTATAATGGGAAGTCATAGCCTCTCGTTTATAAGACCATATAGGCAATTACATGAAAAAATTTGCAGCCACTGGTATTTATATTCTTTGTAAAATGCAAAACATTCTACTATATGTAGAATTAACTTTAATTAAATCTTGTCAAAGGAATAAATTTTCAAAGCATAAACCCCACGGCATGCAAGGCAATACAATCATGCTTTTCTAAACAAAGGAACTTCATTTCAAGTTAATTTCTTTCTAAATAAATTAATAACTGTCCCTTCTGTACCCGATTATATATTTCAAACTATGCATAAGGGAAATACAAACAGAAAAACACAAAGAAATAAAAACAACAACAAACAAGCACAAGCAAAAGCAAACAAACAAAAATCAACAAAAAGCCCCCAAGAAAATAGAGAGGGGATAAGACTAACCAACTACTTTCATAAAAATTATTTATTATAAAAATGAAACAAAACTCCCGTTGTACTAAGATGGATATACTATCATGAGATTGTTGAGACATAAACTCTTTCTCTATGAAATCCAACTCAGAGCTGGTTGTCATGACACTGGACTATCTAAAAAACAACTAAAAATCTTTATTAAAAACATCAGATAACTAATGTGAAGAGAATTGGAGTCTCAGTTCATTCCCTAGTGGACTTGTTATTCACAACATGTAGAAACTGTGTGAAAAATCAGGCGGAATTCTCTCTCATCCAAAAGCACGTCTTATACTATTCTAAACTTTAAACAGTTCCTCTTCTACCATCAGTAGCTTACTGTGTTTGATTTTATTCATTTGAGACCTGTCGAACCCAAAACCAGAGTGTTTATTACATATATAAATATTTATGTCATGATTCACACAAACTCCCCAATTTCTTCTGTATGCTGTTCTTTTACACTGTACATAAGACATTAAAATAAATCAAGCCCCAAAGCTGTCCAAGCTAAAGGCAAAGAACTATAAAACATAAGTGGGGTGGAGACCTTCTACATCCCAGGTGCAATATGCAGTTCTCTTTTTAAGGAACAGGGCAAAGAAACAGGAAAGAAAATTATGCTTCACTTTGGGGAACACAGGAAGTCCCATAGAAGTCTACAGCAACTATTAGAAGTAGCCCATAAATCCCTGGTAAATTATTGTGCTCTCTGCACAGATTTCTTTTTGCATACAGTCACTCCTTTCTCTACAGCTACTATATGCTTGTTTACATAGCTAAAACTAATGTTAATGAAAAACAGTTTTTTGTGTTCTCAGTGACTAAAAAGAAATGTAAGATTTGTGTTAACCTGCACAACCTCAGTTGTTCTCTCCCTTTACATTTCTATTCTTTTCACTGAGTGAGGCAGGTATTTTGTTAGGCAAAAAAGACTGGTGAGTGTATATGTAGAGTTTATAACACACTGTATATCCACACAGCTTCTGAATTGAAACTGGGAAAGGGACAAATAGATATGTTCATTTTCTAATTTTTGACTACTTGTCTTTATGATTTACAGGTCTTCCATCTGTGGCAATGAGATTCTTAACTTGAAGAGAGGATGTAGTTCTGGATCCAAGTATAAGTAAGAGAACCCAACCCAGTTTCAAGGAGTTTCTGTTGTGATGAAGAACATCATTCCCAGAGACAATGGAGAATTCCTGTAAGAGAAGCTGAAGCTGTACATGAACTTCAGGAACAGATTCAATCTTTTTTTCACTATGTCCACTCAAACCTCAGTCCCATGACAACTTTTCTGACAAAGTTCCAGTGCAATAAATTTTTTACTACTACTTTTGAAGCGGTCTGTTTCAGGCATATAAATGTTTTCTTCCTTCACTATTGTTCCATTAAAATGCTAAACCTTTTCTGGAAAATGCAACTGAGGATGGAAAGGCCAATTTCTAAAGATGCATAATTGAATAAATGTAAGGCAAGGTAATACATATGAAAGAAATTATGGAAGAAAGCTTGAGAGCTTTCTCCCTTAAAAATGTCAGAAATTCAAAAAATCTCTTAACAGATGTCAGGTTCTAGAAAGGCACCAGTATATATACAATAAATACTAATAAAAATGCACAGAAATCTAATGCAAATTATTAAACTATAAATAAGTAGATGAAAGTATAAATTTTCTTCATTTCTGCTCTAAAGCTTCAAAACATTTAATTTCATTATAAAACTCAAGTTGTCTGCCTTAAATAATGATGGATTGCATTACATATGATGAGGTGCTGAGCAGCTGTATCATTCACAGATAGACAAGAAAACATCTAATCACCATCTAGAAAAGATTTATCAACATCTTAAGAATATGTAAAGGCATAGAACACAATCAGGACTGCAAGTCTTCATCCAAGGTGGATCAACATCTTTCTTCATTACAGACCCATAGGAAAAATAAAAGCATACTAAAAAATCCCAGTTTTTTCTTTATAACACATACACACAAAATCAAACACTGCCCCACCAACATCCTTTTGTAACTGATCTTTAATTCAAATAGATGTAAAAATAGCTGTTATTCATCATCTCAGATGCAATGGATAAGAGCAGGATCCTATGTTGGAACCGAGGTCTGTAGGACTGCCGAGGATCAGTATGAAGGGCTAATAAGGATTTATCAGTGAGCAAATGAGCACTTATGAAATATCTTACAGAAATGTGCGTTAACTTTTTAATACAGAGATCCTGCTTATCCCACAAAATAAGGGCCATATATAATTTATTTTTAAAAAACTTTTAGCTGTATTTCTTTCATCCTATATTCTCCCTATTTCATTTTATTTACTCCCTGTGCTAGTGAAGCAGCAAAAATATTCTTAGGTCGAAAAAATACTGAGAAAAACTTTCACTCTCACTGAAAATAATATTGAACCATAGGTTATTTCCAGCCTACAAGAAGCTGATAAAAAAATACTGTATTAGGGAAGATAGCAGGATATGAGCAATGATCCTAAAATTTAAAGTTCTAAAAAAGTCTGGTAACAAGTCAACCACCTGCTACCTTGTAAGCAACAAATGAGCATTTTTAAAACCCAGCTTATTACTCAACTAATGGAAATTATTGGCTTGGATGAAGAAATATATTCCAATGAGGAACTGTCACATGGGATTTTACAATCACTCTTTAATTCTTTTTCAATATTACTC
This sequence comes from Anomalospiza imberbis, assembly GCF_031753505.1. NCBI lineage: Eukaryota > Metazoa > Chordata > Aves > Passeriformes > Viduidae > Anomalospiza > Anomalospiza imberbis. Next base: position 13,143,558 of record NC_089683.1, on the reverse strand, counting down.
ATAAAAACAATAGATTATAAATAATAATCAAGCATTTTTCAAGAAAACACATATCCACAGCTATTGCTACCTAGTCTTTTCTATGGAAATAAGGAGTGAAAATTGGCCAATGCTGAAAGTCATGTTCAGTCAGTATTGAAGCCAAGCAATTCATACATATTCAGCAAATCTTCAAGTTGTGCTTCCCACAAAAAACACAATCCACCAAATTTACAGACTTTAGTTAAAATGGTGCAAAAATGGACCTGAAAAACTTATCTAAGCTGACAACTCTCAAATGTTTTCTTTTGTTAAAGTTATTCAGTGGCAGGAAAGCTCCAAAATTCCCAGGAGATTTATTCCAGCATTACATTGCAGTTCCAGTACAAATATTTTTCTAAACTTGTAAACTGATTTTTTTCTTGCTGCAACTCAGATTACTTCTTATCTACCCTGAATCTGTAGAAAAGGTAAGCTCCCCTTCTTTACAACAGAACTGTAAATGAGGGCAGTAACTGCGTCCCCATTCACAGCTTCAGTCATTCCTGTACATATTATATTACCTTAACCACATCCTGTTCATCTTTCCTGAAGTCCATTCCTACCCAGAAGAGAACCATTCCTGGGAAATGCTTTTGAGTAACAGACAGTACAGTTATATCACTTTACAGATCCATATCTGTAGTTAGTTGTTCTCATCAATTTACAGTACCTTGTGTTGTCTTGAACAGTTTTGTCTTATTTTCATATCATATCTTCAATCTCCTAAAATCTGTTGAATTCTAATCTGTACTTCAAAATAATTTAATTATCTCTCAGTTTCAGGTAGTCTAAAACAAGAATAATTGAAGTGATTAATAGAAGTACTTAACAGTACAAGACCTAGATGTCTTACATTTCCATTAAAAAAAAAAAAACCACAAAGCAAAAGCAAAAACAAACAAAAAACCCAGAAACAAAAAAAAAAAAAAGAAAAAAAAAACACCATGAAATTTCTCTCTCTGTATATTTGTACAAACCATTTTTCAGTCATGCTATAGTACATTCCTCAAGAATATCTCAACAGCTTTTTTGTAAGTAAAATGGGTGAAACAGTGCCAAAAGCTTTTCTGAAGCTAAGATGTACCATATCTACAATTTATTTCTGTAGAAAGGCCTCTTACCATTCAGAATTACTGAGGAAATTGAAGACAAGTGTCAGGTTTATAATCCTCCTTTCCTTTTTTTTCCCTTTCCTACGTCAGACTGCACACTGTATTTGTCTGGTTTCAGTCTTCCGACATTTCATAAATCTTTCAGACATTATCAATGAGAACTCTTCTGAAATTACCTCAGACAGTGCTTTACAAATACTCAAATGAAAGAGTTTTCCAAGGGATTAATTATTTCTTAGAGTCAATATGAGAAATTACACTTTAAGAAAAAAAAAAAAAAAAAAAAAACCACCCCAGCATAAGCTCCCATTCCGTATCTACATCCCAGGACAGATGGGCTTAATGTCCACAGTCAGGCACTGGTCATAACAGCATGTCAGGACCATGGTGGCTCATAGAGAGCTCTCCACTTGTAATTTCGGTTACACAAGGAATGAAATGGAATACAGGAAAATCTCAGGGAAAAAATTGTGTTAAATAAAATGTCACATGCATAAAATAATTTATTTTTCTATTCCAAACATGCTGGTAGTACTGAGTAAGCACATTTTTAAACCATGATGTTTAATTTTCAACACCTCATTTTCAGTTCATCTCAATCACAGGCTTTCCTTAATAAAACAAATAGTTCCATGATCACAGAAGTGCCAATTAAACCTGGTTTATCTGTATTCATGCCTGTTGTTGACTGATTGTATCTTTTGTAAAAATTGGGTTGGTTCTAAAAGGGTTGCCTTGCATGGGGATTCTCTATTGCCTGTGTTGAAGAGCAGCCCCACAGAAAGGGACCTCGGGTCCTGGTTGAATCTGAACATGCGTCAGCAGTGCCCTAGAAGCCAGGAGGGCCAAGTGTGTCCTGGGGGCATCAGGGACAGCATCGCCAGCTCGATTGTCCTATGTTGCATCCTGGGTATGGGTTCAAATTATGTGTTTTTTCTTTGTTAGTTTTCTGGTTCTGTGTACCCTCGTGCACCTCCCGGGTTTTCCTCTCACCCCACCATGGTTAGCTCCAGGCTGCCTGCCATTGGAGTTTTCCCCCTGTCACTCTTGTAACCACTCCCTGCCTACTCCTGAGGTTTCCGTGCCCGTCTCCCCGTTCCCACGGTCCCACTCGCCCCAAAGCCCCATGTCCGCCCCTGCTGTGTTCCCATTGGTCGCTATAGTACACATCATCACCACGACGTCTGTATCCATTGGGCAGGAGGACTCCTGGTCCACCCTGTCTCACCCCTATTTCATCCCACTCTGCTCCACACTCAGGGCCATTTGCGTTTGTGTGAGGTTGGGAGCGGGCTGCAGCTTTTCCACCTCAGCTCTCGCAGCCAATAAAGCATCCAGTGGCCACGCGGACGGGCTTGGACAAATTCCCTGCCTCTTTGTTTCTTCCCTCGCGCCAACAGCGAAGTGTGGCCAACAGCCCACCCTGGAGCGCGACAGCAGAAGCACCCGGGAATTGCGGCAAGCCCCAGCCCCAACGAGAAGCTGAGACGCCCAAGCCGGGTGCTCGAGAGCTGACCGGGGCCGAGAAAAGTAACGGGAAGCCGCGGTCCTGCTCTGCTCTCCTTTGGGGCAGCCTCACCTCCAGTGTTGGGGGCAGTTTTGGGTGCCACAATATTGACTATTAAAACTATTAAACTATTGCAGAGTGTCCAAAGGAGGGCCACAAGGATGGTGAAGGGCCCTGAGGGGAAGCTGTGTGAGAAATGGCTGAGGTCACTTGGTCTGGTCAGCCTGGAGGAGACTGAGGGGAAACCTCACTGCAGGTACAACGTCCTTATGAGGGCAAGAGGAGGGGCAGGCACTGATCTCTGCTCTGTGGTGACAGTGACAGGACCTGAGGGAATGGCCTGAAGTTGTGTCAGAGAAGGTTTAGTTTAAATATCAGGAAAAGATTCTTCGCCCAAAGGGTGGTTGGGCATTGGAACAGGCTCCCTAGGGAAGTGGTCACAGCACCAGCCTGACAAGAGCTTAAGAAACATTCAAGTGACAGTCAGAAGTTAAACTGATGATCCTTGTGGGTCTCTCAGTATATTCTATGATTCTATGATCCAGAAGTGCATGCTGCAGCCTTGGCAGAAGACAAGATTCTTTGGCAGTTATTCTTTCTCCTGTCCACAGCTTTCACATTGGTTTTATGACTTTATGAATTCTTTTACTGCTGAAAGTCTAAATCGGATCATCTTGCCCTCAATAACTAAAAAGATAACTCAGAGAGAGTGAATCCTGCAATAAAATACCTTAAGTCAGATGACCAATGCCACCTTTAGAATATTGTTATAATGGACATGGATAGTTTAATATTTTTCTGAACCATTCTTAGCTTTTCTACTTACATCATTAAGTGTCATTTAATAGGAAAAGTCTTCCTGGCACAAAACTTGAAGACATTGAAAAAGGGGAAATATTACATCCTGGCAGTGAGTTTTCCTTGCCCTAGATTTCACCTTCAGTATCAGGAAACACAAAGAGAGAAAGAAAAGGCTTGGACACCTGAGGACTTGTCAGCTCAAAATCTTCAAACTAAATTCAATCTGCTCCTTCTGTGAGTTAATAACATGAGCTGTGGGAAATACCAGGAACAAGGTTTTGCAGACAAGAGGTAACCCCGGGATGACACAGCAGTGAGTTAGCACAGCAAGACAAGACATTCAGCCGATTCTTTTGGTGAGTACAAGATTCAGCAATGCAAGACAGAGGGTTAGAAAATCAGACCACAGCTCACAAATTTTTTCAGGATATCATGTGCAGAAGTGTGCACATCAGATTTGTGTTTACAGGAAATAGCATTTCTACTTAATTATTCCAGAAATGGGAATTCAACAGAAATATATCTGCATAATCAAAATAGAGACCAAGTTTTCAAGCTTAAAAACAACAACAAAATAAAAAAAACTCCACAATTAAGTAGTGAAATGCAGGACTTGTGCTGCCTACAAAATGAAGTACTTATGCATTATCACTGCTCATTGGACCTCATTCCTTATCATTGGACCTTCTTATCAAAATATCTCAATTAAAAACTAAATTATCTTATGCCTTTTAACTGTCTAAATAAATAGCCTTTTTACACTAAGAAAATTGTTCCTGACTTTTACCTCATAAGGGCTTGTCTTCACCTAGCAGTTCTTTTGCTGAAATTAAGAATGTCAGCTTTACAGTGGAGTCACTACACCGCTCTACTGCCTCCTGCAAATACGCCTGATGCCTCTAGGTGCTTTTATGAAATATATTTTTTCTCTAAAAGTGAAGGAAGGTAGTAGACATGATGTGAGCAGGTGTATGCACACAAAGAAATAAAAAAAATAAGCCTCCATTCTTAAGCCCTGAGGATGAGAGGGCAGACATGAATTTGTTACACCCAAATGAGGGGGCACTGGGAATCACCCCTCACCCCTGCAAAGCTAAATCATGGCCACCCATTATTTGGAATATTTCTGCTTTAAAACAAAGCCAAAAACATACTAGGGATCATGATAATAGTTCATCGATATGATCGGACAGTATGCTCACACTGTTTCCTGGTTGTGCTTGGTTTGCTGCTATTGAGTCAGGCAGAGTCAGATGGGGAGCTACTGCAGACTAACTGGATACTTGGATTGCATGGCTTCCCTTTCTGGAAACTAATTTCTCTTTCAAAGAAGCCTCAGCCAAGGAATGGTACCAAAATCTGTTTTACGGGAGATAAGTAACACTGCTGAATTTTCTGACAGAGAAGCTATGAGAAAATTGACTAATGACACAGAACAAAACCTGAGTGCTACATTCAAAACTGACAAAGCTTCAAATCAAAATCTGACAGGTCTTTGTTCTGACTAGGTCTGAAGGCTTTAATAATTTACTCATGTAAAATGGCTTTATTAATATTTAAGCTCAAAGATGGGTAGGCATGTAGAAAATGACATTAAAACCACAGGGTATTTTTTTCTTTATTTCCCCTTTAGTCATGTTTTACATCTGTAAATATCAGTGGAGATGTATTACATTCTGTATTTATATTCTGCCTGGCATACTGGAGAAAAGCTAAGTGACATATTCTATATGCTATATCATACAAACCAGTGCCTAGCTAGTTACTCTTAAAATGTGTCTGCTCAAATCCCTGTGCAGGCAGAGACACAGGACTGATATTTCCTTACCACATCCGTATTAACTTTCTCTGTATGCAAAATCAACAGAAATTCTACAAATTCCTGAACATTTGAAATGAGATTTAATTATTCTTTAGTTTAATTATAATCTAGGGAAAGATTTTCTTTTTTTCCTCAAGAGGTAATTTAAAATCAGAAACATTCATAAGAGCTGATTAGTGATTCTTTCACTGCTTTCCATTTCTTTGTTGAGACAGACACACAACTCCCAATCACAGGCACTCTTTTTGCACCAGCCTCTGCAGGACTGGCTTTCAATCACAAAGACAGTTAGGCAAGAGAGCTAGGTATTTTGGTTCTTTTCCAATGTCTAATTCAGAAACCAGCATAGCTGTACTCTTCCCTGAGAGAGTGATGAAGGCAGTCTCACTGAGCTTAAATGCATCTGTTAGCTGAACTCACTCAGGTGGACTAATTGGCAAAGATAACTGTCATACTATGTTAGGAATTCATTATTTCTGCAGACTGGCTGGTAACAGGTTCAAGCTTTTCTTGGGGGAAGAATTACATGTTTTTCATAAAATACAAGGAAGGAAGACAAATTCTGGTGAAAAAAAATGTTCTTTTAATGTATTTAATCCTTGAAATAAGACTGAATCATTATAATTCTTATTATGTAACATCTTAAAATGAAAAGGAAGTATTTGGGATGAAATGGGAATAATCATCTAAATTAGCCATATCTTTTTGATGAAATAAAAGGCTGAGAGCACAGGCTGAAGCAATGGTATGCAATTGTCTTTACTTTTTGACAGTTAGTGAGTTCTGTGTCATAATATGAGTACAGGCTTCCCCCCAGTGCCTGCATATAGCTCAGGGGTTGGCTGAGCCCCAACAGACAATTTTTGTGCAGTCATCCTGTTCTGGGGGTGTCAGAGAATCCAGCTGGAGGGATATATCTGTGCCAGACCAGTTGGCCTCAGTCCAGAAAGCAGCCCCTCTATCATTTCAGTTATCAGCCTGGTTGTAGCTGTTAGTTTATAGAGGAAAGCACAGGGGGAAATGTGATAAATAATGGGATTCCTCCATTTTTCTTCCTTGGGACACAGAAAAGTCTTGATGTCCTTAACAGAGGTAAACAAACCCATAATCAGACCTAACAGAAAGCTCTTTGGGAAATCAGGACCATCAAGCCATGTGCTTTATATGATGAATCACAGGTTACAACCGAATTCTTCCTTTCAGATTGTCACATCCCACCTGCTTTATCTCAAGAGCACTTTGTCTTTCTGTTTACTTAATCTCAGGAAATAGCTCTGAAATTGTACTTAATCTTTAATCAGTTTAGCATTACCTTGAAAGTTTCTTTTCCCAAATAGTCTGACAAATGAAAAAAAAAAAATTAATTGTTTATACCTCTGGTGAAGGTATGGAGAGGATGAAGTCTTTCTTCTGAGCCACTGAAGTAACAGAGGTACAAAAGCAATTTGCTGTATTCGATAAAGATGGCAAGACAAAGGATAGCAGAAATCCTGTAAAGCTACAAACAACACATATAAATGTAGAAGAGCTCATCTAGCCACGAGTGAGGTATGAAAGCAATGGTCATAACTGCAAAGTAAGGTCGCAACTGGCATTTGAAGAGGAAGGTTGCCACACCACACCTGGTCCCACAGGAGTGGTCTCTGGTCCGGCAGTCACCAGGCACATGGAGTTGTCCTGCTGCCACTTGTGGATGTGCAGACTGTGTGACAAAGTCTGCAACTATTGAAAGAGGTAAGAGCTCTGCAAAAATGTGTAGGAACTGTATCACCAGCCCAGGACTTAATGACTTGTGAATGACCCCAGCATTTTCTCAGCAGTGTAAAAGAACAGGCAATAAAAAGCAGACGTGTCAAGAGCCAGTTAAACCTGGAGATTCATTTTCAGATATAAAGGCTTTTATGTCAAGGTCATCAGCTCAAATCCAGCCAATAGTGGGTCATCCATCTACAGCAGTTCTTGTAGGCACTCATTGAAGGTGAGGCTTCCCCAGTTACTACTGAAGAAATACCTAACACTGATATTCTCAAAGTGAGACACACTTTGCCATCCTCTTACAGACCCCCTGAGCTTTAAGGATGACACCACGATGCACCCATTTGTGTATAAATGGAGACTGTTTTACACAGCTGGGAGATCATATATATATTCCATTTGTCTTAGAAACAAAATATGTGCAAGTTTATGTAAAGCCCATCCCAGGTATCAGTAATTTGGAAGCTGTTTAACCTGCAATAGCAGAGCTCTGTGATGGAAGTCCACAAGGAAATAGATATGCAAACATGGTGCTGTGGGCACTGTTGCAGAAGATGAGAACTACACAGACTGAAGCTGCATGTGAAATTTGTCCTAGACTGCAGAAAGGCTGTTTTATTAACCTGCATATTGAAACATTTAACAATGTCTGGGAATTTTCCTCCAAATGTTTTAGCCTCTATATGCAATGCTCAGTCAAATCTTATGGGTGGATAAAGTGAAGGCAACTGCAACTAAACCAATGTACAGTAATCCAGTAGGGTGCAGTAAGTCACAGAAGAAAACTGACCCAAAATCATGGTGATGTTTTCTTGTCTATATTGTTTAATTATGTACATACAGTAATAGAAGGTATATCCCTCTGCTTAAGTAACACAACAGTATTTTTGCACAGCAAATTAAAATATGGCTAAAAATTATAAATAGAAATTATTGGAAAAAAATTTGGAATGGGAAAATGGAGTAATTTATAATTATATCTATATATTCATAATTTAAATTAAGATCTTTTAAGAATGTATATGTCGCTGTGGAGCAGGACAATAACGAGAAGACTCCAAATCAAAGGCAAAGAGAATGAACTCTCATTTATTTCAAATGCACCACTCTATTTATAGAGAACATCGTGCGGATTAATTTCATTGGTCTTAGAGTAAAAACATCTCACACCATTGGTGTGCAGTGAATGATGCACGGTGGCAGAACATATCTATAATCAATGTGAACAACAAGATAGATTAGAGAATTATTTACATTCTTTCCCAACTGTCTCCCAGGCTCTTGCCTGGTTAGAAAACCTTCTCTTTTTCTCTCTGACTAAACTGAGAATATCCACATATATATGTCATTATTATGTTGAAGTTTTAGAAAAGATGGCCAATGGAACCAGCACTACTGATAGTTGGAAGATAGACACAAAACTCAGAGCCACAACAATTCAAGTCTTTGTTAGTTCTAGTTAATATAATATATAAAATAATGTAATGTAATGTAATATAATGTAATATAATATAATAATAATATAATATAATATAATATAATATAATATAATATAATATAATATAATATAATATAATACTATTTATTCATATTTTTAAATATATAGTTTTAATTTTCTAGTTAATATAATTTTATAATTTAATATCATTTGTAATTGAAATAATACCTGACGCTCTATTCACTGCTGAATTATCTGACAGCAAAAAAGAAGACTTTTAAAAATACCAGAAGTGAAGCTGATTCTCTATCATCTTTCTCAAAGTAATATAAATTTTTAATTAAGCATTCAGCTCAATTTACACATTTTACTATAAATAACTCTTGGAGTCTGCACATATCAATGAATATAATGTGGTTCTATGTGCTACAGACATTCTTATTTCAGGTCTGTCTCTTCATTATCTCTCCTCTCTAGATATATTGCTCTGGACTGAAATAAAAACCCATATCCTAAACAGAAGGGAAAGCCTAGTGTCTTAAATTTCTTAGTTCATACAGTAGATTTTTTGTCAAAAAAGATAAAAAATAAAGGTCTAAAATGATAAAAAAGATAATAGAAATACACAAGACCTCTTCAGAAGACCTGTTCTTCTGTTTTATATATTTATTTTATATATTCATTCTATTTCACACATTTATGCACTTACACTATACAAAAAAGATAAATGAAAAGGTGTTCTAATGTTTCAAGCACTGATAAAAACAACAATAAAAATTCAATTTCTTTAAATCTTGTTTGTAGTCAGCAGACATTTGGCTAAGAAATCACTTAGTGCCCAATGATAAATTCACTAAATATCTGCTAGAATTAAAAAATATAAGAATTTAAAGTAAATCCATATAGAAAAATATGAAATTTCTCAACAGCTTAGACAGTTATTTTAATATTGTCACTTTTTAACTTTCATGTGACAAAACAATTAATGATCAGTAATATATTTTTTTAAATTATTTAGATAGAAAATCAATGTTATGATATCTCATCTAGAAAATATTACCACTATTGTTTTCTCATTTCCTACTCTTTCCTTTAAAATTGAAATTTTCCCATTTTAAATCCCAGTCTATCTCTATTTCTCTTTACTTCCTAATTTTCTCACTTGCTTTACTTTCCATTTCCCCTTGTTATGACTGAGAGATACAACAAGAAACTGAGTTTTTGAAAAATAGGGCCTTTTAATTCAGAATATGGAAAGTTTTAACATCTGTATATTTTTACAGGATTATCATACACCTCATTTTGCAACTCAGTTTTCAATATTTTCTGTCTTGGCATTACTGGCTGACTGTTAAATCCAAATTAGCATGAACAAAGTCTGTCTTTTATTTCCACTCTGAGCTGCACAGAGGTACTCGGCTATACAAATTTCAAGGACATTCCACACAAGAACGTCAATGTGTAGTGCTACAGATGCAATGAAAAGCTGTAAGCAAACTGGCCAGGAAGAAAGTCAAATAGCATTATCTTATTCCTTTGGTATCAAATTTTCTTAACACTGAGGCAGAAGGAGTGAACCATATAACCCATTTTAGTCAAATTATTTGGATTATAATATGCCATGCTGCATAAAGATTTATATTTCTCAGATGTGGCAGAATCCCAAAGTCAAAGTCATATATTTAAAGAGTGTCAATGCTACACTCTTTGTATTTATGTTTAAAATTACCTGACTGTATTTGGAAGTACTTCCAGTTTGCAGTACAACATGCTACAAGAAGTGAAACTATCTGCTTATGAAAACAAGTATACGGCTATCTTATATTCCATATGACCAGAACAAACCACTCTTACTTTTCTACATTTACTTTTCTTTCCAGCATTGTCTTCTGGCTCATTTCTTCTTTCTCCTTGCATTCTCACAACTTCAGCTTCTATAAATTCTATTTTCAAGTCCATGTATTATATGGCTACTCAGTTGTCCACTTCTTTGCCTTTTACCTCATAATTTGTTCATAAATCTGGGAACTGATCTCCCACACACCAAAACAACAGGCAGCCTGAGCACTTTCTTCAGCAGGGAGTTTCTGTTGCTCACCCCTCTGTTGAATCCTTTCTTTGGAAGAGAAGATATCAGACTCAGCAAGAAGATTTAATTCAGCAGAGAACACTATCAAAAAAATAAAAAAATAAAAAAAAGGAGCCGGGAGAAATTAGTGGACTGGAATTGAAGAAATAGCCCTTAACAAATTTAGTCAAAATGGTTATTAGAATAGGCCATAGTACAGTTTTTAGGTAAATTTACAATCCCACAATATTTAAAACTCTTAATCCTAGGCTACAGCACCTCCTAGTCTGGAGTCTGAAATTTCTGAATAACCCTAAATCAGATAGGAAAATATCTTTTAAGCCACCTCTATCATGGAGCCTAAACTTAAGGCAATGTTTTTCACAATGAGTGGCTGAGTGCTGGGATATGATTCCCCTGAAGTTTATGGAATCAATGTTTCTGGAAATATTCATATCTCAGCTGGAAAAGGCTCCAAATAAACTGATTGATTTTTGGGAATAGCTCTACTTTGAGCAGTGGGTTGAACAACATGATCCCTGAAGGCATCTTCCAACCTAAATAATAATGCTTTAAAACTGAGAGACGGTTAAGGAAGTGACCATAAGCATGTCTTTATTCTTACCTGCTTCTGCTTGGAGACAGGGCAAGGAGGACTGAATACTGCAAGGACGCGGATCCTAAACATCCGTCTTCTAAAATGGATGGAGGACTACATTTACTTCACCTGCCAAAAAGCAGGACAATGCATAAAGTGAGACATTGGAGCATGGAAGTGTGTTCCTGGAACAGCAACAAACCCAAACCAGAACACTCAAACAACTGTTTTTATCACAGATGGTTTTAGCCTCTGAGGACTGCAGGGATTTGTAGCCTTTCTGTCTGAGATGGAACACACAAAATCTGAAGAGCTCAAAGCGAGTTAAGACCTAGAATGGTACAAATGGTGAAGTTGGAAAAGACCTCTAAGATCATCAAGTGCAACCATCAACACAGCACCACCACCATGTTAGACATCAGGAAAAAATTCTTCACTGAAAGAGAGATTGGGCACTGGAATAATCTGCCCATGGACGTGGTCAAGTCACTACCTCTGGACATGTTTAAATAAAGACTGGATGTAGCACTCAGTGCCCTGGTTTAGTTGATGAGGAGGTGTTAGGTCATAGGCTGGACTTGATGATCTCAAAGGTCTTTTCTAATCTGTTTCATTCTGTGATTCTGTGAACCATGTCTTCAAGTGTCGTATCCATACATTTTTCCAACACTTCCAGGGATGGTGACTCCACTTCTTCTCTGGGCAGAAAATTTCAGTGCTTTATAACCCTTTCAGTGAAGAAATTTTTGCTAATACCTAATCTAAACCTTCCTTGTCACAACTTGAGACCACTTCCTCTTGTCCTGACTCTTGCTACTTGGGAGAAGAGCCCTACCTCCACCATACTACACCCTCCTTTCAGGAAGTTGTAGAGAGCAAAAAGGTCTCTCCTGAGTGTCTTTTTCTCCAGGCTAAACACCCCCAGCTCTCTCGGCTGCTCCTCACACAAATCCTCTTATCAAACTGTGAAGTTAATTTCATTAAGACCTCGTTTCATACTAGATAAAGATCAACTCAACAATGGTGTTAACAACTGAAGCTTTCTGAGCTGTAACTGTACTAGTCTGAACATTTAGCTATTGAAACCAACATATGGAGCACAGTAAGAGCACAGCTTGATCTGCTCACTTCAAGTACCTACAGGATGGTCAAATATACATGGGAAAAGTGCCTTCTCTTCTAATGAGTTTTAGACTACCACTTGTAAAGTTTCACTTGTAGAAGCCTATATTCAATCATTCCTTCAGAAAAAAGATAGTGAAACAAAGTCTGCTGACTCTGAAATGTCCCCTTAGGAATTAGATTATCAGAGCCTGCTTATTGAGATATCTTTTGTGATTATGATTTATGCTGACAGTTTTAAATTGGAGGGTGCAGTTGACTGAAATTAACTAATTCAATTTATAAATGCAGACTGCAGGAAAGAAATAGCTTTTTTCAGGTCCGAAATGAATTTTATTTTCCCTTATTAGGAGAATATGTAAAACAAATGTGAGGAAACAGCTTTTAATTTACAGTAAAAAAAGTAAAAACAATTAGTTTTTAAGATCAGTCTTTAGAGCAAGAAATAGAGAGTTTGAGACTGTTGTTCATCATCCAGTACATATAATTCTTTATTTATCATACAAATTCTCTGGAATTAGATTAGAAAGCTCCGTTCATTTTCAACTGCCTAAGCAGCAGGGAAAAAAAAGCTAAACGAAGGTCAATGCATATGACATAGGCATGAATTATTTTTTTACACTTTAATATTGATATTTAGGGAAATATTAATCCTCATGGCACAAGCCAGTCTGGCGGATTATTTCTCAGCAAGTGGCAAAAATCTTGCACAGAAAAGAAACATTAAATCCTCTTAAATAGTAGTAAATGACATTGTTTATGAGATGATCCCCTGCTTCACTGACAGAAGAGTCTTTAAAAGGAGAGAACATGAGCATTCAGAGTTAACAAATCAGACTGTACAAGCAGAATATGCAGAAGATTTATATTCTCTGTGATGGGAAGAAGAAGAACATATTTCATATATACTAACTTGCAAATTATACCCAGCCCTTGGCATAACTGCAGTAATAGATTCAACCTCCATCAACAGATCTGTGACCAGAAGGAGATCTACATACACTAATAGAAATAATGCAGATGCTGGCTAGAAACAGCAGTTTATGTCCTAGAAGGAACATTAAATTAGAGTATATTGTTCTCACGACACCCAGTCTGGAATTCTGCATCCACCTCTGGGGTTATCAGGAACAGCAAGGACATGGACCTGTCAGAGGAAGTCCAGAGGAGGCTACCAAGATGATATAAGGGATGGAGCACCTCTGCTATGAGGAAGCACTGAGAGTTAGGATTGTTCAGCCTGGAGAAGAGAAGACTCCAGAGTGACCTAGTTCCACCTTCCAGCACTTGAAGGGAGCCTATAAGAAAGCTGGTAGAGAGGCTCTTTACAAGAGCCTGTAGTTACAGGACAAGGGGGAATGGCTTCAAACTGAAATAGAGTAGGTTTAGATTAGATGTTGGGAAGAAGGTCTTTACTGTGAAGGTGGTAAGACACTAGAATAGGTTGCCTAAAAAATTTGTAGATGCCCCATCCCTAGAAGTGTTCAAGGCCAGGCTGGGTGGGGCACTAAGAAACCTGGTCTAGTGGAAGCTGTCCCTGTCCATGGCAGGGGAGCTGGAATATTTAAGGAATGTTTAAGGAAAGAATGTTAAGGAAAGCTGGAATGTTTTATGTTTAAGGTCCCTTCCTAACCAAGCCATTCCGTGATTCTATGAGATCAAACTTTTAACTGCTTTCCTATTTCACTATCACCAATATAGAGGAATAACACTAAACTGGGTTTAATCCCATAAAGTCATGGGAATTTGAATGGTACTCTGCTTAAGCCAGACACTTTGACTGTTGAAGGGGTTTCTTTAGTAACAGATTTTTTTTTAAATTTCAGCTCAAATAGCATCACAAATACAAAAAAGTGAAATCAACATGGATATGTAAGTGTGCCTCCATCCCAGGAAGAAGAGAGCTATTCCCCTCCATCAGCCATGTGAAGGTGGTACATAGTATTAAATAGTAAAAGAGATTTTCCAAAATATATAATAATATCAATAAAATAACTATGATGAAAAATTAGGTCTTTGAAGAGAATTAAGAAATGGCAGTGAGGTTGAAATTGCCATAGTGAGGCACCATGATTACAAAACATGCTACATGGAAACTTGGAGCCTTACCCTTCCTCCACTGAGCTGAAACACATTTATTGGTTTGGTTCACTTTGCCCTGACGCTGCTGGAATTGAGGAGCAGTCAAGCTGAGATTCATGAGGAAAATTGAATAAATACAGAAGTCTGCACTATATAAAAATATTCAGCTATGTCTACAAGAGTTCATACTGAAAACCACATTTTGTGCTGGTGCTGCCAATGGCTTTGTGACCTCCTTTGAAGTTATGCTTGCAACTTGGTTATGGCAGTTTGGGGCTGGAGGCGAACTGGAAGTCTCTAGCCAAGGACAGGATAAACCATAACTGTTCTCCAGCATTCTGACTTTGTCATCAGCAGATTTTTTTCATTAGAAATATTTTTTTTTGTTCAAGGCAACAGCAAGGATGAATGTTATGCATATGTGTGCATACAATTCTCTGACAAAGGAAATAGCTTGCCCCTGAAGCCCATACCTTTCCCAAACACATAGAAACTAAGATAGTAATTTTTTTTTTCTTAAGTAAAAAGGCAAGTAATAACAATAGCTGCTAAAAAATTACTATAAGATAATAACCATGAGAAGAAGAAAGCATTCCTATTATCATAGCATTTCACAGGAGAAATAACAATCTCAGAGGTAATACAGATCAAAAATCATGTTATTTGTCTGCCATTATTATCAAGAAATGCAAGTTTCACAGCATTTCCCCACAGCCAGAGGTTATTAGAAGGTTGCTAAATTATAAAAACCCTCTGGAATTCTCACCACCTCTCTCTACCTTAATGAAAACACTACTACGACTTCCAGGGCAAGAGGTAAGGTTGCACTTCTTCCCTCAGGGACTCTGTAAGGGAAGCTGAAGAGGTGCCAGAGTGAACAGAGCAGAAGAAAGCTAATTTTGCACATTCTGGGACTTTGCAATGCCAATAATATGCTCTTCTAAATATACATTTCAAAAATGCACCTGGGTCCACTTTAAACCACAATAAAAGCCAGGCAGCAGCAACACCTGAATGAAGCTAGAATATGACATACAGAGCCCTGAGAAACAAGCACCCAGAGCTGAGACACTGCAGAAAGTTGACTCTTGGCCTGGGAAAGAGGAGAAAGAGCAGCTTGTTGGGGCTCTGCAGCATCTCTCTGTAACTATGGGGCTTGCTTGCACTGTTTGGTGCTCACAGTTTCCAGAATATATATTTTTTCATGCAAAATGCAGTCTGTGGCAGTTGCAGGAGTGTACATATTTGTCATCATGTCTGCTGAACACAATAAAGTGTGTCTCCTTCATACGTCATCTTCAGGTAGGTTCAGGTCAAACAACACACACATTTCACATTTTTGTGTAAAAGACAAAAATATAGTCTGAGACCACCAAAAATAAGGAGCTTTCATTATCAAACTCTTTTGGCAGCCACAAGCCATTCATTTTGCCCTAAACAGACATTATATTAAAAAAAAAAAAAAACCCCAAACCAAACTTTAAAACAATCCCACCACCCCTAAAAAACCCAAACCACCCACATACTTGGGAAGGTGCATGAACTGGCAGTCATAGATTGTTGCCAGCCCCAAGATCACAGCCACCCTCCTCCTCCGTCAGAGAAATAGTGATGTATAAACAGGTGGCAGAACAGATTCAACCATCTGGGGACATTCAACAACATTATTCTGGAATGTGCTTTTACAGTAGTTGCAGACTTCTTGTTTAGTAATCATCTTTCCTATTTTGTTTTGTATCCTTCCTTTTAAATTAAAGTCAGAACTAAACATATCAGATTTACTTCTGAAACAGGTAAATCTATGGAATAGCTTCCAGGGCCCAATATTTATCAATACATCCCCACATTATCAGTGAGTTTAGTTTTATTCTTTGATATTTTTCAAAGAAAAAAGACATAAAAAAGCATTGCAATGGACACATGAGACAAGAGGATAGCCACTATTCTGCCATCACAGGGACTCCTTCAGAATTATATCTTTAATGGTATATGTGTAAGCTACAATAAAGAACTAATTTAATGCCAGATTACCAAGTACAATGCAATTTTCAGTTTGCACAAGCTGTCACAGAATGACGCCATTATTTGCAATGTAAATTTTTTACTCACTGAATGTTCACCATGAAATATTTAAGAATTCAGTTATTTAAGATTTCAGTTAATATTTTGAGAAAACACCTCTTATGCTTTTGCATTTTTCTGTAAATATTCCGGTATTTTAGTAATTTATTACAATTTTAGAAGTTTAAGATTTATACCTTTGTCATGGTTTGACACGAAAGTGAAGTTTCTCAGGAAGTTTGGGTCAATCAGTGGTCAGGTTTGGATATTGGCACCTGGAGTGACCACTGAAGGCATGGACACGCCTCTGAGAACACAGTGGGTTAAAAGCAAGAACTCCCAGGGGAGCTGTCGCTTTGGTTCTGGTCAGAGTGCAGTGCAGACCTCCCCTGCCCAGCCAAGGGCTGGGCGGGGGAGGGGAAGCCATGTGGCCTGGGAGAGTTAGGCCAGGAGCTGAAGGACTGGAACCGGGCCGGCCCCTTGCGGACAAAAGGGTGGAGAGAAATTGAGATGCCTTTGTTTCCCCCCCCCGACCAGAGGGAAAGAGACAGAGAGCCTGATGGCACCTGGAATTTGCCGGCAGAGGAGAAGGGAGAAGGTGCGGGGGGGAAGGCGCCCAGCCGTGGGAGTTGGAGTTCTGGGCAGAGATTTCAGCCGTCCAGGGAGTCCAAGTCTTTTAACCCTTTCCTGGGAAATTAAAGCTTTGTAAACTATTTCTTGTCCTTGATTTGAAAGAGAAGAGAGACAATCTGGGACCTGAGATGTTAGAAGAAGAAATTTTTAGGTGGGAGGAGATGATGGAGTGGCTTGTGGCTGGACTTTTCTTGTTAGCCATAGACTGAACCAATTCCTCCTGCAACAGAGACTGCATTTTTAGGGGGATGCAATGGTGAGCCAAGAGATCTGCTTCAGCAACTACCAGCACAGGAATGGAGTGAACAGAGAAGAGTTGAGGAGGGTGAGGTGGTGCCCTCTGTCTTCAGGAAGAAGATGATCTCTGTTCTTGAGACCCTTGGCCCCAGGGGAGGAAAAAAATGGGGGGGACTGTGGTCCCAAAATGAGAAACTGAACTGTTGTTCTTTAGGTCTTTGGCAAAGCATCCTTAAAGGAGCCCTATGAGCAGTCTGTCCATGCTGGGTGGTGAGAGCACTGTGACATGGAAAGGAGAGTGTCACACTGGCAGATTTTCTCCGGGCGGTGCCATGTGTAATATGGAAACGCAAGAGGTGGCAATTGTGTTTCCTTGGTGGGGGGTATATGGTGCAAGAGAGACTCCTCTCTCCCTTGATGGACTGAGAATCTGAAGGGTGATGACTTGATTGAGGGTCCAAGTTGTGTCTCACGGTAGTTTGTTGGAGTTTGGGTGGGGGGAGGAGGAGTGTTTTGGAAGATTTTCATTCCGTATTTAGTGTGTGTCTTTTATCATAGTTGTAGCTTAATAAAGTCTTTCTCCTTTATTTCTAAGCTTGGGCCTGCTTAGAAGAGTCTTATCCCAAAATATCAAAACACCTCATAGTCTTCTTTTGTAGAACTTTCATCTGCCTAAGCTTCTTTCCATAAGACAACTATGAATCAGTTCTAAATTCTCAGTAATTTTATTGTATTTGTGAAGACTTAAATTACTAATCCACTCACTCAGCAATGTTAGATGAAAATTACCTTCTTATCCTACCCTTTGCTATCCTTATCCTGCACCCATGGATATAGCTTACCTTTACCACCACAACAGAAAAAACTAGGAACACATCATCTAGTGAAAACCAGGATATTTTATATAAAAAAAACATTATTATAAACTTAAAAAATTAAAGAATTCTAAATTTATTTTATATTTATTATAACCATAGCGAATTTATATTCTAACTAGGTAGGAGAAAACACTGCTGCCTTGCTTGACTTTATTGCATGAAACACCTTAGCCCTGGAAACAAGAACTTACAGCCAAATGATTCTTTGTTCAACTTATTCATGGAAGACTGAGTTTGTCTAACACCCACTTTGTCTCCTTTCAAGCTGCTGTTTTAAGACACTTGTGACTGTCCCAGATAGTTGCTGGCTGACAGAACTAGTGCCCTCAAGGGAAGATGAACAATTTCAATTTTACAACGATTTTGACGGAAGCACCAGACCAGGGTACTGCCATTTTTCAGAAACAAGACCTTTAGTTTTAAATCATTCACATAACCGCTGGCTGAGCTCCAGGATTTTCTTTTCTTCACCTACTTTGATTTGTGAGAAAGAATGGATCACCAAGAGGATCCTCTGGATATTTCTTTTGTAAGATCCCTAAAGTCATGTAATTAGTTCTAGCATAAGATTCTTTTTCTTACTACAGATGGCAACATGAGCTTACAAAGGTCCCTTGCCTCATTTAATTTGCACTGCACTTAAGACAAATGTTGAATACAAGAGTAAATCAGGTTCTTGCTGCATACTTTACCATTGGGTTCACTTTACAGGGAATAGACTTTTCACTTCTTGCTCTTTCAAGAGAATAGTTACTTAGATATGTCTAGGCCTGGTCCTCTTTACAAAAATATCAAGGATAGTTTTGAGGCAGACTCAACAGTAGTTTGGAATAGTGTCAGATGTGTGGGGGATTTTATTATTATGCATGTATTGAGCATTCAAAACATAAACAGCGCAAAATTTGCTATCTCATTCGCAGTAAAGTCATGCTGACCTTTTACTAAACAGCAGTGTGCTTAGTGGCTATTAAATCCTTTTAAGTCTTGAGTCACAGATAAAGTCACTGTGTCTTATCATTTTAATGGGCCCTTTCCTGCCCTGATTGTACTGAGGGGTTGTCCCACTCTGCTCCTTCTGACTTTGTTTATCAGCCAAGCACACTTGCTGCTGTCACTAGTAAATACAAATAAGAAGTAAATGGTACATGATTAGTGCTAATCTCTGACTGAAACTTTTTTCCTCCTGCAAAAGAATCCTTGGGACTGACATCCCTTCTCTGTCATTGTGGTACAGACACCAGCAGACAACATATTTGTGCATAAACCATTGGAATGGACCTTCAGGCTCTGCTGAGACTTCCTGCCACAGCCACACAAAGGTCGTTAATAAAAAGCCCCTGCAAGCCTGTCTTACGTGGTAGGACTGAAAGGAAGTTTGAGGCAGCACAGGCTCATTTACATGTAGCTTACACTTCATTTTAAAAGAGGTCCAATTCTCTTAAACCTTTCTGAACTGGTAATTCTAAACTATTGACAACAAAAGTAATTGCTATATGTAGATTAACCCCAACTGTTTGTGAAGTTCAACTCCATTTTCAGCTCTGTTTTCCACAATGTAAGCATTCTAGCAGATCTGCATTACATTGCACAGATGGTATCTCAAAAAAACCATCACAACAAAAACTATTCATTGTTAATATGTTTCTGGTGCCAAGACACACAGAAGGTTTATATACCACTATGGAAAGGTAAGACTGAAGTAAAGCTGTTTCTCAGGTAATAAAATGATCTTTTATTTCATTTTCTCTTTCACAAGGGTAGCTGTTACCCTGGATCTCACTAGGTGTTCCATGGACAATATAAAGGAACTTTCTTTCCAGAAGCATCAGCACTTCTAACTATTCTGTTAAACCAAACACGTTTCTCATGACCATTCTTGACTTCCCTAACCACCTGTCCAAATTCATGTAAATCACAGCTCCAGCAATCTAATGAGAGACATAGCTGCTAGCTCTGTATTCAGAGAGCTGAGCCAGGTTATTCCCTGTATGGGGCATAGCCCTGTGCTTGGGGACAGGCAGGCTCTAGTCTCAGATAGTAAAAGCTCTGGTTTTAAACATAATCCTGTCAAGACAGCACATACTTTTATAAATCTAATCCTCATCCAAGTCTGGAATTGAGTGTCTCCTGCTCAATGCAGCACTCTTGCCTACTGGGACAGGACATTTGTCCCAGTAAGTCTGAAAAGATTTCATGAATGCAAACAAACTTTTGTTTCAACCAAGACTGGGGAGAGGTTTAAAAGAGTGCTAAGTGTTGGAAGCCTCTTGTTTCTGCCAGCACAGCATCCATGAGCATAGATGTTCACTACACAGCAATCCTTTTCATTCATATTGGCTGCCCCACTAGAAGTTTTTGAAGGTGCTTTAGAATCAAAGAAGCACAAAGCCAACCTACCCATTGTGCTGAGGTGTCAGGCAGAAGGAAGACAAAAGATGGAGTGTCATCTCAAGGTGACAGACAGCTGTCACTTCCTCCTCACCCCCAGCTGTGCAGGCATTGCTGACAGCCTCTCAGCATGCAACGCAGCATCACCTTTCTATTTCACCAAACCAATGAAACCACTTAACTGGTAATTGCTTTTGTTCCTCACACAGCATGCATATGGCAACTATTCCATAGTGCTCAGCAATTCCCTGGGGATTTCTTTTTTAGTTTCAGTGTGATTTGCTCTTTCTGTCTTGGTCTGCCTGTGACAAGATCCATCAGCACACTGGCCACATGATGTCTCCTTATTATGTGAAGAGTGCACATCGGATACATAACATCATTCTCCCCTTGGCAAGTAAGTGTGATCCTCTGTACACACAGCAGGGGTCACTTACAGCACCATAATTTAAAAAAATACAAAAACCAGAAAACTTTTGTAGCCCAGGCAAATTCAAAGTGCAGGCACAAGACATAGTTGCATAATATCACAGATGTTATCATCATAAATATCACAGAAGATGCCAGTGGCCATTCTTAGCTGCTCTCTATCAACAGCTGTTCTCATCTCATGTCAGAATCCTAATCTTTCTTGTGATATTTTTTATACTATACACATTTAAGAAAAAAAAAGTGTAGAAGTATGTTCGCATAAAGCAGCAGTGTGACTATTTCAGAGCTTACCTTGTCAGCTTAAAACTATTTCTCTCATTCCCATCAGATGGTCAGAATTCTGCAAGTGACATAGATAGATCCTTTTTTATTCAACAAAAAAATTCAGTAGTAAGAAGCCAAATGCTGAATTGTGACTTTTTTGACACAAAAATTTTATTTGCTACCTGGAAGAGGTAGTTCAGTCACAAGCACCATGCTGAAATTGCAGGGGGCAGCTGGGCCAAGGTAGTGTTTGTGGATGGCTAATCCACACTCGTTTTCTCTGTCTGCTGTGACTATTTCCAACCTAGCAGACAAGGAAAAAAAAAAGAAAAAAAAAATTAAATGGCGTTGCCACCCTCCCTACTACCTCCATAGTCTAATCTAATGTTTATGGATTTTGTAGCTGTGAAAAGGGATATTCACTATGGGTACCATTTATTTTCCTTCCAAGTATTCAACTTTTGAATCCTGTATTTATCCTAGTGTGCAGACTTGCACAGATAGATAAAACACTGTACTCCACATAGGAATATATACATAAATCACCACTGTCCACAATTAGCAAGTTCATTTTGGCCTGAAAAATGTTCCGAATCATTAACTAAATTTTTTCAATACATTCCAGCTATACTATTCTGAGTGTACTGGGGCTGAAATAGAGCAATACATTAAAAACTGCAGAACTTCTCCTTTATAAAACAAGAATTAATATTAATTTTAGAATAATTAATTAATTACTTGTCCAGGTCTTGTGTCCACTCTACTGGACAATCCTAAAAAAAAGAAGATGTTGAAACAGAGGAAGTTTTAGTGAAAGAAAGCAGATATTTTTTAGCCTGAATCACACAGTGCAGCTTTCTGAAAACAAAATTAATTTCAGTGATTAAATAATGACTCAAAAAGCAGATAGCTCCATTTATTTAGAAGAGCACACAGCTCTGGTTTTTCACTCGAACTGAAGTACACAGAATAGCAATGCAGGCCTGGGAAACACAAGATACAGTCTTAAAATTCAGTCTTTTTCTGCTCTAGCCTGTGATCCCTCTTCCTGGGGGCCTGGACACCTATTGTTAGCTGCAGAGCTCTGGGCCTTGTGCTCATGTCCTTAGCCCCCACTGCAGCAGCCCTTCAGCAAATAGAGGGGGCTGATAAGAAAGATGGAGACAGACTTTATTTTAATAGAGTCTGTAGTGCCAGGACAAGGGGTAATGGTTTTAAACTGAAGGAGGGTAGGTATAGATCAGATAAAAGGAATATGAGGGGGGTGAGACATTGGCACAGACTGTCCAGAGAGATGGTGGATGTCTCATCCCTGGAAGTGTTCAAGGTCAGGTTGGACAGGGCTCTGAGTGACCTGGCCTAGTTGAAGATGTCCTTGCTTACTGCAGAAGGCTTGGTCTAGGTGACCTTCTAAAGTTCCTTCCAACCCAAACTGTTCAATGATCCTGTCAACCTGACCCATATGTTCAGGACAAACATTAAACCTACTGAGACACTCAGCTGTGCAGAGGAACCTCCCCCCCAGGGGCACTGCAGGTTTAAGGAGGGCAGTGCAGGTCTCTCAGCACTCCACAGAAACTGTGAATGGTGCTTTTTGATCACCGCTTCTATAGTAAATGTGTACATATGTGGATATTCTCAGTTCAGGAAGAGAGAAAAAGAGAAGGTTTTCTAACCAGGATAGAGCCTGGGAGACAGTTGGGAAAGAATGTAAATAATTCTCTAATCTCTCTTGTTGTTCCCATTGTTTATAGATATGTTCTGCCACCGTGCGTCATTCACTGCACACCAATGGTGTGAGATGTTTTTACTCAAAGACCAATGAAATTAGTCCGCACGATGTTCTCTATAAATAGAGTGGTGCATTTGAAATAAATGAGAGTTCATTCTCTAGCCTTTGATTTGGAGTCATTCTCGTTACCATCCTGCTCAACAGCGACATACATATATACATATACAAAACACAAAATAAAGACTTCCAATCAATTAAATTTCTGCTGCATACCCAAGAACCATACAACTCCTGTATTGTCCATATTCTGTAGAGAGTTTTCAGGGGTTTTTTTTTCTTCCTTCCACTAAAAGGTTCATAGGATATCTTCATTAACACTTGTTCAGAACATAGACATATACAAGAATTCACTTGCAGAGGCATGACTACAGAACAGTCTATGGGGTGGGAAATACACCCTCAAATTCATAAGATTCCTCAGTCATTCTGTGCTTGAAGTGCTGAATCTTTTTACAGATCACCAGGCCGCATGAGAGGAGAATCCAGCTCCACCTGCATATCCCAGGCTGCAGTTAGAAGAGAGCAATGCCTTTTTTTCTATTTGCTTCATGAAAACTAAAAAAAAAAAGAGGATGGGAACAATCCTTCATTCAAAATCATATTTTATTTCAACATGAAGAGAAAAGCAAACTGGATAATACCAACAATTTTACTAATTCTTCCCTTCACATTAGGAATGCAAGTAATTGAGCCTTCAGATTCCCTCCAGTTTTTCTTTTTTAAAATACATAAAATATAATTTCTTCATGTGAAATACAAAATAAATTGGTCTATTTAACAATTTTGAAGAAAAAAAAATTAAAAATCTACAAATTCATAAATATACCTAAAATCAGGACACTGAATTTCTGGTCTATTTCAAATAATTATGTGGAACTAAGGATAAGAGAAATTCTAAAGGGAAAAAAAAAGCCCTAACAAAATGCAATAACACTGTCTGTGTTATTGATGATATCATACTTGAATAATTCTTACAATTTAATGTTGCTATAAAAGCAGCCAAAATAATTCTTTCAATGAAGTAGCTTAGAAAAAAAGATTACGTTCATCTTTAAACTATGTTGAAAGCTTGTTTGAAAGAGTTATCAAAATAACACCTTTCAGTGATGTTTTTATTTCAGTAAATTTGTATTTCATTGACCAGACACAAATGTGGCTCATCTAGTTGATTTTATCCAGCATCTGTCTGGATTTCAAAAAAAACATCTACTAGGCTTTCTTAAAATTCCTATTTTCACAGACAATTCCTCTCGGTTGATTTCTCTTATAACTTGATTCTTCAAATTCTGACACCAGGGGTTTAATGTGTGAGAAGTTTTTTCCTTTTTGTTTGCCAAAAGTATTAATCTTTTAGCTAAGCTATATCTTCCATGTTACTGGTACTTCAAGATGCCTTTTTTTAACCCATTATTTTATATATATAATTTTATTAGGTTCGGTTACAAAAAACCCAGAATAAGTTATTTATATTTTTTCATAGTATTTATTTTGCTTTTTATTTTGTGGGAATAATAAAACAAATATGAAGTCAATCTCCTTATGATAGCACCACTTCTATTGGCAACAATACAACAGGTGTTAATTCACTACACTTTTATTAGTTGAAGCTAAGACCTAAGTAAAATAAGATTGATTTTCTCCTTGAATCCTCACCGATCATTTCTCATCATTAGACATTCAAGTTCCACTGTGATGAGGGGCATAAAACTAAGACAGATTTGCAGATGGAAAGATCATTATATTCTTTCAATATAATCTCTGCTCAAGACCCCATCACAAAGTAATGAGGACTTTTCTTTCAGGGACATGATGGAGGTATTTTTGTGACAGCACTTAGGAGGTTTGACAGCCCAGCTTCTGCTTGTCTACAGTCAGCTTTTTAAACATTTCATTTAAAGGAATGCAGTTATTTTTCAGGTTTCCTGAAAGACGTAGGGAATATGAGAGCAATCTGAACGGGCTTAGATCATAAGAAATAATTGGATTGAGTATGAGCTATCAATTTAAGCATAAGGTAGATATGCAAAGATTACGAGGAAGTACAACTAATGAGATTAGATTGTGAAATAGTCAGAGCTGACTTGTGTTCTCAACCCGGGTAAAGTGACTGGACTTATAACCAGACAAGCAGTTTGAAAGTAATTAAATGCTCGTGCTCTCAGCTGCAAGGCTGCCTCTCCCAACCCAGAGCATTTTTACCAGCATCCAGCAAACTGCTAATAAGAATGAGGAATGAAACAGCTGGGGGCTGCAGAATCATGTTGCCATGGAAACCACTGCAGGTGCGTGGTCCAAGGAATAGTAAAACTCAGATTTTTAGAGTTTATAAAATATAAGGAAGAAATGAAAAGGAGACAGAGATAAATAAATAACACAAACCAAGGACATTGCAAACACTTTTGAGAGAAGGACAGACTAGTATTGTTAAATGGGATCTGTCAGAGACAACAGTGCAGGGGACAAAGGGACTGAGCTGAGAGATATCTCAGTGCATAAGTATGCCAGAAAAAGGAAGAAGAAATCAGAACTAAACAAAAGAAAATACAGACACCAGAGGGCACTGAAACAGAAATAAAATCTATTACAGGTCACTGTGTTTAGAAAAAACAAGAGAAGAAAAGAACAGTTCAGAAATTGATGTGGGAATCAGAACCTCTTGGATTGCTTAACATAGTTCTAGTTCTCTTATGCCAAACATCATTTGTACATCAAGTCTCCCACTTGTATAACTCATGCAGCAACCTTTCCCAAAATAACAGCTCACTCATCTATGTACAGCACATTGCAAATCTGATTATCTGATTTTCAAAGGTATTTAGAGTCCCAATACTGTAGCTGGTGGGAATTGCTCAGCTCCTGAACAGGCTGAGCACTTAATTCACATTCACGTCATGATGTTCCTCATACTCACTTTGCCTGTCTGAGGACTACTGGCACCCTAAAGTCCCTCTACAGTGATGTGCAGCTCTAGGATTTACTGAACCAACCAAGATTTTAATTTTTTTCTCTCTCAAGTGACTTTATAGGACACGTTATCAATAGCATTTTTATTAAATCTATGCAGCTTCCTATTTGTAGAGTTTATGAGCAAAAGGAGGAATGCTGTCTGGAGATGCCATGGAGTGATTTCATTGAAGGCTCACAATACTCATGATGCAAAAGTTACTACAGAGAACACTAAAGAACTCCCTGACAGCACCCCCTGCATTTACCACTTAGTGGACAAGCAGACAGAATGTGAAATCATAGTGCAAAAATGACAAATTAAGTCATAAGGCCTGTGTTCCCTCAAATACAGAATAGAATAGACGATGTCAAAACTCAAACAGGAAAATACTTTGGCTAGACTTCAACAAAAAGAGCAGGTAAAAAACCAAAAAAATCCAAACAAAACAAAACAAAAAAAAAACAAAACAAAGCAAAACAAAACAAAAAAGCCTCAAAAAACCCTCCAACAGCAACAACAACAAAAAAACATTCAAACCCACAACTGTAAAACTCTAGAATTGAAACAAAATGAAAACAAATAAAACTCAAACAAAACCAATCCACAGCTATATTAGGCAGCATACTTGGTTTTCATACATGCATTCACTTACTCATCAGGTTAAAAAAATGCAATGTCCTTTCCCCCAAAGCCTTAATGAAGTGGTTTCTCAAAAGAGACATCACATAAAAATAAAATTAGAAAAAAAAGGGTTTTTCAGATAACACATGAAATTCAAAAGATGCAAAATTTGGAGCTATGACAGAAATGGTTTAAATATATCATCCTAACAGCTGAAAATATAACCAGCCATTCCTGAAACACAAACTAAGACTAGATTGTCTGCAGGGATGAAGCATGAAGCTAGAGAAGCTGCTAGAAATAAGATGGTCCTTTGAGTCATGTTCAAATTAAGGATAAAAGAACTCAAAGAAAAATTAAAGTAAGCAAAAAAAATATGAGGAAAACGTTGCTAAGGGCATAAAAACAAATAGAAACTACTCCTTCATAGAAGTAGAAAGCCTGACAAGAGTGTCTCTAGGGCCACTAGACAATCAAGGTGTAAAAAAATTGTTCGGAACAGATATAGCCTCAGCAGAAAATCTAAACAAGGTTTTATGACTGTGCTTATTAGGAAAGAATCACAGTATCATAGAACATCCTGAGTTTGGAGGGACCAACAAAGATCATTGAAGTCCAGCTCCTGGCTCTGCACGAGTCACACAGTGTTCCTGAGAGCATTGTCCAAGAGCTTCTTGAGCTCTGTCAGGCTGGTGCTGTGACCACTTCCCTGAGGAGCCTGTTCCAGTTGCCCAACCACTCTGGGTAAAAAAACCTTTTCCTGATGTCCAACCTAAACCTCCCTTGACACAGCTTCATGCCAAGAAATCAATGGAGACATGGGTTTTAAGGAGAAATAGACCAGTAAGGTTAGCGTTTGTATTGCCCAGACTGCATAACTGAAACTGCTAAAAATAATGCAGTTAAAAGATATACAGATAAATCTCAAGTATCTGAATAAATGTCAGGAACATGCCAAACAACTTCCAAATCATTAATGATTTCCTGCAAGAGCTCAAAGAAGATAAGATACATTCCAGAGGAAAAAAAGTACTTACCTTTACAGAAAAATAAATAAAAATACATCAGTCACTAGGAAACTGAAGATCAAAATTGACGATCTAAAAGAGGAAAAAAATTGAAACAATTCTTTTATAGCTAGGACACTATATTAACATGAGAATAAATATAAAAATGTATTTTCTAAAGCACATGACACCACAATAATGAAATTTACTTCTCTGACAGGGTGAGGTGAATTGACTTTGGCTTGACCAGGAACCCACTAAAGCTGCTCCAGCCAGGAGTCTTCTCCAGTGCAGACGTCCCATGAGGTCACAGCCTCTTTCAGACATCTATCTGTACTCATGTGGGTCCACCATGAGCTGCAGATGGATCTCTGCTTCCCCATGGACCTCCCTGGGCTGCAGGGGCACAGCTGCCTTACCATGGGTTGCAGGAGGGGCTGCAGGGGAATCTCCGCTCTGGCACCTGGAACATCTCCTGCCCCTCCTTCTGCACTGACCTTGGGGTCTGTGGGCTTGCTCTGCTCATATATTGTCCCTTCTCTCTTCTCTGGCCACAATTTCTTCTGCACAATAGCTTATTTCCCCTCCCTCTTGTTATCCCAGAGGTGTTACTACCACCGCTGATGGGCTCAGCCTTGGCAGGGGTGGGTGAATCTTGGAGCTGGGTGACATTGGCTCTGCTGGACATGAGGCTGCTTCTCACAGAAGCCACCCCTGTGGCCCCTCCCAGCCACCAACAACTTGCCACACAAACCCAGTACACAGGGCTATCAGGATAGGGGGAAAAAGTTTAACTTAGGCATCTTGTCTTTAGTAAAACTTCTGGAATTTGATATTTACCTAGGAAAATTAGGAATGTATGGTTTAGGTGAAGTTAATATTAACTGCCTGCACAACCAAGTGACAGTAATAAGAGAACAACATGTTCATAGCATAGTTACTAATAGTTACTTTTAGCCTAGAATGGTGGGAGATGAAACAGGAGATCTGTCATATGTTTTGAGTTATATTCTGAATTTTCTGTAGTGATACAGTTGAAAGCAAAACTAATTTTTGGATGCTGAAAACACCTTAAAAATTGTCAAGCACATGGTTACAGCCCCTTATCAAAGAAATGCAATGAAATTTAACCGAAAAATGGTACACCTGAGAAAGAAGAATTAAAGTAGTAAATATAAAAATGAGACTGTTTACACAGCAGAACCACTGCAGAAATGTAGCTGAGGCTACAATAAACCACAAATAAATTGAGTTGAGAGCATGAGTACAGAGCAAAAGTAATTCTCTAATGAAGGTAGAGAAGTATTTCATGAAGGTCATGAAAAGTAGCTGTTCCATTCTGCAAAATATTGACAAGACCATAGCTATGGTACAGCAATTCAAATAAAATTTGACAACTCAAGGAAAAACCAAAGAAGGTGTTCTAAAAGTAACATTAAGAAAAATTGAAGAAAAATCAAAGAATTATATTTGTTGAAACTAAAGACAATGTTTTAATAAGGCTTTCAAAGTATAAATTTCATAATCATGAAGGAGGCAACAATGAGGTATGTTATCCTGCATATCCCCAATATGCAAACAGTTAATTTGAGAAAGGGATGTTTTTTCCATTACAATTTTAGGACAATTAAACGAAACAAACCTTTTCAACATGATGTCAGTTAAGTACTAGGAGTAATTAAACATGGAAAGTACTTAGCACAGCTTCTAATTTGGCCTCTATTATTGTCACACCACTGCTCAAAACAGAGTGGCAGGGTAAATACTCACCAGTGCAGAGCCCAGCTCCTGTCTGTTTACCCTGGTTTGACTTTCTTAGTGATGAAGATGTTTAACCTGATTTCTCTTTGGTTAATGACTGGGATGAAAAAGGATCTGCAGGGAATTTATTTGTACTATGTATTTTCAATTGCTTGCTTACAAGAGGCTGGGAGTGCTATTTTTAAAATGACAAACTTTAAGGGCAAATTAGCTATTTGCTAAATGCATCAGGCTTTGAGCTCTGATGTTAACACTGAAAATAGCACAGCAGCAGAGTGGTAGTAGATTTAGCATGCCACTTCCTTCTGACTTACCAAGGGCATTGTTTTTTTCAAGGTTTTTCAGTCTAAATAGCAGATTTCATTACATTAACTATACATTTTGCACTGTTATATCAAATAAAATACCAGAATATCCATGAAAACATTAATTTGAAGTCAGAGAAAATAATATCTCAAAGACAAGGATAAGGAAAAGACTCAATTAGAAAAGATAGATGCATCTTACAGTTCAGGATATAGATCATACTCAAAGATAAAATGATACTTGACAAAACTTAGGCTGAGCTAGAATTTTTTAAAGGTATTAAATTTGGAAAAAACAACAACAACAAAAAACCCCAAACAAACAAAAAAACCCCCATTGCAAAAACCAAGGGAACCCCCTGCCCACAGAACAAGGGACTTCACATTCTGTAGTGCAGAAATGTGACAGGATGACAATGTGGATTTGTATGTTCAATAATAAGAAGTATCTCCTACATAAATTTATTTCCTGTAAAGGATAAGCTTTTGTATTGGGTACATATAAGACAAGAATTGGTAAGAAAAAAAAAAGGCTATCTTGGCTTAATAATATTTTAAAGGACTTCATAATACTTTACAACGGGGTACAATATGACACAGGACATCCTTTCTGTTTGCATTTTGGGAAACCAACCAGGTTAGAAGCTGCCTAATCAAAATATTGTGGGGCAAAACTTGGAAGGACAAAAAGCCACATTAGAAGCCCTAAAGAAAAAACTAAACCTAAGGCATGGGCTGATCCTCTGTCCAATAAATCCAAGACTGGTTCAGCTGGAAAATTCCAGAGGGGAAATCTTTTTTCAGTCAACCTATTCCTGCCTAGGACCATTCAGGCCTGCAGCTTCAGACTCACAGGAACCACCAGGTCTAGGAGGGAAAATCACATCACACCAGTGTTTTGTTAAACTCAGCCCAGCCACAGGAGCAGCTGACACGACATCCATCCTTTTATGAGCAAGAGTTTTCATGCATCTTTTTGCCGGCAGGCTACAAACAGAAGGTTGGATGAGCTCTGTTCCTTCCAAGAGGTTAATAAGAAGCACCATATGAAGTTAGTTCCAGGCCAGAAAAATCATTGCTAAATCAAAGTAGAGACCTAACACATCAGTGTAACATCACCTGGTTATTGGCAGATAGATTACTTCACAGTACTCTCCCAGGCCAAGCCATAAACTACTCACAAACATGCTTTAGGATACAAGCCATGAATTCACAGCCCTGGGATCTGAAGATCCTCTCATTTTATTATAAACATCTGTAAAAGAGATTTTTGCTGTTAGACACAGGGATGTCTATGGAATTTACATAACACAGATTCTAATGCACTTTCAGCAGCAAAAATTAAAAGAGCTTAAGTGTTCCAGGAGTGAAACAATGGCATGTATTGGGCTTTAAAATCCTCTTAGCCAAATGAGCATTAATTAAAAATCCTAGAAGCTCATAAAAGTAACAAGTTTTGGTAAACAATCTGGAGAATAAAACTTGTATAAAAATAGCTACTTGAATATTAGAAAACTCTAAAAGGAAAAATCTAAGCTTGTCTGCAAGAAACTCTATCAGGAAAGTAAGGCTACATTCATTCATTTGATTTTCCATAACAAATGTCTTGAATAGGTCTAAAAAGAGCAATTTTTTTCCATTTTTTCAATAGAAAGGTGAGCCAAAGGACCTCCTCTTTCTTCTGATGAGTCTCTGGAAGAAGCATCCATGATCTGATTGAGCCTACTGGCTGCTCTAAAAGAGAGGAACAGGCTGGCCAAGCAGCAAAGTTTCTGGACACCTCTGGAAAACCACCTTTTTCTCACTCATAAACTCTACAAATAGGAAGCTGAATACATAAGTATTCAGTATTCCAATAATACATAATTATTCATTATTCAAATTTATAAAATGGCATTGGTAATGAATGTAATTTTAGTAGTCTTAATAAAAGTTTCATTGGTAAGGTATCCTGGAGAGTCATTGGAAAGAGAGAAGGCAATTCAAATTTCAGTTGGTTCAGTCAGTCTTTAAGTTACATATCCTCTTTGCTGGTCTCTACATTTAAATTGCTCCTCAGAGGGTGTTTCAAAAAGTGATCACCAAAAAATGTTAATAAAATTACTGTTACAGTTTTGATACACAAAGTACTGTTGCAGTTTTGATACACAAACGTTGCCCTACTTCAGGTTCCCAAATTTTTTGGTAATGCCAGAAGCTGTGACTGTATATTACTGGGGCCACAGCAGTCATAACAACTTCTAAAATTCTACAGGCCAATAAGGAAAAATCTTGGAATACTGAAGAGAACAAGCAAACACATCTCCTCCTTCATCTGCCCCACAGTTCACTTTTAATAGTTCACATGCAAAGAACGGGGAAGGGCAATTTCATCCTGTAAGGTCAATGTCTCACAGTTACAAATGTATACAGCAATGCAAAGTGATCCGCACATCGGAGCTGGAAAAGCTGCCAGCTCCAAGCACTGAAAGCTAACACTCGTGACATCAAACACCCCCAAAAAGCTCTTTTCCACAGCAGTGCTAAATGCTAGTTCTTAACAGAGGAGAGAGCTCTCAGGTCTAGGGTTAAGCCAAACTCATCAGTAAAGCAGGGCTTTGAGATGTTGGCTGTCAACCACCACTTCCCCTGTGTGGCTGTGCGACACTTCTCAGTAATCTTCAGTGGCAGCTCTGTAAACGCCAGAGGTTGTGTTGTTCAAGCTTATCCTAGGGATGCCAGGAATTATTCCACTCTTTTCCCCACAGTTACAATATTCCTCTGGTTAAGTCTTTGTAGATTTGAAATTTGATCTGATGGAGCATAGGACTGTTTTGGGAAACAAAGTCCAGCTTGCTGATTTCTGTTCACCTGCAGATGCACTTCTTAATTTTTGAGCTGTGGTCAAATCCAGAAGCTGAAACTAGCAGCTGCAATAAGTAATATTGTAATGAAAATAGATCTTCCCAGCTAATTTTAGTTGTTGGTACCAACTGGTTTTCTCTCGGGACACATTACATCCATGGGACAATAGATAGAGCAGAAAGAACATTTACTCAGTGCTGTCAGTGGAAATTCTCAACAGCATAGAACAGCATTAAATCCTTGCTGAAAACCTCAAATGCTACAAAATGCTGTGAAAAAAATATGAAATATGCAGAACATTGTTGGTGCCTTCAGTCACAGCAATAGCAGGGAATTTAACACAGAGGGACAATTCTGGTCCCTGTTTTATTCCACTGTTAATAGTCCACAAGACCTTGAGGCTTTTCCAATAGTTGGTAGATACACTGAGATCAGTGAGAACCAGAGTGAGCAAACACCTTCAAAGGTGCTCCCTGCATTTCAGGCTTAAGCAGCTGCTGCTGCTCACACTTTGTTTTGTGTTTAAGGCATTGCTTTTTGATAAAGCTACAACTAAGACACTGAAATAAACACAACCTGCACTCTCTTCCCTTACTTCTCTGATTTTTCAGCTTATAAGATGGAAAACCCAGCTTTTAAAGTCAATAATTATTCACCATATTTAAAGCAGAATACAGAGAAGTTATCAAAATATCAACTATTTTTAGATGTCTCATGTAGGCAACTGGAAAGTATTTTAGTGGTATTTCATGGAATTAGTTATAAATGTGTTCAAGTGCTGCTGTAGCTAGTAAAATGCTAAGTGCAAAAGTTACTTGCTTTAAAAAAGTTATTTTGCTTTTTTTAACAATTAAGAAATTGTTAGTTTTTTCAATGCTGACAGTTTTATCCATAAATATGATTATGGAATGTTAAGAAAAAGAGTCCTCTGGCTTCAGAAGACTGATGGCTGGTACTAAGACTTCAGCAAACTAACCTTATGAGCCAAAACCGAGTCTCTTCCTCTGTTTTTGCTCCTAAAATACTGTTTGATGCATAGTGAAATCTGAAGAAATATCCTGGTTTTCACATCCTCCTGAAAACTACTGAGAAAAGTTCCAAAATAACTTCCTGTTCTTTTCTAAACAGAGATGTTCTTAAAGCCGTCACTGATATGCCTTCATTTCCTCTGAAATAAATAGAGAGCCAGATTGCCCAGATCCAGGGCATAAATGTAGCGCTGACATTTAACCAGAGGCAGCATATCCTTCCTAGTCAGTATATTTTTCCCAGATAATTGTCACATGTCGTGGTTTGACATGGAAGTGAATTTTTTTCAGGAAGTTGGGTCAAACCAATCAGTGGTCAGGTTTGGATATTGGCACCTGGAGTGACCACTGAAGGTATGGACACGCCTCTGAGAACACAGGGGGTTAAAAGCAAGAACTCCCAGGGGAGCTGTCGCTTTGGTTCCGGTCAGGGTGCAGTGCAGATCTCCCCTGCCCAGCCACGGGCTGGGTGGGGGAGGGGAAGCCATGTGGCCTGGTTGAGGTGAGCCGAGGAGGCTGAAGGACTGGAACCAAGCCAGCTCCTGTGGACGGAAGGGTGGAGAGAAGCGGAGATGTCTTTGTCCCCCCCCACCAGAGGGAAGAGACAGAGAGACCGGACGGCACCTGTAACTTTGCTGGCAGAGGAGAAGGAGAAGTGGGGGGAAGGTGCCCAGCCTTGGCCTTGGGAATTGGCTTCTGAGCAGGGATTTCAGACGTCGGGGGAGTCTGAACTTTTAACCCTTTCCTGGGAAATGAAAGCTTTTTAAAATATTACTCCTCCTTGATTTATAGTGGAAGAGAGACAGTCCGAGACCTGAGATGTTAGAAGAAGAATTTTTTAGGTGGGAGGAGATGATGGAGTGGCTTGTGGCTGGACTTTTCTTGTTAGCCATAGACTGAACCAAATTCTCCTGCAACAGAGACTGCATTTAGGGGGATGTGGTGGTGGGCCAAGAGACCTGTTTCAGTGACTACCAACAGAGGAATGGAGAGAACAGAGGAAAGCTGAAGAGGGTGTGGTAATGCCTCTGTGTTCAAGAAGAAGATCTCTGTTCTTGAGACCCTCGGCCCCAGGGGAGGATGAAATGGGGGGGACTGTTGTCCCAAAAAGGAGAAGCTGTTGGACCCTCAGCCCCAGGGGAAAATGGGGAGGGGGAGGGGACTGTGGTCCCAAAATGAGAAATGGAACTGTTATTTTTCTTTGGTCCTTGGCAAAGCATCCTTGAAAAGAAACCCTATGAGCAGTCTGTCCATGCTGGGTGGTGAGAGCATTGTGACATGGAAAGGAGACTGTCAAACCATGACAGCATGTAAGACCAAACTTCAGTCTAAACTAAGAATCCTTGGATAAAAGTGGTGAAAGAAACAAATCTAATTTGGTGAACAAAACCGAAAAGGTATCTTCAGCCTGGTAAGGTTCATGTTGGCAAAGCCAAGCAGATGCTGAACAGAATCTGTGCAAAGATAATTTTGTCACAATGCCTTCACTGTTTGTTTTCTCCAAGCACATCATTTCTAACACATAATGTAAATATTCTGTTGCATGTAGGTACAGAGCTTTCACAGTCTGGGGTGTCCTGGGAATACTACCATAATTAACACTGCCATCTAAGAGCAAAACAACATGAAGGAATCAACAAGTAATTAAAAAACCTAGAGCTCTAATTACACATGGTAGCTTATAGTCCTTTTCATTCATTTACCTTTTCTCATTGCTCATTTCTATGAACAAGATACAATACTGTCATTCCTCTCCAGACCAAGACCCTCAGACTCCTGAATGTTGTAGATGTTTTAGAAAATCCCATAATTAAACTGAGCTGCTTGTTGCGGTCATTCCAGGTGTTTCTCCATCATTATACTCAATAAAAGAGTAACCACAACACTTAAACATTCACCTAGGTGCTTTTGTTCCTAAAAAGACCTATCAAATCATTGAAGAGATATCAATTATACTAGGATATAATGGTAACAATAACCCAAATCATATAACTTTAAATATCTTGAATCTTGAACCATCTCAGACTGGACTTGCTTCTTAGGAAGCAATATCGCACAATCACTTCTATTTTTTCATCCACTTATGTCCAGAAATTTTGAACAGTCTAAGAAAGTGCCATAGACTGAAAAATATCATATCTTAGGAACATTTTTGTTACAGAACAGCTGTGTCATTTTATAGCTCCCAAGTCCAAAATCACCAAGGATTTTTTTCACTCTACTTTTCTCTGCAATGTCTTTATCAGAAATAACAGAAGCACAGAATCATTTGGGTTGGAAAAGACCTCCAAAATCATCAAGTTCAACCTCTGACCGATCATAACCAGTGCAACTAGACCATAGCCCTAAGTGCCACATTCAGTCATTTCTTGAATACTTCCAAGGATGGTAACTCCACCACCTCCCTGGGCAGCCCATTCCAAAGCTTAACTACCCTTTCAGTGAAGCGATTTTTCCTGATGTCAAACCTGAATCTCCACTGCTGCAGCTTGAGTCCATGCCCTCTTGCCTGTTGCTTGTTGACTGGGAGTGAAGACCAACCCCCACCTTACTACAACCTCCAGGCAGTTGTAGGGAGTTCAAGTAGTTTTCTCCCCTAAGCCTCCTTTTCTCCAGGTTAAACACCCCCAGATCCCGCAGCCACTGCTCATAGGACTCACTCTCTAAACCTGTCACAACTTCATTGTCCTTCTGTGGACATGCTCCAGCACCTCAGCATCTTTCTGGAGGGGTGCAGAACTGGACACAGGACTTGTGATGTGAGCTCACCAGTGCAACGCTTAAATCATCACTTTGACAAAATAGTCATTAAGTGTCTAATTGAATGGAAAAGGTCACAAAAGAAACATCCCAGGACTGGACCTTAAATTGCACTTCCATTTCATTTTCAAGATAATATTAGATACTGCATGTATTCACATACATATTACTGAAATTTACATTCAGATACACACATAATCTTGAAATTTGCATTTCTGTCCTTGTTCCTCTCTAGCCAGAGCCAGTGCAGATGGTACTACCAGAATAATTAAAATCACCCCTCTGTTTCATTCACAGCTTGTGTTCTTTATTGTTCTTCCATTTAGACTAAACTCCTTCTGCTTGTTTGTTTTCAAACATTACTTTTTTTATTTTAAACAGTATCCATTTTGCTCATTAGAATAATTATTTTACATGTACATTAGGCAGATAAGGATTGTCAAGGAAAAAGGCTGTTGTGAATGTTTTTGTACCTGGATTATAAAGGCCATCTGACTATAAATCAGAGCTCTGTGTGGTGCTGGTTTTCCCGTTACTGTGCCCTGAAAGCATGGGAAGCTTAGGAGGGTAGTTTAAAAGGACATTCAGAGACATTCAGTGTGCCAGCACAGCATGGCAGAAGATGCTGATGTCAGAGAGAGAGGAACACATGTCGAGCAGACAATTCCATTTCAGTAGTAATCACATTCTTTATGTTAAATTTTATTTATGATTAATTTTCTATTTCTTCATTCCTCTGCACCATCAGGGATGAGGAGGGAGAGAAAATCAGGAGTGAAACTCAGCATGAGAAGACAGACAGGATGGGTGGAAGATGTTTTTATATTTGGTATCTATTTCCCATTACCCTGTTCTGGTCTGATTGGCAATAACTTAATCTGATGTCCCCAGGGGGAGTCTGTTTTGCTTGTGATGGTCAATGCAGGGTGATCTCTCTCTGCCCTTATCTTGATCCAAGAGCCTTTTCATATTTTCTCTCCCTTGCACAGCTGAGGAGGGCAATGACAGAACAGCTTTGGTGGGCACCTGCTACCCAGCCAGGTACACCCAAAACACACACCAAAAATTTCCACTAACTGTCATGTATCTGGTACTGAGAAGTGGTACAGGAAGCTGGCATATGGAAATGACATGGCTGTGCAACAGGGAACCTGTCAGGTTCTCTTCCCTCTGCTCCCAGGCAGCTTCAGAAAGCAGTCTCTATTTTTTAGGTAGAAATGCTGACCAGGTTGTCAGATCCAGCTATGATTGAGCTGGACATAATGTCAGACTTTATCTTCTGTTTGCACAGCTTAGTGTATCCCATGGAGGTTCAATCAACATGATAAAATACCCTGCTTTGTTCAACAGCAGAGTCATTAACATGAGCACCAAGCCATCCCCTTTGTTAGCCAATCTCAAAGCAAGTGAAGAAAAATGACAGATGAAATTTATCATTGTTAGAAGAAATCAAAGTAAGTAAGATTTTCATGTTTCTGAATGTCATGGTAGACAGAAAGGCTTTGAGAGGAATTTATATTTTATAAAGTTTTAGCTATCATAATTATCTACTGAAAGTTGCAGTTAAACCCCAACTTTCCTAAGCACTATGGAAAGATGAGGCTCTGTCCTTTTATTGCTAAAATCTTCCTCAGCTGTAATGGGATGCTCATTCACTCTGCAAACTCAATACTCCATCTCCACCCAGTATAATAGAGCATTGCTGAGGACAAACATGAAAGCTAAGGGCACTGAGCTCTTGTGGAGAATAGAACCACAACAGCAGATGTTTTAGCCAAGTTAAAATACCCTATTTCTGACCATCCAGAGGACCTTTTTATTTCTGCTTCTATCAAGTGCCATGTCTTCAGCAAAATGAGCAGGTTGTTTTAAAGCACAGGCAATTGCCAAAGAGATTCAGGTTTACTATTTTTTTGTGTCTACAAAAGGGGCATCAAAGATTATAAAGGCATCAAAGTGCTGTTGCATTTAAGGGTATAGAAATTTATCAGAGCACTCCAGCAGGTCCTCAGAGATCAGAGGAGTGGTAATGAAGACAAGTGTTTGAGAACTACGGCTTTATGAAAAACTGTTGAAAGTCTTCATGAAACATATTGTCTGGGTGATAAACTCCCACTGAGTCACAAGGTTCAGAGTGGACACCCTTGCCAAACTTAGCCCCACATGTCACCAAGGCTTTAGGTCTGAAGTTTTTAACAGCACTTAAATTTAACAGCACTTAATATCTTAAACAGTTTAATGAAAGATTCTTGTAAAATCTACCATAGCACAATGGCAACTCACTTATAGACCTAATTTATTTATGAATCTAATGTACTTAAGAATTTAAGAAACATTCACAAGACTTTAACGTGTTCATACTCACACACACAGACTTAAAGAAGTATGTACAAGGCATATATATCCCTGTCAAAACTCCCCATAATTTCAGGGAAGTACTCACATTGGACACCTTTGGGTCTTCTCAGCTGGTGAAGGGTGATCCCTGAGGAGTCAGGGGTATCAGCCCAGGCTCTGTCAGCTTCTGGCAGCAGTCCTCCACGTAAACTTGAGAGTTTTCTGGCTCACAGTGGTGTCTCACTCAGAGGGGGATGCTGCCACAGCCCACTGCAGTCCAGGAGAGCTCAGTGGATCTCACTTGGGACCATTGTTCATAGGTCACAAGAGGGTGGGCTTTAGTCATAGTAATTTCCCATCCTGACCACAATTTGGGTCAGTTACTTTTTTTGAAAATTCAGCTACAAAAACATTGTTCCATTTAGGTTGTTATTCAGGCAGGAAAAACAAGTTTCTAAGGCTGTTCATTAAATCCAAAAGCTCATCTGACAGTGTAAGTTCCTGGGAGCAGGGAGTGTTTCTGATAAGCTCAAGAGAAGTTCAGCCAGCTGCTGTTCATCAAGGCTGAGGCCTAATGAACATTTCTGAGATTATAGTGTGGCCCAAGGAGGAGAGGACAGTTTTACCACCACAGATGTACAAGAGAAATATAATCATAAATGAACTGTAACAAAAAACATTTTCAGATTACTTCTACCCCTGTGGAAAGGGAGCTCAGTGTCAAACTAAATAATCCTATGCAAATACTACCTCAAGTGCTCAGAAATAGCTAAATAATCAAATTGAGAAACATTTGTAGGACACTAGAACTTGTGGTGTGTCTGCACCTTTGATACAAGGCACAGCTCTGCTCCTGCCTTCCATGTCTCAAGAAATACACTAAAAAAACAAGAAATTATTGTGGTTTTGCAAGTGTAGGAATTTTTACCCCTATGATGCAGATATCCATATTCATACAATAGTTTGGGTTGGATGGGACCTTTGAAGATCATCAATGAGCAGGGACATTTTCAATTGGATATCAGAGCCCCATCCAACCTGACCCTGAGTGTTTCCAGGGATGGGACAGCTACCACCTCTCTGGGCAACCTGAGCCAGTGTTTCTTCATCCTCTTTGTAAAAATCTTTCCTATATCTAATCAAATTTACCCTCTTCAATATTATCATCCTCTGTCCTACCACAACAGACCCTACTAAAAACTATCCACATATTTCTTACAAGCCCCTTTAAGTACTGGAAAGTGCTATGAGATGTCCCTGGAGCCTTCTCCAGGCTGAACAACCCCAGCTCTCTCAGCCGGTCTTCATCAGAGAGGTGCTTCAGCCTCCTGATCATTTTTGTAGCCTCCTCTGGACTCTCTCCAACACGTCCATGTCTTGCCTGTGCTGGGGATGGCCATACTCTGGCACCAGATGGCCACTCTCAAAGCATCTTCTCACTGTGCAGAATGTCACACACAGTAAATCACAACAACTATCATTATACAAGGAAAATATCTGAATCATACAAAGCCACACTACTCATTGAATTGCACTTTTATTTTGTTAACAAATTGCAACATTTGTTTATAAACAGAAGTGTCTACTCTGCATGTATGGCAATGTCACACTGGCTATACTTAGTATTTCCAGCCGAAAAAGAAATTCTGAGTTATAATCTTTCTTCCCTAATCTCTGGTTCTAATTCAAAAGAAAGGTGATATATTTTGCTGCTTTGCTCTGTCTCCCAAGCAGCTAAAAGCTCCTTAAAGATCCAAACACTATCAGTGTCTTTCAGACAAAAGAGGATTAATTGCCCTAGGAAGCACTGCTCTTGGAGACACAACTCAACTCTTTATTCACGTCCATTTGGGAGTAGAAATATCTCCAGAACGTGGAATTGTTTGAGGTAAAAAAAAAAAAAAAAAGAAAATCCGCTTATGTATTATGAACAAATCCCAACTGCAAATCAAATAAACTGACAGAACTGAACTGTTCAGTGCTCACTATAGCAATAATCTGGCTAAAAGTGCTACCAAGGTAAGTTTCTTAACCTTTAAAAAGAACAAAAGAAAACAAAAACCAAAATCCAAACCCAACTCAATAGCACCTGCTAATGTATCCTGCTCAATCACAGAGTATTAAATGTTATTCTACAATACAAAAGATACTAAAAGGCTGACACTGGGATACAGGTCCTTGTTATGTGTCTCTTCTCTTTTTTTCTTAAATTTTCTTTGAAACATACACTAATATAGGCTGATCATTTGGGATATATATATTATAGTAATACTTTTTCTTACAGGTGAAAGTTCTGAATACACAATAAATCAGGAATAACCCAGGCTGCAAGGAAAGCATATTGATCATGGATTTGTAATACCAGTAATCCAGAAAATGGACAGGAGATCAATAACACTCATTAGAAGTTTATCTACAGCTCTGTTTTAGAGTGACACTAAATACAACCTTCTCATGATCCTGAACAAGAATGATCAGAAAATCTAGCACTGGATTTACCAACCTGAGAAAAACTGCAGAGCAACCTACAAAACCTGCAGACCAAAATGCTTCACTGTAAAGCATTGAAATATCTTCTACAGATTAACCCAAGGTTTTCTTGCTGGAGGTGTACATGTTGTTTATCCACATCCACTGATTGCCACTTATATTACCTTTTTAAAATTTTTCTTTTCTTATTTCTGCAACTCCAATACACTTGCTTTACTAGTCTAGTGCTCTTGGGACTGCTAACATAATAGAACAGAATTAAGGCAATATAGCTGAATGACAGAAATTGGAATTTGGAATGCATGCTAATACATGGATGATATAATCTTCCATAAACACTGAAGGACAGATGGGACTAGCAAACACAAAAGGTAAGTTAACAATCTGAAGAATTAAAGCATTGTTAAAAGTCTCATTACAAATCCTATGCAATGGGGAAGTAAGGCTGACATCTGAGCCATTTTCACAGTCAGTAAAAGCTGGTAAAACAAAGCAGATCCCAAGAGGATAAACAAAAAGCTTTTCAACATGGGAACAGCCAACACAGTCATCCTTGGAGGTTTTCCAGACCCAACTGAATGTAGATTGGAGCAACCTACTCCAGCCATACAGGCATCCTGCCTTAAGCAGGAGGTTACATTACTTTACCCTAGAGATTGCTTCCAATGTTTTTTATGTCCTCTGGATCTTGTAACATACAATGTTTCTGTACATTATTACATTATAATACTATAAAATTAGAACACAAGATTAGGCAAAATATTTACAGACTAATTTTAAGAGCGTCTGTAAACATGAAACATCAAACCCTTTGGGTAATGCAGTGTAATAGACAGTGCCCTTCTTAAAAAACCTCTGAAAACATTAAAAAAATTGCTCTGTCTTAATAAGACAGAAAGGCATTTGGAATCAGTGCCTGGTAAAGTTATGAAGCTTATTCTGTGACATATTTGAGAACAACTAAAAGACAATGCAGTCACTGCTCACAGCTAGCATGGCTTCATGAGAGCAAAGTCCTGTTTATCCAACCCAATATCCTTTTATGACAAGGTAGCCCATCTAGCTGATGAAAGGATGAGCATTGTAATCTTTCTGGATTTCAGTGAAGTTTTTGATACTCTCTCTCCTGCAGGACAGATCTCCACAGGATCCTTCTGGACAGAAAGTCCAGCACACAGCTGAATAAACACATCATGGGATGGGTGAGCAACTGGCTCATGTGTTGGTCACAAAGGGTGACAGTAAATGGGGTGATATCAGACTGGTCATCTGTCACTAGTAGGGTTCCACAGGGCTCCATTCTCAGGCCTGTGCTCTTCAACATCTTCATAAATGACCTGGATGAAGGACTGGAAGGGATACTGAGCAAGTTCACAGATGATACAAATCTGGGAGGAGCTCCTGACTCTCTTGAAGGCAGATACTTTGACAAATCAAGAGGGTTGGGCAACAAAAAAATGGATGAGTTCTGCACCTGGCACGGGACAAGCCTGGATGGACAGACAGACTGGGGAATGAGAGGCTAGACAGCAGTGCCACAGACAGGGACCAGGTGGTCCCTTTGGCAAGTTCAATCTGAGTCAGCAGTGCCCTGGCAGCCAGGAGGGCCAAGTGTGTCCTGGGGGCATCAGGGCAGCATTGCCAGCTGGGCAAGGGAGGGGACTGTCCTGCTCTGCTCTGCACTGGGACAGCCTCACCTCCAGTGCTGGGGGCAGTTTTGGGTGCCACAATATAAGAAAGGCTTTAAACTATTGCAGAGTGTCCAAAGGAGACCACAAAGATGGTGAAGGGCCTTGAGGGGAAGCTGTGTGAGGAGTGGCTGAGGTCACTTGGTCTGTTCAGCCTGGAGGAGACTGAGGGCAGACCTCACTGCAGTTGCAGCTTCTTCGTGAGGGGAACAGAAGAGGCAGGCACTGATCTCTGCTCTGTGGTGGCAGTGACAGGACCTGAGGGAATGGCCTGAAGCTGTGTCAGGGGAGGTTTAGGTCAAATATTAGGAAAAGGTTTTTCACCCAGAGGGTGGCTGGGCACTGGAGCAGACTCCCCAGGGAAGTGGTCACAGCACCAACCTGACGGAGCTCAAGGAGCACTTTGACACTACTCTCAGGCACATGGTCATGTGCAGAG
This sequence comes from Anomalospiza imberbis, assembly GCF_031753505.1. Taxonomy (NCBI): domain Eukaryota; kingdom Metazoa; phylum Chordata; class Aves; order Passeriformes; family Viduidae; genus Anomalospiza; species Anomalospiza imberbis. Next base: position 13,100,320 of record NC_089683.1, on the reverse strand, counting down.
CCAGGAGCTAGACTCAAGGATGCTCGTGGGTCCCTTCCAACTCAGTATATTCTGTGATTCTGCAAATATACATATTTATGCAATTTTTCATAACTCAGGAAAAATAAATAAATACTTTGAAAGTACATTCACAAAGGTATCAACAAATGTTCAGGATGTAAGATGGGGTTTCCGAAATGGTGGAAAAAAATATCTCTTAGACTTTAGCTTGTCCTCATGAATAAACATCGCTAAGGAGAGACAGGAATTTCAGAAAAGGAGCTGAAAGAAAATATTTATCTATCTAAAAGGCTGAAAGAAGAGATAGTACATTAAATGCAAAATATTTAATTTATTGCAAACAAAAGCTGTGATAACAACATTGCACAATACTGAATTTTAAGGTTTTGAAATTCTCAAAAAATCACTCTTGTGACTTTTTTTGCTCCATATATATCTTTGTATTTTTACATTAGTTTTACATTATGACAAGAGTAAATTACTTACAGAAATTAAGACAAATTGTATATAGCCTGCCACCTTACTAATGTTTCATTTATATGTAACTGAGTGTAACCATTTAACTTTGATCTGAAAGGATGATCAAATTCAACGCTTTGCTAATCATACAACAGAATGATACAGTCTGCAGCAATAGTTTTTTAAACAATTAGAAGTATATGGGAATTTTCTGTGTGCTGTGTGTTTTCTACAAAATGTAGGTAATAACTCACTTTGTTACTTTACTAGAGCAACAATTTCTCCCTTTTGTGTAAGATCTCTGGCAAAAATGCAGACAAATGCATAAATCCAACGTTTTTAGATCCAGTGCTGAACAGCCTGGAGGGCAGTAGTAAAAGTCCTGAGTGCAGGATGGGTCCCTCGATGAGCCATCAGGAGAGACCCGGCCTCTGCACTGAACCCTGCTTCCTTAAGCTGCTGTGCAATTTCCTCCACATCCCAGCCTCCCTGCCCCTGGTTAGCCAGGAGGTGGTCAATAAGGTGAGGGCAGAAGGCAGTGGACATGCACTTCACCACCAGCTTGGCGTTGAGGAGCAAGGAGAGTATTTCAGCATCACAAGTGGAACCATCAACCTACAAAGAAAGAGAAATTCAAAGTAATTAAAAATTAATTGCCAGATACAGCCATCAGCCAGAACATGTCACGACAGTTCTGACTGCACAGTGTGACCTTCAAAGTGAGAGGAGCATTCCCCACGGATTAACTACAGGGATACATGCTTTGCATATGTCAGAATATTTAAAGGCATGTCTTTAACACTCTACCACATTAATATAAATATCTGACCTGCACAAAGTTAAGGAATAAGAATGCTTAACAGCCTGGGATTACACAACTACCTTTATAGACTTTTCACAGGTTTTCAGTCCCAGTGCAGCACAGATCACACTATTTAGCTCCATATCAAGAATGACACTCTGAGGAAGGTCAGAGTAGAGTATATTACATTTTGGTCACTTTCTATTAATATATTACATTGCATTTCACATGTTAATATGACAGGCAACATTCACAGACTCAAGCAGCACCCAAAGCAAGGATGAGATTTTCAAAAGAGTATAACATACTGAAAGATGTGAAACAGAGCTGCTACCTCTGAGAGATATTTTGGATGCCACAAAAAATGTGTTTACTTGATATATGTGAGCATAATACTCTCTTGAGAATCTTGTCTGTAGCTTTACAAATAACACTATAGAATACTTTAAATTCTATTTCAGTTAATTTTGGTATGTCCTTCCTGGGTTCTTTGAAATACAGTGCTGTGTTAACTTACCACTTAATGAGGCACAATAGAACAACTGCATATAATCAAAAAAGGGACCCCCACCCACAGGGACTTTGACAAGCTTGAGAGGTGGTCCTGAGCAATCTTCATGAAATTCAACAAATCCTAGTGCATGGACCTGCATCTGGGTTGGTGCAATCCCAAGCACAACTACAACTACAGGCTGAGCAGAGAATGGACTGAGTGCAGCCCTGAGGAGAAGCACTTGAGGATGTTGGTGGACAAGAATTGCAACATGACCCATCCATGTGCTCTGACATTCCAGAAAGCCAGTCAATCCTATCCTATGCTGCATCCCAAGTGGTGTGGGCAGCAGGGCATGGGAGGGGATTCTGTCCCTTTGCTCTCCCAACCTGCATTCATCTCTGAGATCCCCAACATAAAGACATGGACATTTTGAAAAGAGTGCAGAGACAGCCACCAGGATGATTGGAGGACTGAACACCTCTTCTATGAAGACAGAAGGAGATGCTAAGTCTGGAGACATGAAGGCCCTGGAGACAACTCACAGCAATTTCCAGTACCTAAAAGGGGCTACAAGAGAGCTGGAGAGGGACTTTTTACAAGAGCATGAGGTGACTGGACAAGGAGGTATGATGAAACTGTAGAAGGGCAGGTTTGGATTAGGTATTAGCAATAAATTCTTTACTGTGAGGGTGGGAGGTACTAGCACAGATTGTCCAGAGAAGCTACAGGTGTCCCATTCCTGGGAGTGTTTCAAGGTCAGGTTGGATGGGGCTTTGAGCTACCTGGTCTAGTGAAAGGTGTACCTGTCCATGGAAAGGGGATTAGAATAAGATGATCGCTAAGGTCCCTTCCAACCCAAATAATTCTGTGAGAAAAACAGGACCAGAAGAGGGCTAGACAACAATCAGTTTTCAATTACTGCACTCTATCAAGTTACAAATAAACAAATCAAATTATGATACATTTACAAAACCATCTCTCAGTTTAAAAGGAAAAAGTAAATTGCCTGGTTACTTTCTGCTTAATTTTCTATCAAAATTATGAGCCAACATACATGACTGGTACCAGGGTAACAGCAAGTAATAAACACTCAATGGTAAGTTTTTTAGCACCCTTGAAGAGCAATTCAACTGCTACACAGGACATAACTACTGCATAAAGGTTAATTGGCAGTGACACTTTACAGTTGTAATCAAGCCATTTTTAATCTAATTAGCACAGAAGGTCCAGTTTATAAAACCGTTCTAAGAACTGTAGGGATGTTCAGCCTTTAGGCTATCCAATCTTAGTCTTCAACTTTTTAGTAACTGCCAAAAGTTTACTACAGAAATGTTTTCCTGTTGAAGACAGGCTGATCATTAAATAAAATGGGTCAATAAACAGCTGAACATGAGCCAGAGTGTACCCAAGTGGCCATGAAGGCCAGTGGCATCCTGGCCTGGATCAGCAATAGAATGGCCAGCAGGAGCAGGGCAGAGATTGTCCCCTGCACTCGGCACTGGTGAGGCTGCAGCTCAAATCCTGTGTCCAGTTCTGGGCCTCACACTTGCAAAAAAGACACTTGTGGTGCTGGAGCATGTCCAGAGAAGGGCAATGGGCTGGAGAACGGTCTGGAGACTGAGTCGTATGAGAAGCTGCTGAGGGATCTGGAGCTGCTTATCTTGGAGAAAAGGAGGCTCAGGGGAAATCTGAATTTCCCCTGAATTCAGGGGAATTATAGTTCTCTACAACTGCTTGAAAGGAAGTTACAGTCAGATGGGAGTCAGCCTGTTCTCCTAATTAAGATGTGATAGGAGAGGAGGCAGCATCCTCAGGTTGTGCCAGGGGAGGTTTACCAGGGAAAGAGTTGTCAAGCATTGGAACAGGCTGCCCAGGGAAGTGGTTGAGATTTGGTTTAGAGTGGACTTTGCAGTGCTGAGTTAACAGCTAGACTTGGGGAGACTTCACAGGTATTTTCTAACCTAAACAATTCTGATTCAAAAATTTCTAGTGTTTGGTATCTTGCAGCACACCATGCAGCATAGTAAGCCATTATCCAAACAGCTGCCATCTCTTCTGAAATGAGACTGAAGGGATATTCTCTTCCACCTCAAAGCTCTGTGTCTTCTACTGTTAACTTGTATGTAGAATGAAACTTTACACAGGGTTTCACTGTTTGATTTTATTAACATAAAATGCAAATAGTTATTACAGTAGTGAGACTGACAGCAGATGCAAGGTTTAATTTAATTTTTTTTAGGCTACTATTCAGTTGGGAAAAACTGCTATAGATTAGTGTGATTTTATATACCAGAAACCTACAAAATTGAAAGAGACAAATCTGAAAGAAGACTGTTCCTAGCATAAACAATTAAACATCTGAGCTATACTGCAAGGATAAAGATGCTCATGCAACCCACAAGCAGAGAAACCTGTCTGCACTCACAAAGAAATGAGATCAGCATGGTTTCACATGTAACAAAACAGCTCACAAAAAGGCTCTTGGGTTGTGCCCCAGCTCATCCTTAGGCCCAAAGAGATCAGTAGGTTTAAAATGATTAACATTTCCCATTTTCTGACTTGCAAGTTGTCTGAAGACATGGTAAGGAAGAGGAAACTTTTGTAATTTAGTTGTCTCCAGGCAATTGGATGGAGATGATGGCAACCAGACCCTGTGAATGCATTTCATGCAGTTAAGGCCACTGTCTGTTCCACCATTTGTGGTCAGTCATGTAGTGTCTGGCAGGTGTGGGAAGAACACAGAGACACTAAGGTTTAATGAGAATTGCATTTAAAAATAGGCAGCAAAGAAAGCTCAATTGATTATTTACCAGTTTTACAGCTCCAGATCATGTCGATTTTTGGGGTATAAATTCCACATATAGAGACATTTCTAGTCAATCGTTTAAATAAAAATAACAACCTACAGAGATTGTCAGTGAATTGATACATGTTTATAAACCTTAATTGAGACAGCTTATACACTGAAGAGCTCTGTTTAAACAGAACTGTAAGATTTTTTAAAATTAAATCAATGTAGCTTAAGACTACATTTATTTAAAATTAATTTTAAATCACAACAACAAGCATTAAAGTAAAAAAAAATCCACCTAAAACAATATAGAAGGCAAACACACAAACCATGTATTTTTAAAGAAATACACCACAGAGTATAGTCAGTTTTTATGCAGGAAATTGCTCAGCAAAACTATGACTCTCCAATCTAAAAAAGAGATGGCTTCGAGGGCATATAGGGCACATAGCAACATCACTAAAATTATAAAGTGATTAATTAAAAATATTATATCATTAAGAAATTAAATAATATGAAGCATCAAATTAATCTAGTGGGATGAGATTACAAGAAAATAAAAAAATAGCCTTTTTCACTGTTGAATTCTCAGTCAAATGATACTTCAAGATGTAAAAGCACATTCAAGTCTAAAGAGAAATTGCACAAAAGCAAGAAAGAAAACCACTGGCAATTACTTAGCAGATACATACAGCCAAAAATAACCGAAAGTTTGGAAAGTAATATTTCAGAGAAAGAGCCTGCACATCTGCCCTATTCTTACTCCTCACTAGACTTGTAATTCTTCCATCTGTTCAAGACAGGATGCTGTTCCAGATGGAATTTTGATCCTCAAAATGTTATATTTTTTTAAATATTAATGGAAATCAACCTCCAGAATAATTTTTGCTTGCCATACATACCAAAGCAGACTACAGTAGATACAGACTCCTAAACACACTACATTTTCATTTTCAAAATCACTCCTTTGAGTCTGTAAGACAGTAAAACCCAGCAAATAAAAAACAACCACCTTACTATCCCAGCTTTAAAAAGTTATTTTTTCCGGGCAGACAGCTCAGTCAAGATCTTACTAATGAATCACTTCTGATCTGCCTGCAGATGCAGAGCCCTTGCTATCCCAAGACCCTAACTAGGCCATAAAACTAAGCCTATTGCTAATCCCAGAATCACTGTTGCAGTGATATGGAATGCAGCTGACTGCAGTTTAAGCAGGTCTCAGAGGTGAAGGTTATCTTCTGCACAAATTAACACCCAACCATTTTCCATATTGTGTAAATAAACTATGACCCACAATAATGACAGAATCAGAGTGTATATGTAAGAGGAACATCATTATGCCTATCAGAACTCTATGCTAGGGGTGATAAATTTTTCATTAGAATAAAATCTGGAAGGTTTAAATGGGAGCAGCTTTCATTTTTCATATCCATCTCTCCTTCAGCAGAATTTGTCAGTGTAGATTTAGCATGATGCCCACACACAATGTCCATGGTTATGAGTAAAAGCTCCAATGGGGATAATTGCATTAAGGAGAACTTTTCTTCCTTGACTTTCCTATTTAAGTATTGGCTAATACTGCTTTCAAGCACTGAAGTGTAGGCATTCAAGTGCTACCTTTGCTCTTGTGAGAGGCACTTGGGAGTACTGCATGCAGATGTGGGGCCTCCAGCACAAGACATCGACTTGTTGGAATGGGTCCAGAGAAGGTCATGAAGACAATCTTAGGAGCACCTCTCCTATGAAGACTAGCTGATAGAGCTGGGATTTTCAGCCTGGAGAAGAAAAGGCTCTGGGGAGACCATACAACAGCCTTTTGATACAACAGAGCCGAAGAGGGATGTTTTACAAGAGCATGGAGAGATAGGACAAGAGGAAATAGCCAGTGAAAACCAACCCTCTTACTTTAAATGGTTTAGATTGGATATTAGGAAGAAATTCTTCACTGTGAGGGTGGAACAGTTGTCCAGAAAAGTTGTGGATGCCCCAACCCTGGAAGTGTTCAAGGCCAGGACAGGCTTTGAGCAGCCTGGTCCAGTGGAAGGTGTCCCTGCCCATGCAGGGTTTGGAACTAGATGATCCAATTCCCCATCAGCATTGTTTATGCAGGCATCCAGAGGCTCTGGTATTACCAACAGGCAAAATTTCACCCATAACTTCTGCATCAGAAAACACACAAGTTATGAAAGGTAAGGGCTGCTGATGACCTAAGAGCAGTAAAGAACTGAAACCACTGTTTCCCAGAGTATTCCCTTCTCCAATACTATTTGAGATGAAAATGCTTTGCTTTTTATTCCTTCCTGGAGTAGAGATCTACAGAACAAATAAATAAGGGGAAAAGAAACCAGTGACATAAAAAAACCTGGAAAAATCAACTGGAGAAAGATATTTTATCATAATCACCATTAGCTTATAATTTAACTATTTCTTTTAAAGATTTAGTGAATAGCCATAAATGGCATACACTGGAGAACACTAGAAATTCCATTATTCCACACAAAATTTGTGATTTTTCATATTACATTTTTCAGTAAAACATGTTATGAAGTTCAGTACTTCATCACTGAAATTATAACATGCAAATGAAGCTAAAAGTATTTTTTCAGACTACAACATTTTTCTTGTTCCACTTTCTATTAAAATATTGGTTGAACAAGTATTTGCATTGCTTTTTTAACCCCCACTTGTTAGCTGTTTTAACATTATAGGTACCAACAGACAATAGAATATTTACTTGCTCTCTCAGATGTATAAAAATCAGTTTTCATCTCTGAAAGTGCACAGTGCACAGACAATATTGAAATCCCTCTAAAAAACAATCTGACTTTTAAGGGCTCTACTGGTAGTAATAAGGTTATTTAGGTAAACTGGTGTTTTTATATTACTTACATAGTACACAACACAGGGGAAGAACAGTTATTTCTATTACTCAGAAAAGACAAGTGGCAGTTCATTTAAAGATACACAATAAAAAGAGGGGTCTGCAATTTCAAAAAAGCTTACGCAAAAACTTGGTTGGTTTATTACAGGCAAAAGCTGTACAATTTCTAGTATCAGCACTTCAGCATCATCCTTAACTGTAAACATCCATAAAGCTGTCAGCAACATACAACAAATGGCTAACTAATACATCCTATCAGCAAGCAAGTGCTGTGTTTTTCTCGCAGCCATGTTTGGGAGCTGTGCTAGCACTGGATCGGGGAATCAATAGCCATGATTCCCCTCTGCCAGATGTTATTTGTCTGTCTCCTGTTTAATGTAAGCAGAAATGGCCTTCCTATGAAAAATTAATCTTGAATTTGACAAAAAGCATTAATTATCTGAATACTGTTTTTTTAAAAGCAAAAAGCATGAATAGAAAATTATACTGAATAAACAACATCAGCATGGCTAAGTAATATATGGTCTTTCAGTACAACAGCAAATAATGTAATCTTAAGAGATGCATATAAAACAAGGAGTAAGAGGTACTTTTTATACAATATAGGAACAGCTTTTACATTTAGCACAGCACTCTTCTGTACTAGCTGCTTTTCTAACACTGTCACATTCCAGGTACTGGCTAAGCTCTATGCCTGATGTAATAAAGTCAACAGTTAAATCTTCATTGACTTATAGTAAAGCATTAGACCAAAGCTAACTGCTTCAAAAATTCTAGGTTATTCAGCACTCTTATAGAACGGTATGCTCAAATTAATACTGAATTTAGAAGGAAAAGCTAGAAACAACTTATCAAGCTGCCTCCTGTGTAAGAAAGCCAAAAAAACCCAAAATTATTTTGAGCATTAACAGGTATACAAAGTGCTTTATACTAGCAAGAAGCTAATAAGGTTCCTGGCCCTAAAACTCCAATATAATCAGCCTAGAGTGTAGGAAACTGAAAGCTGGAGCACACTAGAAAGAAATGGCCAGCTTCAAGAGCAATACAATTAGTAACCATTCAGAAAATGCTACTGCACAGCATTATGCTTTAAAAATAGTTGAATATAATGTATTTGGACACTTATCCTGCTGACAAGCTTCAGAATTAGTGACTTATATGCAGCCTTCATCTGTTAACAAAGAAGTCAATTTTAAAAGGCCATTAAGAACACAGAGATGAGAAAGTGCATGCATATATCAGATTATCAGATTTGTGCTTGCTTTTCAATGAGATCATCTTGTTTAAAAGTTACCAAAAAGCCTTGTTTTGTAGAAATAAAACCTAAAAATGCAGATGATAAAAGAAAACAATCAATAACCTATTGTTTTGGTGATTAATATTTATACAATTGTTTTGCAAAAAAACTCAGAAAATTTGTGGTTAGGAGACTAAATTTAATCTTTTTAAGTGTTCCTTCTTATTTGCTGAAAATCAAATACACAGGGAAAAAACAGTTATGTAATGTTATATAGCAACTGACAAATATTCAAAGTCTTTCAGTTCTTGTCCAAAGAAAAAGACAGTATTCAGATTTCTTCTCCAGAAACTTTGGCATCAAGTCTATTTAGAATGGCAGGAAAGTCCCCAAACATACCAACACATCAAAAACAGTGACATAACAGCTCTCCAAGTGTATATAAATAGATGCCACATTTGTCAGAAACAAGCTGAGTCATCTGACATACTATTATCACTTAAAACACCCCAAAGTGAGGGAATATGAACCCAGAGGTAACAGTCTACTTCATGTATCAGAACAGCTTCTGTCCCACCACACTGGCATAAAGCAGCATACCAAGTAATTTAAAGGAAATGCTATGAGGCTTAATCACCTCAAGTATGTACAGAAGCTCTTACCAGCCTTGTGTTATTGCTCACTGTGGACACAATAGCTGTGGAAAACCGTAACAGTGGTAAGTGTCACAGCAGTCTGCTTACTACACCAAGATAAAAGAGCTGACTTACTACCTCAGCCTCTGAAAGGTGGTTCATTCAACTGTTCATACCTTAGCAACAGCTGTTATCTGCTCCAGTGCCACAGCATGAAGGTCTTGGTCTTTGCTTTCTACCAGCAGTTTCAGGGATGGCAGCAGGAGGGACTGGTTAAGCAGCAGCAAACATAATTCTTTTATACACTGAAACAAAAAGTAGATTCTCTCAGTGTGATCTCTGAAGGTACTAACATCATCATTCACAATAAAATTTATGAAAATTTTATGTCAAATGCAAAATGAAAACCAAGCTTCCACAACAAATCAACTCCCTGTTGGAAACACATCCTTGGAAACTAGAAAGAACAAATTTTAAAAATGTGAAATACTGGTTAAAGTGCAACATTTGTTAGATTAAGAAAAGGCAGGTACTGAATCACCATTACAACCAGGAGTTATACTGAAAAATAACGAACAGTCCCACAGCTCTCTGTGAGACTAACATATTTGTTCTTACTGAAATACTGCAAAACACAGGAAGAAATGTTGACGGACACATTTTGCAATCAGAAAAGTAGAACAAAATAAAGAGGAAATAACAGCACATACCACAGTTGAATAATGTTTCTGTTGCAAAAAGCTCAAAATTTTATACCATATTTTATGCACAATTAAAGTTTAGCAAATTAAGTTTACATTATTCATCTAGTTTCCTATATTTGATAATACACCATAAATTTGGCATCACACAACTTCAAGACAAAACTGGCCAGAAAATACCTTCTAAATTAAAAAAAAAAACATACCTCCACAAATCTACTGTGCTCTTCCAAAATTTTACCTTGTCTCTTAGTTAAACAACCAAACAACATGTCCTACATGACAGCTGTTTTATTTTCCACAATATTGTAGTGATTTGTTCATCTATACATCAAAAAGTATTTCAACCTACAAATTATATTATAAACCAAATTATATTATAAACCAAATTCCCTTCCCCTTTTTGTCATTTCCAAGAATTTAGGTTGCTTGTCACAACCACTTCCCAAGGAGGCCCATCACAGTTGTCCCATTTTCCAAGGCACTTTACACCAGGGACTCTGGATATTGTATGGTAGTTACATTGAAAATGGTATCCATCTCTTAAGAGATGCTCTTTGTTTCACTCTAACAATTTGAGAGCAATTGTCAAAGGAGCTCATCAGCTAAATATTAAGCTAAGAGAATGCAAGTCATGTATTTTTTATGTCTTTTGAACTTTAATGATAACTGTAATAATTTAATGACCAAGATAATCCACACATTTAGTAGCATAGTTTCAGCAGCTGTGAGCCTAAAAGCCTAACTATTATTTGAAGATGAGAAGACATTAAATACTCCAAGTGTAATGTACTGCACAGACACGTGGCTTTGCTTGGGACAGGGAGCTCTCTGGCTGTACTTGCTCAGTCTTTTCTAAATTTATTATATAAATTAAAGAAAAATAGCCTAGAAGGATATATTCCACCACACTAAGCTCTGAGTCACTAAGGTAAGCCTTGTTCTCTTATTCAGACTTGTTCCTTTAAACTCATATTCAGTGCTGCTACTGATTGTCGATGCTTAGAATCACACAATACACTGAGTTGGAAGGGACCCACAAGCATCATCAAAGTCCAGCTCCTGGCCCGGCACAGGACCATCCCCCAGAGTCACACCATGTGCCTGAGAGCACTGTCCAAACGCTTTGTAAACTCTGTCCATCTTGGTGCTGTCACCACTTCCCTGGGGAGCCTGTTCCAGTGCCCAGCACCCCTGGGGGAAGAACCTTTTCCTAATATCCAACCTAAATCCCCTGACACAACTTCAGGCCATTCCCTCAAGTCCTGTCACTGTCACCACAGAGCAGAGATCAATGCCTGCCCCTCCTCTTCCCCTCACAAGGAAGCTGCACCTGCAGTGAGGTCTGCCCTCAGTCTCCTCCAGGTTGAGCAGACCAAGTGACCTTAGACACTCCTCACACGGCTTCCCCTCCAGGCCCTTCACCATCCTTGTGGCCCTCCTTTGGACTCTCTCTAACACTTTAATGTCTTGGATTGTGGCACCCCAAACTGCCCCAGTGCACAGCAGAGCAGGACAATCCCCTCCCTTGCCCGGCTGGCCATGCTGGGCCTGATGCCCCCAGGACAGGGATGGCCTCCTGGCTGCCAGGGCACTGCTGGCTCACGTTCAACCTGCCCCCTCCATGTTCAACCAGGACTCTCAGGCCCCTTTCTGCAGCACTGCTCTCCAACCTCTCATTCCCCAGTCTGTAAACCCAGGCTTGTCCCATCCCAGGTGCAGAAAGTCCCATCCCAGGGACTTTCCCTTGTTAAACTCCATACAGTTGGTGATTGCCCATCCCTGTGATTTGTCCTGGTCTCTCTGCAGGGCCTCTCTATCCTTGAGGGAGTCAACAGCTCATCCCAATTTAGTGGAATGGGCATGCTTGTTGTGAATGATATGATGTGGATCAAGGAATAAAAAGACTAAATAAATACATTGGGCTTTATCTGAGCATTATTAAACTTCTAGTAATTTCATATTCCACTGGACTGAGCTGCATACTTGCCATTCCAGCAAACTTACTGAATGAAAAGTTGTGGATTCACTCTACAGTTATTTTCTTGAAAATATGTATTCACAGCAATATTCAGAAAAATAAATTCTGAGAATTGTAAAATACATAATCTGAGCAAAACAGCAATTTTACCATGCTTGGTAACATTCCGCTCTCAGAACCAGCTGGACAAGCGGAATAACTTTCTGCCTGATGGTAGCATGTCTAGCAGACATACTCGGTCTTAACTACCATGCCCAAGTACAGAAGAAACCATAAGCTCTTTTGAAGAAGAAATACACATTCCAACAATTGCATTTCTTTTTTTCACAGGAAGGGACAGGACAGCTTGCCATCCACCAAAGACTATCCAAATAGTACAGGTATCAACTTGTATCACTGCCACTAATGACTACAGGGCTGCTCTGGACAGGAATTGAAAACCCAAGCCCAGGAAGGAAAGTCATCACCCACAGCACTTCTCAGAGCAATGTAAGTGGGTTTCTGTTCTGCAGTGAGCACTTGAAAGCATTCAAGTGTCTGCTGCCTGCCATGAGAGACTCTGCTTAGAGGGGGTTTGACGTTATCTGTGAGAGGGTCAAGGGAAGGCCCCATTCAAAATCTGAATTACCATGATTTAGTTGAAAATTTTGTATGTCAACTTTTGTTTTCTATCTAGTTATGCAGCTATAAGTGGTTCAATGTGACATCAGCAAGGCAAATAAACCGTATGTCACAGGAGTCTGTTTTGGGTCCAGTATTATTCAGGATTTTCATGGATGGCTTGAAGGGCCGGATAATGAGTACAAACAGCATTATGTCTGGAGAGGCTAAAAACAGACTGAAAACCAGCATTTAGATTCAACATTATCTGAAGAAAATGACCAGACACAACTGTGTATCAACAAAATCACACAATCTAAAATAATATATGAAGCCCAGGAAAAACTAGCTACAAAAATTAGAAAAAAAGGAGAGCAACTGTGTGCTGTATTATTCTAAGAGAGAAGTATCTCATAGCCACTAGGACCCCAGGGTAATTATAGATAAGGTACTAGATGCATTCTCCCATGTTAACTGACACATGACCCATAGGCTGAGAGAAGGACATGAGGTATTCAGAGGACTCATGTTTTTAACAATTACCAGGGGAAGGAGGATTTATCCCATTCTAAAGAGATTTATCAGACAGTGAAGATGCTGGACAGTCCAAGCATGTGTCTTCCAGGCAAATAAAACAATGCTTTCTTCCACTAAAAGGAATGGAGGTATCAATCCATTGAATAATGCAAATTAAAACCCTAAACAAAAAAACAACCCCACAAAATACCCCCCCCCAAAGCAAACACAGACAAAGATACAAAGATTAAAGCTATGTAACTATCTAAAATACATTTAAAAAGTACTTGGCTTAAAAAACTAGATAAACCAGTATGATATGGAATGAAAAAAAAAGTTAAATCCTTCACGACTATATACGAAGATGGTTTTCCTAATTTCTAGACCACTAGAATTGAAGTTACATGTGTTTTCCATTACAATCTTTGAACTTGGCAAGGTTGTAATGGGAGAGAACTTGAATGGCAAATGTTTTTCATGATAACTATCTGGTTTCAGTTTTTAGAATTCCATCATTCCAGATTTGTCATCTTAATCAGTGTACTTACTGTCAAATCATCTAAACAGGTTAATTATCAGTGATCACATTTTCATCTTATTCAGCCACATAAATGCAAATCTGTCATTTGAGCTCCTAAGTACTGCAGCCATACATACAAATAAATTATTTAAATTCATACATGCCATTCCCCCTCTTCCCAAGCAGTGACTTACAGGAATACAGCCTGTGTTTGTAAGTAACTGTACAGCTACACATTTTAGTGCAACTCCTTGTTACTGCACAGCATTCTAGCCATAAAAAGATATTTTACTTCAGTAAGGCTGTTCAAACCTTGAAGATCAGAATAACTTCTTATCTGTACCTGTATAGTCATACCTACATGGTGAGCTCTTTCAACATCCTGTACCATTAAAAAAAAACCAAAGGAAGGCACCTCCAACCAAAGCTGTCTACCAATACCAAAACTCTGTTTAAACAGTGACTTGCCATGGAAATCATGGAGAAGTTTACCCAACTAAGAGAAATGCAAACCATGACCCTTCTTGAGCAGAACTCTTGGTGAACTGACTGCTGTATGACAGTGACATTCACAGGGATTTGTCTCCCTAGGTCACCGAGGTGATGCAGACCATTCTACTTTGTCGAAGTTCAGCTACTCCTATGCACTCTAAGACTATGAGTTTATAAGCTATAATGCATAATTTCAGCACCTTACAAAGAAAAGCTACATATAACTATGCCAGTCCAAGAGATACAGAGACCTGCCTTCCACCAAAGAGTTTTGCTGGGATGAATAAATTAATAAATGTACTTATCATTTCAGCTTACTGCCCCCTTCTGGAATCATGTTTTACAAAAATTTCTGAACTTGACACAAATCAGTGTGTTGGACTAGAAAAAAAAAAAAAAAAACAAACAAACAACAAACAAAAACCCACACACCCACCGTTGTGTTTTAAACAGAATGTGCTGTTTTTGTTCTGTTTCTCTTCCTACCATCAGCTGTTTTCTATAACAGACAGTGACTGCATAAAGAGAATTATAAGAGATTAATCAGCTTACTAAAAATATGCACTACTCTGAAATTGTGTGAAGTTTATTAAGAACTTCTCCAGTCTGTCTTCATTAATACACACTGTTTACATACAAAACAATTCAATAATTTTATACTTAAGAGATGTTTGTATTGAAGTATGCATACATAGTTAGGGAAGACAAGTTAGAATATTATCATTACTACTTAGTAATCACTTGTACATTAAGGTTTTTTTCAATCACCATGTTTTTCAGGGGTTCCTGACTAAACCTTTAAGCATTTATTAGTAAGAGAATTACTGATAATTTAAGTAACAGTTTTTGCAACACTGATTTAAATGATAATAGATTATTAAAGTCTTTCTACAAATACATTACAGAATAAATTATACTGAAACATAATTACAAAGATCAGCTAATCCAACCACCCTCCAACTCAAATCAAGTCCAGCAATACCAAACTGCCTGTGACATCATCCAGTCAAATCCTGAATACCTGTAAAGATAGATTCTCGCTGTCTCTTCTAGGCATCCACCCATTCTAGTGGGTGGATATCACCCACTACTATCACCCACCACTTTAAAGATGAAAAATGTTTCCCTTGGGTGCAATAAGAGTTTTTGATGATGTAACATGTCTCTATTGCCTCTTGTCCTTTAACTGAGCATGTCTGAAAAGAGACTGACTCTAATTCCTCTCCTTATTTCCTCATTTGACTACTTAAAGACATGATCTCTTGTAGTCATCTCTTCTCAAGACAGACTGAACCAGTTCTCAGCCTCTCTGTTAGCTCTCCATTGGACTTGATCCAATACAGCAACATCTTACCTGTAGCTGGGACCTTGAAACAGGACTCTAACATGATACCCAAAGTTAAAACTTACCTTGACAGGGAGCATGTGCTTTGTCTCATACAAAGAACGGCAGATTTTCAAAATTTCATTTCCTGTGTTCTCCTTTTCTTCAGGAGGGCACCTCTGCAGCATAAAAGTCCCCAGTTTTACCCAGGGATTACCATCTGTGCATGATCTGCCCAGTAAAAAAAGAGATATATATATATAGACTATAAATACACATATACCCTTTTCTTTAGGTTGTTTCTCAAGTGTGTCTTAAAAGCACAACTTCATGAAAGGAAGATTAAAGTTTTGAGACAAGTTACTGTCCATAATGCCATCACTCTTTCAATACAACAAAGAAGTTTAAATTACATGGAATTATGACATGCTTGTTACAAACCCTGAGGAATTATACACCAGATAAAGACTGATGAAATTGGAATAGCACAGGATCTTCTCCTGGCTTTACACCAGATGATTTCCCAAGCAGAGTGGTATCGAGGGAGGGGGTGACAAGAATCCAGCATTCCTAATTTTGTTTGCTTTGATCACATTCTAACAGCTTCTGTTTCTCAAGTATCTGTCTCTTCCTTCCAAGAGGAAAATATATTGCCAGATTCACATTTTAATTTACAAGTCCAATGAATATAAACAAAAATAAACTTTTCTCCACAGCCTATCCAAATAGGGTAAGGAAGTGAAATTACATGCATCTGAACTCTGCTAGTAGATATGGATACAGTTACATTTGTTTTACATATTTAAAATGTTCTTCTAAATCCACACAGAACCTCACGCTATGTCACTATTACAGAATCAGACATAAATAGATGGCAGACCATAGATACAAGTAAATTTCATCATGCAAGATAGCAAAGGCAGTGTTTACTGCAAAGCTTTTTTTCTGTTGATGCAACATTTTTATATTTTTTCACCTACAGCCATTATTTGGTAGATCATGGAGATATTTTGGATACTTTTGTTAGGAATAGGTGTACTGGCTAGAAGTGGATGCAGTGACAGAAATGGGTAACAGACTACTTTTCAATGATAGCACAAAGCACAACACTGGAACACACCTACACTGCCATTTTTCTAATGTAAATTAAGTTGAAGCATTTCAATTCCCACCTACAGTGGGCTAAAAGCATGCAAAACTACAGCTTATATAATGATTGTATTAAGCCACAGTAACACAAACTCTGTGTTCATCTGTGCACAAATTTAAGAAAGCACAAGAGGCATTTTAAAAATCACCCCATCAATTTCTCTGGTCAGTAATCAGCATCCCAAAGACATGGTAAACTTCCCACTACAGCTTAAAAAAAAGAAAAACAAGAACAAAAAAACAACTCACAGAGGGACCAAAAGTGGCAGTTTGGTATTATAATTTAGTGAAAATTAAGATACTCATTTAGTACATGTGACAAGAAGCAGTAAAATGCTGTCAAAGTGCTGCTTTTCAAAGTTATTATTTTGCAGCAATTGTTACAGCAACACATTAATATAATTGTAAATGGAGTCTGTTAAGAGAGTCTGTTGGATTGACGTACCAAGTGTCTGACAGCTCTAGAGAGGACAACCACCAATATCTACTGTTTTATACATAAAAGTTCTCTCTGCTCATCGTCCACTATCAAAAGTACACACTGTAAACAAGTAAAAGCAGCCCCACACGCAGCTGTCATTACAGCCCAACACAAAAACCAGACAGAGAAGCTAGGACTGGGGACCTTTGAATGCAAATTAAATAGAAGTCATTGTCTTTCTTCCTTCTGACAACTTAATTGAGCCTTTCCATCAGTCACAGTCACCGAGCACAGAGCTGTCAGAAGTCTGGCTGAGAACAGCAGAGCTCCTCCTCTCCGCTCCTTTCAACGTGATGGGTTGAACCCCAAGATGCCAGATTATTCAACAAACAGAACATGAGGCACTGAATCTGTGAATTCTAACAGCATTTCCACCTCTGCCAGTGGTTAAAGGGATAACTCCTGCTCTGTGATCCATTTCTTGCTTAGAGGCACAGAGTCAAAATGAATTTCCATTTCTATTGCTGCTGCCCCTGGAGCACATTAAGAAAATCTCTAAGAATTTTCCATTAGAAAAAGGAAATAAAAATCACACTACAAAACACAAAAATAAATGGAAAGATGCAAGGCCATGAAGGCTTGCCATATGCAAATTTATTTAAGAAACGTATCAGATTATACAATTTACATATATAAAGCTTTACTCATCACAATTCCTTGTAAGTATTTCAAATACTCCTGTGCATTATTAACAACTATCTGCTATCTCTAAAACTATCTGCTATCTCTAATTAAAACCAAAATTAAGGTACCAAAATCTGACACCTACAGGCAAAATTCAATTTTCTTCTCTCCTGAATTTTACTTTAGTAACTGTGGTTATAAAAATTTATTTCTCATCATGAAAAAAGCAATTACTTCAAAACCACACCTTAAATTTTTTTCCCTAAGCCAAAAGAGGAAAAACCAGGATTAAGAATTAAAAAAGTGAACTAAAATACTGAGTCTCTAACACTGGGATTATTTGAGTTCCAAAACACCTTATCAATATTTATAATAAATATAAAGAATGCTTTTTGAATGTAGGCAGCAAGTTCCAAAGGACTGCAGAGCTTCAGGTACTGTCAATAATTTTTTTTAACACTTTTATGAAATGTTTAAAATGACATCTGACTATGAGCCATCTGGGTGGAGAAGCATGCATGCATAACAACGGTATGAAAATAAAATTTTAAGAAGTGTAGAGCTTTGAATCCTGACTGAAACAACCAAGCTACCTCTCTGTTTTCACACAGTAAACATGGAATATTATGACAAGAAAAGAATCTTGCCTGTGATAATAAGTATTGTTTTCACTGGACTGTTTCAGAAAACAAGAACTCAAAAAAACATGAAGTATGGACTTACTAACACAGAGGTTACAAAAATTAAAAGCCTACCAAAAACCCCCTCAAACATTAGTTCTTTTATTTCTCCTCCATTTTAAACCTTTACAGATTGTATATTGTGTTTTCCAGATCTATATTAAAATTTAAGTTTTAGATATTTACTGCTAGATTGAAAACCTAAGTTCTAAGTATTGACATGACTCACACTTAAACTTCCCAGTTCCTGTATGGATAGTTATATTGGCTGGAGACCATAAGCAATAATGACCCTTCTTCTGAAGGAGAGGAGGAGAAAAAGAGTAAAGTGTAAACAAACACGTTAATAGATATAGTTTTAACTTCTTGATGCTTTCTTCTTTGCTCAAAAAAATTTGTTAACAGAATTTGCTTTAAAATGAAATTGTTGAAAATACCACAAACAAAAGAGTTCCTGTTCTTTACTCCCAATCATCCTAAAGATACGCTTTTCAGTAACACATATACTCATACATACATAAAGCCCTAGGTTGCTAAGCATAGCTCAATGCTGTTAATGTGGAATTATGGAACGGGGGAGAAGAGGGAAGAATTTTGACTGTGCAGCTGCCTAGGAGCCATAATACCTACTTTAGACTCTAAAAGAGTTATGATACAGGTGACCTAATATTTGTAGAAATTTTCACTTCCAAGATCGCTGAAGTCGAAGAGGTATCCCCCCTCTGAAATTTGATCCACAGTTAGTTGTGACTACACTTTTTTTTTTTTTTCTTTCTATTCTTCAATTTAGGAAGTCAGACTGAAGGAACATAATACCAAGGCATAGATATAATTACGTAATTTTTTTCATGTCCTCTGTAACAGAACAGTAGACAAGAACTGCCCATATACAAGAAGGGCTCTCCTTTCACATCTCTTTTGTCTTTCTTTTCAACACAAAGAAAACAGGTTTAGCTAATTGCAGCAGTTTTTCAGTTGATCTTTTGTTCTTTAAGTTTTGGTTTTTTGTTAAAGGTATTGTGTAGATTAAAAAAATTGACAGTTCGCACACAATGAGGCATCCAATTTTCAATTACAATCAAAACTAAAATTTAAAATGCAAGCTGAAATATGAATTTGTGACAGATCCCACAGCAGTCCTTGTAATTCTTAATGTACTGAAAACAATTTTTGGCTTGTAAAACTGTCACTAAAGAATTTAGGCTAATGCTTATCCAGAAATTCAAACAAACTGCAAGCCTGAATGTGAAAAACCGTTACAGATTACCTTGTAACCCACCAGTTCTCTACACATACATAAGTGAGTTACTTTTCAGAAAAAGATAAGCCTTAACTTTTATGAAAAATCAATGCAGATAAACACTTTGTGTGTGAATGTAGTCCCCAAGTTAAAATAGGTTGTAATCAATACCCCTAAGTAATCCAAAATAAACACCCCTTAATGACTCTAACCTAACTATTGTCAGACACGGCTAGCCAAAAATTTATTAATATTACTGCTCTCTGAAGGACATGTGATCCTTGCCTCTCTACACAAGTTTATTTGAATCCTTGTATCTTAGAAGTGATTAGCACTTAAAAAATTTAGCTGCTGTATTCTATACTTTCAAATGTGTTCAGAAAATCACAGAAAAAATCCAAAGAATTGATAAAAAATAATGTAGTCTGGATGTTCCAAATTACTACTTCCAGTTAATATCCACTTTGATGGGTGCAATTCTGAAATCTTATAATTATTTTAATCTTAAATTGGTTTGGATGCTTTATTCAGAGACAGAAATAATAGGCGGTGGTCTAGACAAGAGAAGTGCCATTTCATGGTACCATTACCCTCCCAAGCCTCCTGCAGACTGTCTGCCACATCCATCTGAACATCATCACCTTTCAGAGACCTTTCTGCAAAGTGTAACTTTGAATCCAACAATAGCGAGAACTTTCTGTTCTTTTTTTATGGACTCTGTTTATACTGCTAAAAACAAGAGCAAAACACGTAGCTTGAAAATTAGGTAGATAGAACACTCTCCTGTGCAACAGTTCAGGCAATAAAATGTTTTTCTGCCTTCCTCCATGATAGAGACTACATATGTGTATACACAGGTTTTATAAGAAACTGATTGATTCAGCTCTGCTTTAAATAAACCATTTATTCCTCCCAGTATGACCCCTTCCAAAGGATGCACTCCTACCAGCCAGGTTTGAATTATTTGACTGAAAACAACATGATATCAAGCAAGACTTTGAACTCTTTTCTTACATGGCTGTTTGAAGAAACACTCACCCATTGCTCCTGTCCATCGGTGGCCAAGCCTGAAGCAGCAAGACCAAGTGCTGAAACTCAGACAGACTCTGACTGGACTCCAGAAGTCCCAGGAAGAGATGGTATCTTTTTTCTTCATTTTCAATATCTGTTATCTCTACCTGAAGGAGACAAAAACCAACCAAACAAACTAACTAAACCAGATATTTTTCCCCCACCAGAAATCAATTATTTAATAGCAATTGAAAAACTATCTGTGAAGAACATCACTGTTCCAAAATAATGCAGGAAACATAGTGAACATAATTTTCCTGGAAACCCATTTTCTTATCTCTCATTTTCAACTACATGCAAATAAAATGGGAGAACATAGAAGATGTGGAATGACTTAGGTGGGCATTCCTAGAACAATGTAGTCTCACACAAGGACATTCTTTGATTAGTTCAGAGGATCAGATCTCTGTCTTCTTCAAACAAAGAAAAATTCCTTAAATTTCTTTTTCACAATGTACAGACATATACACACACATTTTCAAAGAATAGCTATGTCTAGTGCTTTCCTAATATGTACTACTCTCCCTCACCCATGAAAATTCAATAGTTTGATCTGAATTTACAGCACCTCATCTTTTCTCACTATAAAAGAGCCTTGAAAGATGCTTCTCAATTAATCTCTCCAGCAAAGAACGTTTGCTAACAAGTAATACAGTATTTCTCTGCACAGGTGTTTGAACCTAAGAAAAACAAAACCCCACTGCCCTATTAGCTCCCAGACAATTCTGTCTTGGGACAAGTGCCTATCTCTGTTGCAAATCTGCAGCTTTTGCCTGGACTTGAATTCACTCCAGTTGATGACAGGTTCTTTTAAAAATAATTACTGCCTGCAGTTTCATGGTAAAAATGTGCACGGTAAAAGGTCCAACTGTCGAAGGAAGACTGCTGTAAATGAGAACCAACTTGCTACTAAATGAGAAGTAACTGCTGTTTAAAAGTTTGGATATCACACCAGGAGGGCTCTCACAAATGGAATAGCAATTCGCTGCCTACCTGACAGACACAAGATTTTAGAGTTTAAGAATAATTTGTTACAATAACAAAGTAGCTCCCTCTGTATTACTAACACATTCTAACGCTGAACTTTTCTTCCAGAGTCCAGAAACTTTCAGAATATCAAACACTTCAGTTTCATCTTATAATTCTGCTGAAGATACACAGCATTAAATGTTAACTTTTCTGTTTCAGCCCAAGTAGTTCTAAGACATCAAACATGGACAAAGTTTTCCTTAGTTCTACAGCTACTCTGAAAGATTAAAGATCGCATCCCAATCTCTTCAAAGTGGCTCTGATACATCAAGGGCAAATTTTCAAAAGAAGCTGGGAAACAAACATTATTGATGCATTTACTGAGTTGCCTACATAATCTGTGACTTTAAAATATTTAGTGTTGAAAAACTGCTTGCTTCTGTCTCCAGAGTATATCTGAAAGCACCATACATTTCAGATAGTGAAAAATGTTCCCTAGATCTGTCCACTTGAAATATTTTTCTTTACTGCAAATGTCACATAGCATACATCAGTTACCCACTTGTAATATATATACTTGATAATACATAATATTATAATACTAGATATTGAAATGACAAGGTTGAAAAGAGAACGGAGATAAACAAGAAAGGAAAAAAGGGATAGAAGACGTTAACCTCTAAGGTTCCAAAAAATGTACCATCTTAGCAAATTAAGTACTAGCTAGACAACAGAAGCTCTCACACTGCTTACCCATCCCCAAACCCCTTTCTCAGGAAACTAGCTCTTTATATACTGAAACCAAGCACATACCATTCTGGATGGTCCACTGAGTACATTTTACTTGATCTTCACAATCAGCACATTACTTCAGAACACAGACTAAATGTTAAGATCTTTCTAACAATAACTATAAAAATGGCAATAAATGGCAAAGACAATACCAATACATAAGAGAAGCTGTCAGAGAAGGTCCCCTACTAGCAGCAGAGGGTAGATCAGACATCCTACTCAACGTGAACTGAATTCCACAAATTCTGCCTAATAATGCATCTTTACAGACTTGGGTTTACATTTTTTTATGAACTTAATTAATCTAGTACCATAATTTTGTGTTTTGGACAGCTGGATCCTTGCAACATGATTGCTCATGACAGAACATGCTAATTCAATTGAAGTCAATCAGAAGAATCATCTTTCTATTCTCAAAGGAGAGAAAATTCTGCAGAACTTCTCTCTACAATGGCTTTTTTTAAGTCACCTATGTTTCTCAGTAAGAGTAATAAAAATTAAGTGAATTTTCTATGGTGTTAATGATTCGTGGTTTTTAAGAAGACTAGTGAAAATTCACTCTTTATATGACATTTTAGATGCATGTCACTTCCATTTAACATGAAACAAGAGAGATTTCAGTAATAGTTCCTTGCTAGAAGGAAGCAGTACCTTGAAACAGCACATAGCAATGAGATTTTAATTTATATTTACTATGTGTGTGTATGTATATACCTATATATCTAGATAGATCGATCTATATAAAACACAGAGAGAACTGAAGTTTTGCTCTATATTACTGTCTTGGCTTTCTGAGTCTGAGGGAGAGCACAGTGAGGAAGCATGCTCTGTGTAAGAAGGTAGGAATTTCACCTTGACAAAGTGAAAGCTAGCTGAGATGAGTTGCTGTGGTCAGTCAGGCCTCTTGTTTTGTTGTAATTAGAGATTTTAAAAAATCCACTTTTTATTGAACACTCTCTTTGTAGCAATTTTGGATGATCTATTCAGATGACTCTGAATATTGTAACAGGGGGTAATGGGACAATATCACTCTGCTTCCACTTCCTTTCTTTTTTTTTTTAACAAAGCCCTGAAACATCTTTCTAAACCACTCTGAGGCTGATCATGCAAAGATAACTCATCATGAACTGCTTGGAGCCCTCTTAACACAAGTGCCTGTAAAGAACCTGTCAATAAACAGAATAATGAGGCCCACAGCCAGGCATGAACTTCAGATGACCCCAAAGAAATATGAAAAACAAGTGGAAAATAAAATCAAACAAACCACAAAACAACAAAAGCAAGGAAAAGGAAAGCAAGGGCTTTCAGTTGTAACAACAGATTTGCTCAATTTTGACTTGATTGTCCTCAGTTTCAGGCAGTCTCTTTGGCAGTAGAACACAGCTGGCATCATGTTTCTCATTAAAAGGCTGAACAAATATTTACCACAATGGGAAAGTCAATTAGGGGAATTAATTGTAGAAATTATACTCATGATAGATTATAAAACAAAATACAAATTAAGTAAAGCCAAACCTTATGTTAAACTGTAAAAACACACAATTTCATTATTGAGGGACTACATATGTTCAGAATAGAGAATATACAAACATCTGCGTATGTTAATGTTCCTTCAAAAAATCATACAGGAAATTTACAAAGCAATATACTGGCTACACAAACAGCATGAGCTTGTCATAGCCTATGAGAGATTCAGCGTTGAATTAAAAAAACTCTGTGCACTTAAAATTTCTCCTCAAATAAATCCCACTTTTCTGCCTTATGATCAAATCTTTTGGACTTACCTTAAATCTTATAAGACTCTTTCCTCACAGATTAGATCCTATTAGATGCCCAAAATATTGAAGGCATTTGGTTTATTGACTTTCAATGCACAAAGCTTTGACTCATGTTGTTCTACAGATTTGTTATTGCTTCATGCTCATCACCTGTGGTATGGATGAAGGAGTCCAAATATGAAAACTTGCCTCACAAGTTAGTTATATAGCTCCTGGAAACCTACAGTTTTACAAAAATTGTAAGAGGATGCACTCAAAGAATGATAAAGTTAAATAAAATTGTGGAAATCATACATAACTGATAAGTGAACTTTCTACGGTGTTAATGATTCGTGGTTTTTAAGAAGACAAATGAAAATTCACTCTTTATAGGACAGTTTAGATGCATGTCACTTCCACTGATAAAAAAAAGCCTTTGGCATGGCAGAGGAGTGAGATAATGTACCAAACTAAACCACGGCAGAATCAGTGGTTTAGTTTAGTACATTATCTCATTCCTGAAATCAAAGTTAGTTTAAAATCAGTATTTACAGCAACTTTGGAATGTTGCTGTATCTGAACTGCGTCCTTAAGTTATAGATATCCACTAATGTAATGGTCTCCTGATCCAACAGGACAGACATGTCTGATAGACACATCTGATAGACTTTATTGCTAAAGCTATTGAAATGCTAAAGCTATTTAATTTGACAATCTGCTGCTGGCTGACTTGGTTAATGATGAGTTTTTTTCTTTTGTTTGAAAAAAAAACGGAAATGCCAATAAAAAGATCCAGTCAATTTAACTCTCTCCTTCCTCTGAGATAACAGAAAAATGCTATTTTTGTATGACAATGGTGAGCAGGAAAACTAATGCAGACAGACTCCAACCTCGCTCTACCCCCTGGTATCTATTCTGCAAATTCCATTTTTACTCTGTGTTAGTGTGACAGAGCCACAGCTTTCATCAGCATATTTTGCTGACTACAAAGGAAATAAATGATAAGGATGTTTATAAATGAAACCAGAAAAATATTTTCACTATAATTGCTTGTTTATTGAGAAAAGCTATATCCATGCTTAAAAGCAACTCCCTGTCCTCACAGCAGAAAAATTTGCCATTACCAAGGAATGCAACCAAAAACTTACTGTTTTACATGATTATAAAATTAATTTTATTACATCTACCAGATGGCAAATGTAAGTATTTCAAAATGTGTTCATGTTCAACACTGCAGCATAAATTTGAATTAAAATGGCATTGAAAAGAGAAGCACGAAGCAGGCATTTGACTGGTCCCTTACTGCTACATTAGACAATTCTTCTGCAATTTCTCAGAACTTCCTTGTAAAACGCTGATTTTATATATCCCCCCAACCCCTGCCCAAGCTGTATTGGTAGAGAATTTATCTGAGCTGCATCTCAAAATAATAGGCAGATGTGACATCAAAGATTTTATTCAGATTTGAGATAGGGAACAATGATGCTAAAACTTCCTTCCACTCATTAGACAGGGCCTAACGTGGTTTATAAACAACTAAAAGAACTGGTAGCAATTTGACTGCATTCCTGTAATTGCCATATTGATGTGCTGTTCATGGCTCAAAAATTCAACAGCCTTGCCTCAAGGAGTTCACAATCTAATTAACTAAATCTGCAAAGAAAATACTGTCCTTCCTATACAACAGGCCAGTAGGGTTTGGTCACTGAAGAAAGTAGTCCTTCCACTTTGCACATCAGCCTGTAATCTGTCATTCCCTGCTCTGCTGGTATCTAGGAAGCTACTGAAAGTCTGCACAAATATAAGTTACTGCAACCTACCTCCAGCACAAGGCTGCCAAGTGAAATGCTTTTTACAAAGGACATATAAAATGACAAGTTAAATAGAAATTTTAAAGTCAATTATTCCCAATATGAACACAAAAATCAAAAATCAGTCAAAAAAAAAAAAAAAAAAAACAGAAACAAACACAATCTATAACACTATACAACTATTCCTGAAATTGCACAGCTACTGACTCTACACATGTAAGATGAGCAGCTTTTAAAGGCTATTATTTATTTCATTCTCTTCAAACTGTTTCAAGATATTAGAAATCCTATCAGCTTTGATGTTAAAGACATCGTATACTTGTGAAACAATGCAAAACCACAAGCATGTATTAAACATCTTATTCAAGATTTTCACATGACAGAGCAACAGTAAACCCCTTTTAAAGGCAAAACCACAAGTGCTATACTCTGCAACACACTACCAGCATCCCACTATTTCTAAACTAGGGTTTCTTTTAAAAAAATCCAAATTAAACAACTGTAAATTGTGATTGAGGGGAAAATCCTCCAGTACACAACAGGGTCAGGCTGGGGAGAATAGTAACAGGCTTGGAAAAACAAACACACTGTATCATTTAGCCACTGGTCCACCAGCATATGGGCAAGGGCATACAGGATGGAGAAAGTCAAGGGCAAAGGACTTTAACTGTCAACTTTAAACAGGCTGTTTTGATCTTACTTTCTCCATCTACCCTAGTTCACCTTTTGACAATTCTACTTTCAACCCATTTTGGTAAATGGAAACTTATGTGGTAGGAAGTCACAGGTGAGAAATGGCAACTTTTAAAAAACAGTTCCATTGGCCCCACAAAATGGTCCTGTATAGTAACAGGATTATCTCTAGTTTAATGAAAAAACACAACAGCTAAAATATGATCCAGTTTACTGCAGATTAAATTCCCTTGCTTGAAAGCAGCTTTTTTGAAGCTATGCTTATGGAGTTATCCCAATCAATGCAAAGCAACAGTTTTATTAAGGAATAGTTACTTAAAAACAACAACACCAACCGATAAAATATTTTAAAAATCCCCAACCACATTCCAAGGACTGTGTCAGGGAGGTTTAGGCTGGACATTAGGAAAAGGCTCTCCACCAGGAGGGTAGCTGGGCTCAGGAAGAGGCACCGCAGGGAAGTGGTCCCAGCATGAGCCTGACAGAGCTCAGAAGTGTTGGGACAGTGCTCTCAGGCACATGGTTTGACTCCTGGGGAGTCCTGCGCAGGGCCAGGAGCTGGACTCATTCATCAGGGGCTGCTCTGACCTACACTGAAAGCCACCAACACTGTCTGACAGATCAGAAAGAAGTGTTTGCTATCAAAACTACAATCTTAGAGCAATCAATTCCAAATTAAAACTGAAGTCAAGGGGTTTGCATGAACAAACTCGGTGCTCACAACCCGTGCCTTATATCCCAGAGGAGGAAGAACTCTGAAGTCAGGCGTTCTTGCACTTTCCCAAGAGCTGGGCTTCACATATTAAAACTATTATTGAATTCTGAGCACATATGCAAGCTTGCTGCATACAGAAACTAAAGAGATGCACATAATAGCACAGGTAAAATCCTGCTCAAGTTAAAGCCAGTGCACAAGATAAGCAAGTTATGGGATTCAAGTTAAAAAAACAAATCAACAAGAAGCCTACTGGTGATGAATCAAACTAAGGCTCAGCCACATGTTGAGTTATTATAGAAATACCCAAGAACTTTTTTCTTCTGAAGTGATTTATATATTAATTCCTTATCTGCTTCACATGCAGCTCAGTAAGAAATGCATGTAGATCCAATAAACACAAATGTGTTGCCTAATGCATAAAAATGGATAACTTGTGCAGAAAATAAAATCCATTCATTTGTATTCTGCAGGAGACTATGTCCTAATCTGCAAGTACATTTCAGCACAGAGAAAACCTCTGAGGACAGTACACAGATATTGGTAGGGAGAATAAGGGCAAATAATGAAAAAAAAAGGATGCATTTGAAAGACTCCTGTAACTAGCTAGCTGGAACTGAAAGAGACAGGACTAACATACGTTATTTAAATTGCACATTGTCGAGGAGTGTGTTAATACGTAAAAATTTGGATGCAAACACCTGAGCAACATGAAGTATACACAGACATGTTAAATAATCTTTTTGTGTATGCATCAACTACTAATCACTGTTTTGTAATTCAGAATTTATGTATTATATAAATACTCTAACAGACCAGACAACAGTATTAGAAGCTACAGCCTAGAATTGACAAGATTTTAATCTTTAAATATTTCTTTTAAGCTGTTAACTCAGCATCAGCAATTTCCTTCATACCATACACAAGTGGTTTTTAATTTACCCTTCTAATCACCACTACTATCAAGCAGCAGTGCATCCACAAGCTCACAGTATTCACCCCTATGTATAACTGCTGTCTTGAAAACCAAAGTATGCAATTCTTGCTAATAGAGCAAAATTCTTTTAAAAGCTGTTTACATGTAAGTGAAATGTTTTCAAAATAAGTACTTCCAAAATATCTTCCTGTAGATAGGCAGGACTAGAAAAGTCAAAGATAAATTTCTAAAAAGAAAGACTCCCACTAAACTAAGATACTGTCTTACAGGAACAAGAGGTTGTTGATGTCAACTCGAATTTTAAGTAATATTTCAGTATTAATCTTTCCAGATAAAAAAAAGGAAATGTATATTTTTAATGAAAAATTCCTTCATTGTTTATCCATATATATGACCTAGGCCAAGAGCAATTAAAATACCAGGTGGAAGGTTATCACAAAATTATTTAAGCTGTAAAAACTGAATTAAGCGAGTAGCTCTGTTGCAGCGATAAAAATAATCCGAATAGGGCAGGCAGCATCCCGCACCTGTCGCACCAAATGGCAGTTGGTGGTTTTCCTCTTGATTTGGTGTAGCTGATGTCCTACCAGTCACAGACTTGACAGCTGGGTCCCTGGGTAACAATAGCAGCAATGTGGAAAAAGAACCCCTGACTCTCTCAATCAACATGAAATATCACAAATTCCTATAAAGAACTATTTTAAGAATACCTGAGTGAGGCCATCAGATGATACAAAGTTTGCAGATCTCTAAATAAGAATTGTCAATTAGCAAAATGGCTGATGGAATAAGAAAACTGTTTGGAAAACAGGACAGCATCCACTGTCACAGTTATTAATAAAAAAATACTAATTTAAGATAGTAACACAATAATGCCTAAAGAAAACCAGTTTTACAATTTACTTATATTTTCAAGGGGCTTAGAACAACATTCCTGACTAGAAACACTGAAGAACATAATCTACTAAGAGGAAAAAACTCAAAAAATGTAAACCCAAAAAAACAAAAAAACCAAAACAGTTTATGACCAAATAGTAACGGTAGAAAGTAGAATTTCCCATGGGTTTATGGCTGCTTCCTTGTTTATATAAACTATGTTTTAGGGAGACTGCAAGCATTGAACAGACAAAAATGCAGACAAATTATTTTCAAGGCTAGTTTATGTCAAAAGAAAACTCCAATAGACTCAGAAAAAAGAAGTCTAGGGTAAGTAAATGACTATATGATGGCAAATAAAATGTAACAATGGTAACACTACTGCATTTTAAGATATGCTACATTCGTCTAATCAAGTCAAAACAGTAACCTGAGCCTCACTGAATGAAATCCAGAGATCTCTGGTTGATGTACAGATGAAGTCAAGAGAGCAATCAAGGTGTTGGGATGCATAACCATGGACTGGTAATTTCCACAAGGACAGCATATTCACTTCTCCAATTACCTTTCTCAGGAGGTGTACTACATATCACAGTGGGCTCTGAGCTAGGGGAGAGGATACTTACTGAGAGAAAAAGCTGTGGAGGAGGTTGTGTGACTGGAATTGGTTACTGAGAGTAAACAAGAGAGTAAGGAGAAAAGTGTAGTGAATAGAGAATTTGATTTTCTGGATTTTAATATCCTAAAAAAACACAGAATTTAACAAATCACATAAAAAGGTTAAGTGACAGAAACACAGAATGGTTTGGTTCAGAAGGGACCTTAGAGATTATCCTGTTCCAACACCCCTGCTATTGGCCAGGGACATCTTCCAGTAGACCAGGCTGCTCAAAGCCCCATCCAATGTGGCCTTCAAACACTCCCAGGGATGGGGCATTCACAATTTCTATGGACAACCTGTTCCAATGTCTCACCACCTTCACAGTAAAGATTTTTTTTTCTACCACCAGTTTAAACTTACTCTCTTCCAGTTTGAAACCATTCCCCTTTGTCCTGTCACTTCAGGCTCTTGTAAAAAGTCCTTCTCCATCTATTTTGGTGGCTCCTTCCAGGTGCTGGAAGGCCACATTTAGGTCATCCCAGAAGATTCTCTTTTCCAGGCTGAACAATCCCAACTCTCTCAGCCTTTCCTCACAAGAGAGGTGCTCCCTCCCTCAAATCATCTTGGTGGCCCCCTCTGCACTCACTCCAATAGATCAATAGCCTTTTGCTCATGGAGACTCCAGGGCTGGGTGCAGCACCCAGGTGGGCTCTCACCAGAGCAGAGCAGATGGGCAGAATCCCCTCCCTCACCTGCTGCCCACGCTGCTTTGGACGCAGCCCAGGACACATTTGTCATTCTGGGCTACAAGGGGCACATGGCTGGGTCATATCCAGCCTCTCACCCACAGCACCCCCAAGTCCTTCTCAGCCAGGCTGCTCTGGATCTCTTCATCCCCCAGCCTGGAGTAACATCAGGGGTTTCCCCAGTCCAGGTGCAGCACCAGCACTTGGTCTTGTAGAAACTCATGAGATTCCCATGGGTCCACTTTTTGAGCTTGTCCAGGTCCCTCTGGATGGCATCCCTCCTTGGCAAAGTTTTAGTGTGTTTTGTGCTCAGTGACATATGGTGTGGACTAATGCTGAAAATTTAGCAAGGGATATCCAAGGAGGAATCACAGCTTGTGCACCAATTTCTTTGAAACGTAATAACAGAAGTCTGATTGTACTGCTAATAAGCTCTTAATTTTTCTGAAACTGGGATCAAAACTGTTTCAACCATTCTGCACTTAAACCTTCATTACAAAAGACCTATCAGAGAAAGTGAATGATCCCCCACCAATCCACTCCAGAGCATTCTTATCGTCCTCTGAAGTAACTGCTACTGGTCACAGAACACTGCAGTGCCCAGGGCTCAATTCAAAACTTGTGTGCAGTCATGCTATATTGCTTTTCTCTCCACTTTGTCTTATCTGCTATACTTGTGTAGTTAAAGGAAAATATTTCATTTGCATCTAAAAGTATTTAATTAATCATACACGCTACAATTTATGTTCCCCGGAAAAAAAAATTCACATGTTTTCATATGGATAAATTGCATCTTCAAGGAATGGAAATTAGTGTTTTAAAATATTAATTAAAACTTAAATTAAATTTCTTAAGCTTAATTTTTATGTATTACCAGAAGAGAAACAATGTCTCTAGAATTATAAACAACATCATAACAAATTTACTCAGACTTGATAGGAACATAAATCTTTCTTCTATTTAAGCATTTTTCACAAATAAAAGATGGCCGAGGATAAAACAGATAGAGCTGTTTCACTTGTGTTTTGCCAGATCAAGTTAAATACAGGTCATTGCTACCTGATAAATGGCTTCAGCAAAATCACTTCTCATGTTTAAATCTCTGACATGAGAAGAGGAAATAGGAAAAAGCTGAAAATCACTGGATATTGGCATTCCCATTGAGACCATTCTCAAGTAACTAGTATGAAGAAACAACATTTTTCATTAACACGTTTTTCATTGCACATTTTTCATTAACAGGGAAAAGACTAACAAAGCAGCAATGGAGTCTTGACAGTTTCCCCGAGTTCTCAAAAAGTCAATGCAGACATTACAAAGGTTGCTGAGACACAAGTTTGCATATGCCATACATCAACTGCCATATAGGCAGGAAGGAAAATGTTTTGTGCACATCCCACACACACAACACCAATTAATCTGTCAAATTTTCAAAGCTAAACTTTAGGGAAAAAAAAAAAAAAAAAAAAGAGAAGTGCCCAAAGTCACAATTTTAAATCCTTAATAGACATTCCTTCCAATTTTCAAAAACATTAGCCCTCAGCAGCTCTCTATACCCAAGATCACAAAAAAACCATAATATAACAGTATGAGGGGGAAGGCTAAATGAGATTACCTTCTGTAAATGACAAAGCTATTTGCATTTAAGTGGCATGCAAGTAGTAATTACATTTTGCATTTGCATAATAATGAAACAATCCTTTTAAGAAAAGGTGTGTCCTGTAAAAGCTTCACAATTAATAACTTTGTATATGAAAGTAAGCCTTGGTTTACTTCCAGAAGCTTTACTAGTGCCACTGTAACTTCCTGGGACAAACCCTATTAATTTCTTTAACCTATGCCTTGTAACTGGTCACTGAACTGAACAGTTAACCACACACACACACAACCTGTTAGCTGACACTTCAGGCTTCTTAGACACTACTGAGTCATTACAGACTATATTTTTATATTATTTGAAAAGAAATCGATTTCCCATCTTAGATGAATAAAGATAAATTTTGATACTAACATTCTAAATTATGTCTTTCTTCCCCCTCCAACATTTTTAATAGAGAAAAAGTCAGTATTTTTACCCATATTTTTCATGCACCAGTTAACTAGAAAATTACAGAACCTGAAGACCTCAGATAAAATTCATCAAGGGGATTAAAACAAGGCATGCCTCCTCCTCCTCCATAGCATGGGATGCTACTGGAATGTGAATTAAAGACTCTCAAGCCTTTGAAAAATGAGGACCCCTGAATTTTTAATTTTGTTAACTAATCATTAGAGAACTGGAAATCACTGTGTTTCTGAGTGTTTGATAGGTAGCTGCTTCCATAAAGTACATTTTTAATTTTGTAAGAGCTGGCCTGTTTCCCAGCACATTGATTTGTGGGACCACTACTTACAGCACCTAGAGCATAATTAAATATTAAGTCCCTCCTTGATGTATGCAAAGCCTGTCTAAGAGGATTAGTAGACACACTGAGGGTGGCTTTCACACGTTTTCTGGTAATTGAACACTGCAATATCATTTAAATTATCTTTATTAAATAGAAATCCACATTCATACCTTATAATATCTGCTGTCCCTTTTTGTGCCAAGGATTGGTATAGGGATCCCCTAAAAGCATGCAAGAAATGCCACGCATGTAATAATAAAACAGTCTGGAAGCAAGATAATGAATACATTTTTGACCTATTTTCAATCTAAAGTTCATTAAAAAGCCCTGAAAACCAACAACCTTTAAACACATTCCTGTAAAATCTAAAAACAGCATTCAATCCACAGCCCCTTCCCTCCCCACTTATTTTGAATGTGATTTTTTTTTTTTATTATTATTTTGTTGGATGAGAAAGGATGACCAAATTAATAAAGGTGTAGTGATGCTGGAGAAAGTGATGTCTACAGACAAGGCAGGCAGACTGACATAGTTTGAAAGATGAGATTCCTCCTGTCTACTTCTTCATCCCAGATTGCTCAGCAACCTGATTAAACTTTTGAGTTGTCCTTCAATACTCCCTCCTGTAAAACAGGGGGGTTGCTTTTAAAGGTCTTTGTACCTGAAGTGTGAACTTGCATGAGAAAATTGTGTCTTATCCATAATGCTCTGCCAAAGCTCATATAGAAATCTCTCTTTGCTTTTCAGCAGCCATGTAAGCGCTGACTTCTGCAGTGTTCTTGTTCCACTAACATGCCAGAAGGACTGGGAAATGTAGAGTTTTCAATCTGCTATTTTATGATTATATTTTCCTTGTTTGTTAATTCACAAAATATGCAAACTTAGTAAGACCTCAAACAAGGCCATCACTTGCTTTTCTAGTATCAGTTTGGATTTGGCATCAGCTGACTAAAAGAGGTAAGAAGTCCAAAATAAATACATCTAAGACCACTTATTTATTTTCTTGGACATTTGTGAAGAACTCTGAATTTCAGTGACAGATATCTAATGGACAAACCAACATAACTCTTCTGTCTAAATAACACATTAGTTACATAGCACAAAATATTTGCAGAAAAGAAAGGGTTCTTATCAACCACACTGAGCTTGAGCTGACATGAAAATGATAACAATTTTTAATATATTCCAAGAGGACTATTATAATTGCACACTGTAGCAGAAATTGGGGTGCATAAACAATTATTTTTATGTATGTACATTTAAGCACTGCTTTCACTGTTGTTAAGCATGAAAGCTATTTCTATACTTAGCTAAATAATATATATACAGAGAAATTAGTATTACAGTGTTGTGTACATACTTTCATACAGTTATCTCTGAAAGGTTTGAGCTTATCTAGTACATTATTCAAACTTTATTACAAGTCTTCTTGTGCTACTTGCCTACTCATCAGTGCTGAAGTGATCAGCAACTCTGTGATGAGCAGATGAACTGCTGCTCAGTCAGTACAAACTTCTTCCCTCGCAAAAAGAAAAGCAGGCTTTCCTGCTTGAAACTAGAAGTATTCTAAAAATCCATTCAGGAAACAGGAAGTAACTGATTTTATGGAGAGGCCTGAACAGGCTGGAAGATGGAGC
Source organism: Anomalospiza imberbis (assembly GCF_031753505.1). Classification (NCBI taxonomy): domain Eukaryota; kingdom Metazoa; phylum Chordata; class Aves; order Passeriformes; family Viduidae; genus Anomalospiza; species Anomalospiza imberbis. The sequence continues at coordinate 13,065,719 of NC_089683.1, read as the reverse complement.
CAGCAAAATTTGCACAAGGTTTAACAGCTGTACTGCACCTGGAGCAGCACAGGTGGGGACAGCACAGCTGTGGCTGTCTCAGCTCTGCTGAGGGAGCCCCGGGGGTTTCTGGTGGGCAGTGAGCTACACATGAGCCAGCAGCATATGAAATGCATTCAATTAGGTCCTAAAATTTGGTTTTGTAACCAAAATTATTTGTAACCAAATAGATGGGTGTTTCTTTTTGCAAAGTTATACATCCTGACTTACAAGATTATGGGAGAAAATAAAAGTTTGATAAATATTTAAGGTAATATCACAAATGTAATGAGTCTCATAAAGCTTCTGTCAAATATTGGTTCTTTTTCTGTCTTCTACAAACATGGCTGAGAGCTATTATCTGCCTGTATCTTTTTTCCTAAGACATACTCCAGTTGAATGTTTTATAATTGGAAATGATTTTGAATTGGAAAGCATGTCACAAGCAACACAAATACTGATAAAGGGCTGAACTGAAGATGAAGAACCAATCACAGACACCTGAATAGTAGTCGAGGAGTTAAATGCTGGTATTACTGTTAATACAAGAGAAAAAGTAATTTCCAAAGAAACCAAGAGATAAGTACTTTCTTTTCCTTTTAAGATTTTTAGTAGGATTGTTCCCTTGGATGAATTTAGCACAGCAAGTCAAAACTGAGATATTGCTTTTGTTTTATATGAATATAAAGTGGGTTTCTTCATAGATTTTTTTGGCACTATTAGAAATATTCTATTTTTGTTCTGTAAGGTCTTGGCATGGGGGGAGGCACTTAGAAAATGAACAAAAAGTAACTCTGCTTCTGAACAATTCTACATGGAGCAAGAGCTATTCACATTATTTCAAAACTGTTACACATTCATACAATAATACTTAAAGGCTCCAGAAAAAAAGAGTCAGTGGCCAGTAATTATCATGCTAATTCTGAGTAAAATGTGACACCAAGTGGAAGATAAAGAGGGAAGGAAAAACTGACAGAAAAAAATGGTCACAAAAGAAAGAAGGTACAAAAACATCAAAGTCAATGTTTAACACGGAGGAGAATCACTAGCATTCCATCAATTTCAGTATTATGTACTCCTGACCCTAAACAAAAATCAGAGAAGTCCTTTACTTTTATGTAACTTTGTTTTTAAAAGAATCAGAATGTTTTGATTTAAAAAGGAAAGTAGGATTAACTTCCAGACAGGATGTATCACAACCATATACTGCAGAGCAGTGTTTCATTATGTAATCCTCACATAAAACAGTTCAATGCTGTAATTTGCTGCAATCAGTATTAATACCTTTGTTTCAGGCCAGCAAGCTCTGAGAACAGCTTGTGTCCTGAAGTACACAAGTAGCTTGCTATCCTCATCACTGAGATGGAAGGCTTGCTCCAGAATTTGCAATACCCTAATGCGAGGCTTCACTGCCAGGGAGTCATCACCACAGAAAGGTCTCAACCACTCCAGAAGGTCATCTGAAGAAACTATTTTCTCCCTGTAATTAAACAATACTGTGTTAAACAGTCTCAGGTAATAATCCTAATGAAAATACTACATGCATTTTTAAAACTTAAGCACATTCAGTATGTAAGAAATACCTAACACCAGGAAACGGAAGATCTGACCTTTGTGAGGCTGCAGGGAAACTGGCGCTTGTAAATCAGGAGCCCAAAGCTGTGTGGACTTCAAATGACTATGTAATATCACAGGAATCCATCTGTACACTTACATATTCTCCCACAAACTACCCTGGTACCATACAGTGGTGCTGGGATTCAGCATCTGGAAATCCAAGTCTTTTCAAGGGATCTGGGCCTGACTGATGCCTGTACTACCACACCATCTGACCTTATGGAAAACCAGCTTGAATGCTTGCATTTTTAGTATGACACTTCTATCTTTGAACGCTTATTCGTACTGCCACCCTGCACTCTTTTTCTTCCTTTAAAAGCCCTTTCTTACCATTCCACACACACAAATTATTTTCTCCCATTTGCAGCTCTAGCCTTATGTTTTTTTTCTGTATCATCTCTACCCAGCTTGATCATTCTAAGTTCTTAGCATGATAATGACTGCAATATGTCCAAAATCCTTAGAAGGAAAAAAAGGAAGATGTAAAAACCTCTAAACTTCGGGGTCAGACTTTGTTAATTATGAAAACTCTTAAGTATATAATTTGATTTAGAAAGTGAATTATATCAAATACATTCTGTGTGGAAGCATTCACAATTCACAGATCACCATGAACTGACCAAGCAGCTCATAGCTGGAGACAGAATAATCTGTGCTGTCCCTCGGAGGCTATAAATTAACAGGTACAAAATCAGTAAATGCTGTTTTAACTTTCAGTAATATTTAAAACTCAAGCAAACTTGTTTCTTAAAAAAAAAAAAGCCAAGAAAGGGGCTCCTGGTGGAGTGTGATTTGCAACTTAAGTTCCCTTATTTGTCTTAACAAGACAGACAGGAAAGTAATATGAGACAGAAAATACTAAGTTAACCTGTCCTGCAGCTATGAAATAATAAACATTGACATCTGAGGTTTTCATATTACAAGGATTTCAATTTTACTTAGGCTTTATATTGTCTGAATGATGCTGTTAGCTCAGAATTCCAGCTGAATTAGACATGCCTTTGCTGAACAGGTGGCATTCAAACTGTAAATTAAAAATTTGGGAATTAAAGGGACTTGCTGGAATATCTCAAGAGTTTGTAGAGCTTGCACTTGAGGCTTACATATGTTTTCTTGAGGAAAGTACTTCTGTTTTGTAAATTCAGTAGCTGAGTTTTAAGGTAATAAATAAGTATTTAAAGGAATATAAACAATCTCTTGTAATTATAATTACTTTCACTCCAGCTTACTGTTTCAGCAGTTAAATGTTGATCAAGTATACAACTGAAAGAGTCCAGAAAGCGTATCTCAGAATAAAATAGTACCTACTTGTCCTTATACCTTAGAATACTGCAAATTATATTTACTGCATTTTTTTACATCTGTTCAGTCTACTTCAGTATCCAACATTCAACTAATTTAATTTCATTCCAGAAGCCTCAAAAAATAGTGTAACTGCTTTTGTGTGGCTACCAGAAAGAATGGGATTTTATTATCATTATTATACATGAATTGTTCATTTGTACATCTGGGGGAAAAAAAAGCTGATTTTATTTTTTTTTTTTTGCTTCCTTTTCTTTACAGGAAGTGAAATGGAAAATGTCAGAAAATATACAGGCTATTATGTGATCTGAAGTAAGGACATTCCCAAAAGAGGAAAAAAAATGTGGTGAAGCATCATAAAGCATTTGGGAAATTATTTCTGCACTATACGTTACAAATATGAACAAACTCAAATATCTAAATTCAGACATCTGAAAGTGAATCATTTTAATTTGCAATGTATCAACTAAACTGAAACAAAAGAAGTGACATGCTCCTGGTAGATATACAGTCTGCAGTAGTCACAGCTGAAAAACCATTTTTTCATTTCACTGTAATACACAGTTATCTTAATTTTAGGTTCAGTGCTTTCTTCCAAATGATCAAGTAAAGGCTTCTGCCAGGGTTTAGATTTCGAATATGAAAAATGATAGCTGGTTCCAGAATAAAGTCTTAGAAAATTAAGTGCAAACCCATTATATATATATATATCCATGAAGAAAAATCATCCATATTCAGCACTGTACCTTCAAAGCTTTCATGAGAAGCATCTTTCAAAGTCTTACCCAAAGAATCCATACAGGAAGCTCTTACCCTTTTTCAACGCTTGCATGCACTGCAGAAATTATACCTTCAAGGATTCCAAGTGGATCTTTCTCTGTTGTAGATGAGTCACCATTTCCACTATTAAGGGAAGACAAACTTACAATTAAAATGGTCCTTAATATTGTATCTCCTTTTTTGCACTTCTAGGATTTATATTAATTGTTCAATAATTTTAAGAATGTTCCATTTTCACATCTAAACTAGTTCTAGGATTTATATTAATTGTTCAGTAATTTTAAGAATGTTCCATTTTCACATCTAAACTAGTACCTTTATTTTTATGTCAGAATAATGCAAAAAAACAACAAGAAAGAGTGGGAAAAAATTCTAAAATTCTTAAATGAAACTTGAAAGGAAAAGCATAAAGTTTAGTGCTTCTAACACATATTATTAGGTCAGTGGAATATTCACTTGTAATCTCACCACATTAAAGATCAATATGAACTAAACAGACTTAAAGTTATACATAAATGTCACCATCTTTTCTGTCCAAATCCTCTTGCAGAATCTCTGTTGACTTAAATTAGCTCAACTGTAGCCTGAGTCAGTAGTATCCTACTGCTGATTTATCTGGGGTCAAGCCACCATGGAACAGCAGCCTCTGTGCACGTGTGGAATAGAAAAATGTCCATGATTCTAATTAGATGTTTTAGTTAAAATACAGTTTTCTTTTGGAGGTTAAAAGATTGTAAAAATTGGGTGAAAAAAGAAAGAAAGAAACAAACAACCCAAAGCTATTCTGGTAGGAAAGCAAGCTTTGCTCCTAACTCAATGAAAATTACATTTTCAGCTAAGATTTTCCATTAATCAGACTCAGTGCTGAAAGAGGGAGAGATTTTGCCCTGGTACTCTAACACAACACACAGTGTCCCCACAGAAACCACGGTGGCGACAGTGATGCCTGGATGAACTGGAAAAACAACAGCTTTGCCTGGCTTACTTTGTCAAAGCTGCATTAAAGAAAGAGAAAAAAAAAGGTAAATAGTTCCCAAGTTATCTGACTGGAGATGATTTGAAAAACCTAGAGAAAAAGTGTATTTTCCCTATAGCTCATCACCACATCAAGTTTCTTTTGATACTAAAAATATCAGCCTCTTCCTAGATCTGCTCTTACCAATAACAAACTTATCTAGACTACTTTGACTGTTTTATCCAATGCCAAAATACTACACAGCTGATAGTAATGTGCAAAAATAACCGTGATATTCCAAAATATTTTTTGTCAAGAGTTAGAGAATATTTAGAGTTTTGCAATTTATTACATCAGAAAGATAAATATATCTCCCGGACAGTGATTATATCATCTGGCATAGAGACCTAAATCTTTATAACCTTTATTTAATGTCTTCCTGCATTCAGAATTTTCATCTTTCCCATTTTTATTTTAGTAAGTGGCCAGCACTCCAGTGAACAACACTGGATTAAAAATCAATATGACCCTATTCAGAACAGATACAAGATGATTTGTTGCATGATGAAAATTTAGTATACTCATTTTATATTATTATATTGTACTCCTAAAGTTTGAAATAAGAGTAGAAGGCTGTTGACACTGGTCTTTTTCTCAAAAGACACTTTACATATGACTGATAAAAATGCTGTTCTTAGTAGCAGTATTACCATATGGTAGCTAAATAACTTTTTTATGAGTGAAGCTTAAATCTCGATATTTTTCTAAACATCTTCAGAATATCTGGAAACAATCAGATCACATTATAATTTATAGTACAGAATATACAGAAATATTCAGGGTTTTAAACTCTCAAAGACATATGCCTCCAAAAGATAAAATCCATTGTTACAAAAACACAAAAAAAATCATTCTCAGAAGGAAAAAGAAAAAAAAAACAAAAGAGTGTATTTTCATGGAAAGAAGATGTAACAGAACTGAACACTCTGTTTAGGAAAAAGAAAAAAAAATAAACCCTTTAGGGCAGAAGTGTCGAAATGGTAAAAAGCAGACCAGTATTCAAATAATCACTTTATGCAACTGGCTACATGCATTAGGATATGGTTTCATTTTCCTTTAAAATGTATAAAGCTAAAAAAAAATTATTCTATATCCCTAGAGTGAAGACAGAAGACACTTCATTAATTCTCTTTTTATAAACCACTTTGTTAGTGATTTGTTTACAGGCCAGATTTAAATTTTCCTGGTTTTGTGCTCTTTTTTCAATTAATTTTGTAATAAAAACACATCTACAAAGGGCATTAAAGGGCATTAACATGGCATATCAAAAGGAATACTTGTAAAGCTTGCACACTAAGAACGGAATGAGTATTGAGACAGAAACGAACAGGACATTTGGAGCCCTTCAATACTTAAAGGGAGATTATAAGAAAAAATGGTGACAGACAAGACAGTCAATTCAGATTACATATAAGGAAGAATTTTCTCCAGTGAGGCTGGTGAGAAGACACTGGCACAGGCTGTTCAGAGAGGTGGTGGATGCCCCTTTGCTGGAAACATTCAAGACCAGATTGGATGGGCTCTGAGTGACCCGATCTAGGTGAAGATGTCCCTGCTCATTGTAGGGGGTGTTGCACAAGATAACCTTTAAAGGTTCCTTCCACCCCAAACTATTAGGTGATTGTACAGTGTACAGAAAGTGAGTTCTTACTGCTCTACTTGCACTTACTTATGTTTAGTGTACAAGAACAACAACCATATCAAAGGAAACCGACTGGCAAAACTTGTATTTTGGTATCCTCAATTTAAAGATCAGTTATGAACAGTCCTAGCCCCTCCTCTTCCAAAAACCTTAATCTCTCTAATCAGAAATGAAAATTGTTAGCTCCCATCACAAAGCAGGCTCTGAGGGCCTAAAAAAAAATCCTAGAACAAAATAAAAATCCCCCAAACACACAAAAACCCAAAGAAACAAGCAAACCCAACCTAAACCAAAAGGGTAAAAAGAAATGTATCTGCAAAAGCCAATGGGCATTTCTGAAAACAAAAAATCACCGTTTCTGACTATACATCTGTGAAGCTGATTTTCTAGAACAACAGATGTATGAACATTTACAGGAAGCTTCAAGTTTGTCAGACACAGACAGATGTCTTTTACTTAAGCACAAGGAAAGGTAAAAAAAGGTTAATCTAAGCAGTAAGCTACAGTTATCTGGAATAAGGAAATATTTTAAAAATCCAGAAAGACTGAAAGCTAGCGATTTTTTAAGCTTAATACTGCCTTTACTGCCTAATGGTTAGAGGAACTAAAAAGAGATGACAGCTCTTGAGACAAATAATCCTGTCAAGTTTCCACAGATTACTGCCTTGTTCTTTTCTTAATAATTAATGATTAAAAATAAGCAGCTACTAACAGAAACAAATACAATTAATGAAGGATTAGTCTTCCACACAGATTATATGCTATTTTATGCATGTTTTAAATAACAGAACATGATTTAGTGTTCACCTCAAAACTCCTAGGTATGAGCTTGCTGTAATTACACTGATAAAGGCTTATTTTGATTTCAGTTCAGTGTCAGAAAAAGTGACGCATATTTAATCACATTCCTCAAACAGAATAAAGTATAAAGAATGCTTGGAAGAATAAATTAACTTAATTTAAATTTTTTAACCTAATTACTGTATTCATTGAAAATACTCCAGCTTTATTTTCCTCTTTCTGATTGTGCTTTGTCATATTTAAATATGAGGAAAATAAGGAAGTAACATACTAATGATGTGATCATTCAAAGCTGGGGATAAATGTCTTAATGGTAAACCATCATTTCCATCTAAAATACCACAAAATCATTATATACAAGTTACAAAATTACTCTGTATTATCCCTGCTCAAATGAGATGAGGCAATAAAAAGTCTGGGTTTTTTTTTTCCCCTGTTAATGCAGCTACTCTTTCTAACAAAGTTGGATTTACCTTCTTCAGAAAACAGTGGGTATTATACAAGGAACTCAGAATTTCACCAAACCTTTCCTCTCTGTGCCAGGTGAGTGCTTTCAAAATTTCACAAAACACTATATCCTTGTGGACATCTAAGAGAAGAACTCTAGGAGCAGCAGGTGAAGGAGACCATAAAGTCTTCAACAGACAAACTGTCTTTCCTGTCTGACGAACCACGGACATGCCTGCAGTCATGGACCATGGAACGCTTCCTAGCCATCAGGCGAGTGATCTTAGGCAAGGAATTAAACTGAGTCTTAGGTAAGACTAATCAGGCAACCATAATTGCTAAAATATTTTGTTTTGTTTTCCACAAGTTCATGGTTTCTAATGAAGAAGCAACTGATTTTTATTTATAGTAGTTGTTTCTACAGGCAAACAAGAAAGTGCAGAATACTCCAGAATGTAAAATATGAAAATATGCTCTGCTAGAGAGCTTTTACACATACCAATGCAAGAATTTCTATTTTGAATTTTGTGTGCCAGAACCAGAGAGTTTAGGGAGACAAAAGCAGTTAAAAGAACTGGAGGAAAATACTGCTCTTAAAATTGCAATTTAATTATTTACAAATTTACAAATTAAAAAATCCTGAATTAGGCAAGTAACTATATTTAAAAAAATCTGTTTCTGAGAAGGTATCAAAGTTGTTAAGTGTGTCATACCATACACTGCTGTAAAATGAAGCCAAAAAGTAATCCCAGCTTTCATGAAGACATTACTTTCTAGAAGGCTCTTCCGCTAGAACGACTATATATGCTAGTAACAAAAGATGTTTTACTGTGTTTGAAGGGTGGTTGTAGTTAATGCAACTGAAAGAAAGAATGTGTATTTTCAGTCACAGAAATGGTGGACTGTTGCTTAATTTTCAGACAAATCACTGACATACCATAATTTTTCACATCCATACAGGCTTCCTTCACTTGTGTTTGCAATCCCTTAATTACATTTCTTGTCACCATAGCTACAGAAAATCCAAGTTCAGTGTCAGAGCCTTACAACTGCTACTCTAAAAGTTAATGGTCAAAGAAAGAATTTTCCAACAAAATCTCTTTCAAAACTACTGTATAAAATAACCACACTGTGTAACATATCAAAGCTCCAGTAAATAAACCGAAAAAAAGGAATTCCCTTGAAATGCTGCATTTATTGAGTAAAAATCTGCTTTTCCAGCTACACAGGCAAGACTACTTCTTTAATTGTAGAAATGCAAGTATTAAACAAAATGTTGTAATTTGTATTGTATCTTGAAAGTGAACATCTGAGCATAGGATAGAGATGAATCCAATTTTATTCACAAAAACAACATGAATACCAGCAGGCTTAAGAGATGTCAAGTAACAGCCTTTCTTTTAATTCCACCCTATATTTAGATTGTATGTTTTACTTTATAATATTAACCCTTTCTGAATTTCATCATAGGGAGGATATTATCTCAAGTATTTTCTATTTTAGTTGATGCTAAGTTCTCACTTCATGCTCTTTATCATAGTAGTAGACAAACCTTCCATCGTTCAGAATGATATAAAATTATCTTTCTCTTCTTTTCCCAAAAATGCAACCGAGTGGGAGTGGGACATTGCTACTAACCACATAAGGTCACAACACACACCAAACCATTTTAATTGAAACTTCCAACTCATATGCCCACCTTTGCCACTACAGTTTTCTCTGTGAGACAGTCATTCCCCTCTCTCCAGTGAAGTGCTGCATAGGAGTTACTGGAGATGGTCACTGTCCCAGAACTTTAAATCAACTTGCAGCCATCCCAGCCTTGCAATCATACAAAGAACAAGTAATTCAGTTCACAGAAAAGTGTTGATAAGAAGCAGAGTAGAAAGGAGAATTTTGATAGGTTTCTCATACTCTGCATGTTAATGAGACTCATTACAGTCAAAATAACTGGACTTTGTGAGTTTTGTATCCAGATACATCACACTGCTAGTTAGGAACAGCAGGACAGTTATTATCTAAACCTAAATTATTCTTCTTCAAATGGACAAATCCTGACAAGAAAGACTATTACTTATGTTGCTGTGCAAAAGCTCTATCATCATTGAGGATGCTGTGAACACTCTTAAAATGAGTGACAGGAGAAATCAATTTTCTGCCAAAGAGGACTGCAAACAATTTGACAGGCTGCCTTCTTTTCATCTGTGGCACTTCAATCTGCTGTAATATATACATACATGCTGAAGAAAAAGTAGAGCCATAGCAAACTTTCCATGCTAGACTTCTTTTCCAATTGCTGGTGTATGCATTCAGATCATCCTGCCCATATAATTTTCTGCATGCAGAACAACAGGATAAATTCTCAAAGTTTTAGCTCTCTAAACTGGTCTTAGAAGTGCTAAACAGTGTTTACCACACATCTAAGAGCAGAATACTCTTTCATACTTGTTGCATGTATACATCTCTTTGAAACAGAAATACTTCAGAAGAGAGTTTTGCATGAATAGTTACATGAGAAGTATCTGTTCAATTTAAAATGGATGATATAAAATTATCCTCCCTTCTTCCCTGCACTCCCTTAACAAAATGAGGGGGAATAAAATATTTCTAATGAACCAAACCAACCAGCACAAAAAAAACCCCAGCTCCCAGAAATGGCTCAGCAAGTTTTTCCAAAGATGGAAATTGTATGACTTCTGGTAGGACACACTGCTGTGGCAGAAGCTGTTACTAGGCCTCTGCTGCCCAAATGCCTGCATGAGTTACCATTTCCAACAAACATACCTTTTAACTCTGTTTAAAAAGGAAGAATTATGTGCTGTTGTAAATACTACAAAATTTCACAAGGGCACATACACATAATGGAACAATGCTGTAAAGCCAATGCTTTTAACTAAAAAGCACCAGTGAACAGGATAAGCTCTATCTTACTTTGTTCAAATTGCTCAGGCTTCCCCAGCTTTTACAAATATAATATGAAATTACAGGTAAACAAAAACATAATTAAAAAACTTTCCTGTTACTGCAAAATCCAGACATTAAAAGCAAACAAGTATTCACTGCAAATAAACAAAACCAACCAACCAACCAAAAACCACTACAAACCAACACAACCATCCAAAAAACACCTTGCAAAAATCCAGAAGAAATCTTTTTGTGCTTAATTAAGGAAGTGCGCTTACCTTAATATACCTACAATTTTTTTGATAGCACATTGGACAATATCCTGAGGAGAAAGGCCTAGATCTCCAACAGCCACTTGTAACAACTGCTGCACCATGTCCAGGGGCTGACCATCTATACACATGGCTACTGCTTGCTCATGGATTTTTTCTTTCTCCGACCTTGACAGATCATATAAATAGCCATACTTCTGTAGTGTATCCTGTGAACAGATAGTTTTTGGAACACTGATCACTGTACTGCTTATTTACAGGGCTGTATCAGTCTTCCTTTCTGCTAGGAATTACCATATACTGAGAAAAAGAAAAGATTGATGGAACCAAAATTTCAAAACCCAGGTCAACAAAAGCAAAGGTAGAAAACATTAATAAAATATGACAGAAGATTGATGTCTATCACTGCTAGTCATGGCAACACTCAAAGCAGGAACTTGATCAGTAATCATTACCTGTTTGCTGCTTTTCAAGTAAGTGATAAAACTGTGAGTGAGTGTTTCCAGATGAGCAAGAGATTGTTGCAAATGATTCAGTGTTCCTTCATAAGCAACAGATGGGGTTTCAGCATCTTTCATGTCATTATCTGAAGTTTTTTTTCTTGATTTCTCAGAAAGATGTTTGACTGCCTTAATAGCCTTCTTAGTCACTTCTATCCTGGCTTCAACTGGCAGCTGAAAAAGATTGCTCAATTATTTATTCATTCATTACCTGTACACTACTATTTGCATTACAGCAGTGCCAAGAGGTCATGTGGCTCCACAACACAGCATAAAACTAAATGAAGTATTTAATGGGAAACACCTTTGTTTCTGATTTGTCATTTATTAAAATGATCAGTATTCCATTACTTTCTTCTGCTGTCCCTCTTTTTACTGATCTTTTTACTGACTCACGTTCATTTTAAACCATATGAACTTCTTTTCCTAATTATACTAATTATTTTTGTAGACTGCCACTTTATAATCTTTGATTTTTAATTCTTCATTGAGAGATGTCTGAGAATTGCTTTACAAGACTGACTGATAACTCACTTAAGATTAGTTTTGTCATGTTTAAACTATAAGACCGCTGTTTAAAATATAAGACCCTAAGACCATAACCATAGGCAAAAACCCCAGAAGGACTGAGAATTTTTAAATCAATTTATTTAAAGCCCAAGTTATACAAAATAGTAAGTATACAGTACTTTTAAAGACCTGTACAACCAGCTGTATCTAAGAATTAAACTGAAACAAAGTCTGACCTTCCTGTTTCAGGAAGACACAGCTTGGGCTGAAAGTCCAAAACAAAGTCTGGAGTATGATTTTAGACATTCATGTATGATTTGCTCATTTGTAACTTCATGTACAGTTTTAACAATGCTTGCAATATACTTTTTAATGGGTGGGAATGTCCTCTGCCTGAACTCTAGCCAAAGCATTAGGTACTTTTAACATCAGGTGTTTTAGTTACTGAATACTGAACAAAGACATAAACAATTTTAACTTTCAAGTTGAAATACATAAGGAATAGAAAAAAAAAAAAAAAACTTGAATCTGTATGACACAGTGAATAGGAAATAAGATGAATGATCATAAAAGAGGGGAAATAAACTGCTACAGCATTATTCATACAAAGTCCAAGAGATATTTATAGCATGAATTAAACGAGCTACTTCTCAAGCCATAAAGAGCTTGATAAGGATTATTTAGCAGAAAGTTTTACAGTTTACATACTTTCCCCTCCCTCCCCTAGATAAAAAGTCACAAGTGAAAAGATCTATCATTTACTCCTTTTTTTTTGTGCTGTTACTGTGAACCACACTAATGGTCTACTGGCTATTTTTAAGGATGAAAGCAAAATGAGTGGACATTATTGTTAGAGCTAAGAAAGTTTGCCAGTTTTAACACAATACAAAGGGAATTTTACCATACAATTTCAAATGCAACAGTTCCATTCCCACTCAAAGTAACTGAGTTTGTTACTGACTGTGAACAGGGTCTCAATATCAGGTTTTACTCTAAGCAAGGAAAAATTCATAGCCTCCCTGTCACATTAAAATCTAATAACCATAGCTGGATTTATATATCCATTTTATAAACATGATAAAAGAAGAAAACAGCTACATATTTCATTTTTTCCTCTTCCAGTGTACATTCTAATGTTCAAAATGCAATTAAGAGAGATGCAAAAGGCAAACAATTTAAGTATTCCATCTAACTTATATCCTAGAGAACAGTGTCAATATACTGCCAGTTTAGAAGCCATGTTGCCATAAGCACATGCAGAATAAAGCATTCAGATAAAAAAAAAAGAGTGAAGAAAGAAAATACAGCTTTTTCGCAAGCCTGTTTTAATTTTGCATTCACATTTGCATAGTGCCAAAATGCAGCACTATGAACATATAATTTCTCTGGTTGTTTTATTCCAAGCCCATGAATAGCTCTCCTCCGTACTTCTAGTCAGCTTCAGTAATGAGATTTGGTATCAGAACCAGTGATAAAAATGTCGCTTAGGGGTTAGTTCAAGCTTTGTTTGCATGTGAAGTGAAGTTTTATATTTAAAAAGCTTTTACAGTTTAAGAAGATTTTTAAATCTATAAGCTATAATGTGTAATAAAAAAAATCTTAAAAATCTCTTTTCAAACCAAAGAACATCACATACTATTTCACCTCAACAGATTTTAGTCCTCAGGGTAAAAACTCATCTCATAAGCCTGTTCTCCTGAAAGTATATAAGTACTTCTAATTAAAGTATAGTATGAGTAACATTTACTTGTATGTGAAGATGTTGACCCCGCTACTCTTGTTGCCAGTGATTAACATGCAAGTGTGAGATTATGGCAACAGCTCCACTCCTTTCAATGGCACAGGAACCTGAGATCCCAGGAAGAGCAAAACACGGAATGGTTGGAAGGGGCCACCAAAGGGCATCTGCTTAAACAGAGCCACCTAGATCATAGAATGGCCTGGGTTGGAAGGGACCTTAGAGATCACCTAGTTCCAACCCCCTTGCCTTGGACAGGGACACCTTCCACTAGACCAGATGGCTCAAAGCCCTACCCAACCTGGCCTTGAACACTTCCAGGGATGAGGCATCCACAGCTTTTCTGGGCAACCATTTTTCCTAAAGTCTAATCTAAACCTACTCTCCAGTTTGAAGCCATTCCCTCTTGTCCTGTCTCCATCTTTCCCATGGGTTCCCTTCAGGTACTGGAAGGCCACAATTAGGTCATCCCAAAGCCTTCTCTTTTCCAGGCTGAACAATCCAAATTCTCTCAGTCTTTCCTCATAGGAGAGGTGCTCCATCCCTCTAATCTCACCCAACTCTTTGTTTGCTACCACTGAGCATGACATGAGATGGCACAGAACACACCTTTTGCCAGTCCAGGTCAGCTGTCCTGGCTGTGTCCGTTAACCACTTTTTGCCTACCTGCAGCCTACCTGGGGCTGAGGTGTTGAGATAAAAATTAAGCCTTGACACCATACCAGCAGTGCTCAGCAAGTCAAAATGCTAATATGCTATCAACACTCTTTCAGTCACAAATCCAAAGCACAGCCCCATTGAGGCTGCTATGATGAAAGTTAACTTCATTTCTACCAGACCCTGTAAAATTAATCTGGAAAATGTTTAAATGTATGTAAGGAACCAGTTAAAGAAAAGATATTAGTGAAGTTTCCTATTACACACTCTTGAAGCAGATTTAATTTAAATAACTATATAAATGAAAGGCACAAGAAGTACCTTGCACTGATACTAGAAAAAGTACTGTCAATATCCATGAACAAAACAAGGTCAGGAAAGGCAAACCAACTGAACTGGAGCACAGTGATAAAATGAAGCCAAGTAATTCAAAAAGTAACATCTGAATGCAGTCACGCTATGTAAGAATGTTTCTTGTACACCTTCAGGCAATGTCATGCCCTGTCTTTTTCCTTAGTGTTTTATACACCATTAAGTCAATCAGCCAGACAAAAGATAGTGAACAATATTCTGGGCTTTTTTTCCCCCCTAAACTTAGCTTTTTTTATACAGTTATTTTAAACAGCATTTAGTGTCTTTAAAATCAAGAAAATGATGCAGGTTAATGTCCAGTTATAACAGGTTCCCATTCCACACCTGTTTGGTATGTGGTCAAAATGTGAACACTGTATTCCTGCTTGACGAAGCAAAAAGGAAAAGAAAATGGCCAAATTAGTATTACTGACTCAGAGAAAATAAGTCAACCTTCCAACTAAAAATCACTAAGTTGCAAGAAAATTTCTTTTAAATCTGAATTTGGGAAAGAAGTTATGAAAGATGGAATGTTAAACAAAAAACATCATCGGCTGTAGTCTGAAAGAATGTGGCTTAATCTATGGAAGGCTGAAAGAGAGATCCCATGTAAGAAAAATTTCAGCTTCTCTTTCCCTACAGAAGACCTGACTGATGGTACCACTGCTTTTTATTCTGCTTTTCCTATCTAAAGCTGTAGCCTTTTCTTCTTCTAATCAACATATTGTGCTAAGCTCCATTTGTAGTGTGTGTTCAATAATGAAAACACAGTGATTAAAATATATTGTTTTCAGTCATGTTTTTGTTGTGCTGGGCTTTTTTTTCCAGAGTACTGTTAATCAAAAAACCATCAGGGCAATGACCTATGAGCTCTACAACTGATGGTTCTCTGAAGACATAACCAACTCTAGCACAATGAACAAAATGCTGGCAATGAAGGAATTTTTAAAAAATCCCCTATCTAAAATGCTCAACAAAGATCACAGAAACAGGAACAAATGGGAAATCATCATGATAAGAAGTTGATATGATCATTGCTATAATAAGAAACTATGACATCAGTATTATTTAAAAGCAAACAGAGCTGCTGGGAAAAAAGATGACAGATTCAAAATGCATGCAAAAATATAAGGAGTCATTCCAATGAATATTTGGAATATCTCCCATTTAGGAAGAAATCTGTTCCATACATGCAAATAGCCTATTCTTAACATTACAGAGACTGAATGATTTGTTATTTAGTCAGAGAGACTTAAATAGTTATACAGAGTTAAAAGCCTATCTGAGTAAAAATTCCACTAGCAGGAAGCTTCTCAACTGCTTGCAGCAGTGAGCTTCTGTGGTCAAGGGATCAATACTTCTTCAGTCCTTCAATGTGTGAGGAAGGTGATGACAAAGCATTAAGGTCCTTGCCTGTTTCATTTACCACAAACACAAAAAAATACTGCATCAATCTTTACCTTCTTCAACTATATTAACCATGTTACTTTAGGCCTATGGTTTACTGAAGTCCCACTATGATGCATCTCTGCTCACACATATTCCCACCACACAATGTGACCACTTCATGAACTCTCCTTAAAGCCTGGGAACTGAATCTCATCTTCCAGGTGGTAACTCATTTCTACTGATTGCAAGAAACATGGGAGAAAAGAATCTCTGGCCTCTTAGAGCTAGAAGTACCTAAAACTGTGTCACATCCTGAACTACAGTCAGTATAACAATGTTAGTTGCCTTTTCATAAATACAAACTCCTCATTCATTTCTCCAGATTTAGACATTCTCTCAATCCTTTTGCCCAATCAAGCACTGCTCATTCAGTCACTGCTGGCCCAATTCATAAGAAAGCTAAAACACAGAGTTTGTGGAAAGCTTTACTGATCCACCACTGCCTCTCCTTACTTCTACTGACATACTGGAACAGCAGGAGATATTCTCATGTTTGTTTCCTAAGTTCCCACATGGTGACAACAGCAATGCTACCTCTGAAGTTGAGCTCTTGGAGCCTACTGTGCTATGTAACCAATGTCCCATTACCACTTAGCACTTGAGACATTTCTCGATTGTTTCTGACCAAAAGGGGTTTTTCGATGGAGATACTGTTCCACAAGAATGGAGTGCATCTCATCACCTCCCTGGAATATTCTCTCTCTTCTTTCCCACCTTTCCCTTCTGACATTTTGAAGGAGTGAGGGAGACCTGAGAGGGTATGCAACATTCGTTTTTTGCCAATTCACCTCTCAGCACTCCTAAAAAATCCATTTCACTATCTCATTGTAAGCTTCCTCTCAAATTTCCTTTATGAGAGAAAGCTCAGTTGTCTCAGTGACAGATTATTTCATGATAATGGCCATAGTTTTTTGCATTTTGACTAAGTATCAGCACTTCCATGAAATACTTAAATATACATCTGTTGTGGGAACAGGAAACTGATATAGTAAAGTATTTGGCCACAAAACTAGACTGGGAAGAAAGTGCTGAATTAGAGATTTAAAAAGTGACCACATGACCAGGGCAGCCACAAAACACATAAAATTTAAGCAACAGGTGCAAGCCAAAAGGCTGCTTTTATGTATGAAGCATTTTCCAGGTGAAAGGTAGAGGAAAGAGACCTCAGAGGTAAGTTTCCAGGGTCTACAATGATAAAATTTCTCTTTGTATAATCCTGTTTGAGAACTGAACAGGATCTTGAGGCAAAACTAGTTGCAAGCTGTCAATCCCAAACCCAGTGCAAGGCACAGTAGATGATCTGACCAACTGTTTCAAGCACTTCTTGAGCATCTTTCATGGCCAAAAAGTTAACAGCTCTCTACTAGAAAATTCTGCCTGACCACAAACTGCAATCATCTTTAGTGTTTCTTTCATGCTATTCCTTCCCTCTACTCTCAAGAGGGTAGAGAAAATGTATTAGAATCCTGCGCAGAAGCAAAGGAAAATAATCAAGGTGTTTCAAAACAGACACACAGTGGAGGATATCCACTCTCTCTCTGCACCATTCATTGGGAATAAAGGATAAATAACCTTGAAATACTCAAGAAACATTAACAGCAAGAGTTTCAAGCAGTCAGTTGCAATGACCATGTGTAAAGACAGTATTTCCTTCTCATTCAACAAGCCATGCCCTTACTACCTCAGTTCAGGGTCAAGTTTGGCAATTAAGATCTCAGGATGAGTCTGAATCATTGCTCATAAGCATGAAAAAGTACCTTTATGAGATAAAAGGGATCAAAACAGCAAAGCCAAGACAATAATTCTGCTAAAAAGGCTTCAGAGACAGCTGATGGAACTAGAGAAAACATGCTGGTCTACCCTGACAGAGAGATCATAGCCCAAATTGTGTGCTTACAAAGTTTCTTATTATCCCAGCTAGCAATTTTTTCACCAAATTCTGATATAGACAGAGGTTAAACGGTTTCTAATAAATGTATACTAATATTGTGGGAACATAAAAACAGTATTCAAAGATGGAACAAATTGAAATTCACTCCATTAAACATGGTGTATAAATACCTCAGAAAACTGTCACAAACCAAAATAAAGAAGATACACACAAAAAACCCCTGGACACTTTATCGCCTTTTCATTTCAGATAAATTTAGTGAAGACATCTCTAGATCTTTTAATAAGGTAAAATCTAAGAAATCTCATTTCTCTTTTGTGCTTCACAGTAAAGATATGTAACGAAGCAGGGGTAAAACTTTACGCTAGAAATATCCTTGCAAAGAGGTTTAACTGGGCAAAAAGAAACTCCACATCTGGTAATATATGTTAAACACATAGAAGTGTGTTCTTTCAAAATCAGGCTTTCAGCCAGATGGAGATTACAACAGTTTATAATTTACATTATTACAATGCTTAGAAACCACATGCATTGGGCCAGAATACTTTCTCTGTGGAACATCTTATTCTGAATGCAAAAGCCTGGAACTAAGCCCAAGCCTGTGGCACAATGAAATTTAGGATAAGCACAAGTAAATAAATACAACCACACCAGTATCTGGTGGAGTGACAACACAAGAGGGCACAGGCAATCCAGGAGGTTCCTGGAATGCATTGATGACAATGTCCTTCTCCAAGTCATACAGGAACCAACTAGGAGAGGTGCTGTGCTGGAACTTGTTTTCAGCAACAAAGAAGGACTGGAGAGGAATGTGACATTCAAGATCAGCCTGAGCTGCAGTAGCCATGAAGATACTTAGTGCAATGAGCAATGAGGAGGGTGCACAATAAGTTCACTGCTCTGGACTTCAGGGATTTGCCTGGTAGAGTACCATGCGATAAAGCAAAGAGGGACACAAAAAGGCTGGCTGATATTGAAGGATAGCCTCCTTGAAGTGCAGGAACAATGTATTCCTAAGAAGAAGCAGTCAGGCAAAAACGCTAGGAGCCCTCCAGGGATGCACAAGAAGCTCTTGGAAAAACTTAAAACACCAAAAGAAAGCCTACAGAGGGTGGAAACAAGGACAGGTACCCTGTGAGGCATACAGACAAACTGTCCCAGCAGCCAGGGATCAGGTTAGGAAAACAAAAGCATTGCTCAAACTAAATCTTGACAGGAGCATCAAGGGCTACAAGAAAAGCTTCTGTAGGTATACTGGTGATAGAAGAAAGACTAGGGAAAATGTGGGTCCTCTCTGGAAGGAAGGAAGAAGCATGGTTACTTGAGACAAGGAGCAAACAGTCACTCAATAACAATTTTGCACTTGCTGGTGTTCCAGCCATGCTACCCAAGTTGCAGAAAGAAATGAAGGGATTGGCAGAGTGAAGAATAACTCCCTGCATAAAAAGCTCATGCTCAAGACCATTTAAGGAACCTGAAGGTGCACAAGTCCTGGGTCCTCATGAGATGCTTCTGTGGGTTCTGAGGGAGTTGGTGCACAAATTTGCTAGGCCACTGTCCATCCACTTGAGAAGCTGTGGCAGTCAGGAGAAATTCCCACTGACTGTGGAAGGGGAAACACAGTCTCCATTTTTAAAAGAGGATAACCTAGGGAACTGAAGGTTGGTTAGTTTCATCTTGGTGACTGGCAAGATCATGGTACAGATCCTCCTGGAAACTATGGTAAGACACAGAAAATCAGGAGGTGGCTGGTGACAGCCAACATGGCTTCGCTAAGGGCATTTTGTGCCTGACAAATCTGGTGGTCTTCTATGACAGAGTTACAGAATTGGTGGATGAAGAAAGAGGAACTGCAACTGGTGTCATTCACCTGGACTGGTGCAAAGCATTTGACACTGTTCAGTGTGACACACAAACTGGAGAGATGGATATGAGAGATGGACCACTTGGTGGATAAAGAATTGGCTGGGTTTGCTGCATACAAGGAGTTGCATTAAGGGCTCAATGTCCAAATGGAGAGCACTGACAAGAGGCACTCCTCAAGGGTTGGTATGGGACTGGCACTGTTTAACAAGTATGTCAAATACAGGGATAGTAGGACTGACTGAGCCCAGAGGCCACAAAGATGCTCAGAGGATGAAACAACTCTCCAGTGGAGACAGGCTGAGAAGTTGGGCTGTTCAGTAAGGAGAGGAGAAGGCTCTGGGAAGACATTAGAGCAGCCCTCAACACCTAAAGGAGGCTGCAGGAGAGCTTTCCAAAGGGCCTGTAGTGATAGACAAGGGGGATGGCTTTAGTGAAAGAGGGCAGGTTTATATTAGATTAGATATATGGAAGAAATGCAGAAATCCTCCATGGCAGGAAGTTGGAACTTGATGGTCTTTAAGGTCCCTTCCAACCCAAACCACTCAATGGCTCTTTCAAATACACAATATCTTATTCTCAGTTGAATGAGCACACAGGGACTTTGGGGTTCCATCAAAACTCTCATATCCACAGATCTAACTCCCCTAACTGAATAAAAATCCCTTATCTTCATACAGCTGTCATAAAAAGAAAAGGTAGGCAGAGCAAGGTTTACAAATTTATCTTTAAATACTGCAAAATGAAAACTGTAACATCTCCTGGGACTTTCTTCTTGATACTATATTGAACTCATATGCTATATGCTTCACCTGACGACTGAAATTCTTAAAAAATATCTCCTTACCTTTGTGACAGCTTTGGAAGAAAAAGTAATTTCATCAATGAAAGTAACAATATCATCTGGATCAAGTCTATCAAAGTATTTTGAACACATATCATATGCATGTAGCCACTCATCCATGGTTTCTGGTATTTTTTTAATGAGATGGTGATCACCATTCCAAAAAAGTTTTTGTAACCACACAGCATAAACAGAACTTGGTGACAGCATGCTGCCATCTTTTTTAGGAATTTTGGGAGCCAGTTTGGAAATAGATAAGATATTTTGACTTGTAAGGATGGGCTCCAATGTCTCCAGAGGGTTTTCATTTTCATCTGTTAGTTTTTTGTAATTAAGACCTAGTGACAGAAAGAGAAAGAGGTAAAAGTTATTCATACTTAAATCTACTCACACTCCACAATTACATGTGAAATAATGAATACACTAGCATCTGATGAACTAAAAAGACTCTAGCCCATCCCCTTTTACAAACATAAATACTGACAGACTTAGATTTTTATGATGTCCTGGTGCATGCGAAATTTCTCAATCCATAGAACATATTTTAACATTATACATTGCTCCAACAAGAGGGAATGGGTTCAAACTGAAAGACGGTAGATTTAGATTAGATACATGGAAGAAATCCTCCACTGTGAGGGTGGTGAGTCACTGGAACAGGCTGCCCAGAGAAGCTGTAGATGCTCCACCCCTGGAAGTGTTCAAGGCCAGGATGGATGGGGCACTGAGCTACCTGGTCTAGTGGAAGGTGTCCCTGCCCATGGCAGGGGTGTTGGAATTGGCTCATCTCTGAGGTCCCTCCCAACTCCAACTGTTCTATGATTCTGCGACACAACCCGAAAAAAGAAAATTCTCAAAGAAACAAGAACATATATATATAGTATATAGAATCAGGCTAGAACTTAAATGTAAACCCCAGAAAACCTCATGCAAATCAAGGCGTAAGTCTTCATTAATTTAAAATATGTGTTCTGATCATGTAACAACTGGTACTTACCACTTAGGAAAAATTGCAAGGCACTAACTACAAGTAAACTAAATAAGGTCAGCTAGAGATAGGACATGTAGATCCATTTATATCAATATTTATATAATCAAGAGTCATGTTACTATTCTGCTTCCCAGAGGAAGAACACCCTTGCAATTAACTTTCCAACAACAGAAGTATTTCTAGAAATTATACTATTTTATTTTTCTTTGCATATAATTTATAAAGTAATTGACTTCTATTGCCATCTTCTTGTTAATGTACTTTGGGCCTGCAATCTCTGTAAACACTTAGCTGTTGCTCCTTCACTCCTATCTCTAAACTATGCTGAACACTGAGAATTTTGATTAGGCATGTAGTACAAAGATTTAATTTTTTACCACACAAACTGACTAATTTATGTCTGATATATGTTTCCAGGACTTTTTTTTTAAATAAATAGCTTTGAAGGCAAACAATAATTTCATGGCAGAATTTTCTTTGGCAAGCATCACAGAACTCGACTGTTGAATAACATCAGTAAGAATTGATGGTTATTCCTCCTCTCCAAAAAAATTATTGACTTTTTTCTTCCTGCAATACATGAATTCATATGCACCATCTCTTCAAACTCTGCAGCACAGTTAGTGTCCAATACACATTAGGTTCCAATATTGATCAATTAATTCATTCTCCCAGGAGGTAATGCCATACAGTGTTTATTTTTCATTCTGAAACTGGATTTGGAGTTTTACAACTAAAATTCAAGATAGTATCCAACTAACAAGCAAACTGAAAGTACTATTTCAAGTTTCAGAGTGCTTATCAGCAGTGTATTTTACAGTAATTGTCTGAAAATGTAGGGCTACAAACAATGCTGTAATTCTGGGAAAGGAAAAGGTAACATCAAGGGTAAAACATAACAAAAAATTATCCTCTTTCAGACAAACAAACACGAAATGCAAGAAGTCCCTAATATTTTCTGTAATTCAGACTCTAGAAAGGTAAACTTTCTTAAGCCCGTTGAGAATATTAATGTTAAACTTGTAGTGTTACAAATTATACTCTAGGAACTTGGTATTTTTCATTTAAAAATTCACTATGAAATATCACCAATAATTTTAACTTGCATCACAATAGAAACCTGTTCTTAACTAGTTTTTTCTTGCTGTGATCAATTAAATTTCCAGTAAAACAAAGAGAAGGAACTTGTGACTATATTAATTGTATTCATCTCCTTTGCTCACAGAAAAAAAAACAATTACCTAGAAAACATAAACTAGCTAAGCATAACCATGCCAATACTTACATAACAAAATAATAAATACAGTTATGAAGAAAACAAACAGGTACTCTCCTACCTGGTGCAACTGCTTTGAATTTTTTCAGGAGTCGAATGTGAGTTTCAGGTTTAAGAGCATGGTTCACCACTTCTGAGCAGCCACAATTTTCCAGGAGTGTAAAATAGTAAAGCAACCGCTGGTGATCTTGGCCTTCAATACTTGGGTAAACATATTTAGCCATGTGTTCATGAAAGGTTTCAGGACTGGTTTTCAAAGTCTCAAACAGACCTAGACTTTGTGCTCTTTCTTCTATTTCCAGTGTCGATAACCTGTGTTTAGAAATGAGTTTTGCTTAAAGGCCTGGGTGAGCCATGAAACACTCTTACAGCTGCACACCTGGGAGAAGGACAATCCTTCCCTCTCTTTAGGGTCTTGCTCACAACATTTTGATAACTGTACACTCTATAAACAAGAGCTAAGCAATTCTTTTATTTCCCCATCCTGTTACCTGTTAGTTTAGACATGCAGATTAAGGGTTATGAATACTGAAGTGGAATTCAAAGCAGGATTTCACGTCTGTGAGTATAAGCTATATGTAAAAGGAAAAAATACATCCAGGATATGTGTAAAGGATGACTTTATTAAACAAACAAACCAACCACTTGTGGATGAATGATGCTTAAAGATCCTACTGCCCAGTTAGAAACTTTCCCAATCCATTACATTCTGTTTTCTGCAGTTGATGAGAACCTGGGCACACCTTGAGAGATATTATCACAGAAAATTGGTCTTGCCCAACTATTTGGCACTACTATTCATGCTTAGGACAGTTTATCAAGTCTTTGACAGTTTAACAAGTTGCTTCTCAAACTGTCATCCACAAAAGCTTATGAAAGTATCAGTAAGCCTTGGGTTGACCTCAGTCAGTCTCACTGCTTCAGGGAATTCTTTCCTGAATCTTTTGAAAAGAATACATTAGCTCTTTCACAGCATGAATTCAGATACCTCCAGCTGACTACATAAAAGATAATCACTCCTTTTTCCCTCAGCTGGGAGAAAAATGGGTGCATATCATCTTAAGTTTATCTTTCTCAGCTGAAAGTTTTACCTAAATCTGAGGAAAGAAGTAACCTACAGATGATTCCTACCTTGAGTCTCCCCAGAGTCCAATCATATGGCATATTTCATTTGGAAATCTGATGTCTTCTTATACCATTTGATTTTATTCTGCTTTAAAACTGATTAAATTAGAATTTCATCATTTCCCTCCCCAAATACACATGCTGTAAGTTAGTGTTTCTCTTTAATATCCAAGTAAAATGTCTCTGTTTCATTCTTAAAGATGATTTTGTTACAGCAAATACCACAAACACAACCTGCTCAGTTTAAAAATTAACTGATTTCTTAGGGAGAATAAGATATTTTTTAGTTATTTTTACATCTGTGACCTATCCCAAGATGGTTAACATTCCAAGCATTCTTTTAATTCTACAGATTCTTCTTATTTGTTAATTTTTCTACAATATTAATGAATGCAAGTATGATATTAAGAGAAGTAAAGTACCATTCACTCTTCATATTGGGGAAAGCAGACACTTGGACCTGATGTCTTTCAGGACTGTGATATGACTATTTTTTTGTGTTCATACCCAAAGTTCAAACTAAAAGCCACTAGAGCATTAAATTATATGAACAGGATTGGCAGATGTATGCAGTGTTTTTAGGGTAGGGCTGATTGCAGAGAGGAAGAGTTTATGATGTTGTTCAGAAAGATTCTGGAACAAGAGTTTCTGTGACAGACAAACAAAATTTCATGTTGCTGAAATCATAAATTGCATTTTATAGAGCTTTGATAATCAAATGTGATCATATTAGACAAAAAAAATAACTAGATTTCCACTTAATTTTACGAAATGTCATTCTGAACAATTTTCAGACTCATATTCCACAAAAAAGTCATAATTCTTTGTCATCAAATAATCAAAGAAATAGTTAATACAAACTATGAAGCTCTTTTGAGCTTCTCTCTATGTAAAGTGGCTTATAGAAATACTGCATATTTGGTTAAAGAGATTAAGTCTTAGAATAAACTTAATTTCAGTTCAGAATGAATGAATAATGAAACATGTATTATTAATGCCATAATCCCAAGACTCAAATATACTGTAATGGTCATTTGCTGTCAATCAATTTTAACATGAGCTTATGATACAAAAATATGCTCAGCAGCATATTATGCTATTATACATCAACTTTTAATACTTTTTCACTAGAGAAAATATGGTTACTCTGTACTTCTGTGATTTCAGAATTCTATAAATGCTAACTCAAGGAGGACAAGAACAAAGAAAAGAATAGAAAACTGTTGCAAAACACCTTAGGTAATATTTGAGTCCCAGAGAAGACAGCTGGCTCTTTCACACTCAGCCCAGTGTTGCCATGTTTATATCCTGACTGTCTGTTTTGTTTAAAGCAGTAAATAATTCAGCAGCATCAGAATTTAGAGGGTATGACTTCTCTGTTTTCTGGAGAAAGTGAAGAAAATCTCAGAACATTATTTCATCTTCTCCAGACAATTTACCAGGCTTTGTTTTTTATCCCTCACATTTTATAAAATGTTTCAATGCTTTTTTTTAATTAATAGTTAATGTTAAGAGATGTACCAACACTGCTGCAAGCTGAAGGTGCTTTAAGAATTGAACACTTGAAACAAACCAAATTAATTTGATCATATCTGTCAGAACAGTAGGTAAGAGCTGCTGCATTACACAGGGAGTTCTACATCACTGTCATCTGCATGTGCTATTCAGGCAAGTAGCTCGGTCTTCCATCAAAAGGTTTTATTCCTCTTTCAGGAGGCAAAAACTGCCTGGCATAATATAAGAGGTTAAAATAAATAAATAAATTTTAAAATAAAGGCCCTGAAGCCACTGTGTAGTAGAGATTATAAGCACCCCTCCCCTTACACCACACCAGTGCCAGGTTTTGGTCTGCCATAATCTTTTAGGCTAGAACAGTTTCAGTAAATCATTGTTAAAAGAAAAAGCCTGCTTCTATCAAAAAAATGAAATTGATATGAACAGATGCAGAATGTGTAGAGTGATATATTGTGCCCATAATATTCTATATTATGTAGAATAGAGGTCAATAAAGAGCAAAATGCTAAAAGATAGAGAAACTATCAGGTTTCAGGATATATTACAGGGACTGTAAGAGTAACTACAGGATAAGCTGCTCCTGCAAGAGAGAACTAAACATTAAAAGTTGTGGACACTTGAACACTGAAACAAAGTCCTGGAATACTATGAAGAACAGTAAGACACATATGGACTTTTAACCTTGCCTGCAACAGCAGTTTTCACAGCTGGTTACAGAAGCATTACATGGAAAAGACAAAAATTCCCATACTATCCCAACACGAGATAAATGAACACGCAACCCAAATTCCACACCCAATATAATTCAATTCTGTCATACATTAGCATTTATTTCTGTGTAACAGAATTGTATGTGCATTTGCAGAGGAGACAACTTACCCACTGTCAGTGAATAAAAATTCCAGATGGGTCATGTAAACTTCCCAAAGTGGAACATTGTATCGCTGAGCCAAAGAAATAGCAATTTTATAGACATTTTCTTCAAGTGTCCTGGTAGAGGAGAGACATGAGAGAAAATAAGGAAAAGTTGTGTTAAGCCCTATGAGACGTAATATGAAAATAAATGCTTAAGTAAAAAAACTCACTCTTTTTCTTTTTTTTTTTCATAAAACAAGAAAGTAGAAAAAAATTTAAATAAAAATACATTAAGTGTGTCCCTCTGCATTTACTTATACTTGGTGCTCCATTTGGGGAAAAAAAAATAGAAGAAGAAAAACTACAGAGATATTCCAAAGACAGGAACCTACTCCACAAACACTGGTTCTCAATGGCAACTTCTACTGTTGCTAAAGCAAAAATCTCAGTTTTCATTCCATTTCAATTACAAGGTGATGAAGGACGTAACTTGTCACAGTTAGCATTTATTTGATTTAGTTGCAACACGTATGGTGTTTTAGCACAACTGGTGTATAAATCCTCAAAGCTCTTCCTAGCAGCTCACAGACAGAAACACTCCTAGCATTTGTAGACTAAAAGGTGTGAAGATGTCCAGCTCACTCTGTCCTGAAATATTAGAAACTGCTTTTCTGTTAGTGCATAATCTCTTTGACTAAACAATAGACGGAGAAAATGGTAAAATGTGAAAGCCTAAAGTTAACTTCATACTAATCTGGCCATTACAGAACTGTTACAGAGATATAAAAACACAATACAACACTAATCTTTACTAATCCAGTATACTGTGGTTCAAATAGAGATGAATGGTTCTTGTTTCTAGGCTGGCATAGAAGCAATACTGTTAAGGCTGATGCTGGGATTTCTGGGTTTTGGTTTCAGTTTGGTTGAGTTGGGTCTTTTCAGGATAATTCCAAGAAAAACACTATCTCTGTGTAATTACTTCCTCATAGGCCTGTCATGAATGACTTTGATAAAATGTACTTAATGTGAATCCTTGCGAATCCTCCTGCCTGAGTAGGGAGGTTGGGCAAGATGACCTGCAGAGGTCCCTTCCAAACTCAGCCATTCTGTGATTCAGTGAAGGAGGAAGATGGCATGAATGCTTTAGCTACAAAATAATCCAGTCAATCATAAAAATCAGGAGTGGATCCTGGAACTAGAGAAATTCTTTCCTCCTGGAACTTTATAAGCTATACCAAAATCCTCCCTTCGTAAGAGTGGCATGCAGCAGCAGCCTAAGGCACTGGTGGTTTAGGGAAATTACACCGTATAAATGAAGAACAGTACAAGCAATTTATTCAATGTCAAGGAAACAACAAAAACAAGCAGCTGTTGCACAATGAAAAGCTGAAAAAATTGTCCATTGTCTTGCAAAGAATCTTTTAACTTTCTTTTACACACCCCTTTTCATGCCCAGCCCTGACTGCCTGTCAGTGTGAGCCCAAGGACTGCCAAAGGAGTCATCACTGAAGGCTCCAGCACAGGCACACTTTGGATGTATTTTGGCGTTGTTTCACCAAGACTGGTGCAAACCCAATAGACAACAGCCTCCAAAAATACACACAAAATACAGAAGATAAAACAGACAACTACTGGTTAGCTAGTTTTAGCAAATTGCTCCTTCTAGTACAAAGCTGTTTTGTAAATAAGATGCAATCTTTTCCAGGTGTTGCTCCTTCAAACAGCACTTCATAAAAGATTAAAAAACATGAGGCACTTAATTAAAAAATAAGAACAAATATGCTACAAAATTACATGACTTTTGCATCTTTTTCATTAGAAAAGGCAGATTAAGAGTCCACTGAGAAGATTAAAGCAAGGAAGTTGCAAGCAGAGCAAGTAATTAACTGGATCTTTGCAACTGCCCAATATGGAAGTGTTACTCTCATTCACTTACTAAGAAGCCTTACTTCTAACCCTTTCATATTATGCTTTTACCTCTACTTCCTTTAAGGAACTTTCTCTTCATATTTACTTTATTTTACAAGAGACAGTATCTATGATCTCTTGGGTGACAATGTAAGTAACTCTGCTGCAATCAAAGTAAGCATCTGTAATAGGAGAAGACTACTTGTATTGAAGTTGCCGTAGGCAGTCATCAGGATGTAACCTAGTGACACACTAGACATGAGCTTAGTAACAACATATACAAAGCAGGCAATTCCAATGGAAATATTAAAAGATGATTGAAAGCTATTTTTATGAATGCAGTGACCAAATCTGTGCAGGTACAGATTTCACAGATGTAAAGCATCAGCTTAGTGTCCAAAACCTGACCTTATACAACTACTCTTACTTGGTATATCAATTCCATTTAGTAGCAAATTTCTATTGGAATTGTAGCTATGAGTAGCTACACATGTGGAAAACTGAAAATATTTAAATATGCTCTTCAAAAGCTTTATGCAGACATCAGTTGAAAATCTGAGATTATATTTCAAGCTTCTTATTGCAGAGAACTCTTCCTCTGACCGTCTGTCAACTATTCAGCTGTGACTGTCCCTAAAACGTAAGTCATATTTATTACTTGTTTACAATTTGAAGTACCTGCATGTAGATATTAATTAAAGGCATTTTTTAAATGAAAAGTACTATCCTATATCTTTCCATTTTTTTCTATTCTGGATTTCTGAAAGGTGACATAAAAGCATGCTAAATATCAGAACATATGTGGTGAAGTACTTCCCAATCACTACAGGAAAAAAATACAGCAATATACACCAGTTCTAACTAAATTATTAAGAATAAAATACAACTTTTTTAACAATTTTTTTTTAACAATAGTTCATTCCAAACTTTGATGCATGGCCATACTCTAATACATTGCTAGGGCAGGTTTACAAGAGATGAAAGGAGGAGACCAAACCTTCACCTATGCTCTGCTTTCATTACTCCATGATTAACTTTAATATTAACAGTTAGTAAACAAAGAGTTATAGATTCAATTATAATCCAGTATTTGAGCAACATTTCATTTAAGTAGAGCAGTAACACAGAAAAAGCTCCAATTGTAGCAACATTACAGTGTAAATCTCCAAAGCAAGTAAATTATCTTTCTAAAGGTCAGCACTACTTTCAATTTACTCTCCTAATTTAAAGCTTAAAGCTATTCTATTCTGAAACAGAGAAAACAAACCTAATACACATTACTTACTCTGCCAATCCTAGTATTGTTTCTCTCTTGTACTGTGCATCTGCTGTAAATCTCTGCACATCCACTCCTTTGCCAAGTCCTTGCAGAGTCTGAGCCTGAGTGAAGTCCAGCAGTCGTTCATTGTAGTAATGCAGGTGATTTATCAAATTGGTGATTTCTTCAGGCCAGTCTGCCTGGGCATACTGAGTAACATGCTTTGTGACCATCTGAATCAACTCTTCTGGACCAGCCTGCAAAAATAATAGACAACAAACTAAAAAAAAAAAAGTCCCTGTTAATTCTGAACAAAAAATTATCAATATATAATTGATCCCTGTGTTCAGAACTAGGAGATTTGTTTCCATTTCTGAGAAATTTTAAGTAAACAGAATTTAAAATTTTCTGTAAGACCCATTTGCTCTGATATTATAATTTATTCATTTGCAATGTTTTAGACTATACCATATGATACAAATATTTTTTAAAAATCCAAATAAACTTACCTCACCAAATTAATAGTAGTAAATGTTTCACTATGACTGAATTTCTTTGTTTTTAAATTCCTCATTTTTATTTACATTGAACTAGGCGACTAATTGGACAAACACTGAAGTAAGAGAAAAGTTACTGAATTTCTGATACACTTCTATTATATAGTTTTGAAGAGAGGAATAGCTTTTAAGTGTTGAGAACTAACGCTTTCAAAGAAGTATTGCAGGATCCACAAATTACTCATGGCATTGCCTACCCCCTGAATCTTCAAAATAAAATACCGATCATCTATGGACTACAGCAACCTCAGTTTTCAAAATACCTTAATCACAAATAAAACTTACTTTTCTGTGTTAGAAATTACACACCAAGTGCATGTCTTATAAACCATTAACTTCAGTAGTCAAAAATCCTCATAGCAAAGCAAAAATTTAGAAGACAAAGCATGAAAAATGAATGCATGTACTGTGGAGTGTTCCAATTTATCTCAACATCTGGACAGTGGCTATGTCAAGGCACCTCCACTTGAACAGAGCTCTGTGTAACATCCAAACACTTGGCTTATTCGATACCTCGATTTCTCTCTTCCCTGAAAAATGAGGGCACCAGCAGCTCAATGCCAAAAAAATGCACTGTGACTTCTGTGTGGCATCCACTGAGGAAGGAGTACCTCCAAAAGAGCCACTAAAAAATACCTTGGGATGCCAGTGTTGATGAAATATTTCCTAAGAGAAACAGCTGATGTAACTGCTGTGATCTCAAAAATGTTGAGTGTACCCAAGCAATATACTTTGGTTTTTTACTACAGAATTATTCTGCTACATTAGAAGATAAACTTGTGAACATTGACTAGAGTGCACAGCTAGGTAAAACATGCACCAGAAGTTTAAGCCTTGAGGTGTGCTTTATTTTTTCCGTGACTTGCTGGTCATTCTAAATCGATTTTTTCCCAAGTATCTTAATTGACAGGCTGCTCACCGAGTCACATTAAATGCTACAGGGCATCCTTTTTCCTCTCAACTCTACACTTCTGAAGCCCTCCAAACATTGCAAACTCAATGGTTTTATAAACAACAGCAGCACTTCTTTCAAGGCTACTTAGGAAATTGGTACTAGAATAATAAAACTTCACAAAAAGAGACAGGCAAGCAGAGCAGTGCCTCTACAACACAATTATATCAGCTTGAAACCCATCCACAGCTTATCATGTAACCTGGTATCTCATTGTATGTGATACACTAGAAAACAGAGTATGGAGACAGGGTAAGTCAGAGCAAGACAGGGAAATATGTTTAATATAACTGCCTAAAACCTCCAGTCCACTGAGAAAAGCAGGTAAATTTGCTCTCTTTTGTTAGCTTTCCCCTCTCTCTATTAAGGCCCCATTTGTTATATTTCTGTAAAAGCACCTGTGTGTAACCTTCCATGCTTCCCGTTTATAGTTCCAAGGACCTTATTTGGAAAAAATTTCTTGGGGTCTATTAGTCTTACTAATGTCAAATTTAGAATTAAAGAATCATACACTATGTGAATGCCCATGTATATAAAACCCCACATACATATGGCAAAATAAAGTGCAACCTCTTCAATTTAGAAGACAAAAATTATACATTTAGATTAAGAAAACACAACTGAAGTTTTTTTTACTGCAATTAATTGCCAAAGATTGTCTTACTCTGTTCACTACCAGAAATCTTTCAATCAAGTGTTATCCTCTTATCTCTTAAAAAAACCTATGGCCCAAACTATCACAGCACATGAATCCAAAATTAGAGAAATCCCACAGTCTTCTGTTTGGTATCAAGATGCATTGAACTTGTATTTCTTAATTTTAAGTATTAATTTTTTAACATCTTCACATTTTTGATAATAATTATCTTTTAGAAGAAAAGCAAAACTATTTCTACACCCATTAGATACCTAATTCAATTAGACATGATGCTTGTTCCAATGAACAACAAGAGAGAAAAATCACTACAGCTGCATCACGAATTTTCAAAAAATGTTTTAATAAATTTTAATTGAAAAAACCGTAACAACTAGCTAGTAACAGTACTTGGCCATGAAGAAAATGAGCAAAATCAGTCAAGTCTGAATCTTACTGCAGCATTCACAGAGTTTTGCAATTCTTGGACTTTCTTCAAATTGTAACAGACAGCAATTTGAGTAAATACAAATTAATTTTGACAAGTAAGACCAATAAGATGCCACATTCAACTTGCTCCCTTTATAACATCACCTGTCAAAAATCACACCAACAACCCCAAAGAGCTACTACACAATTCTATTGGTTTATCAGAGTCCTTCGGCAAAGTTAGAAATTGTGCTTAGGTGTCCAACTCCCCAGTTTGCCAGATAATCTCCTCCAGTACTTCTAGACAGATGCTTGAAAAAAGCCTTCTCTCCTGTGATCATGCAGGAAGGGCATTTTACAGGCATATATTGTAAACACAGGGTAAGTTTCCAGAGAAGCCAGAAGAGCTGACCCACATGTATTAATGCCCTTAACTCAGAAGCCTCTCTAGCACTGCCAGGGGAAATCCCTCAGGAACCCCCTGCCAATGCATTTCACTCATCTCTCGGGCCAACACTATATTTGTGCTGACAGAGGCCTTAGGAATTAAGAAAAAAAAAAAAAAAAAGAAAAGAAAAAGCACACATCACTTCAGCATAAAGCTATTTTCATTTCATGCTCTTAGATGTGATTTACTCAGCACAGGTCAGGTTTCTATCCCTATTGCCCCACTGGTCATTACCAATAAGCCTCAGCAGGGATTCAGAGTCCACCTGAGTAAATGTTTTAAAGCAGTTCCTCCTTTTTGACCACTCTCTGGAAGTGACATCAGTGAAGCCCCTCAATATATGTGCCACTGTGATAGTATAAAAGCAACACTGTTTTTATAAGGAAATTGGAGATTTTGATCTTGGAATGTCTTCATTCTTATGCCTGAATTAATCTTCAATTTTTGGGGCTTTTTTTCCTGGCAAGCTGATATGCCTTTTTTCCTCTTCCAATCTATGTATGACACATTAATTCAGTCATACACATCAGAAACATATAAACAAAACAAAACAAAAAAGTATGAGCTGTTATGCTGTTCCTCTCCTGCTCAGTAAGTGGCAGTAATTTTACAACTATAGCAATACTAATAAAATAATAATAAAAAAAGCTCTACTGTGAACACTTTATCACTGATACAATAATAGATCACTGTAAGGCTATTTGGCTTGCTTACTTCTTTTAAGACCAAGAATCCATCTAATTGTTCTTAAATAAATAATCTACAGACTGCAGTATAGAAATGATCAAAAAACTCATCAGAAAAACTGCTTAGATCAGAGGCCAATCTGCTTAAATCAGAGGCCAATCTGCTCATAATCACCTCAAAGACAAAACTGAAACTGTGGACCTCTCTGGATTGATGTTGCAAAGCATTTCCCTCACCTCTTGAACTGCAATCTTTTGGCAATGGGCAAGCTGCCACTGCAGCCAGCCACAGAAATCCAAAGGGGAATGCAGAGGACATCTTCCCTTGTCCCCAGATCCCTGTAAAACCAGCTTTTACACCATTTTAAGCATTCCTAAGAAAGGTCTCATGCTCCAGTGGGAGTCACATACAACAAGCAAAATCCTCGTGTTTAGCAAAACAAGGAGATGACAGCACAAGAGCAAGGGCAACCAGGGAGCAGGGTGTTAACATTCCTGCTGCAGACATGGCTGTACTTGGCCCATTTCCCTGCCTCTGCAGTTGCTGCCCATCACCAGTGCAGCTGGCAACCAAACCATACCTCTAGAACACATTCATATTTCAGAAAGAAGAGCTCTCCCTAATCCTTTTAGCAATTGCCACAGTCCTTGCAGCAAGAGATTCAATGGGCTACAAATTTGATTGAGGGGAAGGCAAGAAAAAAAGAATGAAGTGAAGCACATAAGACAATAATTTTCAACACATACTGAAGCAGGAAAAAAGATTTACAGGAACAAAATAGTTAACTCAGGATGTAAAATCCTGAACATGCCTGTTCACTCAAGAAATACACTCCATCTCTCCATAGGACAACTTTTCATTAATTAAATTAATGATACTTGTCTTCAACTTAGACTTTTGCCATGCCGCGAATCAAAAGTACTTTAACTTAGACACAGCACCACATGAATTTGGGGTAGCCAACCTTCCATATCACAGCTGATCTGCCCAAAGCAAAAGATAAAACATATGGCTAAAATGGAAGACCAGAACATCTCAGAAATAAACCTTTACTGTCACATCATTCAACTGTGAGGATACCTCAACATTATCGTCCTTCCACTGCTGCAGCTATGTGTATTGTGTGACAACAGTTTTGTTCAGGCTCACCTTTCACGACCACTTTTTAAAAGGGTACAGGAAGCAGCAGATCTCATCACTCACCAGAGAAATCACATGAGGTCAATATAAAAGAATACCTACCAGAATACCTTCTGTAAGCTACAAGACACATCAGGATCAAGTTGTACAAACTTATTTTAAAAATGAACTAGAGAATCTATTGCTCATCTCATCTCTACTGTTAAACCTGTAAGTCTTACGCATTCAGACATTAAAACAATATTCTGATTCAGATTTAAAATCTTAAATCATCTATCAGAAGTTTTTGTAACATATTCTAATGTCTCAGCTATAATTAAGTATAATGGTTTTAAAGCTTGTCCCTACTCTTAAAAATGCTTCTGACCACAGTATGGTATACAGTACTGCAAACAAGGTATTTCCTACTGTACTGAAAAATTTGTATCTGGATTATGTAGATCCAGGAAGGCAGCTGTGGACTTAAATTCCCTAGCCTGCCTTCCTTCCTTTACCATAGATTTCATGCAGATGTCTCTTTTTTCCCTGAATGTTTTAAAGTTTCATTCCAGATGTATGCCTGTATCAAATAAAACCACTACTGGATCACAGCACTGCTGCAGGAATAAAAATAAAAAAAAAAAAAAAATAAAAAAAAAAAAAAAAAAAAAAAAGCAAGAGGCTGCTGTTCCATAATGAAATGAAAGTTACTGGAAATGTTGTACAGGCAGTTGTTTCCATAGTTATGTTAAATGACTTGTGTTTGAAGAGTTGAAAAAATTGTTCTATTGCTGTTTTCATAGAAGCGCAGAACGGTTTGGGTTAGAATGGACATTAGAGATCCTCTTGTTCCAAGACCCCTGCCATGGGCAAGGACAGCTGAAACTAAACCAGGCTGCTCAGAGACCCACCCAAACTGGCTTTGAAGACTTCCAGGGATGGGGCATCCACACCTTTTCTAGGCAACCTGTCCCAGTGCCTCACCACCTTCACACTGAAGAATTTCTTCCTCATACCTAATCTAAACCTACCCTCTTTCAGTTTAAACCCAATCTAAACCTTCCCTCTTTCAGTTTAAACCTGTTCTCCCTTGTCTAGTCACTACATGCCCTTGTAAAAAGTCCCTCTCCAGATCTCTTGTAGCCCCTTCAGGTACTGGAAGGTGCTATGAGCTCTCTCCAGATTCTTCTCCAGGCTGAACAACCTCAATCCTCTCAGACTTTCCTTTTAAGAGAGGTGTTCCAGCTTTCTTGGCTGCGAGCGCATGTCACTGGCTGATGTCAAGCTTCTCCTCAGAGAAACACTTTTTTGCTTTGATTTCTATCAGCTATTCCAACAAGAATGAGGAATAATTTCTCCCAAGAGTAAATGTTTTCATAGGTTTTTTCCTACTATGTGCTCTCTTACAGATTTTCTGATTGATAAATCAGGTTGAGGTAGAAAAATCCCATCATTTCATCTGACAGCTCTTTTAGTGAAAATAACACATGATATATAAAAGGTTAAAGTGTCAACTGAAAGAACATTTCTGAAAATAGAAAATTACTACATGGTTTTGAATGAAGTGCCTACTAAATTCATAGCATATATTTAATTTCCCATTTGCAGTCAGCATTACTCCCAGTAAGTGCCATGTTTTTAGTAATAACCCTAACATTCTGTCTATCTCCCTTTAGTCTAAAAAAAAAAATCATTGTGCATTCTTTTGGAATAAATTATGTAACTGGGTATTCTTTCAGAATATGTCTTTAATTTTGACTTATATGGTAGCAACTGTAGTCATACACAGACTTTGGGACAAGCATATACTCTTGCTGCAAAACTCTACTGCAGTATTATGCAATTTCAGTTTAACTACAATACTGCTTCTTTATAATTTGTACAGTTACTTGACTTGATACATGCAAATATTTCTGTATCTTACTAATTTAAAGGCTGAAAACTAGATAGCCCATGAGCTACAAAAACACTTAACTTCATCCTCCCTGACAGCTATTAAAATATCAGAAGTCAGATATTTTTCATCCTAATCCAAGAGCACCACTAGCATTTCTGAGAAGTGTTTCTCAGTGACCACCTTAATTATTGGAATACACATTTTCATTAGTAGTCTCCTCAGCTAAATACAGAGGCCAATCTAGCATTTAGCCTCCATCAAGGTTTCAAACAACTAAAAAAAAAGGGGACGGAGAAGCCTACCCTCTCACTCAATGGAAATTCAGCAGTTGAAAAGTAACCTATATTGCCAACTCAGATGAATGAAATTTTGCTAAAATGTTCTTAATTATTAGATGACTAGCAAATTTCAAGCGGGTTGCCTGCAAAATCCATGATGCTCACTGACTGGAGAAAAACAATTATAGAAGCTTGGAAAAGGAATGTAAAAGAGAAGATAAAACTGCTTGACTAGGGTACGACTGCTTCAAAAAGCTGTTGGTCACCTCTGTACTGTTTCCCAGAGAGGAACAAAACCCTTCACAAGAAGGAAAAGCATTAGCACTTATCTCAGCTATCTCCCTCACATGAAAAATCACTACTATGTCTCCAGAGCAACATGGGCAAGCTAAAACTCAACCCTCTGCTGAAATGAAAGGCTAGTTTGAAGATCCTCTTTTCTAAAAGAAAATTTCTAAACAGCTGTCTAAAGAACAATACTTGCTCTGCTTTCAGAAGTAGGATTTGACAGTATAGCTCATATAACCCTTGAGAAACAGAAATAAGCAAGACTGTAAGCATCTCATTTCATAAGTACACTTTAACTTGAAGAAATGAAACTGGGGAATGGGGGCAACACCTAACAACCATGTAACAATAGGTATTTTCTGAGTCACCTAAATAGTATTTGGTCCCAACTAAGAATGGCAATACTTTGTCCTGTTGTGTTCTTAACAAAGAAGGATGAGGATCTGTGAAACACTGGCTTATCTATACTAAACACATCACACCCAAAAGAATCTACTTGTCACAATCTGGCTACAGTGTCCCTAATTGCTGGATTAGTTTTTCAGCGATCATACCAGAAGATGTTCAAAACTAACCATAAATGTATATATTATCTCTAGTAAACTGAAGTCATCATATAGGAATGTGACAGAATATGCAAACCAATATGCAACCATGTAATTAGTATTCCAATAAGAGATTTAGGGATTACCTTGTGTAGAGACTTAACCTTTAGCTGCACTTGAGTGCCAGGTTAAACCCATTAAGACCTCATCTAGTATGGGTAATAGATCTGCTATCAGATGCATCAGATCTGCCACCCTCCCTTTTTCCTGTATGCAGCCTTCTTATATAATATCTATTTCCATTTCAAATTAAGTCTTTATTTTCAACATCCTATATCTGGAATATTACATAAAGCTGTAGCATATGGACCATGGCTGGGAGTTTTACTTCTCTGGATTAATATCACCGTATTTATAATTTATACCAAACTTACACAAGCAAACAACAAAACCATGGGAGCCAGGTGAAGCTGGCAGAATGAAATCCTAGCAGACCAACAGAAATTTCTACATATTCCATCCCAAGTTCATAGCTCTCCTCTTTTGACCAAATTTTGCCTCTTAGAGATGTTGATAGAGGCTTTCCAAAGCAGCAAACAACAGAAAAGGGAAGCAGATTAAGTGCACAAGAGCACAAGTTTCACTGCATAATGTACCCTGTCATACAGTGGCTAAATATATATCAGGCTATTTAACTCTGTGGACTGAACTCCCAGGTTCTTCACCAATTCTAGGCCACAACAAGAGAAGCATCACTAAGGAGAATCTCTGAGCTTACCAGTTCAACATATTGTCAGATGCAATGCACAAAAGGACAGGATTCAAACTCACCTTTTTGAATGAAAAGTAACATATAAGGGAAGAAAATAAAAAACTAAGAATTTTCTGCTAACAGCAAATTTCCTCATCTGCTATTAAGTGCAAATTCCTGCTCCCCTCTGCATCTTAGCAGTATTTGTTGTAGCTGTTGTTTGATGTCCAGGAAAACGCTTGCCCCCTCAGATGAGGTCAGTAAAATAATCCTCTTCAAAATAATATAATCACCTCAGCAACCGAGTATTAGCATGAGGACAGGAATGTAACATATTCATTAAACTCAGGATAATTAAGCATTTCCACTCCCTTCTAGAGTAAACAATTTATTCCAGTCAATTATCAGATCACCAGGATAGGACAAATGAGGAGATAAGATGCTAACAAGAATTACCCAGCAAATTTCTTGGTCAGCTGTACAGCTTTTCTTTTTGTTCATCAAGACTGGGAATTAGTGAGAGGTGAATCAGAGTGGCAATGGGGCAAGAGCCTGGATACTGTGCAAGCAAGGTTCAGCAACAGCTGAAACAGGCATGTTACCAACCCTTCTAGCCACAAATGCAAAAGCACAGCACCACAGGAGTTCCAATGGAAAGTCAATCCCATCCTGTTACAAACCTAAACCAAAAATAAATATAGGTCCTCAAAGGGTAGTTAGTCTTCTCATACGAGTACGTTCCACACACAGTCTATTCCTGGAAATTTTGTTCTATTCTCCTGACCTTTATCTGCATTTTTCTTAGCTTGGAGAGCTCCTTTAACATATTGCTCAGGACAAGAAAGTAATATAGCTCAGATGCCTTAAACTGTGACTGCTGTGTTTATGTTGTCATAACAACTAAAATTTGAAATAGTCTGGGACACAAAATTAAAGTAATACTTTACAGCCAAATCCCTTTGTTTGTCCTAGGAGCAAAAGAATAATTTTACCAGAAACTGAAATTATCAAGATGAAGTACTCATGAACTCTTTTCAAACAATGAAAGAAATGAGAAACAATTTTAAAATGAGAAGCACAGGTTGTGTATACTTTTCCATGCTTCCATACAGTTTCCCTTAATTCAGACAGTTTTCCAGCAGTACACTTGATTCACTGGACTAGAAAAATCACAGCTACTGTGAATCAGATGCTAGTAGACAGAAATACACGCTCTATGATCTTGAGGTTTCACCTTCTGAGCATGTAGCTAAAGTGCCAGGTTTACATCATTACTGACCCTGTAAAGAGTGAGAATGGGGGAAAACAAGAATTGGCTGTACACCCTCACCCACAGAAACAGACTCAGATACCTTCTAAGAATAATGTACAGCTTGAGGCAGGCAAAGGACCTAGGGATAAACTGCTGCTTTCACAAACAGCCACAAGATAAAGGTAATGCAAGCCACTAGTGCCATGAGCTGGAAGACAGTCTACTACGGAATGACATCTCCAGCTGAGTGTAATATGTTCATGTAAGTTTGAGATCAATTTTCTTTTCCTCCCATGGAACTCCTAGGAAACACAAAAAAACCACCCAAAACTCATGGCTAGATCTATTCCCATGGACAGAAACTAGAATGGCATTGATAAACCAACTTGCAGGGGGACCCATTCTTTATTACCAGTATCTAATTTGTAAATTTAAGCAAATGTCTGTTTCACATAAAAATTAAGTATAAATTGGATATTTAAGTCTGGTGTTTAACATTTTTGGTTTAGATTTTTGGAAAAAAACAAGTATGTTTATTTTGCTCAAAAGTATCTGTTTCTATTTCTTGTTTTCTACTTCTATGACATTCCTTCACTCAATACTCTTGGAATTAGTAACAATGAATTATAAATTAATATTTGCCTATGTTGTTTTTTTACTGGCATCCAGGCCAGTTTTGGTGGGGCTTTTTCCTGTTTTTTTGGTATGCTCTTCACTCAACCTTCTTATACAATTGTTTTCAAAAGCTATTGTTTGAGAGTGGCTTAAACATAGAACACACAATTTCTAGCATACAACTTAGAATACAATATTTATCACAGTCACATACAGTGTTTTACCAAGATGGAACAAAAGAATAGCCAAAGATCACATCACAGTTAAGAGACAAACTGCATGATGCCATTGATAAGACTTTACTTATTAAGTTGCAATGGGAGTATAAATAGTTCAATCTAATATCTCTGTCCTCATTCTTATAACTTGTACTTTCCAAAGGCTTCTTAGATCTTCCTGTAAAATAGGACTGTTTAAAAAAGCTAAAGTAAGAAAAAAAAAAAAAAACACAAAAAACCCAGAAACATTTTCATCAAAGTTGTTTTGCAGCAGGAAGATTTACAGGCTTAAAGAAAGCCTTTTAACAAATACGAATTAATTCATCACAACCAACATATTTTTCAGGCCCCACAGTTGTGGGCTACATTTTCCTTTAGCATCTAACCAGAAGAGAGTAAAATGAACATCTCAGCAGGAACATGAAAGGCTTCCTAATTGCAGAATTGGGCAAGTATCAAAACAGGCTTTCTGCTGTAAATCGGGAGTCATTCTTAACACGGAAAAAAACAATTCTCTCATGCCACAGAGGTGATTGCTTCCTTTTCAGAAAACTCGTGACCAGAAGTGTTCTTTTAGCTACAGTTGAGAGACAGGCTGAAACCCAAGCAGTCCAGAGAGTTTCTTCATAGGAGGAAAGAACTGGTGTAAATTCAGAGAGGGTCACTTGGAGCAAACTAGAGTTTTTATGCAGGTACCTCAGTAAGAATGGCAATCAATGCCTTATTAAACTTTTGTATGTTACCTCTTCCATTTAGTATGGACTTCTACGTGAAACTGCTTTAACCACTGGCAATGGAGAATGGGCAAAGTAGTGCCATTCCAAAACCAGAAACTTGTCAAAGGAAATTAAAAAAATTCTCAATGAATGAGGATGAATTTTCAGAACACCATATGTAAACTGAAATACAATTCAACACACCCTACGGGAGGCTATGAAACTTTCTGAAAAGCACTGTTCTTGTTGAAATGGACTTCACTTCTCCTGGGAAGTACTACATTGCCTTATACACAGTATTGCAAGGTAACAGCACAAGCTATACTCATTAATGCTCAGTGCTTATAAGCTACTTTGAAGACTGATAGTGCTGTTACCTAAAAATGACACTTGATATTGTACTTCAAAAACTCTTCCACAAATTGTGAAGTACTTGTTTGTTTACAGCACTGTAGAAGAATAATTATGCATAACACAACAGGCTGCTCACAGTGTAAGTCAGATCAGCTCCCTGACAGGCTTAACTCATGTACTGGCTTTTTAGAATAGCTTTTATGCTGAACATTAATGAACATGGCTTTAAAAAGAAAAGAGTACTAACCCTGTAGAGAGGGTGGCATTTGTCCTTGAAACATGGTGCCAAACGAGCATAGATCTGCAGGCTATAGTAATAACTTGCCAGCTGGAGAGATAACGCAGAATGTAATTGCTTTTCAAAGCATTTGTTGGCATCTACCACCTAGAAGAAACAGAGAATTCATTTACATGAAAGAATTAGCAAGCATACAACATTAAGTGTACAAACTTTCTAAAAAGCTACTTGCTGTCATTTAGAAATAGCCCTATGTTTTTCTGGCACAGAAGTAAATCAGTAACCTCCACACATAAAGATAATTCTACATTATGGTTGTTTTTTCCCCCTTGCACAAATACCTAGCCAAACATTCTTCCAACTACACTATTGCTGCTTCTATACCACAAGGTTATTATCCACATTTCTGAGTTACATTAGACTTGTCAGTCTGGTGGACCAATTTCTATTTTAAGTAAGAAAATGTGTCTTTTCACCAGTGCCATGCTCAACGGACCGTCCAAAGGCATTTGTTCACTTTCCTTTATATGCACCAGCCCAATCTGCAAAAATCTGTATTAAAATGAATTTGAATACTTAAGATTTTAAAATCTCAAGGAAATGAAATTTGCTAATGGAATTCTGCTATGAATAGTCTTTCCTGGCAAAAGCATACAAAGTCCCTATCAACGTACCTGTGGCAGTGCAAGTAGATAGGCAAGAGACAAGGCTGCATCCTTGGGTAAAGCATCACTTGCCAGTTGTAGAAGAACTGCAACACAGAGGGAGCAGACACAAAGTTTAGATTACTGACCCACTTGGCCTTGAGAGCTAGCAAATGAAATGTTTTCAGGGCAACTATATTTTATTAGACACTAGCTTGAAGCACTCCAGACATACTTAATTATATCAGTGCAATACAGAAAGAGATAATATATAATTAAACTGCAGCACAGCTTTACCTTAACTTCCAGGCAAAGTGTTTGATGCATTAACCAAAGAAAAATGAGATTATGCAACAACAGATGCGAAACAAAGCCACCTGTACTGATTTCCAAGAAGTAAATATTTTGCTTGTAAAATCAAGGAAGTAATGTAATGTTGTAAGGGTTCAAAGATACCAAGAAGAGGAATGGTACAAAATGTCTTCAGGCCTGAGCTCAAACTCCCATATCACTAAACAAAACTAATCATATTAAAAACTTCTGCACTAATTAAAAATAATAACAAAATGCCACAAGTATCATAAGAAACATCACAACAAGGTTCTGCCACATCTAGAAAGCAAGCATCAGTACTACAGCAATTGAAATAAATTAATCAAAGGATAAGTATTCTGATTATAAACACATATACTTCTGGTAAAACTGACACAAAAATCACCTGCTTTTCCTACATTATAGATACCAAACTTGGGGGGAGGGGTTTTTCCATTGTTATAGATTACATTATTACTAATGTTATTAATAACAATATTATTTCAATAGGAAGAAGCCATCTTCCAGCAACTTAGCACTTTGTTTATTTCAAGGAAGTCTCAAACACCTGTTAATTCCCACATTACATAAACTCCTCTGCAGGGCATGCTGATAAAAACCTGATTACTTTACACACATGCCCACAGTGAATTCTTTGTTCCAAAGAATGACTTATAAAAGGCTTGAATGACCAATTACAATTTTAAGATTATAATTAATTTGCCATCAGCCTGATACAAGCACTAAATTTCTATGTGACAAGTTACCACAGAGGCTGCAACATAAGCCTGTCCAACAGCACCTATCCTTTAGGCTTCAAATGGCTTTTACTATGCTTCAGACAGCTTCTTGCTGCTGAAAGATTGTTTCTGCTACACTCTAAATAACCTGTATGCTGTCCAAGCAAAGATAGTAAGAACTCTACAAATATCTAATAACAGAATCTCGATGAAAATTGCTGGCTCCTCTTCTGATAACAAGCTGTTATTTTATACGTTCTTATACCCACCTCTAGTTAAAATAAAAAAAAGAGGAAGGAGGAAGGAAGAGCTTCAGCTCTTCAGCTCTGCTGAGAGCTTCAGTTCTGCTCTCTCTTCCCTTTCTTTGGAGAATTAATGATAGTAATACCTCTTGAATACACAATAAATGATGGACTCTCTTCCAACTTAACATCCCCCAACATGAGAACTGACAAACTTGCAAAGAAACTGTTCTTCACCATTAGGATAGCAATAATTACAAAGAACACAGATCAATACAGGGTCAGAAAACAATATGATTTTGTTTTGCATGAAGTGTGACACATAGCATCCCAACTGCCAGAAGGTATGTAAGAACTGTCTCTACTGTCATAACTTCCAAGAAAAAAAAT
This sequence comes from Anomalospiza imberbis, assembly GCF_031753505.1. Taxonomy (NCBI): domain Eukaryota; kingdom Metazoa; phylum Chordata; class Aves; order Passeriformes; family Viduidae; genus Anomalospiza; species Anomalospiza imberbis. Next base: position 13,021,881 of record NC_089683.1, on the reverse strand, counting down.
TCCTCTGTACTGATCCAATAAATTTTCTGCATGCTAGTGTGCTCATGAAAGGTTTCCATGTACCCATACTTAGATGTGCACTTTACATACACACAAATAGGTGTATGCAAAAATAATTTCATACAGCTTTCTGTCTCCCAGTGAAGCCCCACAAGAATCCTGTGCAGTCTAACAGGGATGAGTTCAAATCACAGGCTCCAGACATTAGCAGGATGCCATTCTATCCTGTCATGTATCTTCACAAAATTTACAGGAACTTAATGTCATTTCAGACCACTGCCAAATCTGGAATTTGTCAAAGGGATTAGACATTACAGGGTTGGTAAATCAGGGAGGCGGGCAGTGACAAGCAAAATGCCAATGCTGCTGTCCCCCTGCTGTCCCACAAGTACAACTTTCTCAGAAAAACACAAAAATATTTTGATTTTATAAATATTTTTGTTTCCTGTGCAAGTCTTTATGCCATAGCATGTTTGAGAGGCTAAATATTGAAAAAATGGTTTATTTGTGAAAATTGGAATTTCTCTATACCTAGAAAGTTTCAACTCACTTTCAGTGGATTTTCCCCTGAAAAAAATGTAAAAACTTCTTTAAGTCTTCAATTGTTCATTTAGACCATGATAAAATCTCAATAAACTTAGAAGCACATACTGCAGTTAAACAGCTATATCTACAAGCAACCACAAAATTATGGGGAACATTAAGGTATTATATGCTCTAAAACCCCTGAGGAGTAATAGGTATGACTGATTGTCTTGGGTTTACTCTGAGTTTAGTGCCTAATCTGGTTAGAAGGACATACAGCCATCTCTCAAATTGCATCTTCAACCTCCTGATCAATCTCTAAGGCCTATGGAGAAAGAAAACCCCAAACAGAGATGCACAGCACAGCCTTACCCACACCTAGTCTGGGTGCACTATCAGCCCACAGCTAAGGAAGGAGTGCTTTACAGGACCCAGGAAGATGAGAGTCACCATTTCCCTTGGAAATACTCAGTTTTACCACCGACATCCAGATAGCAAGGACAAGAAAAGTCAAGGTCCAAGGCTTGTAACACTACCCAAATCCATAAAAGCAGCAAAATATCTTGATGTTTATTACAGAGGTTTACAAGGCCAGAGGGATGGGGCTCTGAGTAACCTGGTCTAGTGGAAGGCATCCCTGCCCATGGCAAGGGGTTGAAACGAGATGATTTTTAAGATTCCCTCCAACCATTCTACTATTCTATGATGTTGCCCGCTGTCTGTGGGGAAGGTGTTTAGCCAGTCTCTCACTCTGCACATGGCACTGTTATAGTAAACAAAGTCTGATGGATGCTCTAGCCTCTCCTAAGACGAAGTGCCAAGTACAATGAAGACTTCTTTGCTAAACTGCATCTCCCTCCAGGTTCTTCAGTTCTTTTGATGGAGTTGAAACCTGCTGCTATAGATGTCCTAGAAGACAGCTAGAAGCAAACAGCTGGGATTCAAACTTGTCAGCAAAATCAACTGTAATCTGCTATGCTTGCAGTTACTAAACCAGTGCAGCAGCTGACACCTCATATCAGCATTCGAGTTTTGTATGGCAAAATCCTCCCAAAAATGTACAGGAAGCCTGAAAATGATAAAAATGCAGAATAACAAGTGGGATTCATATCTGTGTGATTCCTTAAATTTCAGCAGTGTGCTATCAATATATATATTTTCAATCTGCACAATCCTGAACATGTTAACTCATCATAAAGACTTCCATGAGAACTGACAAAGCAAAGCTTTAAGGGGGAAGAGCTGGGATTCAATACCATTAAGACAGGGGCTAAACACACCACAAATAGTAAATTATTAATCCAATTATTTAGAGAAATCTATGTTACACTAATGCTTAAGAACAGTTTACTGACTACCAAAAGGTATAATACACAGAAGGACTGATGAGTCCAGAATCAACACAGCCCATTTTTCCAGAGGAAAATAGAGAACTCTCTTTCAGAGCACAGCTGGAGGGGGACTCTTAAGTGAAACTGACTATAGAATAAAAGCGGTGGAAGAGAAGCATTAAATGGCAAAAATTTTAATATGCACACTTAAGAGGAAGGAGATAGAGGCTCAAAAACTGAAGCTAGAATCTAATTTTTTTTTCTTCTTCAATAAAAAGTCCCCAAGATTGAAATTTCCATGTCAAAAGCAGCCACTGAATTGTAAACAGTTCCAATCACTCAAGTTCAAGCAGGAACTTTTACCACAGATCTGCCAAGTAAATCATTTTCCCTAGGAAGCATTAAATACTTTTTAATCCCTGCCCACCCTCCTGCCTTTAAGACACAGGAATCAAAGCTAAAGGCCTATGAGCATTCAGCATGCAACAAATGAGATTTTAAGTACTGATTTTAAAGGATTGTTTTTTGCATTAAGAGAGTATGTAAAGAACAAAACACACACACACCCAACTTATACAAGCTGTTGCTAACCATTTCTGATTCACAGTGTTGTTACACAGAGCTACACAGGTTATCTGTACAAACACCACATATCTCAAACTACTGAATCATATACTTGTAAGACAAATATGCTGGTTTTCATTAAACAGTTTGAGTATTGTGTAGCTTATGAAGAAAGCCTGTCTTGAAACTTCTCATATAGCAAGTGATTTAATATACTCATTTTTCATGACAGAATTTACCACAAGCCAAGTGTAATACATATATCTTCCTTCAAAAGACACTAACAGCATGTAATATTTAAACAGTTAATTTCTTACACCAGCAGAAGACATCCAAAAGGAAAGAAAAACAACCACAGGTGTTTTTTTGTTATCTTTTTTTTAAAAAGTGAAATTGTTTCAGTTAAAAATTATTAAATATAACCTATGATATGTAGACATTTCAGAAGAAGACAAAGAACTTGTGATGATTCCAGAAGCTGTAGTTAAGCATTAATGGGCAAATAAAATACTACAATGAACCTGAAGTACTGAAACCTGGATAAACAGTGCCACAGAATCTGAGCAACTGAATATGCAGGCATACAGAGAAGTAACTCACACTGGCTTGCAAATTCCCATTACCTGTACATGGTAATATTCAGGAAACTTTCAACAATTCCTCCTATCGTTACCAACCCCCAAATAACACTTTCTGGTTATTTAAAGAGAACTTTCATTTTTCTAGTCTTTGCTGAGCAACTCCTCCTAAAGTCACCAATTCCCTTGAAAACTCTGCAGCTACTTCTGACAGGACTTCTTACCAACAAGAGACGTTGAACCAGATCACAATTCATGCAAAACACAATACTTCAGACAGTTCTGTGCAATTCTCCACAATTAAACCCACCCACAGATACTTCTGCATTTACTATATATGGAATGCATATATACAATATGACCATACCTTCTGTAGTTGGAAGTAGGTCTTTTCCTTCGCTTTTTGTTTCTGTGAGTTTCCCTGTTCTCAGCAACACTTCTGCAAAGCTTTCCAAAGAATTGTTCTGGTATGTTCCATAGCTGACTTCAGACTGGAAGTAAAAAGACAACTGACACATGCACTCTACACCTGCATTTTTAATTGGATCACTTGCATCACATGCAGCTCCTTACCTCAGTTCCTCTATTTGCTTTCCTTTGTTTAATTCTGTTTTTTTTCCTACTATGGCACAGAATTTCAAGACACACATATAATCAAAAACTCTGTATTTTCAATTGATTATAAGATCTCAACAAAAAACTGCAGACTTCTGTAACCGTAACTTACTTCTGCAACATATGGATCATCAATTAGAGACTCATAAAATGGATGACAGCCTTGTTTTTCCACAGTAGCATTTTCTCCAGACCCACTTTTTAATACATCTCCAAATTCTTGGCCCTGGGAAAAACAAGTATAGTTGAGCCTAGTTGTAAAAAAGCTCATAAAAATCCTGTAAACACTATGCAGAAGGGAAACAACTGTACATGAAAAGATCCTTGAATTCAGTGGGGAGCAACAAAGGAGTCATCTTACATACAGTTCTGAATTAAGTCCAGTATTCTTAAAAAAGGAAAGAGAATCATGTTCAAAAGTAGTACCACAGAAAATAATGGCACAAGCATTATAGAAAAGTCACTGAAATAGAGAAAGTAGAAACAAGAAACTGCAAAGGAACAGCTTTGAATACAAGATGACAGTATTTAAAGAGTGGGCTTTACTGTGCTTTGTTCCCTGAAGTTTTAAAGTTCTGCCAAATTACAATTAGCCCTTCTTACACTATGCTAAGAAAACAGGAGAAAACAGACTAGGAAACAGCTTTAGACCCCTTCTTTCATTGGAATTTCCTTGCAAACAGTCCCGCGATGTCTGTAGTTTGTTTACTGATGTGAGGGTTCAGCTATCAGGTCCTACAGAGGAGCTGAGTTTTTATACTCATGTATCACAAATGTGTGAACATCTGGGGAGACATCAGCAATCCCTTACATGTAATGGTCGCAGATAAGTTAAGGATCTCTTCCACCACTGCCCATCGCTGACAGCATGCAGCATGGCCTTGGTAGTCAGAGTTGTGTTGGACAACACCTTCATGGTTTTGGATGTCGTCCAGTACAACAAATCAGCAGACTGGCCAGAGGAGATGCTGGTTTCATCCTGTGACATATCCAACACACAATGCAGGGGTTAGACTCCTGCTATAATTAGGTTAGTGAACTAAAGCCAAACAAATGCATCTGAGTTCAGACACGCTATATTAATAAAACATTTGAATGACTATTAATTCAGGGAGCAGCTGCCAAAAATAAACAAAAGACAAACTAAAAGTGATTTAGGAGTTTCACTGTGAAGTAAGCGGTGTTATCAGCAGAACATTTAGCCCCTTACTCAGTTATGAGAGTGTAAAAGACAGCACTGGTTTTAATTCCAAATAATGACGATGTTCTACATAAATGCTGAATGTTTCCACTAAAATAATCACCTCTCTACAAATATGAGGATCGAGTATACTAAAGTTAATCTTCAGTAATTCAAGAAAGCTGATACTAGAGACACTCTTATGTTTTTACAGAGGTAGCATTAATTAAGTTGGACTCCCAACAGGGGAAATGGTAGAGATGTAAATATACATCTCTAGACCAAGTGATAAAGTATCAACAAGTTTTGAAATTCTGCAGCTGGCACACAAAATACATTAAAAACTGCCAGCCTAAAAGACTACAAGAATCCCAACCTTTTCTCAATCAAAAACTGCTTCTGCAATACATGCACATACACCTTCACTTAGTATGAACTCACACATAACTCCATTCTTGAAAGTAGAGACATGTTCCACAAATGGGGCTCTCTAGACCAGCTCTTCCTATGTAAAGCATTTAAATAATACCCAGAACACCCTGTATGACCTGTGCTATTCCAGTTCTCAAAGGTTTGTGTTACTTGCATGCTTTACAATGCGTGCACATTATTCATAAACATATAATTAGCACACTGAGGTTAACACACACTGTTTTCACAACAAAAAACAAATATTTTCCTCCATATAGCAAACTTTAGCAGCCATATGTTTATCTCTAACAACACTACTATTAATTTCCCCATACACTGAATTATATTGAAACAGAAAAATTCTACCTGTATAACTGCATGGGAAGTATTGGTTTATGACTTACTATTTCATGACAAAACAAACATGAGAGACAAAGGATGCCAAGTTATGCTGAAGAGAAATACATCCCACTGTAACCTCAGAAGAAAAACATATCAGCTTCAAGAATTTCATGTAGAACACCTTATTTTTAGTGCCTTTTACTATAATGTACAGTAAATTACTGCCTCAAGCTGACCATTGAAATAGCAGGTTCATCTTAAGTCCTCCTACAGCATTTGTTTTAATCTTTTCTGAAATCACATTGTGCATTTCACAGATGCACCACTAACAAATCAACTGGCTAAACTGGGAATTTCAGCTCTTGCTTCACCACATGAAGAAAGTGCATGCCAAGTACAGCCTATCAGAAATTCTGCTGCTCAGAAAAATTAAAACCAATTGAAAATCCTGTGTCTGGTGGCCTGGGGGGACAATTTCTTGTTCACGTGCTTTTTAAATAAACCATTTTAAGTACTTAGTAAGACAATTTCTTGTAATTTATTTTAAATGTTACATACAGAATACTATTTCCTCTCTGCCACTATTATCAAGTAGATGCTGCGACACATCTAGTTGATTTTTCATGGAGGTAAAATAAACCACAACTAAACCAAACTAAAACAGAACGAGAATAAAATCATCCCACCCAAGTTGTCAACTGCATTTGAGCAAAGCACTTTTCTTTAAATCAGCCTCCTTCAGCAGTATGAAAACTAATGAGCTAACTTGTATGCAGGTGTTAATGCTTATGGCACTACTGCTATCAGATGAACTCTACTGACTTTTGTTTAAAAATAATTTCACTCTTACAAGTAATTACAGTTTTTTCAGTAAAAATAGAAATTCTGTTTTTTGAGAAGCCATTTTACTCTGTACCTGGAGCAGCAACACTTACAGGTTACAACTTTTTGCTATCTCAAATCAATCTCTCACAGAAGTTATTTCTTAAATAAGGGTGGAGATCTCATCTCAAAAACCAACTTTAATTGTATAATCTAATTGTATCTTTAGGGAGAAGTTATATTTTGGGGGTTCTGAGAGGTGTTTGTAAGAAATTATTTTCTTTTATTAATTCTTCCTGACATCCTTTATAAAGTAAGCACTAATGATTAAAATCAAGATAATAATGGTAACATCTTATTAAATAGCAGCCAAATTAGCAGATTGAAAATCTGCTTGAATCTAAATGGTATAAAAAAAGACAACCAATAAATTCTGATTTATCAAGTTACTCTAAAATAACAGCTAAAATATTTATATAAATATATACAGCTTATGTTTATATTTATATACACCCTTGCTCCTACATACACTCATATAATTCCAAACAGCCTAATGGGAGGACAAATAACAAAGCCAACTGGTTTTGAGACAAGCCACACGCAACAGTAATAAATTAGAACAACAGCAACATGGGTTTTAGGATTGGTTTTGGTCTTTAATGACAATTAGTCAAGGTGCAAGGATTAAAACTTGCAAAAGCCATACACTGCATACACTTTGTATGTCAAGAATCATTTTATGTCAAGACTATGAAGGAAATGAAATGAGGTAGAACAGAGTCTGTTCAAAAACAGAGCATCACACATTAGGTCTTCCTTTTCCCTTTTTGGTACTTCCATTGCCAAACAGGAATTTAAAATAGTCTCTTTTAAATAAGTATTAATGTAGAACATTCATATATTTTTTTGTGCCTTGGAGGGTTTTATATCAGGGATTTCTGGGGTTTTTTTTCAATGTCTGTTATAGCTATGAACCACTGGAAAACTCCAGTCCTGCAATGAGAAACCAGATTCTAAATGAGAGATTATGGAAAAGATTCAGCTCAAGATGACAACAGTAATATTCAAGAGTCACTGAATGTCCAGGGCCATCACTGGAAAAAAAGAAGTAACCCAGCCTTAAGCAGACACAATGCATTTGATTCAGCTGCTGAAACACAGGCTTTGATGACTGCCTGAGATACACAGCAGTAATGCAGACAGCTGCTTAACACCTGCAGATCTGACAGAGACGTTTCGGAGCAGCGGCTAAAGGACAAGAGCATAACTGATCATGACTCTCTAATATTTCTAACCAGCTGTGATAACAATGTGTGACCTACCAATGTAATGTAAACAAATGTCCTAAGAGATCCTGTCTTTTCCCAGATACAGTGCTTGGGAAAACTGGAAAAACAAAGACACTAACGCTCTGTTAATCAGAAATTTTCTTTTCTTTAAGAAGCCTTTAAGAAAATCATCCTTACAATCTGAACATATGTTAAAATTATAAGAAAATCATTCTTATAATTTGAACATATTCATTTCTCCTCTAGAAAATACATCTACTTTTCAGTCAAAGAGTTCATTTTCAAAGAACTTTAAACTTAATTTCTCTTGGGTTATGTGCCATGTAACAGTAATTACGCTTCCATATTCAGATAAGTAAAAAATAATGATTTCTAACAGATGTAAACATAATTAAAGTATTATGCAGATTTAATAAAGTCAGAGCTCACTTACAAGGCAACTGATTAATACTGTTTTGTGCTTATACACAACACAGCATCTCATGTCTAAGCATTTTATTTCAATTTAATAATTTTACCATTAATATTCTGAAAGGCTTTTCTTTAATCAAGAGCTTAATCTTCTCACCAAGATATTTTGATTGAGAAGCTCAAGATTAGTTTTTTAGGCATTTGTAGCACACACAAGTAAAAAGGATGACAAAGTAAGAAGGATGAGGATTGCTGAAACTTAACATTTTGCTTAAAAACAATCTGGCACATTGGAATCATGATAGCTTCCACAGCATAACTTCTCAAATGGATTCCATGAGTTCAAACAACAGTGAAAAGCTGACACAAAGCATGTGCAAATGCATTAGCTCTTATAGAATAATGATGTGCAGTTTTATCACAGCATTCATTAATTTCTTTAGAGTAGGACCACCAAAAACTTGGAGAAAAGTTATGCTCTAGTCAATATGACAGGAATAATAAATGAACCATTTCTAAGCAGTCTATGATATATATAGCCAGCTCTTATAAAGATTTCTGCAAGTTTTAGGGGAAATAATTTGGAGGAAAATTTGAATAAAAATGAAATTATTGCAGAAATTACTAGAGAAGAGGTCACCAAGAGAAAGCTGATGAAAAAGTATGACCAGCTGGTGATGTTGGTTGACATAAAGGAAGAAATGGTAGTGGAGACTAATAATTCATTGCTAGACAAAAGTAAGAGGGATAGAAAAGGTTTAAAAAGCAGAAGTGTTATACTTACAGATAGGTATTTTGAATGCAATAGAAAAAGGGATGCCCAAACACATGTATGCCAGACCTTAATCAAGTCAAGAAACACTTAAAGCACCAATTTGAAAAGGTATCAGTAAGTGAGAAAAAACATTTGTCAATTCCCTGAAATAAGGATTCTGTAAGTTAATCAGAATGTAAGTGAAAATTAAAGGAATACAAGAAAAGGGAAAAAAATCTTCCAGATTGTTTTTTTTTTTTCTTTAAAGAAACTAAAATTCTGTGCAAGACAATGAAGGTGAAGCACAGAGAATTAGATGAAGTGTGACTACAAGGATTGCAGTTATGGGATTCAGTGAAGTCAGAAAAACTGAATTATTGAATATATTGCTGTTCTAACACTGCAGATGTTTGTAACAAAGGAGAAGTTATACAGTGAGTAAATTCTTGGCTATGTATCCTCCTGTATCATTCCAAAAAATGAAGAAAACTATAAATCCCTATTAAGTCAACTGGGAGATAACAAAAGGAAAGAATTAGCAAATATACAGAACTTCATTTCCTAGTGTAACAGTCTGAAATACGACATGCCAAGGAGCCTTATTAAAGAAAAAGAAAATTCACCTCAGTGCAGCAACACACAAACTTGCCAGGTCAATTGTCTACCTACTTCGAATTCCAAAGAGACAATCAACCACAGCTAAGTGGGGTGGGGAAATGAAAGCTATATCGGAGAAATTTTTAAATGTCAATTTTCCAGCATAATGAAAATTGCTTCCAATATGCAAACTGAAATGATAGCAAAGTTAATTAGTGAGTTTACTCAACTCTGATAAAGCTTTGAATAAATTTCTGAATCATTTATATGCATGTCTAATTGTTCTGCCACAATATAGTACAACAGCACATGAAAGGTGATGCATGACAAATTTTTATAGATATTAAAATATTGTAAACATATGCATCCACACCCATATCAATTTTATTAACATCTACTTAATCACCTCCCACTCAGATGCATCTATGGATTTTCAGAAAATAAAATGCATTTGTGCCAGTGAAACAGACCAGTTCTTCATATTGATGATTCTGGCAGACACAAAATGTTTGGCCCTCTTCCTCTGAATACTGTTTGTAGTGCTAGTTTACCTTCCTGTCATTTATTTTATATAGATGCAAATACATACATCTATGTGTATGTCTACATAGGCATGCATATACATACATATATATGCACATGTGTATTTATACACACATATACATACATAAAAACCATACACAAAATATGGACAGATTCTCCAAGGAGGCTGGAACTCTCATAATCTCTCAAAAAGCCACCCTATGCAACATGAACCTTTTCTTTCTTTCTTTCCTTCCATCTTTCACCACCCCCTTTTAATCTCCTCTTTCTTGTATTTCTTTAAGGCTTTTGATCCCCTAGATTTATTTATCACTCACCTATTTCATTAAACAAAACATAGAGAAAAGAATAAATTAAATACAGAATTTTCCACTTCAAAGAGTGTGAAAAAAATTCCTGTTTTCATAACTAGGTAAATAATTACATCTTCTTTAAAGAGAGAAAAGTACTTGCAATTGTACATATACAGACATAAAATAATAGACATAAAAGCAGAAAGAATAATAGACAATGTGTTTCCTGTTGTCCTGCCTGTGGAACATTCAGTGTTCCTTCTGATCTTACACATAAAAATAATTTCAAATGCAGTGTATGAACATTATAAAGTAACAAGTGATAAACTTTATGATGCACAGAACTAAGGAGAAAAACTAAGTTTAATTAAAAACCTTTTTTTTTTGTTAAATATGTATTTCAGATTTAAAATTGTTTTGCAGCTGGGACAGATTAAAAAAAAAAAAAAACTGAACCAATATAAATGTCTACTTTAATGTAAGCTTTTTTCACTTTTCCTGTCTCTGGGTTTATGTTTCTTCCACTAGTGCTAAAACAGTAGGAAAAAGCAACTAAAAATCAGAACAAAGTATAAATACACAAGCAAAACCTTGAAGTTAATCTAACAACAGAAAGTACTGCATATCTAATGTTGCTTGTTCGATCTAATAAGCAGACAGAAGCTGCTAAAAACTCAAATTCCCTTCTTCAGAGTAATGTAGAACAAAGTCATTATTACCTTTAAAATTCACATTAAAACTCACCTCTGTATCCTTACTGATCAACAAAGAAGGCCCAGAGATACTTGAATTCTCACCTCCTTCAGAAGGAAGAAACTGGTAATTCACAGCCTGATAAAGAATCTATAAACATGAAATAAATATTATCTTTTGCCAGTCAAATAAGCCACTGAAAGAATTATGACTGATTTCAGAAGAAATCCAAAAAACTGACGTAAAGGTTTCCATGATAGAAAAGAGGGCAGGAGAAGATGCAAAGAAGAAAACACAGCATCCCTGACATCCTCTCACTGTTGGAGTCGCTAGACAAAATGACCTTCCCTTCTCCATGAATTTTGTGCAGCATTTTTCCCACAATCTAAGATTTTTTTAAACTTTCTGTACTGTGCTGTACAATGTAAAGAAATGTCATGAAAACATCTGTTATCTGAACTGAGACTCTGAGGCATTGGACAGCTCCACAAAGGCAAATGTTTCACAGGACAGCAGCTTTGTGAGCAGAAGTTCTGCACAGAACTTCCACCTTGACACGTTGCTTGTATTCTCACAGACACTTCTGTTCAGGGGATTTTTTAAGGAAAAGGCTACACACTTGCAACTGCCTTAATCAGGCTGCACATGTGTTGAAGCTATGACTCCCTTCTTCCCCATTCTAACATTCTGTGTCCAAAGACCTCTAAGATGTTTCTACTGCACAATTATAAATCTAAGAACATTGTGAACTCTTAGACAACTAAGATAATTATGAACTCAAACAAGTCATAGTATGTAGGCCAAGCCACAATTGCAGTGAACAGAAATTTAACATTTTGACAATCTAAATTACTGCCCTTCAATTTCAAATACAAGTTTTGCTATGTCACCATGAAATAAATTGTATTTAAATGCCACAATTACGTGTTCTCACATATATACTGAAATCAGCTCAACACCTAACATGGGATTCTATCAAGTCAGTCATTGCAGAGTTAATAAAGATTGCTCAGACACAAAGCCTCTTGTAGTTGTTAAAACCATTACATCACTGAAATCTGTGAGAAAATAATTTCATTGCATATTGGGTAAAGACCATAAAAATCATAGAACAAATCCTTAATAGACATTTATGTGGGCATTTAATGAAGCTGCATTACGAAGTATAAATACCTGGAAAATATTTTAAAATTTTATCAACTGCATTTTTAAATACAATGTTTAAATCAGGCAATCAATAAAGAAATTAAAAGTACTGAAGATAGAAAACACAACTACACTTCTACTTCAGAAACCAATTCATCACACAAAACTGCTTAGAAAGAGACCTCATTTGCTGAAATGGAACAGTCAAAGTAGAAGAGTAGAGCAGAAAAAATATGAACATCCTGGAGGGTAGAACTTAAGGGAACAAACTTGAAAATGAGCCCAAGTCCCCTGTACTTTGGTAGGCACCGAACTTTGATGAAAGAAGCTCCAGAATCAGGTACCTGGGTTTGCAAAGAGCTGCTCACTGCCAGCAATGCCTCTATGGCGCAGGGTGGACAGTGCGTCAGAGCAAAGGCCATGAGCTCCTGGCGCATCCCCAGGTCCTGGTAGCCTTCTGACTGCCCCAGCTGACTGCACACTTCCCAGCTTTTAGAATAGCCTACAAGGGAACACAAAACACACTTCCTATCACAGGTGAAAGGAGGATGCCCAATTCTTATTGGATGAGATAAAGGAGGGCATGTAGTATTCCAGGCAAGGCTTAACGTGCCCTGAAAAAGGAACCAAAAAGGCTCCATAAAACTGAGATGTAGCTCAACTTTAGACTGACCAAATATATAAAAGACTAATTTTTATCATATTGTAGATAAAAATAAAACAGGCATCTGAAAGTTTACATCCTATATTTTTGCATATTACAATAAGAAAATCATCATTCATTTCAGTGCGTGATACTGAACACCTTACTGGAGTGGCTGTATTTCATTTACCTCCACTCACACTGTCACATACATAAATCATATACACAGCACAAATATATAAATATCTTAAGAGTTTTGATAGAAAGGTAGACTTCTAAGAGACTTGCACTTTCCTGCTAGCTGCAGTCACAAGGTTTTACCTATCTGAGAGGGCTACAGTGTGGAAATAAGTAGAAATTGTGGTTCCCAGAGGCATACAGAAAAGCTCCCTGAGGTTACTATCCAGTAGTTCAGTACACACTTAATCCATGCAGTATTTTTTGTTTGTGTCTCTATTCAATGCCAGTGCACTTCCACTAAAAATACCTAAGTACTATTTTAATGAAATGGAATAATCTGAAGTACCACACCTCACAATAAGACCAAAGTCAGAACATAGATTTCCACCTCCATCACCTCATGCATTCGTTATTTATTCACTTCACCTGTGGCCATGAGCTCCTGGCAATGCATACTAGCTGCTTTGTAGTCCTGGAAACTGAGAGCCTGTTCCACTAAAAGGATTAAAACTTGACCTTTTCTCTCCATCTGATCATCTCCTGTAAGAAAAAAAATCAAACTTTTTATTAGTTAATTGGAATTAATGGTCAACTTAAGCTTGCCACTTTATTTCTTAAGAATTAACTATATACCACAACATGAAAAGCCCCTCTTGAAACTGAAACAAAAATAAAATTAACTGCATTTTCCTGAAGGAAACAATAAAAGGAGTTAGTATTTTTAAAAAACATTGGCACCATAGCTTGCAAAAAATTCCAAATCAATTAGCATGTTATGTCAAGGTTAAAAAAAAGAAGGTTTTGAAAACTGTATTTATGTGTTGGCCAAAGGATCAAAACTGATATTTAAGCTAAGTGACATATAAATCAAAATCCTGACACTGAAAAAAATAAAGTCTATGTACTGTAATAGAAGAAAAGAATTGAAATGTGTGTTTTCTTATAATATACAAAGGCCCATTTTAAACTGCCACTTCATGGCTCCAAATAATGCACAAGATGCAGAAAATGTAAGCATCTAAAAATCTGTAACCTCATAAATTGAGTGAGTAGAACTGAAACTAATATTTCCATACGATACATCCATCTCAGTCACCAGACCTTCTGGTCAATGCCTCTTCCACTAGACATGAATCAAAAGCTACACTTCAGATACTACTGAAGCCTTCTGACTAAAGTTTCATCAAGAATCTTTGTAGAAAAACATCCTGACCTCAATTTTAATACATCAGCATTCACAGATGAAAATCTAATGAGACAGCTCTTCTCCATCTCAAAGCCATTTACAGTCAATACAAATAACATTTATACCTGTCACCCTTCACTAGTCATCTATACTTTTTAAAGCTTTTTTCAATTGAGAGTGAACAATTTGCTGGCATTAGTTTGTCCAGTCTTGTGGTCAAAACACTATGTATGTCCACGCACTCTATAAGAAGGTGACAAAACATACACAGGAAAAATAAACTACTAATTTAGCAAAGAATTTTTAGAATAAAAACAAGTGGATTTTTTAAATGCATGCTTCTTGCTCATGCTTCTCTTCTATTATTAAAAGCAATTTTACTCAGTCAGTGCTGTTACAATAATTTGAAAAGGGCACTGGCTTATGAAACTGTATTACTACAACTTGTGAAATGCAAATATTTCAGAAGGTTAAATCAGATCCCGTTTCGAAAACCATTTAAAGAGTACATGCTCTTAAATTGCATAGCTGTTATTTTTAGCTCCACTTTGCAGATCCATCACCATGGACAAAGCAAATTTCTTTTTAAAGCTTTCTCAAAAGGAAAGCTGTAGCAGTTGCACTACAATGACATTCAGGCAAGTGAAGTTACCCTAATTACTGAACTCAATCAAGGCTCCCCTAATCCCTGCACATCATGACTAACTCAGCTGGGAGAACAGGTTAGCTTCCCGTATTTTATCTTTCAGCCTCCTGCTCAATATACTGCTCAGTGCTGCAAATTAATCACATTCAAGGCTCTCCTGTTGCAAAATTATGCCCTCTGGAACCTGGGAACCTCTCATTCAGGCAAAAGCAATTACAGATGACAAAGAGGTGCTTCTATCCTCACAAGTTAAATGTGAACTGTCATTTCTCTAAGTGAGGGACATGTACTTGCCACTCACCTCCTGATGCCCACTTCACCCTGACAGCTTGACTTCCCACAAAGAAATCTGACTAAGTAGCAGACACAAAGGAAAGTCAAGAGAAACAATCAAACTATTACCCCTCAGATTTCAGACAAAATAATCACTGCTATTTATGCCCACTTAAAAATCAGTGGGACTGAAGCAAAGAAAGGAAGAACATTTGGACCAAGGAATGGTTCCTTCTGTGCTTGAGCAGCTGTATGGTATCAAGTCCCCCATCCCCAATGTTTCAGCCAAGGACCTCTGGTGCAGGAGGATATATCTCTGCATGTTTTACAACAGCACAAGTGTAAAAATAAAAGGGTAACTCACTGACACTTCCATTAGCTTGGCACCCACTGTTATGGCAGAGAACAACCACTGGCTCCAGTGTTACTCAGTGAATGCCTGAGTGAAGCCCATTTCCACACATGCATTGGCTGATAATGCTCACTGCTGCAGTTTAGTCCTTGTCTTCTATTCAGACATAGAAAAACTCACTGCTTCAGTTTTGTAACACAATATTTGATGGCATTTTAATAATAAAGTCTCATGAAAGGAAAGGTTTTGAATTCTAAATTGTCTCCCTTGCCATTTTGACAGCAATCCATGACTAAAACCAAGATAGCAATGACAAAATTTTTCAAATGGCGACCTGATTATATTACATAGTAATTCTGCTTCAAGCCTTAATAATAATACCTGACATACAGATTCAAATCAAACTCAGAAACTGGAAAGTGGAAAGGGGATAACCTAAATGATTCTGAGGTTATAATAAAAATAACAAGAGAAAAAAACACAAAAGCTCAGAAATTATAGGATTTTTTTCTTGACAAATAAAGGATATTCAAATACTTTTAAAAAGCTTGGATCCAATCTGGGTTATATAAGGAAAAAAGCTTATTGAAATACCTTGGGTAAGATGCAAGCTATTTGTGAGTGGATAAAATAACATTATCCTGAATGAAATCATGCCATTAAAACTTAGAAGTCAAATTATATAAATATTGTACTTCAGAAATTCCATGTTGCCTAGATTTAGGTGATTTAGGAAATTTAGGAGATCAGAAGCCATCTACATTGACAATTCCAAATGCAAGAAAGTCAATGTTAAGAAAGATGGATTTCAAAAATAAGCTTTAACTAAGGAATCTGAGCAAAGTTTAAAGCTAATAGATTCACTTATGGATATTAAAATTAAATAAATTTACCACAGAAAGTTGTGATAAGGGAATAATGGAAACATTTCTAGAGAGCCTGACAAAGGAAATAATGACCAACACTCAGTAGATCTTTTTGACACACAGTAAGAGTAGAGAAGATGCTCCTGATTTCAGATACAGAAGCTTTTTTTCCAATTTTTTTTTTAGCACACATCTACTCAAGTAATTGCATAAAGTGAATTCGTCACAGCCATTCTTAACAAAGAACACAACTTAAGTGAGGATTGCAAGACACAGAGCAGCTCCAGCTCCCTGAGCATGTGTAGATTTTCTGGCTGTCATGCTGAGCACATTCTTCCTCACACATTTTACCCATCTGTGAAATTAAGATAACAGTTGTGGGCTTACTTTACAGAGGTAGTGACATGAGGCTTAAGTAGAGTTCACTGTAATTAATTTAAAGCAATTAGGAAGCTAGCTGATATATCATTACATAAGCAAGATTTTAACTTTGATAAGTATGAATATAAATTCTATTACTCACTTTCAGTGCTGCTTTCAAAGCAAACTGAATTCAGAGTACATAATTCACAAAGCTCCTTAATAATGACTCAGTGCAATGTACCCTTGCATCCACAATAAATGCATTCTTTTAAAATTTAAATTAAAATATGTATGTTCTTAGGGTTTTATAGGCTATCTATTACATATAATAAAACACAGCATATGATTTATGCTTTATATGGATGCAGCAAGCAGGTCTTTCCAATCAGTAATTATACACGGTGAAGTGGCAGGGGAAGCAAAGACAGGAAAATACTGAAACAAATTCCTCCACTAAGCAGACAAAACACAAGACAACACTCTACAAAGTGGGTTTGGAACAGAAGGGACCACAACTTCAAACATGCACAACCAATACCAGTAAGTAAGTTCCAGAGATCAAAATCAGAACTTCTTACACAGCAATAGAAGGTGGCTCATAGATCAAGGTAATTGTGTAAGCAGTGAAAACCAATTAAGGACAAAAATCAAATCTTTCTCCTGGCAGCATTTTATCTAATTCTTCATTAAGTCCATAAAGATCAATCCTCTTTTTCAAAATCCAGACCCATCCCAAAATACCTCAATAAAACCATTTGCTTTCATTGGAAGCTGTTAGAAACCACAATACCCATTCCCAGTAGTTTTACACCTGCAAACAAAGACTATTCAAACTAAAACTGCAGGGAAGGTTTACCCTTCCTAATATTAAGTCCTTCTAATATTCTAATATTTCTAATAAAATAAAATACACTAAAATCTTAGAATCTGTATGCAGGATCTGCCCTTTTGTCTGTAAAGTAATTTGTGGAATAATACTAGTGTTTGTTATCACACTTACAACAGGGCTACCAAGTCCTAACATAACTCTTCATCTTATTAAAAACAGTATTAATAATATTAATTAATATTAATAATTCATTGTTACTCTGAAACTTAAATTACAAGTTGACAGATACATAAATCCCATTTCTCCATGTCTTGTTTCAATTTACGTTTTTAATCACTACCATCGAATTATACAGCACTCCTCATTACAGACCATGATTAAGCCTATACCAGCATTACACTTAGAGTCTATTTTAAAAAGTATTAATAACCTAGCTATTCAAATTCTAAGATGTTTTAAATTCAGGGTAAGGTTACCTATTCTATCACTCATCAGAGGTACAAAAAGGACCAAAGAGTAATGCTCTACAGCATTTCTTAAATAATTTGGAAAAATACTGTATTTACATGCATGCTTTGAAACTATGACAATCATGTTTCCTTTGTATGCTACTGGGTAATCTTCTGGATACTTGTCAATGGCTAGAGAGTCAGGCACAAAAAATTTGTAGTAACAGTGGTATGCTGTTTACAGCTTCCAAATCCAGAAAAAAAAAACAAACAAGAACATTAAAAAAATATTGAGTTTCTTAAAATGAAATAAATCTGTTTTCAAAAGACCATCTCCTATAACAATTAGGTTTAGATAAAATTCTGAACTATGGCATTCTCATACCAAATCCATATCTTACTCATAAATGAATGTTCTCTACAGATAACAGCTTTCCAATATAAGCAATACAACCATTTATCCTTCAGTGACAGTGAAACGGTTTTTAATCACAAAAGCTTAAAACTACATATATAAAGCAAAATTTGAAAAAAAACTCATCACATTCCCCACCACACAAAGTCACTACTGAAAATGTTGTCTTGCTTTATTTTCCTTTCAGATAAATAAATGTTATTATATAAGCAAAAGATTATTTTCAAAGTGACCAAGTTACTTGTATATTTAGCATAAAAGTATCTAAATAGTGAATTCCTTACCAAGACTCACTCTTGAAATATAATTTTACTACTAAAATTCCCTACTTACCATAGGAGCAACCATCAGCATTACTCCCAAGGTTAACCACTAAAATCAGAGAGCCCAACACTCACAAGATAAATACGTCACCAGTAAAGTAAGTAGTAGTTTTTAAATCATTCACCTGTTTAAAAATTAACAATCTCACACATTCATCTTCTGTTTTTCTCTAGCCTGGTAAGGGCATGGAAGAGAAGAATTGGGGGGCCATATCATCATCTGGCTTTAAATATCTCTTAAATCTCTCTTTTCAGTGGTGTCTCAGTAGGTGTCACTCTGATTATAACACTAGCACACAGACATCATTGTATCAATGAACTCTATACAAATTCCCTGAAGTTCTCCACATACTATGCAGGGACTGCCGTTTTTCAGTCTCTGGAGAAGGGAGCCGTGAGTTTGATCCCTTTTCAAAGGCACATACCAGGGCACTGGAAATCCTACAGCTAAGGTACTAGGATAACACCACCGGCCGAAGCTTTATAGAATCTCTCTGGATATTGGTTTTCCTTCTTTCACACAAAGAAAATCACTTAGATTTAAAAAGAAGGTAAAATAAAAATCAGCAGCATTAGCACAAAGAACCCAGAATATTAAGAAAATTTCACAGATTTTAACTTGATGTGCGTGGGGCAAAGCAGAAAGGAGAAAGAAAGAGTTGTACAGTAATCTTGTCATATGAACCAATAAGAGAGACTTATTTTTTCACCCAAAAGCCTTACAAGCAAAGAAAAAGAAGTCACAACTGTCAGTCAAATTTTTCTATGGATTACTGTCGTGGTTTGACATGGAAGTGATTTTTTTTTCAGGAAGTTGGGTCAAACCAATCAGTGGTCAAGTTTGGATATTGGCACCTGAAGTGACCACTGAAGATAGGGATACGCCTCTGAGAACACAGGGGGTTAAAAGCAAGAACTCCCAAGAGCTCGCTCTCTTTGGTTCCGGTCAGGGTGCTGTGCAGACCTCCCTGCCCAGCCATGGGGCTGGGTGGGGGAGGGGAAGCCATGAGGCCTGGTCAAGGTGAGCCGAGGGGTAGAAGGACTGGAACTGAGCCAGCTCCTGTGGACGGAAGGGTGGAGAGAAGCGGAGATGTCTTTGTCATTCCCCCCCCCACAGAGGGAAGAGATAGAGAGTCCGGACGGCACCTGTAACTTTGCCGGCGCGGAGGAGAAGGGGGGGGGGGAAGGCGCCCAGCCTTGGCCTTGGGAATCGGCTGCTGGGCAGAGATATCAGCCGTCCAGAGAGTCTGAGCTTTTAACCCTTTCCTGAGAAATGAAGGCTCTGTAAAATATTGCTCCTCCTTGATTTGAAGTAGAAGAGAGACAGTCTGGGATCCGAGATGATGGAAGAAGAAATTCTCGAGTTAGAAGGAGATGATGGAGTGGCTTGTGGCTGGACTTCTCTTGTTAGCTATAGACTGAACCAAATTCTCCTAACAGAAGCTGCACTTAGGGTGGTGCGTTGGTGTGCCAGGAGACCTGTTTCAGTGATTACCAGCAGAGGAGTAGAGAGAAGGTGTGGAGAAGCCCTCTATCTTCAAGGAAGAAGAAGAGGAGAAGAAGACCTCTGTTCTTGGACCCTCAGCCCCAGGGGAAAATGGGGGGGACTGTAGTCCCAAAATGAGAAACTGAACTGTTGTCTCTTTTGGTCCACGGCAAAGCATCCTTAAAGGAGCCCTATGAGCAGTCTGTCCATGCACAGTGGTGAGAGCACTGTGACATGGAAAGGAGAGTGTCACCATGGCAAATTTTCTCTGGGCAGTTGCCATGTGTGACATGGAAACACAAGGGTGGCAATTGTGTTTCCTGGGGAGTCTGTGGCACAGGAGAGACTCCTGTCTCCCTTGAAAGACTGGGTATTCGAATATCTGAAGGGTGGCAACTTGATCAGGATCCTGGGTGGTGTCTCACTGTTTAGTTTGTTTAGGAATTAGGTGGGAGGAGGAGGGGTGTTTTAGAAAGTCTTCATCCAGGATTTAGTGTTTGTAGTTTTTATAGTAGTAGTAGTTTAATAAAGTTCTTTCCTTAGTCACTAAGTTTGGGCCTGCTCTGCTCTGTTCCTGATCACATCTCACAGCAATTATTTTAAAAAGTATATTTTCATGGGGGCGCTGGCATCGCGCCAGTGTCAAACCATGACAATTACATATTAAATATGTAGATTGGATCCAGCTACCCAACACAGTACCATCCTGTCCCCTCCTCCATCTTTCATGCAGCAGCACTGTGCTGACCAGAGTAAGGACGTTTCCTGTGACTCCTTTCCTTAGGACCAAGGTATCTTGGGAGGTCAACAGCATAATTTCCATACCTCTGTTCTCAACCTCACACAACTGTCTCAAATATCTCCCTCTCTATTTATAATACTATGCAAAAAATTGCCAGTACTAAGCCTCCTGAAAACGTAAGAAAAAAATCTTAAATGATTTAACAAATAGAGATGGAGAAAATAATTAGCCAGGCATGTTTTAGTGACAAAGGTGGGATGCACTGATTTTATATGCCATGCTGCATAAAATATAAGTATTTTATATTTCTATGTTCTATTTCTACATCATAAAAATACAGCAGTATTGTGTTTACACTGCATTGATTAAGTATTTTTCAAAAATAAAAACAAATCAAAAGGCTACTTTAGGTAGGCTATAAAAAAAAAAAAAAATCCCCCTAATGTCCCCAGGATTCAGTATTTGAAGATGTTCAGCTCCTCAAATGAATACTCAACTTAATGCATTATTTTTAGTGCACAAAGGTGATACATGCAATATAGACTGAAGTCTAACAGCTGAAATTCATGCTTTACAGATTATTTTTCCCATGGAATTTAAATTCAACTGTTATTAAAGCAGGCTACCTTATTTGCAGAGGTAATAACAGCGACAGTAATTTCAGTAAATTCACTACCAATTAACTGTAAAACAAGATATTCTCAGCCACAACTCCTCCAATCTGAAATCAGCCTTTACTCCAACTCTAGATCGGACAAGGCATTTTTTATTTCAGGTATTAGCAGAATGTAGCAGCTGACCATTTCAACTGTTTTAGAAATGAAATATTCCACTCGTGTGAAATGCTTAATACCTCCCCAATGACTGCTCTTCCAGGTGACTTTTTAGTGGCATCTTTGAATGCATATTCTAATGATCAAGTCAAATGTCCTAAAGCATAACATAAATGCTCATTGCACTGCAGTTCAGTGTTTTATTAAGACAGCTTACCTGCAACCCTTAGCAGGTTTGCCAGTCCCAGGAGCTTAGCAGACTGTTTATAGTTTGTTGGCATCTGAGCCAGACAGTCCTTGATGAGACTGAGTCGATCGGAGCACAAACGCACTGTTGAAAGGAGAACTGGTTTAGAGACTGCACAAATGAACTTGACTGCTGTGTTCCTGCTCAAACAGCACAGGACAGAAGGAGTGCTGGGGATTATAAGAATGCAAACACAATGTGAAAACCAGCTCACAGCTGTATGCATGCAGATCCTCAATTATACCTATAAAGAGAAAGTTAAAATAACACTACAGGGTATGCCGCTCCCATCATTAGCAAATCAGGCTGTGAAGGGAGCAAAAAGAGGAAAACTGACCTCAATGAAAACTCTTTTGTTTCATGTTTTCACATTCACTCTTTTAAAATGTGTACAATTAACTGACATACCTTTATACAATTTTTCTTAATTATAATTTTTGCAACATCCCATAAGACTGCTAACACAGGCATTAACTTTTATTTAGAATGTTGCAACTAAGATTTCATTTACTTAGCATGGACAAGATACATCACACAGACTGAAAGAACTGTCATTAGCAAATGCTTCAGCTCATTTTACTTTATTTAAATATTTCCTGAGAAGTGGAAGGAAGGATAGTCTGCAAATCACCAGGCTCTTTCAACCATATCCTGAGCAGCCTATAATTAGTACTGCATTTCAAAAAAAACCTTACCAAGAATTGAACAATTATTTTAACTGTGTAATTTAATATCATGAACTGATTCCAGTGCTCTATTTAGCTCATTAGTGGGTGGCTAACCTCAGGCTGCTGCTCTAAAAGGTAATGCTTTCATACTATGCAAGTTCTCAGAACACAGAGGAACAGCACGCAGATATCCCACTTAACACTCAGTAACAGTGAATGGCTGCATGGGGATAAGCTGCATTAGCATATTAGGCTTAAAACAGGATATCAGGCCTCTCAGTAAGCAAAGACATATTAGTATAATGAACACTATTAATTCTGGAAATTAGACTAAAATGAATACAAATAGAAGAGCAGGAAAAGGTCATATTTTTAGTTTAGTTTTTAATATTCTATCACAGGCATATATTAGTATACAACAATAATATGTTTTAAGTCACTGATTATTTAAGCAGGAATTTTTAATGCATAATATAACTGAAAGTAATCTAACACCATGGGTCAAACACTTAAAGATGGTAAGGAGTCTTCAAACCAGATTTTATTACAATATAGCATCATGGTAGTTCATAAACTTAAACTGTTAAGTTTGCTAAAAATAGAAGTGGGAGAAGAACTACAGAAAACTAAACACAGAACTGCAAATAAAAGTCTATTGCTAAAAGACTATTGCTGTGGGAACAGCTGATCCTTAGTGTACTTTCATGACGTTCTATCAAAGTAACAGATCATTTAAAGGCTTTCATTAAAACTTGAAAACATCATTTTAATCTTATTAGATTAATTTGATTTACATGAAAGATACTGAAGCAAGATAAGTCAGGATCGTTAATGAAATTACATGCATGATTTCACATATTCTAATTAATCTAGATCAGTCATATTACACATTCTGTTAATGCAGTATTATATCACTACTTTTTTAAAATGATACCTCCATGTCCACATCAAAAATTAAAGAAAATACATGCACTTTTTCACAGGCTGAACAAATGGACTGAAAAATAATTTTACTCTAGAAATCAACAGGACAGTTGATTTCTGACTGCAAGATTTAGAAATTTGACAGTCTTAGTCCAGAAATTTTAAGATTTCTGAATATAACATCTGGAGCATTAATTCAATTGAATAAATACCTGGAAAAAAAGAACAAAAAGAGAACACTGAAGTAAAGTAACAACAGCTGCTGAGAACATCTACTTCATTTTCCACAAAGAAGAAAGCATCAGAAGTGCTTTTCATAAACCCCAGTATTTCTCTGCCCAATGCCAAAAGTAAAACATTATCATCAGCACATCTCATGGCTTAGTGCTCATCTCAGCCAGTTCATGAGTAAGGTACAGGCAATGTACATAATCATAACTTCTTTCCAACCTTTGTCCAACAACCTTCTGCTCCTCTGGAGTCAGAGCTACAAAAGATATAGTTTTAAGCATGTCATCAGAAGAAATACCTTGTAAAAGTTCACTTCCACTGTCACTGGGTTTTATATACCTCACAATGAAACAGCCCAGTGGAGACATGAAAATTGCCTCTGCATGAAGTACCTCTCTCCGACCTGTTATTTTAAAGCACACAGGCAAGTGCAGATTATTTGGCAAATAAAAGATGAGCTCAATTTCTGTTCAAGTCACCAGGAGTTTCATATACTTAAAAGTCTTGCTAAAAGTCAAAAATCAAAGACACCATATGCAAATATAGTTCTTACCTCACAAGCTAAAAAATTCTATTAAAAATACAGTTTTTTCTATGTGTCTGTACACTGCTTGGAGGCAGCATATGGACTCTTTAGTTTAATCATATCACACTTATGTAATAGTAACTATTTCTCATGCATATTTATGCCTGTGATTCAAGTAATCATATAAAGTATAAAACTATGCAGTACCTTGCAGCGGTAATATTTTCACACCAAACTCTTCCAGGTAGCCCAGAGCACGAATGAGGTCCAACTCCTCCTGAACAGCACTTGGACTGTCTTCAATAAGTTGTAGACAGCACCTAAACAAGAACAAAAGACATTTTTCTGAAGTTTGATGAAAACATTTAAAATTAAACCTGTGGGCGAAGTTAACTGGTGAGTAAAACAAAACAAAACAAAACCACCACAAGCAGTAATTTACTGTGCTTATAAAATGTCAGAATACTCAGTGTTTTTGTAATGCCCATGGGAGGTGTTTGACACAGTCTATCTCTTATAGCTGTCTGAATATTTTAACAAATTTCTATTTGTGCATTGCCTTCAACTGGTTGTTATAAGCACATCAATTAAACCCTCCTGAATTTAGATCTGCAATGAATTTACAGAGGATGTTGAAGGTATAAGTACTTAAATACATAATTATTTTGGAAAATATTTCTCCTACCACTACGATGTTTTGGCATTGCTATATAGTAGAAGATAAAAGCAAAGCACTGTAAAAAGTTGACTGGAAGCGAAACAGTAAGAGTCATTGTCACAAATTCAGTTTCCTCAACTAGGTACAGTAAATAAAACAAAGTTTATTTAAAAAAACAACAAAAACCCCACTAAATTCCTCTGAAGATTAATTAATGCATGAAATAATTAAGACCATATTATTCAAAATATTTTTTTAATCATATTAATAGTATATTCTTGTAATAAGCTTTTAGATAGTTTTTTTTTTTTAATACAAGCTGCATTCTGGTACAGTGTAGTCATATGTAGTTTTACTAATACACATTGAATAAAGAAAATCAACATGAAAAATCATAGAATGGCCACATGTTGGAAGGGACATTAAACATCATCTCGTTCCAAATCCCCTGCCATGGGCAGGGACACCTCCCACTAGACCAGGTTGCTCAAGAGCCCCATCCAATCTGGCCTTGAACACTTCCAGCGATGGGGCATCCACAGCTTCTGGGGACAACCTGTTCCAGTGCCTCATCACCCTCAAAATAAAGATTTTTTTTTTAAACATATAAATTAAATCTAGTCTCCTACAGCTTGAAACCATTACCCTTTGTCCCACTATATGCCCTTGTAAAAAGTCATTCTTTATCTTTCTTGCAGGCTTCCTTCAGGTACTGGAAGGACACATTTAGGTCACCCCAGAGCCTTCTCTTTTCCAGGCTGAACATCCCCAAATCCCTCAGATTTCCTCACAGGAGAGGTGCTTCATCCCTCTGAACTCACTCCAACAGGTCCATGTCCTTCCCATGCTGGGGACCCAGGGCTGGGTGCAGCACTGCAGGTGGGCTCTCACCAGAGCAGAGCAGAGCAGAGCAGAGCAGAGCAGAGGGGCAGAATCCCCTCCCTCACCTGCTGCCCACGCTGCTTTGGATGCAGCCCAGGACACATTCGTCATTCTGGGCTGCAAGGGGCACATGGCTGGGTCATGTCCAGCCTCTCACCCACAGCACCCCCAAGTCCTTCTCAGTAGGACTAGTCTGGATCTGTTCATCCCCTAGCCTGGAGTGATAGAGGGGGTTGCCCAAACCCAGGTGCAGCACCAGCACTTGGTCTTGTTGAACTTCATGAATGTTACGAGCTTCATGTCTTGAGCTTGTCCAGATGGCAACTCATCTCGGTTTTAAATGGCTAAAATCACCATGCACATTAGATCAGGAAAGTATCTGATTCGCCCAGTCTGTCATATTTTTTCTCCACTCATTAATTAAAAATAAACATTTTCAATCAAAAACAAAATTGCATGTTAGCTAAACATCCCATCTGAACCCATCAGATTTTTCTGGCATATTGACAAATATTTCAAGGTGAAGATCAAAATAGGAGTGGAATAAAGGAGCTAAAGAGAAGCTGGAATTGTCTGCCCAGGGAAGTGGTGGAGTCACCATCCCTGGATGTGTTTAAAAATAGACTGGATGTGGCACTCAGTGCCATGGTTTAGGTGATGCGTTAGGGCATGGGTTGGACTCAATGATCTTAAAGGTGTCTTCCACCCTAGTATTCTGTAAATACATTCTACCTAAAGCAACTCATACACAAAGGCTACTAAGAGACCTACACACGATAATCACTCACAGAAACTCAAGTTAAGTTACCAACTGATTGAAGGTCAATCAGAGGAGGACAAAAACATGTTGCTAAACAGAATAAACACAGGGTCACACATTCACGGCAAGTATTTGAGCTATAAACCAAGTATTTTTAAACTATCACCATAAAACCCTAAGAGAAAAGCTGGTCACAGAACCCTTATGCATTGAAAGGGACTTCAAACTCTTTGCATTAAAAGCAACACTACTCTGTACATCCAGAACCTGCTTATGAAAAAGATTCTCAACAGAAGACTGGGTGGGGGGGGGACACAATACTAGCAAATAAACCCTAATGCTATGACAACATTAAATCAGTTGTGTTTATGTATATGATAGTTGTACATTTACCTGGCCAATTCCATACAGCTATCAGTCAAACTGGCTGAAGAATTGAAATATTCTCTACCAGCAGCCAAAACCAGTTCAATGCTTCTGGTATAGCTGACTCGGTACTGCAGCTTCCCTTTTGATGAACTTGGTAAATCCACTGACCAAACACTGCAATGCATCATTTGCCCAGCCAGGTGGATATTGTCTATACTGCTTGAGCATAAGAGACTTTCGGTGAATATCTAGAAGACAGAACAGTAATTTAATAACCTGCAGGAGCAGCAGTGTCAAATAAGCTTATCTGCATTGTATGGCATTAACCCCTTTGAATACAAGGATGTTTGAAGTCAAAAGAATATATTCAGTCCAAGCAGAAAATCTAACTTCTACCAAGGGATGTATTTCTACAATGCACTTAAGAAAAGCTAAATTAATTAGCAGCTGGTTTCTACTTACTGGAAGTTTAAAAAAAGAATATCAACTGTCTTTTTACAGTATTACTTAAGACACCAAAATATACCTACATTCTGAGGTGTTAGTACGATGTGAGAATCTGAAAGGGCAGTTCAGTATTAAGACCTTAAAACCAGCAACATAAAAGAAGAAATTCTGTATTCCTAAAGTAACTAAAAATATTTAGAACTGAGTACATAAGATGTTCTTCAAATTCCAATCAAGACTTTCTTCAAAGAATGCAAACTCATAAAATGCTGCATCTGCCACAAAACACCTGATTTATTTCAAGGTAGAAATTTTGCCCAATTGAAGACACTTAATCTCAATTCCTTAAAAAATATTTTGCTTTTTTCTTGAGCACAGTTACATTGTGCTAATGAAAAGGAACCTAAAAAATTTAATCATTACAGAAACATCACAGCTGCAACAATACGGCATTTATCAAAGGTTTAAAAGTTCATAACAAATTCAAGAGGATCAATGAATCATAGAAGAGCCAAGGTTGGAAGGGATCTCAAAACATCATCTGGTCCAACCTTTCATGGGAAAGAGAGCATAAATGAGATTGAGATTATTTATTTCATACTTTATTTCTAGGAAGAACCTCCCCAAACCATGTCATGCTCTGGAAAGGAAAACAGTGCAGTGCTTCTTAAAGAACATCACACAAGTGATCTTCCCTTTCACAACATATCAACCCTCAAGGGAACAGCAAGAGATGCAAAATATCACAGCTGATCCTTCCTCTTCAAAGATCACACAGAGAACATTTACCTCTCTCAAAATTTATGAAGTCAAGAGGACAAAATTCACTATGCATGGAACAAGAAGAGAGTAAGCATCATGCTAAAAAATACACAGGATTGCAAATTCTTACTGTCTCATCAATTTATCACTTTTGAAGTTATCAAAGTATAATTGCATATGACAGAACAACATTTCAAAGCATTTTCAGCACATCTACGTAATTTTTTTCCAAAACCCTTTCTTGTGTTTGTTTTTAAATCATGTTTCAAAGTTAAAAAAAAATGTTAACAGAAAACTTACATTAAGATCTGAATAAAGCAAATGCCTTATTTGCAGAGTGCTCCAGTATTACAATTTCTTAACATGCACTTGAAAAAAATTTCAAGTACACTAAGTTGTAGCCTACCACAAAACCATGACTATTAAACATGTTGCGGTTTTTCTAGCTGTACAACTAGAGAAAAAGTGACTTTTCTCATATAGAAGTTGAATAGCATTGTCTTCTTCCTCCTTCTTTTTTTTTTAGTAATTTGCTTTTAAAACTTCTCCTAAGACCTAATCAGAGGGGTAGGAAAAAGCAATTAATTCTGTAAACTGCAATAAAACCTGCTTCTGTATAAACACCAATTATAAGTGACATACCAATGCATCCGTAATAAACTGCAGTACATTGAAGTGAAAATGTAAATAAACAATGTATGTCACAGCAAATTCCACATCTGTTAACAGCTGTCTTTTGCAAATTCTCTTGACAGGGGTTTGGACTTTATGCACATGCAAGGGTTTTTAACCTTCATTCAAATTAGATTTCTCATCTCACATAATTTTACTTCAATTACAAGCAGAAAGTCCATAATCCTATAATGATCTTGGATAATATCATCAAACCAGAACTCCATGTTTAAGAAATGCTTGAGTGATGATAACATTTTATTTTCATGAGTCTGGAGTGTTTATTGCTAAATACATTTGTACAAAGAATTACAGGCTATGTAAGAAAATCTCACAAAGTTGACTCAATTTCTAAAAAGTTGAATTTTAGTAAAAGATAAAATACACAGTATTTACTAGAGAAGCTTTAGATAAAATTAATAAGCACCAGAAATGTTTTACTTAAATAAAATATTCTGAAATAAAAAGGCAGTAGATAAACAAGTAACAACAGAGAAAAATGTATTTGCACCTGTAAACAACAATATGAAATAAGAATGTGTAGCTTACTTGGGACATAAGTCAGTAAGGAGACAGAAAACTCACCTCGTAGCAAGTATCTGAATGTAAGCACCTATACACTTTCTGCTGCATGTCCAACATATCCTGGAGCAATTCCTTCCACTGCGTCTCACCAACGGACGGTTGCCTACAAACATTTTTTTTAAATTAAATACTCTCTTCCCCAACAATTTTAAAGAAAAGCAGTAGATTTCCATCACCAAAAATATAAGTTTTCTCAAACTTTATTTCAATATTTAATTAGAGTTTTAACCAGAAGTGATTTAAAGACAGAAGGTTTTTAATATTAATTAAAATTAGAACACTGTCTACGGGATAAAATTGTTTGAAAACAATGCAGTAGCCAAAGTTCTTTTTTTGTTTTCTGTGGGATAAAACAGGGATTTAAGCAATCTTTCTCAAGATCCCCCAAGTAGGTTTTGATAACGCTCCACAATGCATCAGGAAGCTGGAAATGCTATCTTCCTGCTGATCTGCAAACTGCAGGGTAAAACCAAGTCTGTAACAGCAACTGAGGATAATTAAACTGGCTGTTCATTATAGGCAATCTCAAAGGACTAATCAATGGCATGCAATCACAGGAGAATAAAGCTGCAACTTGATTTTGTTTCTTAAAACTGGGTGGTATTCAGATTCTTGACCCTCTGGATCTATGAATCTCTGTTTATCCACAAAGCATCAACTTCTTGTGCTCTACCAAAACTTTCACTAGTAAAAAAAACTATGAATGTTTTTTGACATTATCTTGAGCCTTTCAGATTAAAAAAAAGCCTTTTTAAATTGCAGGAGTAGTTCCAGCTAATAGTGATTTTTTCATGTGGCACTAGCTTTTACTTTGGCAAAACAAAAGGTCTCCAACAGAAGTGGGAAAAATCAACATTTTTCCTACAGAGGCATTGTCTTGATCTTTCTAAAGAGAGGTTTCTAAAAGTCTTAAAAAGCTTTAAGACTGCTAAAAATATAAATACCACTCTACCATCACAGATAAACTGTTGTGCATATTTGCTTTAAATAAGGAAGACAAATCACCCACAGTTATGGCTGGTTTTCCCATGATTCAAAATTTTTATCTGCTTATACCAAGAGCCATTTAATAATTCATATGCAGTTGAAAGATGAGTCAAATGAAAGATGAGTTAAACTAGAAAAATTGAAAAATTATACTGGGAATATATTATACTGGTAGAATCAATACCTAAAATCAATAAATTACCCTATTACAAGGATTCCAAGAAAACATGCTGAAAAAACCAAAGAATTATTTTACAAATCCTGCACTTGCAATAAAATTAAATAAGTCTTAAAGGATCTTTTTTACAATGTGTTAACTTTCACAGTTCATCATCCTGCCGTATTTTGCAGCCAGTATGCATTTTAAGCTTGTTTACTTGAAGACGAACATACTGCAGCAGGTTTGAAGGCAGGCAGAGATTTTTGACTGGGGAGAATGCAGCCAAAACACTAATCATGTTAATCATCAGTTCAGCAGAAGTGTTTATGTACATTGTCTGCAGGGTGACAACCTCAGTTCCCTACGGGCACAAAGCAGGCAGGCAGGCTCTGTTACCTCACTGCCCTTCCCCTCTTCTCCCCACTCCCCTTGGAATACTAACTTGCGACCTGTGTGCCTGGTCAGCCTGACCATCAGCTTCCGAGCCTCCTCTGCACTGTCCTTGGTGTCCTTCACAAAGGAAACTGGCTTCTGCAGGCCGTGCTTCTCCAGCAGCTCCGCCACACTGCAACAGAGCCAGCCTGTCGGAGCCCTGCACAGCTGTGCAGCTACTGCTGCAGCAGCAGGACTCTGAAAGCTCTCTCAAAACATGCACTGCAAATGCAAACAGTCTCCAGAAAATCTCTTACAGTATTGATCAGCCAGAGTAACATGACCTACATTTTTTAAAATATATGTATATTAATAATACTGTAGGGTAAACACATACCACCAATACTTGATGACATAGCTTCACAGTTTCAGTCTTTAATTACTCAAAGCATTATAGAGTATCAAGATCAAAACAAACTCCTCAGGTTAACCCTGTTCCTCCTCGCCAAAAAACCCCACCAAAAATAAAACAAGTAAAATAAAAAATCCCCAACCAAACAAAATTTAAATTCCCTAACAAAGATTTCAAAAAAAAAAACCCACCAAAAATAAAACAAACAAAACAAAAAATCCCCAAACAAATAAAAAAATCCCCAAGAAAGCCCCCCACAAAAAAAAAAGAAAACAGAAAAAACAAAACACAACCCCCTAAACTTTTATTCCAAGAAAAATATCTCTAGAGATTTATAATACTCAAATAGATAAAAACACTTAAAATTTCTATGTTCTGAATATAAAAAACATTCAGATAATCTTGTTGACAGATTAAAAAAAGATAAATATTTTTGCTGGTTTCTTATCATAAAGAGTTCTTGGCTATGCCTAGTGATTTCTGTGGAGAATACACTATTTATTTTAGAAAAATTAAATACCTAAGAATTTGTTCCAGTTCATCTACTTCATCATGAAGAGTGTTAGTTTTATCTGTTTCAGGCCTGCAATGATATCACACAATTAAATAGATACATACATACTCCTTATAATTTCCTATTGTAATTCATATTACATAGATATGAAGATAAGCAGTCTGACACACTCCTTGATTAAAATCAAATATGTTTACTTGCAAATATTAAAACTGTTGGGCTTCTTGCTGTAAAGACAATTAAAATTTAGAGGGTCCCTCAGTCTCCTGAGAGCAAAGGTCTTCCTTCTTCCTCAGACTTTTCTTAGGCTCTCTCCTTCCTTCATGTAAAAGATACTGGAAGAATAGTTTACACCTCACAGATCACAGGATCCTCTTCAAGCTTTCACTTTCTTGAGCATTACTTGTCCCTCAAAAGTCTTTTCTATTTTCCCTCTCTCACAGGGACATATTGCTGCTTTTAAGTTAAGAGCAAGATGCCACTATTGTAACAAAACCAGTAAGACTGCCCTAACACTTGGTCTCAATTCATCAGACTGTAAAAGTCTAAGAAACAATAGAGAAGCCTTGGTCTAGGCTGCTACTTTAACTCTTGTTTTGCTGCATTAACTGGTAGAGTATGTACACAGCAGAAGCATAGAGATACACACATTACAGTCATGGCAGCTCAGAGGTGAATAAAATATTCCAGTAACTCTGTCCACCCTTTAGTAACTTAACAAACCTTTTTAAAGCATTAATTCACAACTATATTTACTATTTCTAAAATATTTACAAATAACTAGCTGAAAATGTTTACCCATATCCTCTTTGTGGAAGGCATTCCAAAATATCATAACAGAGAGAGAGCTGGTCATCTCGCTCACAGCTATAAATACACTCCAACGCTGTAATCATAAGCTGGTCCTGATCAGGAATAATTTTTGGCTGACACTAACAAGAAAAGAAAGTAAACTGGTTTTTATTTCTTCCTTCTAATTCAACAGTTAATTTTCTTTTAAATATAAAAATATGTGTACTCCAAGTAAATAAATTATCTTCAGGTGCAATTAGAATGTCTCTTGCTAACAACCTGTTAAAGTCACAACCAGAAACTTATCTTGGCTAGTTTTCTGCAGTGCAGACACTTGAAAGAACAGGGGTATGCAATTATACCCTTTCTGAATTTGAGAAGTGGAAAAGGTGCAGGACAGGGGAAGGCAACTGCTGCAAACATTTGTCAGACTCACTTAATATGTACAACAGTACCAACTTACATAAAAGAGCTGTGGTTGTGCTTTGCTGGTTGATTTCTGTCCATATACTCAGAACATTTAATAGCATGCAAGTATGTGCTTATGTGCTCTGGAATAATTATTTAAGCCAAAGAAGCAGCATGAAACACTCACACAGAAGGCAGCTTCAACCCTTACTCATTAAACTCTCACCTCAATTCTAATGGCCCTCACTTTATTCTTTACATGTGCAGCGGAAGGCAGGAGAGGGGGAAGTAACTTGAAATCTACTCCTACTAAAATTCCTCAAGAAAAAAAGTGAGATCATTAAACTCTTTCATATCCACTTTTTATAAAGGAAATATGCCAGGAATTTATTTTAAACAGGTCACCAGGAAATTATTTAGAAGAAGAATCCATTCAATAATTTTTATTCTTCTAGGCTAGAATAATTATTACATTAGTTTGACAGTCTCATCAAGGACAGTTTAGCTGCATTATAATGTATGGTAAAAAACTTTTAAAATCATGTTTTCTAAAACATAACAAGTCCTGGGTCCAAGAAAACTGGAAAGATTAGAAGGATGATCTACTTAAACAAACTATTTCTGAATTCATCTCTTCAGGACAAGAATTTCCAAAGAAACCAGCAGAATCAACAGAGCTCTTTACTTACATCAGGTTTTGAATTCTGAAATATCTTCAGAGGTAGAGTCAAATTTTCCTTTGCCAATGTTACTAAGTATTCTTTAAAAAGATCATTTGCTAGACCAGGGGACTGGTTTTCACAGCGGTGGAGAAAAGGGATCATCCACTGATAAACATTCTTCACATATTTTTCATCTGAGGACTGGAAAGCACGAAGAGTTACAGAGAGGAAATATAAGAACAGGTCCAAAACAAGTAGGAAAAGCAAAAAACAAAGGGAACCTTTTTTGATCAATGCAACTGAAACAGTTATCTTCACCTATCACAAAGAGATCACTACATCATGAAGCACTGAAACAATCTTTCTGCTACCCAATGGCTTGGGGAAACTGAGCAGAACAGGAGGAAAGCCCATTATGTGAGGAAAGCCTGTCTTCCTCCTGCAGCTTCAGAATGAGTGAAAGACCATGCATGTCAGAGTAGCACTGCTTTCAGTAATTCAGCAAGAATGCAAGATAGAAAAATAAGTGATGAGTGGCTACATAAATCCAAAACCAAAACAAACAAACAAAAAAAGACAACCCAAACCCACCTCCCCCGCAAAATAAAAAAACAACCAAACAATTAAATATAATTTCTGAGTATTTTCCTATTTTCCTCTGCTGCTTATGTGCTCTTCAACTGAATTTCAGATTCCTGTTCCATCTCTAGCTATTTTTCAACCCTTCCAAGAGGTCTTTTTCTACACTGAAATTCCATACTCAAGCTCAATACAGAGACAAAAACATACATCTGGTGCAGAGGCAAATATAAAAATTGCTTGACAATATTTAAAGACACCAAAAAACATCCAAGAAAAACACTGAATGTTGTATCTGCAGCATCATTAAGAGCTACACTGAAGATCCTTTAAAAAAAGGCCAATGGAAAGGGAATTCACAGCTTTCAAAGTAAGATTTATTAACATTGAGTCCTCAGCCAGGGATAAAGTGGGTCTTTGAGAAAACTGAGCAAATTTAGCTTTTGTTAGAAAAAAAAAGAAATAAACCCTACCACCAAAAAAAAAAAAAGGAACTGTGAAAATGTAGAATTTTTATTGAATTAAAAATGGAGGTTCACCAGAAAAATGAGTGTCTTTTTATACATAGCATCCAGGGACATCTGAGTTTCTGGATTTCAAGGTATATTTACTGATTTATTCAAAATACTTACATTCTTCATCAACAGTCTCAGCTTCTCAATGTCTTTCATCTCTAGAAGTTCCTTCAAAGTCAAAGTCCGATCACCATCAGTCTCATAAACCACTGTCTCAAGAGTGATCAGATTGTCACAAAGCACCTGCAGACCAGGAATGTTCCTCTCCATGCCAAGACGAACAAGGGACAGAGCACAGTCAACCTGAAAAATAATATAAAAAACACTGCTGTACAACTGTTTGCCAAACATCAACTTCAATCTTAGTCCTGTCTGAGCACCTGTTTTATTCCCCTGCTGCTTAATAGGCAATTTGAAGTTCCTAAAAGTCTTTGTGGACTTCATATTCCTAAATGGATTGCCCTTCTGAGCTTTATGAAGACCACATAAAATGCTTAATCTTAGGGAATGATATTGTTATATGCTTTTAACCAAGATGCATCATAAAGATGCATCATTATTAGAATATTAGTCCTCCTGGAGATCACACAGAGCTCATCTCAGTATATGGAATATGAAGGATTGCTTTAAACTAAGACAATCAGGTAACTGACATGCAGTATGACTTTTCTAGCTGACCATGATTTAGTAATTTTAATTGTTGCATTTTACATCACAAAAACCAATGACAGATTTCTCCAGTCACTGAAACTACTGTTATATGAAAGGTTCTGTTTTGATTTCAAAGAACACAACACTGCCTGAGAATGCAACTGATTTTTATGTTATATAATTTAATTGATCATTGGAAGTTGCTTTTAATTCCATACCTACTGATTGGTTGTTAAGATCACTGGCAACTATATTTAAAAAGAGCCCTGGTGGAGTCAGACTTGCAGAAACTCACTCATCAGAACTAACCATAGCGATACATCCAGTCACCCTCCTTTTCATGCAGCTAAATTGGCGTGAGAAGCAATAAAATACCAGAGTACACGAGTGATGAGCTCTGTTCTTATGTGCAATAGAGCTTCAAACACTTTTAATATATAAAGAAAATCAAGCAGAAATAAGTTGCATGGTAGTCCCACAGACACACAATAAAACTGCCAAGAAGAAGTCATGACAGGACCATTTACTGACATGGCAGTGACACCTATCAATATACATAACACAGCAGCATGCGACAGGTCATAAAACGCGTTCCCAACGTGCTGCACACAACTTTCCCTCCCTTAGTTACAAACTTAAAATG
The DNA here is from genome assembly GCF_031753505.1 of Anomalospiza imberbis. NCBI lineage: Eukaryota > Metazoa > Chordata > Aves > Passeriformes > Viduidae > Anomalospiza > Anomalospiza imberbis. The sequence continues at coordinate 12,985,835 of NC_089683.1, read as the reverse complement.
CAATGGTAAACACTTCTCTTGGACTACAAAAGACCTACTGTCTGCTATGGTAAACCAAATGAAACAGAACCTAGTGGCTTCCTTATTCATTTCTATGGATTAATTATTTGCCTGAGTAAACTTTAGAGCAAGCCTAAGTACACTGCAGAAGAAAAAATAAGTACTTCAAAGGCCATAATGAAGTTGAGACAGAGTGTACATTACTGAGGGAAAAGTGTCCTATTAATATGAATTAAGACTGTTAAGGATTGTGTTGAAGAAGGCTGCTAAGCCACCATCATTTCCTCACTGCTATTCTCACCTGCATTGCATATTCTTCAATTTCTTGTGCTCTGCTCAAATACCAATCAGTGACGAGATCTACAGAAAGGTCAGTAGTCCTGTACTTCAGTAACTCAGGTTGTTTTTCATACAGAAACTGGCCTTCATCTTGCAAAGTGGGTTCAATAACCATCCTTTCAAAAAAAAAAAGTATATGTTTAAGTATATATTTGTTTACCTATATTTTTTTAACATCAGCCTTTTTCCTAAAACTTCTGAAAGAAAATTATACAATCAGCCTACCATAGTGAGTGTTAGGTTTTGTCAGCAAATGAACTACTAAGAGATTTTGAAGAGGAGACAGAGCATGAAAGAAAGAATCCTCTCTACTGAACTAGTAAGAGATTTCAAACATGTGACAGATCATGAAAGAAAGAACGCTCTCTACTGAAGATCCGGGTTTGCACAACCTCTGCTTTCCATTTGGCTCAGTCAATCTCCCTTAGAAAGCTGAAAACACAAGTTAGTGTGTACAAAAATACTGAGTCTTACTGGGTCAATTCCCACATTTTAAGGATTAGTAAATAAATTCTTTATACTTTTGCTTTTATATCTACTTACCTGCATTCTTGTTTTTCACACCAGTCTTCTTCACGATGTTTCTGCTCATTCCAAGGAAGAATTTCCAATGTCCCCTTCTTGTAGCTGGTATGACAAAAAAGAGAAGCTTTACATCATTTTATGTACTTTCAATTTATTATAGCAACTGAATTAATGGAATGCAAAGCATACAAAAATAATTCAGTGAATTCATAATAAGCATGTCAGTCAATTACAGTATCAATTATTTAAGATTCATTATTTCTTAGTGCAGCTTTGCAAGTGTGGTTTTGCCTGTATGTTATCCATACAAACCCATATTCTACCTATACCATTAAAGAGCAAATAAAAAAGATTAATAAATTTTGTTACTGACCATGCTTTAAACAAAGGAAAAAACTCATTATATATTTTCAGAATTTTTACCATTTCACACTAAGTATTCTGACTTCATATGCTGTCACAAAAGACTGAAAAGAGTAAAAACCTATGATATTCACAACTTGAAAAAAAAATACAAATACTCAAATTTTACCACAAATCCTCATACTGAGACTACATATGCCCTGCTGTGCTGACCTTCTCAAGTTTAATGTGAGTTTCTGACTACAAACTTCTACAGTGAAACATCCTCTAAATACTGAGGTGGAAGAAAACAAAAAACCTGTTTAAGATGCAGGTTAAGAACATCATGGATTATTACTAGAATGATTAGTTATGGCTTGGTGTAGAAGGCTAGCTGCTTATGCAGCATAAAACACTAGAAAACCATGTCAAGCTATGCAGATCATAAACCAGTGGGGTTTATGAAGAGAAGAACTTCATAGGTTCTGGCACTTGTAGAAATAAGAAACAAACCATGTACAAAGTAGAGACATTAGAGGTGCAGCATACCGAAACAATAAGCTATTTTAAATTTAATTCATTTTCTCCTGACCCTGAAAATAAACAGCAACAGCTATACTACAAAGACAATCCCAATTTATAAACTAACAAATGACACCATCTTCACATACCTTGAAGAGCAGCACTGTAACTCAGTAGCTTAAAAAAAACAGAACTCCAACCAACAAATCAATTTCACAATATAGTAAGAATTGAAACAAAAAGCTAAAAATAAGTAACTCCATGTCATTTAGCAACAGCCATTAAACTCACTGAACAAAGCAAGGTATGGCCATAAACTGCCCTGCCCCATACACATACATATATCACCCAGAAAACTAGTCACTCTTTTCTTTCCCTCCTCTGTGCATTAGCAAGCAATACTTTGTGTTTTAACACAGTCATTCTAATCCTCCAAATTATACATACTGTAATAATCCAACAGTGAAATGGTAGAGACAGGTCTGCAGAATATAGAAGTCAAACAAAGGAAGGGATGAGGATGGAAAACTGCTACTTCCCATGTCAGAGCTCTAGCAACACCTGCTTTCAATCCTAGTTCACCTGAACAAGACACTCTATGGCTGTCTTTATAATTATGCACCACGTAGCAACATCATTAAAAAATAATTAATAAAGAAATCTCCAAACTAACATTTGTGGTATAAACAGGAATAAAGCCACTTTCTTATTTTTGAAAGATTCATCATCAGCCCACACATTTTGGGGTGCTGTGGTTGTTTAAATCTTAAATAACATAATTTATGAATATTTTAATGCTTAAAACTGACTTCATAAACTAAATTAATATAGTCTTATTTCAAATGTCATGCATGAGAATGTTATTATGGAAGTCCCAGTTTGTAATGAAAAAATTCTCTTTATCAGCTGAAATGTCAGCTACCAGAAAAACCAAACTGTGATTAATACTGTCTTCCAAAATATAAAATCAAGACAGTACAAGCAGGACTTGATATTTCAGTGATATTACTCCCTTTTTCTGTGTTCTATTTAACAGAAAAGAAAGCGGAACAAAATTTGTCTAAGACAATTTCATCTCTTAGCAAATTTTTCCCATTCATTTCACAGTAGGCTTAAGAAGGCATTTCAAGGGGATGTTGTTTGGTTGGTTATTTTGTTTGGGGAAGCAGGGGGTGTGAAGGCAGGGAAAAGAGTGGGGGTAAAAGTAAAGAAAAGTGGAAAGTTATAGAGACAGCTATAACAAGCTGTAACAGCATGGAAATTATAGAGGAAAACGCAGCTGCTCCTCCCTGCATGGAATGAGGTCAGTGTGCCAGATTTCCCCCACACAATATGTGCCAAGGGGGCCTAAATGAAGGGTGGAGCAGAGTGAAGACACCATGGCCAGGCTTTGCTGAAATCCTTGCAGAGGAGAGAATTCAGCAGTACTTTTTTAGCTGGTAAATCACAGAGCAGCTAAAACCCAAAGGAGATTAAGGAAGATGTCTTGCTATTGAATCAACCATGGCAAAAACACTCTGGACTAGTGCATATTCCCATCCCAACATTACATCAGATACTATACCAACATTCCCTGCTTCCAAGATACCTCCAACCTGCACTGAATAGGTATAAAAGTATATCCTTTTATACTAATTTCACAATTTCATTAATAAAGAGTGGAATTCCATAAACTGTAAGCCTGAGTCCTTCAAGGGGACTGGCAGCCACTGGCAGCAGGGAACTCACTTGAATAAAGGTGTGCAGATGCAGGAGGGGTCTCTGCTTGGTGCAGAACTGCCCTCCAACCTAGCACCCCTCCATGAAGAGTCCCCATAATGGGTCTCAGACTAATCAAACATGAAGGGTTTGAGGAGACCTCCTGTTTTCATGTGACAGGGAGCTTGTTTGATTTTTCAGTTGGTTGACTGGGTTTGGGGTTTTTTATTGATGTTGTTCTTTTGGGAGGAATTAGGTGGGGGCTTTTTAATATTAACACACCTTAATGGGGAAAAAAAAGGTGCTCTTATACAGCAAAGGTCAGACAAAGGTTTCATTTCAGCAGCTGTTTCAAATGTCTGCAAAACTGTAGCAGAACTACTATGACAGAATAACATTAAGAGAAGATTTTCAGGTAACAACTCCAATTTCATATTACAGATATCTTTTTCCTCCAACATTAGCTCACATACTAATGTCTTAATTATTTCTTCTGTTTCCAAAATTTGTAACACACTTTGTTAAAATTATTTGATGTAGTCAAATCCTACAGGCCCATGTGAGATTATTTCCTTATTAGTAAAGCAAAAAAAATAACAATTGCTTTTTTATAAACTACAGGGGCAAGGAGATATTCAGCTGTTGGCAAGGACCAGCTGGCAATGGAAGCTCTAAAAGCAGCCTGAGGGCCTGAGCAGTTTCAGAGGCTAAAGAATCAGAAAGCAAAGAACGTGCACTAGATCCTGCCCTTCCCTTGGTCCCATTCCTTCCCACAGGTCACTAAGAACAGCCCAAAAAGTACCAAGGAACCTGTTTAAAACAAGGTCTGACCCTCTCTATCAGTTTCTCTCACTCACCTCTTGGCTGAGTCTCCATCGCTGGAAGGTATTTAAAAGACATGGAGGTATGGCACTTAGGGACATGGTTCAGAGATAACTTGGCAGTGTTAGGTTTGAAGCTAGACTTGATCTTAAGGGTCTTTTCCAACATAAACTATTCCATTATTCTACTAAAGAGAATACAAACTGTGCCCCTACCACTCTCTTTCAAAATCTGGCTTTTGCAAGAGTATCTGATGCCTTTACCTGACAGAGGAGCAAGATGGGACACACATAGTAAGTAAATAATTACAGCAAGACCCCTTAAGAAAATTGCAGCACATATCACTTATAGTATTTACTCTGAAAATGAAGTCTTGTTCCCAGTAGTTACCTGCACTTTCATGACTGTCTTAAGTAAGAGCTTTCCACCTGAATAAATCTTCCTATCTAATCTCAGAAGCCCAGAAGAAAACTTGGGGAAATTTTCTTTGGTTTGGCTGTTCTTCCAGTGGTTGCTTTGGTTGTTAATGAGAGAAAGAAGCCATGCAAAATAGTAAGGAAAGAGGCGCACACATTTAACAGATATTTAAACTTTAACATTCTCCTCTTTAGAATAACAAATTATTAAAAGAGAAAATTACTACAAATAAACAGATACAGATGTTTAGAATGCAAATTTAAAACCACTCCTGCATGAATGAGATCTGAATGACAAGGAACCAAGACATCTCAAAATGCACACACACAATCCTAATTCTATGATCCCTTCATATGGGATTGGAAAGGAAAAAAGAAAAAAAAAAGTTAAAGAAAAATCTACTGACCCAAGCCTATACTGCCAAATACCACACTGAACGCATTCTTCATAATTTTGCAGTCACATCCACCTTACTTGCCATAGATGTGGCGAAGTTACATCCAGGACATATAGTTCCAAATAAGAAGTCATTTCTTTACAGATTCAGTAGCACAAAAGGCTTACCATTAAATTTGGCAAAACTTGCATATTTTTAACTGGCTTACGTAGCAACACAAATTACATGTTTCTAACCTCCAATTATTCGTAACATAGTTAAGTTACTTCACACACTCTGATAAACAATTATTAGAGACTAAAAAGTTTAATTTTTATGCAAGTGTTACTCACCCTAAGTCAACAGTTCTTAGCAAATGCTTCTTTTTGCAGACATGCAATTACCCCATTTCCCTAACTATTTTCAGAAAATAATTTGCATTTCCCTTTTCCCATTTAAAAATTTATACTTTCTTCCCAATCCCTATAACACAAAAGCCACTTGGGTTTGCCCTTAAATTCCAGCTGCTTCAAATATTAATTTTAAATAGACTTTAAAATAGAATCCTTTCCAAATACCAGAAGTCATGAATTACATACAGACAGAATTAAAAATAACTTCCCTAACATCCCCAGTTCATAGCATCAACTGAAGCTGAAAGTTTACTGCTTAAAAAAGTAATGGTTAAGAAAGATCTCACTCAATTCAAGCTCCCAGGCTTTGCCCTCTGTGAAAGTTCCTTTCCTTCCCCCTTTCCCTGCAACTCCAAAATCCATCAAGGGACAAAGCAATGTGCAACTCTGACTCTCTCTGGCTGTTTTCTCAAAAGAGTACAATAAAAATAAAGGTGAAAAGTACAGAGACAAGCAAAATGAATGACTAGAGGCAAGAAGTGTATGATGTCTGTTTTCTAAATGCCAGAGCAGATTGAAGAATCCTAGAAGAAAGAAACAATATGCCAAGACTGATACCATGTTGTTCATGTGATCATTTCACTTAAATGGGAAATGATATTTCACTGTACTTACTTCCTACAATACTGTAAATACTGATGAGACTGGGCCTCATTTACAATAAACAGCAGATGCTGTTCTAGGCAATATGTAGCTGAAATGTTAACTACCTGCTGCACAGCATAGAAGATAAACCACAATGTACTTGGGCTCAAAACCAGAATGAATTCCCAGAATAAAGTCGTGTTAAAGTTTACTACATCTAGAAACTATCTAGTTGAGGATATTTGAGCCATATATTATAGATGTATGTTATTTCTCACTTGAGAAACTTCAAGTAAATGTTGTAGTGTGCTTGTCTGTACCTATTTTCCTCTCCTGAAAACTACTGTTGGCCATTTGCCTTCTGGACAAATCTACCAAGACAAATATCATGTTTCAGCACAAGGTTGTGCTGAACCTTGTGAACTGAAACCCACAGTTGTCCAGACACCTCAATTCCAGAAGTGCTAAAAGCATACTCCAGAAGTCTTTCATAAATGCTTATTAACAGACCTACCATGAAACACTAAAGAGAAAAAGATTTTTCATTTCATGCGAAAGAATCGCCATGCAGTGCAATCTTAACTGCAAAATGTCTACCCCTATCTTTTTTCCCTTCTCACAGCAGAAAAAGTTAGAGTTAAATATTTTAAGTCAGGTGTGTGGATAAGCCATGGAAAATACTTTTTAAAGTATTTTCTGCTCTGACTCCATTTGCCTTTTTAAAAGTATTCAGGTTCACCACTGGAATAAGTTGAGAGAGGAATTTTAGAATTTTTAATTCTCATGAAGAGCCAAGCAGCATTCAGAAACCATCTTCTCTAAATGCTTAAAGAAAACACCACCAATAAAGATATAGCTGCAAGATTTTTAGATTTTTCATCCTAGTATAATTCAGCATTTATGTAAAGTCACTCTTAACAGGTAAGTTTTTGGTGAGCTCAGAACACACACACAAAAAAACCCTAGCAGAACCCACAGCACTCAGAGCTGACTCCTAGCTCCATTCACCTTCTCAACAATACTAATAAAATATGTAACTCTCTCTTGCCCCCTACATGACTGTATCCAACTGTACTTACTGTCTCTACTCATTCTGAAGAGTTAATAAAAACTCTCGTATTTGAAATTACATACAAGGACTGGAATAAACCAGTCTTGACACAAAGAAAGGATGAGACATCCCTGTACCTAAGCCCTTTATAAAGGCAAAGATTAGGATGGTGTATTTATCTCAACATTTATCACCAGGTTTGTTCTTAACAGATATTTATGCTTTAGCACAGACTATTTTTTTTCACCTCAGATTTCTACTCTCAGTAATTTTAGTGACTCATGGAGAAACAGAGAGCAACAAAAACTCAGGAAAAGCAGTTGTTAAAATGGAAGCAAGTCAGTTGAGAAAGACTTCAGGTGTCAAAATACCATTGCAGTCTGAAAATTCAAAAACATGCATATAGATGAGACAAAGAGATACAGACATGAACACGGACCTGAAAAAAGGCAGAATTCAAATTTTTCTACAATGTTTTGTTTACAAAACCCGTACAGCAAATCCAGCTGAATGGCGGCACATCAGAACATCCACACGCCCTGCACACCAGAGAGAGATCTAGCGGGCTGAGGTGTGAATTCAGGATGCACAGCCAGCCTGCTGTATATGCACTGTACACTGGAGCCAGAGCTCATTCTCCTTGTGCTACACAACTCCACAGGTTTGTTCTTGTAACTGAAACCCCACAGAGCTCAGAGACACGTGCAGGTTAAGCTTGCATTCCTATGCACTTGGAACTCCAGACATGGCTGGTGACAGGTCACCGTAGTCACTAAGGCAGGTGGCTTTCTTTCCCAACTAACAAAACTATTGGCTGTGCCATACTACAACAGTACACAAATATTAGCATGGCTGGGAGTTATTTTTTATTTTTCCTGAGCCACTGCTTCTCCCCCACCCTTTACCCTTCTCTCT